>NC_042620.1:55933142-56533142 GCF_901001135.1 Rhinatrema bivittatum | reverse complement strand
TTAAATTAAATCCCCCACCCTCCCGAACCCCCCCCAAATAACTTAAATAACCTGCGGGTCGTTAAAAATCGAAAAATCGAAAAATCGAAAAACCGGCACATTAAAACCCCCTAAAACCCACCCCCGACCCTTTAAATTAAATCCCCCACCCTCCCGAACCCCCCCCAAATAACTTAAATAACCTGCGGGTCCAGCGGCGGTCCGGAACGGCAGCGGTCCGGAACGGGCTCCTGCTCCTGAATCTTGTCGTCTTCAGCCGGCGCCATTTTCCAAAATGGCGCCGAAAAATGGCGGCGGCCATAGACGAAAAAGATTGGACGGCAGGAGGTCCTTCCGGACCCCCGCTGGACTTTTGGCAAGTCTCGTGGGGGTCAGGAGGCCCCCCACAAGCTGGCCAAAAGTTCCTGGAGGTCCAGCGGGGGTCAGGGAGCGATTTCCCGCCGCGAATCGTTTTCGTACGGAAAATGGCGCCGGCAGGAGATCGACTGCAGGAGGTCGTTCAGCGAGGCGCCGGAACCCTCGCTGAACGACCTCCTGCAGTCGATCTCCTGCCGGCGCCATTTTCCGTACGAAAACGATTCGCGGCGGGAAATCGCTCCCTGACCCCCGCTGGACCTCCAGGAACTTTTGGCCAGCTTGTGGGGGGCCTCCTGACCCCCACGAGACTTGCCAAAAGTCCAGCGGGGGTCCGGAAGGACCTCCTGCCGTCCAATCTTTTTCGTCTATGGCCGCCGCCATTTTTCGGCGCCATTTTGGAAAATGGCGCCGGCTGAAGACGACAAGATTCAGGAGCAGGAGCCCGTTCCGGACCGCTGCCGTTCCGGACCGCCGCTGGACCCGCAGGTTATTTAAGTTATTGGGGGGGGGTTCGGGAGGGTGGGGGATTTAATTTAAAGGGTCGGGGGTGGGTTTTAGGGGGTTTTAGTGTGCCGGCTCACGATTCTAACGATTTATAACGATAAATCGTTAGAATCTGTATTGTATTGTGTTCCATAACGGTTTAAGACGATATTAAAATTATCGGACGATAATTTTAATCGTCCTAAAACGATTCACATCCCTATTGCATAGTAGGGATGTGAATCGGGCTTCGGACGATTGAAAATATTGTCGATATTTTTAAAAATCGTCAGCAATCAGGGGCTCTCCGAAAACAATAGGAAAACCCCACGATATTGATCGTGGGGTTTGATCGTTGATCGTTTTGGGGAGGGCGGGAAAAAACGGTACACAAAAATAACCCCTAAACCCACCGACCCTTTAAAAGTAACCCCTTAGCTTCCCCCACCCTCCCGACCCCTCCAAGACCTTTTTACAGGTACCTGGTGGTCCAGTGGGGATCCCGGGAGCGATCTCCTGCGATCTCCCACTCCGGGCCGTCCTCCGGCTACCGGGCCGTCCTTTGCCCTTACCTTGTGACAGGGTATCCGTGCCATTGGCCGGATCCTGTCACATGGTTGGAGCACTGGATGGCCAGCGCCAAATTGTGCTCCTACCATGTGACAGGGGCTGACCAATGGCACCGTGTCATAGTAAGGGCAAGGCTATTAGCGCCATTTTGGTTCCTGGCACCCGACGGCACGAGTGCAGGAGATCGCTCCCGGACCCCCACTGGACCCCCAGGGACTTTTGGCCAGCTTGGGGGGGCCTCCTGACCCCCACAAGACTTGCCAAAAGTCCAGCGGGGGTCTGGGAGCAACCTCCTGCACTCGGGCCGTATTGCCAGTATTCAAAATGGCGCCGGCTCTAGCCTTTGCCCTCATATGTCACATAGTGACATATGAGGGCCAAACTATGTCACATAGTTTTGTTTATCGGCTGGGCAGCCGATAAACAAAACGCGATTGGGCCCGATGGGAAAAAACCCACATGTGAATCTGAACCGGAATCCGAACCGATTCCGGTTCCGATTCACATCTCTATTGCATAGGACGTATCCTAAAGATCATAAGGGATGTTCTTTGATGGAGCTATCTCTTCTGTCACTTTCCCAAATCTGTTTCCCAAGGGGTACTAACAGTATGTGGGGAGAAAGTGAACCTTCTATACCAAGGGCAAACGTGATATCTTGTGTGTGTGTGTATGTGTGTGTGTGTGTGTTTGTGTGTGTGTTTTCCCATAGCTCTATGGGAAAGGCATCCTTACAAAGGAGCTTGGAATAACTAGATGGGTATTTAAAACTAAAGAGTGTCTAAAATGTGTGTCTAAGTTCGTGCAGGGCCCCCAGATTTCACCAAGACAGTATGTTATGATTTTCTATCCCTTAGGGATGTGTTCCTCAAGGCAGGGGCTGGGAAAATGTTTATCCTCCATGGGGTGGGCTGGGATCAGCTAACAGTGACTGCATCCACTACCACAGTACCTGGGTTCTTCAGTGAATTCCAAAGTCCAACCTGCCTATGTCCTATGTCCCAGCAGTGGAAACTCCATTAGGGATGTCCTGGTTACTTTCTCTGCTTCTCTCCCTTTCACTCCTCTTCAAAAGACAAGGCAGTGTCTCTGTGTCAGTGTTAGACTGGGGACCAAACATGTAGAGCACACTGAAATTGCTCCGTCTCCTTTGAAAATCAAAACACCTAACCACTATGCAGCCTGGATTAGCCTCTCCTTCTGACCCAGGGACTCCCACATCCAATATATTTCAGGGGAGTGGCAATATAGAATGGTATGCTCCTTTATAGCTATGTACCCAAGGACTAGGAACTAGGGTCATCTAGTGGAGACTACCTAGGAAATGAACCATAGGAAAAAAAACACATAGAATGCCATTGACATTTACCTATTTCATTTGGTAGGGGAATCTGCTGAGGAGCATCCTGGCACCTAGAGGGCCACAAAGGCTGTACCACTGCATGCGGGTAATGTGTGACACCTTGGATGAAAAGGAAGAAAGAACCCTTGAGGTGTAGCAACAGCCCAAGGAAGAAGAGGAGGAGCAGCAGTTGGAGGAAAAGGATCAGGAGGACCCAATGGCTGGTCTGCTAGAGGCAGGACAGCAGTTCATCTGACCAAGGACAAGACCCTGATCCAGAAATGGTCACCAGTCAGGCAGAGAGGCTGTTAATACAGCAAAGCGGCAGCCTCTTGGTGAAGATCCATGGCCTGCAAGATGTGGTAAGACAGGAAGCACAGGCCCTCTATGACACCATCCAGGAGGAAGCGCAAGGCCTACGTGAGCCCATTAGGGAGGAAGCGCAAGGGATTCAGCAGGTGGTATGGGCCCTTTTCTGGGTAACAGAGAACTGAATTGCAGTGTGAAGGGAGATGCTGCAGAGGATGCTCCCTTCCATCCACAGCCACCAGTGGCTCTATGGCATTTCACTTAAGTGAAGTTGTCAAAACACTAACACTGGTCTATAGATTGTGTTCCTGCTTGCTAACTAATGACAGTACATCAGCTCTTTAAATACTGGCACTGCTGGTTTTTTTCCTGAGTTTTTGAAAGAGAAAGTTTTCTATAAAACTAATAGGGGGTCATTCACAAAGCAATGGTATTTATTACAGGATTCACCAAGCCACAGTAAATAAACCTGTGGCTTAGCGCATCCTGCAATTGTTTTTCCTCATGGGAAAATACTGCAGCCCACAATATTTTCCCATTGAAAAAAGTACCGAGGCAGTGAAAGGACCCCTGAACAGTCAACTATGGCAGCCCAGGGACTGTGAGGCTGCCATCACTTAAAGGAGCTGACAGCAAGCCATCCTATCATGTGATGGGGCAAAGGTTGAGTGGCACTATTTTGGAAAATTGCCACTACCTGGGTCCAGAGCCTAGGGGGGCACTCTGGGCCCCTACTGGATCACCAGAGACATTTTTTTAAGATAAGGAGGGGAGTTGAGATGAGCACAGTGGTTCACTAGACTACCAGGGATCTCTTTTAGTCTAAGGAGGGTGGTCTGGTGTGGGAGTCGGGCAGTCCGCTGGATCACTAGAGGAATTATTTGCAACAAATGGGGGGGTCCAAGATCGGGTCTAGGGGTCTCATCCTCCAGGCATCCTGGGGCCAGGATTTTGGAGTCAAGTGTCAGAGTTGGGTGGTGGGGAATTGGGATCACTGCAGGCATAAACACATTTATTTTTATTTTTCTAAAGCAATGAGCCACTTCCAAGGGCAATAAGTTTATTTATTTATTTATTTGTGGTTTTTATATACCGGACTTCGTAGGATAACATCAGTACGGTTTACATTATAACTTCAAAATAAGCAAAACAGAGGCTTTACATAGAACTTATAGGAAAACAGTGAATAAAACTAAATTAGATAAACTATATAATGAACGAGGCTTAAATAGAGAGACTTAAATAGAGGTTGTTGGATAACTGAGATGGTATTGAGAGAAATGGTTGGGGGATGGAGTGGGGGGAAAGAAAGAAAGGGGTAGAGGGAGGATGAAGATGGATAGAATGTATAGAGGGGATAGGGGTTGTATATTGCATATAGGGAGGGGAATGAAGAGTTGAAAGGGTTGCATGGGGAGGGAAAGGAGGAGTTGCAAAGATTGCAAGGAACTATTTAGGTTAGTTTTTGGAATAATAAGGTTTTGGAAAAGGTATCTATGCAGGTATCTATGCACCAATAAGGTTTTAGAAAAGGTATCTATGCATCAATAAATACCAATAGATACCAATAAAGATACCAATAAATACCAATAAAGATACCAATAAATACCAATAAATACCAATAAATACCAGTAGATACCAATAAAGGTATCTATGCAGACCCCTGGGTGTTTTTAATTCTTGTAACAGGCAGTGTTCCTTGGGATCATCGGCCACTTTATTGCTAGGCTGTAGATGCTTTGGGGCATGCGTTTGTCCTGCGGCATCCATGAAAAATTAACTACAGCTCTTGAGTTGTAGTAAATTTGAATACAAATAACGTGGCTTGTGAATGTTTTGGCAATCAATGTTATTTGATTTGCATCAGTTAGGGTAGTAATGAGAGATTAGCGTGCATCTGCAAACTAATGAACTCATTTAAATATGTGTGGTGCTGCGCCTGGAATAACGCAAGATATTTTGAATATCTCATGTTATCCCCATATTAGGCCATTTACCCAACAATCAACAGGTTTTGTTGCTTGGTAAATGGCCTAACGCAGCTTAATGAATGAGGCCCTAATGAAGAAGGGCAGTTTGGTTGTAGGAACTGAAACCTATTGCAAGCTAGGCTAATTACTGACAGTGTAGTAGATTCTTTAATTAGTAGCACTGCTGTTCCTTTTCCCTGAGTGAGTCTTGGCATTTGGTTATAGGAACTGAAACCTGTTGCAAACCAGGCTAATTAATGTCATTTGATAATAGTGTGCCTGACTCTTTAATAATAATTACTAGCACTACAGTTTTTTTTTTCCTGAGTGTATGAGAGAAAAGGTTTGATACCTGACTAATGACTCATACATAGTTTAGTATAGAGGGTCATTTAGGGGCTCTAAGACATTGTAGAGTTGATTTAGTCTAATTGGGTTCCTTGTATTTTACCTGAAGGAACTGAACTTAGCAGTAATTGAAGAACAGCTGGGTTGTCTCGGTGTGTGGTGAACTCTGTAATTAAGCCTATGAAACCTAGTTTAGTGAGCCCTTAGATGAATGAAATTGTTGCTAACTTTAGGGAATGTTGAACTCTATATTTAAGCCAAAGGAACCTGCAATAGTGAGCCTTAAATGATTTTATATTCTGTTAACATAATTGTCTCGTGCCTTAGGAAATATTTAACATTACCTTTAAGCCAATGAAGGCTAGACTAGTAAGTCCTTAAATGATTATGTTTTTTATTAGCATTGCCTTAAGCGTGGATGTAAGATAGTCAGAGCTGTGTTTTTTGTTATGCTTAAGCTGGTTGTTCATTTATTGGAAAACCATGTTATTAAAGTATTAATTAATGTATGGTTGCTAGTTCCATTTTTTCAGCCTTGTAAGTGTAGAACTTTATCTTTCTCTAGATACTAAAACTTTAGACAACAGGACAGAATCCTTATTGAGTATCATACTCAGAACTATCAAAAGGAGAGAGAGTATGCATTTTGACACACTGACTCTCTCTGCTGGCCACATCACTGCAATGTAATACACACTGAGGGTAAAGTCTATACTAGGTTCTCTCTATGTATATAATTACATCAACATAAGATAACTCATAAATATAAACATATGGTATTTGTATAATTTACATTCTTTATTCATAAGATAACATATTAAAACAATCCTAACTAGACAAAAAATTACTATCTAGCGCAAACATACACACCTCACCCCACCAACTTGATGAATTTAGACAAGAAACTAGACAATTGAAAATAGACAAGTTTAACAGAGATGAGAGAGATTATACTGTAGGATACGTTTACCCCTGGATGAATGCTAATAGGAAACGTGGATTTAAGAAACATGGGGATTTCTCATCTTCGGATGATTCAACTGAAGAAGTTGGGGATAATCTGAATAAAAATAGGAATGATAAGAGACGTGTTGGTTTTCAAGAACCCATTGTTGAACATTCTGAGGTGCGTCCATCTTCCATATCAGGTACCTCGTCAGCTTGTTGTGCTCCGCGGCCGTGGTGCCCCACGACTGCGTCCCCCTACCTGACTCACAGCGCCATGAGAGCCCCGGGGGAGGGCTCTGACTCGGGCCCGCACTGCCCGTTGCAGGGGAAGCCGTCCTGCTTCCCCCAGCGGCGTCTCTCCTCCACAGGGGAAATCCAAGATGGCCGCCACCATGCTTCAGCACTAGACCACGCCCCCTCCACAGAATTAAAGGGACCCATCCCTTTAAATGACCTCACCTGTTCTCTATTAGCCAGGGCAGAGGAAGTATAAAAGGCAGCTTCCTCTGCTCATCCAGTGACTTGGCAACGTTCCTCCGCTGTCTAGTCTGCTTGCTTCGGTGAGTTCCTGGTCAAAAAAGTGAAGCAGATTTGTGAGGCAAGACTTGCCTTAGGTAAAGCCATGCTGACTTTGTTCCATTAAACCATGTCTTTCTATATGTTCTGTGATTTTGATATTTAGAACATTTTCCACTATTTTTCCTGGCACTGAAGTCAGGCTAACTGGTTTGTAGTTTATCCATGACATACATTTGTAAGGACTATCACCATTGTATGCTATGTATATCTCATGCATATTCATTATGAAATCTGTTTGCAGCACATGAGAACTGAAGTTACCTACTCCTGCTGTATTTATTTTTTCATGGAAGACCCAGTAAAATACTATTATAGAAGTCTATTTAAGGTGCTATGAAAGCCAAGACTATAGCTATCATGGAAGGCATGGATAGATAGGGGCACAATCTCTGAATTTACTTAAGCGTAAATTAGAGATTTTTAGATAGCTTGGGCCACATGCTTTCATAGATACATTTTCATCTTAAATATTTTCAAGCCTGGAAACATAAGGGCAGGTTTTAAAGCCCTATTTTCAAAAGGCCTGGTGGCGCGCGTAAGCTCCCAGGACGTGTGTAAGTCCTGGGGCTTGCAAAAAGGGGCGGGGCATGGGCAGGGTGTGGGCGGGGAGGGGCAGGGCTGGAGTCTCCAGGCACAGCGGCAATTTGCTGCTGTGCCCGGGATCGCGCAACTGCACTCGGCCAGTGCACACAACTTGCACCTGCCCAAGGCAGGCGTAACTTGTAAGTTAATTTTTTTAGGGGGGTTTAGCTTAGGGCTGGGGGGCAGACTGGGAGGGAATGGAGGAAGGCAGCGCTGCTCGGCACACACAAGGTGCACAATTGTGCACCCCTCTTGCGCACGCCGACCCTGTATTTTATAACATGTGCACGCAGCTGCGTGCACATGTTATAAAATCGGGCGTACATTTGTGCCCGCCGGGTAGCGCGCACAAATGTTCGCCGCACACGTAGGTTTTAAAATCCGGCCCATACTGCTTACAAGTCCAAAAGGTTCCATCCAAGCTAAAAGAAAAGGATGACACTTTACTTTCTTTAAGGACCTCTGTCTCTGAATAACTTAATAACATTTTCTTTGGAGTCATCCACCAGTAAATCTGCTCTAATCCGTTTTTTAATCTACCCTTCATCTATCTCAGCAACTGAGTCTAATGGGATAACCAACTAAATGTCATCAGCATAAATAAAACCTGGAATCACTGGTTCTTAATAGATCATTCAATGGCTTCAGATAGAAATTAAACAGTTGCAGAACAAGTATGGACCCTTGCGAGACACTGCAGCTATGAGAGTGGAGGGAAGAATAGCAGTCACCCGGCACAATCCTTTGGAACTGAATTTACAAAAATAATCTAAACCATCTCCTACACAAAAATCCTCCTACACCAAAATCTTTCAATCTATGCAATTGCATAGCTGAGCAACGGTATGAAAGGCAGTTCTCATTTCAACCCAAGTAAAATTGTTACCTTTGAAACTTCCTTAACAAAGGATCATAAAAAAAAATATCTCTCACAGCCAACAATAACATCTTAGTGCTGTTTTGGTCTAAATTTCACTTGAGAATTTATGTACATAAAAGCATAAGATATGCCATATTGCATCAGACCAAGGGTCCATCAAGCCCAGCATCCTGTTTCCAACAGTGGCCAAACCAAGTCACAAGTACCTGGCAAGTACGCAAACATTAAATAGATCCCAAGCTACTATTGCTTATTGATTAACAGCAGTTTATGGACTTCTCCTCTAGGAACTTATCCAAACCCTTTTTAAACCCAGTTACACTAACTGCCATAACCACATCCTCTGGCAATGAATTTCAGAGCTTAACTGTGCATTGAACGAAAAAAGAATTCTCTCTGATTTGTTTTAAATGAGTTGCTTGATAACTTCATGGATTGCCTCCTAGTCCTTTTATTATCTGAGAGAGTAAATAACTAATTTATATTAACTTGTTCAATCAAGACCTTTCATGATTTTGTAGACTCCCAGTCTTCTCTTCTCCAAACTGAAAAGCCCTAACCACTTTAGCCTTTACTTATAGGGCAGCCGTTCCATGCCCCTTATCATCTTGGTAGCCTTTCTTTGCACTTTCTCCAGTGCAACTATATCTTTTTTGAGATGTGACCAGAACTCCACACAGTGTTCAATTTGCGGTTTCACCATGGAGTGATACAGAGGCATTATGACATCCACCATTTTATTTGACATTTCCTTTCTAATAATACCTAGCATTCTGTTTGCTTTTTTGATCACCACAGCACACTGAGCTGATGATTTCAATGTTTTCCACTATGATGACTAGATCTCTTTCCTGGTATAGATAGAACGTAACATCGTTTAACTACTGTAAGGGTTATTTTTCCCTTATGAATCACCTTTCACTTATCCATATTAAATTTCATCTGCCATTCTGAAACTCAATCTTCCAGTCTCACAAGGTTCTCCTGCAATTTATCACAACCCGCTTGAGATTAAACCACTCTGCATAATTTTTTCATACACAATTTTTATTACCTCACTCATTGTACCCTTTTCCAAATTATTTATAAATATTTTAAAAAGCACCAGTCCAAGTACAGATCCCTGAGGCACTACACTGTTCACCTTTTTCCACTGTGAAAGACCATTTAATCCTACTCTCTGTTTCCTATCTTGTAACCAGTTTATAATCCACAAAAGTACATTGCCTCCTATCCTATCCATGAGAGCCATTGTGGTCAGTGAAGAGGCTGGAAGGTTTTTCTCCTTGTGCTACTGGAATTTGCATTGTGATTTTGCATTTTGGATAAGTACTCTGCTTATTACTTTCAAGTTTTGTGGAAAGCTTCTGTGAATAATTCCTGCCTGTGTTTCATTTCTTGTTAGTAAGATATATTCTTGAAGTTAATTTGCTGTTTGGTTGCTCTGCCATAACGTAAAAAAAAAAAAAACAAACAAAAAAAAACCCCACAGAAAAGCAGTCCAGCTTTTAATCTGTAAAATCTCTCTCTTTTTGGAGTTAGCTGGCATAAATAATCTGGTCAAATTTTTATATTGGGGCATAAAGTCTGTTTTAAAGCAATTGATCAAAGGACAGATACACTTCCAGAAGTGACCTCATCTAACTGGATTGGGTGTGTCTCAGACCTTGGGGGAGGTAAAGTTAGTGAGAAGGAGAGCCATTGTGGTCAGTGAAGTGGCTGGAGTATATATTTGGTCTGGTTCTTTGCTAATTCGTTTGCTTTTAGATTCAGCATACCTGCATTTCTCTTATTGTAGAGCTATCTTTATAATCTGTTTAACATTGGCACATAAGTACTGAGAGATCATTTAATAGAGGACTATTATTGCTCCAGGAAGTGCCCTGCTTTACCCAGCTTGTCCCAGATTAAACTGTTTGACTCCCTCTCACCCTACCCCTCTACCCACCCACCCCTGGGGCTTGTTTTCTAATAAAGACTGCCTAACTTAACATTAGCAGCAAGATAAATTAGTACATTGATAGGTCAAGGAAATACAAATCAAATATTACCAAAATGAGGACTATCCAATGTAACTGCTGTGAAGCCTGTATTCTCAGGGAAAGCATCTGGAAACTTAGAGCTTGCCCAATTTGTGCACAACTCTCTACATTGAAAAAGGAGCTGACTGAGGTTAAAGCTCAATTAGCTTCAATTACAAGTATTACACCCACATTGCATTACTCAGAAATTAATTCCCCAATATCACAGAAAAACCAAGAGTCAAGAAAAGGAGATTCATTAGGCTCAGGTAGGCCCCACAGTCACCCATTCTTGACAGATGGGCAGCCAACAGGTACACCCCCCCCACTCAAACAGGTCATTAAGAAATTCTTTAAAATCCAGGATTACAGTGGGCTCTGGTAGAATTAGACCTGTGATAAGGAGACACACAATGTACCAGATGCAAAAAGAACAAAAAGCCTTCTCTATATTAAAAACTAATGAAGTTCTTGAGAAAAACATTGACGTGTTACCAGAAATGAGAAAAAAAACACAATGCATGCAGAATTTCAAGTTCCATAACCAAAAGAAAAATCTAATTCAGATAGATAACTCTGTCAACAGTGGCACAACCGCAAAAGGAATGAGTGAAGTGAATAACAAATCTCAACCAAAGTCTCATAAGGAGTCCAGGAAAAGCAATAACCTTAAAGAGAGTACCTGGAAGGCTATGACCACAAATGCTCATAGTTTGGGAAATAAAATCCCAGATCTACAGGCCCTAATGACAGAGGCAGAATTGGACATTGTTGCTATCACAGAGACATGGTTCACAGAATCTCATGAATGGGATACAACAATACCAGGCTATAACTTGTTAAGGAAGGACAGAGTGGATAGAAAAGGGGGAGGTGTGGCTCTTTATGTCAGGAACAACATCCAAGCATCTGAGCTGCAAGGAAGTTGGGGCAAGGAAGAAGCACTATGGGTTGACCTAAAAAAAGATGACGGACCATCCATTTATATTGGAGTGGTTTACAGGCCTCCAAACCAAAAGGAAGAGCTGGACAGAGATCTGGTTGAAGACATCCATAAGATAGGTAAGAAGGGAGAAGTGGTGATCGTGGGTGACTTTAATATGCCAGATGTAGACTGGAAAATCCCATCTGCAGAATCTAAAAATAGCAGAGCGATAGTGGATGCCATGCAAGTATCTTTGTTCAAACAAATGGTGTTGGAACCCACGAGAGAAGGAGCTATTCTAGACTTAGTGCTCACTAATGGAGATAATGTCTCCGATGTCCAGGTGGGCACCCACCTCAGCACCAGTGATCATCAAACGATATGGTTTAATATCACTAAAAGAATAGGGAAAAGAACCACAAAGACCCGAGTTTTACAGTTCAAAAAACACAGACTTTGAGGAAATGGGGAAGTACCTGGAGGAAGAACTAAAAGGATGGGAGAATGAAAGAGATGTGGATCAGCAGTGGACCAATCTAAAAGGAGCAATCACCAAGGCAACTGCTCTATATGTTAGAAATGTAAAGAAAAGCAAAAGAAAATTGAAACCTATCTGGTTCTCAAAGGAGGTGGCTGACAAAATTAAAGCTAAAAGAACAGCATACAAGAAATATAAAGTTCCCAAAGGGAGGAACACAAAGAAGAATATTTGTATCAACTGAGGGAGACAAAGAAATTAATCAAGTTGGCAAAAAGTCAAGCGGAAGAGAGGATTGCCAAGGAGATAAAAAATGGTGACAAAACATTTTTCAGATACATCAGCGAAAAGAGAAAGGTCCAAAGTGGTATAGGAAATTGAAAGGTGGTAATGATCAATGTATGGAGAGAGATGAAGAAATGGCAGAAATATTAAACGAATACTTCAGCTCTGTGTTCACTAAAGAAGACCCTGGAGAAGGACCATCTTTACACAACAAGAAACTGGAGGGAAGAGGAATAGATGAAAATCCTTTTACAGAAGAGAATGTATGGGAACAGCTAAAGAACCTGAAAGTGGACAAAGCCATGGGGCCTGATGGGATTCATCCAAGGATACTGAGGGAGCTCAGAGATGTTCTGGCGGGTCCGCTGTGTGACCTGTTCAATAGATCCCTAGAAACAGGAGTGGTACCAAGAGATTGGAGAAGAGCGGTGGTGGTCCCGCTTCACAAGAGTGGGAACAGGGAGGAGGCTGGCAACTACAGACCGGTCAGCCTCACTTCGGTGGTGGGAAAAGTAATGGAGTCACTGTTGAAAGAGAGAATAGTGAACTATCTACAGTCAGGAGAATTAATGGACCAGAGGCAACATGGATTCACCAGGGGAAGATCCTGTCAGACAAATCTGATTGACTTTTTTGACTGGGTAAACAAGGAATTGGATCAAGGAAGAGCGCTCGATGTCATCTACTTGGATTTCAGCAAAGCTTTTGATACGGTTCCGCACAGGAGACTGGTGAATAAAACGAGAAGCTTGGGAGTGAGTGCCGAGGTGGTGACCTGGATTGCAAATTGGTTGACGGACAGAAGACAATGTGTGATGGTAAATGGAACTCTCTCTGAAGAGAGAGCGGTTTTAAGCGGTGTACCACAAGGATCGGTTTTGGGACCGGTCCTGTTCAATATCTTTGTGAGCGACATTGCGGACGGGATAGAAGGTAAGGTTTGTCTTTTTGCGGATGACACTAAGATCTGCAACAGAGTGGACACGCCGGAAGGAGTGGAGAGAATGAGACGGGATCTAAGGAAACTGGAAGAGTGGTCAAAGATATGGCAGCTGAGATTCAATGCCAAGAAGTGCAAAGTCATGCATATGGGGAGTGGAAATCCGAATGAACTGTATTCGATGGGGGGGGAAAGGCTGATGTGCACGGAGCAGGAGAGGGACCTTGGGGTGATGGTGTCTAATGATCTGAAGTCGGCGAAACAATGCGACAAGGCGATAGCTAAAGCCAGAAGAATGCTGGGCTGCATAGAGAGAGGAATATCGAGTAAGAAAAGGGAAGTGATTATTCCCTTGTACAGGTCCTTGGTGAGGCCTCACCTGGAGTACTGTGTTCAGTTCTGGAGACCGTACCTTCAAAAAGACAAAGACAAGATGGAGGCTGTACAGAGAAGGGCGACCAGGAAGGTGGAGGATCTTCATCGGATGACGTATGAGGAGAGATTGAAGAATCTAAATATGTACACCCTGGAGGAAAGGAGGAGCAGAGGTGATATGATACAGACTTTCAGATACTTGAAAGGTGTTAATGATCAAAAGACAACGACAAACCTTTTCCGAAGGAAAAAAATCAGCAGAACCAGGGGTCACGATTTGAAGCTCCAGGGAGGAAGATTCAGAACCAATGTCAGGAAGTATTTCTTCACGGAGAGGGTGGTGGATGCCTGGAATGCCCTTCCGGAGGATGTGGTGAAGACCAGAACTGTGAAGGACTTCAAAGGGGCATGGGATAAACACTGTGGATCCATAAAGTCAAGAGGCTGCCAATGAAGAGTGGGTGACTCGCCAGAATGACGGCTACTGCCTGGAGTCAATACCCTTATTAAATAAACATACACAGGCTTACTGTGACTCCAAAATCACTTTAAGCTTCAACAGCAAGAGGAAATGTGGAAAAAAGGATTCACACTCACAAAGAGGGGAGTAGCTGGCTTGTTACGGCGGTTACTACCCCAAATCAAATAAGCCTGATACTTCACTTTCAATGCATATACAGCATAGTTCTCTGATTCAACGGCAGGGGAGAAGAAAAACTGATACTTCACACATCCAGAAAAGAGGGTTCGCACTCGCAAAGCAGGGAGTAGCTGGCTTGTTACGGCGGTTACTACCCCAAACCAAATGTGCCTGATACTTCACTTTCGATGCATATCCAGCATAGCTCTCTGCTTCAACGGCATGGGAGAAGAAAATCAACCAATAAGGGCTGTATAACAGTCTGGGTAAAACAAATAAACATGGGTGCAGATTGCTTATTGCGGCGGCTTCTACCCCTAACTAATCAAGCTAGATATTTCACTTGGATGCAGCTCCATCACTGCTCTCTACATTAAAGGTGGGGGTGGAAGGGAAATAGAACCAAGAGCTAAGAGAAACAGATAAGTATGAGAGAGAAAATTTGCGGGGCAGACTAGATGGGCCATTTGGTCTCCTTCTGCCGTCATTTCTATGTTTCTATCCTATGGCTTTTTAGTTTTCTTAGAAGCGTCTCATGAGGGAGTTTGTCAAACACCTTCTGAAAATATATAAAACCAAATCTATCGGTTCACCTTTGTCCACATGTTTATTCACCACTTCAAAAAAATGTAGGAGATTTTTGAGGCAAGATTTCCCTTGGATAAATCAATGCTGGTAGTGCCCCATTAAATTGTGTCTATCAAAATGTTTTGTGATTTTATTCTTTATAACAGTTCCACAATTGTTCCTGGCACTGAAGTCAGGCTCACCGGTCTATAGTCTCTCAGATCACCCTGGAGCTCTTTTTAAATATTCGGATTACATTGGCCACCTTCCAGTTTTTAGGTACCACAGATAATTTTAATGATAAGTTACAAATTAAGGGCCAGATTTTAAAAGGGTTACACGCATAAGGTACACGCGTAACCCTTTTAAAACCCCCCTGTGCACGCTGAGCCTATTTTGCATAGGCTCGGCGGCGCACGCAAGCCCGGGACGCAGTAGTAACTTTTCAGATAAAGGTGGGGGGGGGGGTCTAGATAGGGCCGGGAGGGTGGGTTAGGGAGGGGAAGGGAAGGGAAGGTGCGGAGGGGTGGAAAGTTCCCTCCAAGGCCGCTCTGATTTCGGAGCATCCTCGGAGGGAACGGGCAGCGTGTGCATGGCTCGGCGCGCACAAGTTGCACAAATGTGCACCCCCTTGTGTGCGCCGACCCTGGTTTTTATAAGATACGCTCAGCTACGTGCGTATCTTATAAAATCCAGTGTACTTTTGTTCGCGCCTGATGCGCGAACAAAAGTACGTGCGCGCTGTCTTTTAAAACGTACCCCTAATTGTAATAGGTCTGAAATTTCACTTTTGAGTTCTTTCAGAACTCTGGGGTATATACCATCTAGTCCAGGTGATTTACTACTCTTCAGTTTGTCAGTTGGCCTACCGCATCTTGCAGATTCACTGTGATTTGATTCAATTCATCTGAATTGTCATCCTTGAAAACTTTCTCCACAACGGGTATCTCATCTACATCCTCTTCAGTTAACACCAAAGCAAAGAATTTGCTTAGTCTTTCCATGATTGCCTTACCTTCCCTTAGTGCCCCTTTAACCCCTCAATCATCTAACAACCCAAATGACTTCCTCAGAGGCTTTCTGCTTTGGATATATTTTAAAAAGATTTATTATGAGTGTTTGCCTCTATGGCCAACTTCTGTAATCTTCTGATCTGAACGAGGGGTCAGAGGATGAAGGTGAAAGGGGGTAGACTGAGGTGTAACATAAGAACATATTTATTTAGAGAAAGGTTGGCAGACACACAAAACAGCCTCTCAGTGGAGGTGGGGAAAATGAGGCTAGTATCTGAATTCAAGAAAGCATAGGACTGGACAAGCATTGGGTTTCTTTAAAGAAATGGTAGGGATTGTAGAGCTGAGCCATTGGTTTGCATGGGCAGACTATATAGGCTGTATGGTATTTTTCTGCCAGCACATTTCTATGTTTCTAATATGATTCATTACTTGTAGAAACTCTGCTCAGTCTGTCAAGATTTACACAAAAATTAGATTATTTGAATAATGCTGATTTATAGTGGTTTTTTCAATAAAGGGCATACCACATTCAATAGAGGGCATACCACATTAAAGAAGGGCTTGCCCTTCTTTAATGTTGATTTGATCATTTCTCTAGACCAAGCAATATCTTATCCCTAGAACATTTAATAAACTGAGAAGGGAAAAGGTCCAGAACAGAGGTTGTTGGATTGGTGTCCCTGAGAATTTCTTAATTTGTCTCATTCCCTGTTATCTGAAAATCATTCAGCACCAGGGATATGCATTTATTTAAAATAAATGCCTAAAATACAATGAATAAAGC
The DNA here is from genome assembly GCF_901001135.1 of Rhinatrema bivittatum. NCBI lineage: Eukaryota > Metazoa > Chordata > Amphibia > Gymnophiona > Rhinatrematidae > Rhinatrema > Rhinatrema bivittatum. The sequence continues at coordinate 56,516,743 of NC_042620.1, read as the reverse complement.
CATATTCTGTTCATTCTGAATGGAACGAACCAAAAATTGTTAAAAAATATAATTATAAAAAAAACAAAACCTTGGCCTCCTAGAACCTCAGAAGCACTCCCACCCTGCCACAAATGATCCTGAGACCTGGGTCTGTCTGGCTGGGCCTCCCAGAGCCCAACCAGGGTCTCCCTGGTCCCATTCAGTTCCCACTATCACCACAAATAAGAAATTGAGCCTAAGGCCCTAGAGCAGCTGCAACCTCTATGGGCCCCTCCTACTGTCCCTGTTAAAATCTGACTGGTCTAGAGGGCTCCCAATCTTGCCCCACAAATTTCCTTCCCCGGTGTCCTTGAAAAATCCTTAGGGGCAGAATCAAAACCCACTCACTCCTGCCACAGCATCAGGAATTTAAAAATGGCTCCATCGACCTGGCGGATGGTGCCAAAGGGACAGTACTTTCATAGCTGCCTCTGGTGCACCTGGTACCATTTTGTTTTATGGCCCATACAGCAAAATGGTGCTGGGCATACCAGAAGCAGGTCCTGAAGGGATGTCATTTCTGCACCATCTTGTAGGTGAATGTGTCATTTTAAACCACTAGTTTGAAACACATTTAAACACATTTTAAATGTGTCATTTTAAACCACTAGTTTGAGCCTCACCGCCTACTAGGTTTTTTGGCACTCAGCTTCTTGAACAACGGACACTGGCATTTCCAGGTTAAAGCACTCAGCCTTAACCCATTACTCAGTTGTATCTCTCTATAATTATTCTTCTGCCTTTATCTTTCTTCCAGCTTGTTTAAGCCTCCAAGTTTTCCATTCCTTGTTGATTGTAACTTTGACTTATTCCTTTCGTTTGTTTTCTTTTGTTTACCAGAATTGTTACCCCAGTTTTTCCTTTGTTAAATGTAAACCGATCCGATATGGTTATTTACTATGAAGGTCGGTATAAAAAACTGTTAAATAAAATAAATAAATAAATAAATGTCCTGGGGCCGATGCAGAAAAGAGGAAGATTCATTAAAATGCCTAAGGATTTTTCAAGGACCGTGGAAAGGGGGTATGGGGGTTAGGGAGGTAGCTTCCCAACCCTGGCAAATTTTAATGGGAGGGGAAGGAGGTGCCTGGGGAAGCCCAACAAGGCAAGTCTGGGCCCTGGCTTCAATTGTAGCAGGGTGGGAAGGTGCTTTTAGAGCTGCAGGAGGCCACTTTTTTTTTTTAATGGGTTCTTTTTTCTTGTTGTTATGGGGAGCAGATTTTGAGTTGAATGATATTTAGTTTTTGATTCAGCAAATGATCCAAACTGCAAAAACCCCTAAACCCACCCGACCCTTTAAAACGAATCCCCCCCCCCCCAAAACAATGTTTTAAATTACCTGGGGGTCCCGGCGCGATCTCCCGCTCTCGGGCCATCGGCGCCATTTTGGCTGCCACTAATATAAATGGCGCCGATGGCCCGATAAAAAAAAAACCCCACCCGACCCTTTAAAATGTCCCCCTTAGCCTCCCCCACCCTCCCAACCCCCCCAAAACCTTTTTAAATTACCTGGTGGTCCAGTGGGGGCACGGGAAGCGATCTCCCACTCTTGGGCCATCGGCTGCCCCTAATAAAAATGGCGCTGATGGCCCTTTGCCCTTACCATGTGACAGAGTATCCATGCCATTGGCTGGCCCCTGTCACATGGTAGGAGCACTGGATGGGATGGCGCTGACCATCTTTAAAATGGCCGGCACCCTTCCCTCCACCCTCCCCAAAATTCAATCCAATCAAGCCATGGCTCCAGAAACATCCATTCTTTGAGTAGGTAAATATAGTAAAATTATGCTATATTTAGCTGCTCTGTTGGCAGCTAGATTTATTTCATATTTGATACCAAAATTATGAATTTTCCCTTTAAGGTGCACAGGAGACTGCCGACACCTTTCTTCTCACTAGGCATGTTCCAGTTGTCCTGTAGCTTAAACTTTGCTTGTCTGGAAGCTCCCGCAGACTATAGGGCCCGTTCTTTTTAAATCACACAATGATTAAAGCATTCTAGACAGGAGAAAAGGGTTTGTGGATTCCCATCACCTTATAATCAACATTGAGGTTTGTGGATTCCCATCACCTTATAATCAACATTGAGGGTACTACGTGCAACCCCATGGCTTTACTATAGTCGCCTATTGTGAATATTTGTAGTAGCACTTTCAGCAACTTTATAATACATTCATGTCACTGCTGTAATTACATAAAGTATATTTAAATACAGTTTACTCTGGCACAATAAAATATATATAAATATTTATGGCACCAGAATAATTTGTACATGGTTTTCAGATTGTCCATAGAGAAAATGACATGTATAATGTATAACAAAAGTCCAATAGATCCCAAGAGGAAATTACATTTTGAAAAGGAGATGCAGTATTTGTGACAGAAAATATCTTCTGAGGAGATTCTGACCATGGCAGCACAAATAGTTTAACATAGAAAGCAAATATACTGAATGTTGCCAGCTTTGCCTGCTCATAGTTATTCATGAACTCCTCTAGAAAATGTATTATCTTAAAACTCATAAACATTCATAAAGACTCAGTGCATTCATTTGTATCATTACATTATAATTGTTATTATTATTTCTAATATTGCTATTTTTTATTATTCAGGTTTTTATTCCACCCCCATGTTCTATTTAAGAAATAGAATCAAGTAAAAGATAAAGGGAAACTCATACTCAAGCTTCTAAGGGACTAATTTGCAACCATTTCTATCTAGCTCACTTTGCAGATGCCTTCCTACTAGGGTATTTAACTGACTCCAGATTTTGAGGGCAGATTGATTCAGTCCTGATTTTGCCCTTCTCTATGTGGGGAATGATGTCATTTCATTTCCTAAGTCCATGTAATTCTATGGAGTAAAACCAGGACTGGATCACTCTGTCTTTAAAATCTGGAGCCAGTTGTATATCCTACTTCAAGGGTGGCCAAGTCCAGTCCTTGAAATCCACAAACAGGTCAGGCTGTCAGTATATCCACAATGAATATGCATGAGATACATTTTCAGGCACTCCCTCCATTGTATGCAAATCTATGTTATGTATATTCATTGTGGATATCTTGAAAACTTGGACTGTTTTTGGTTCTCGAGGACGGGAGTTGGCCACCTCTGCTCTACTAGGGGTATCACTTAAGTAAACACTCAGTGATATCTGCATATCCTTCATCTGTAACACAAATTTAATTCTCACAGTAGAAGAATGTGGTCCTCTCCAGTGTAAGATGTGCAAGTCTAAAATGTGTTCTATGGCTGGCTCTATCACTATTTGTGGTCAATAGCCCTTCTTGAGTATATAGAAAATATTGCTTAAAAATATTTCTTAACTTCATTACTACATTTTTGTGGATTCTTGGTGGACCCACAGACATGGTTTCTTGGTGAAGACTGAAATCATAGACCTAAATCTTGTTTCTCAAAAATCTAGCATCCTCTGCTGTAACATGGTTATGATTGATTCACTCAGTAAATGTTATAAACAAATTTTACTTCTGATATTTACAATGTATTGTGTATATCCTCCATTGATCAACAGTGGAACCATAATTAATGTTGTTGTAAATTGTTCTCCCACTTGTATAATCATACCTCTTAACATGATCTAATCTCTCAGGGATACATAACTACTCCTGATTTTTCAGCTACAATTTCTAAACAATCTATAGTTGGTAATCTTGTGTTATATTGATAAAACAAGATGAAAAATCAGAATACTACAGTCTATAAATTTGTATTTGTATTTTAGATTTAATAACTCACCTTTCCAAATCTGAGATGTGCTACAATCAAGTGCAGTTGAACAACCCAGAACTATAACCCAAATGTTCCTGATGGAACAGAGGAGATCATTTTTTAAAGCTAGCACACGTGAAAAGAGACATTTTGCACATGTAAAAAGGGTGGAGTCAGGGCGGCGTCTGCCCCTGAAGAGTAGGAGTCGGGGCGGATGCCGCGAAGTAGGGATGTGAATCGGGCTTCGGACGATTGAAAATATCAGACGATATTTTCAAAATTGTCAGAAATCGGGGGCTCCCCCAAAACGATAGGAAAACCCCACGATATTGATCGTGGGGGTTCTCTTATCATTTTGGGGGAGGGCGGGAAAAACGGCACACAAAAATAACCCCTAAACCCACCCCGACCCTTTAAAACTAATACCTTAGCTTCCCCCACCCTCCTGACCCCCCAAAAAACTTTTTACAGGTACCTGGTGGTCCAGTGGAGGTCCCTGGAGCGATCTCCCGGGCCATCGGCTGCCACTAATCAAAATGGCGCCGATGGTTCTTTGCCCTTACCATGAGACAGGGTATCCGTGCCATTGGCCGGACCCTGTCACATGTTAGGAGCACTGGATAGCCGGCGCCATCTTGTGCTCCTACCATGTGACAGGGGCTGACCAATGGCACCAGTAGCCCCTGTGACATAGTAAGAGCAAAGGCTATTGGCGCCATTTTGAATACTGGCAGTCGACGGTCTGAGTGCAGGAGGTCACTCCCGGACCCCAGCTGGACTTTTGGCAAGTCTTATGGGGGTCAGGAGGGTCCCCCAAGCCTTGCCAAAAGCAGCCGATAAACAAAACCACGATCGGGCCCAATGAAAAAAAACCCACATGTGAATCAGAACCGGAATCTGAACTGATTCCGGTTCCGATTCACATCTCTACCGTGAAGACAGCATGGACGGCGAAAAGGTAAGGAGTCTTTTTGCTGCCCATTTTGTGCCCAATAGCACCACCTTTTATGATGGCACTATTGGGTGGGAAAGCCGGCAGCGATCCCACCGCAGAGGTGGCCTGGCAGGACTGGCAACTACCGCGAGGGAGGTCATCCCAGGACCCGCTGTGGAACCATGAAGGTGAGCAGGCCCATGTGAGGGATGGCTGCAGGTGGGGCGCTTAACAGTACCCCCCCTTCTAGGCCTCCCCTACGTGGCTTTGGTTTCTCAGGGTACATTCTATGGAAGGTCCTCAGAAGATCCATATCAAGGATGTTTTGGGAGGGTTCCCACAAATTCTCCTTGGCCTCATGGCCCTCCCAGGCTAAGATGTATTCCCACTTGCCTCGTGTCACCGGACATCGAGGACATCGAGGACATCTCTTACCTGGAGAGAAGTGTCAGGTTCTGCAGAGATACGCGGAGCAGGAGGGTCTTTGCATGAGGGCCAGGAGAGGACCAACGGCTTCAACAGGGACACATGAAACATGTTGTGGATACCCAATGAACGAGGTAGATGGAGTTGATATGAGACAGCTCCCACTCTTTGGATCACAGTAAATAGTCCTATGTATTTCAGAGAGGGACGATGCGAAGGAAGTCTTAGTCGAATGTGTCGAGCACTTAGCCACACTTTCTTGCCATGTCAAAAGAGTAGAGCGGGTCATCTATGAAGATCAGAAGTGCGCTTGGCACATTCAGCAGCTTGCGAAAGTCGCTCCTTTACTCGAGTCCACACTTGGCGAATGGTTTGAGCCATGGATTGAGCCGATGGAGACGGAACCATCAGAGGAACAGGCAGAGGCAGTCGGGTCTGCCGTCCGAAGACAACTGCAAATGGGGATGTGTCGGTGGCTGCTGCGACATGGATATTGTACGACAGCTCAGCCCAGGGGAGAAGATCCAACCGATTATTTTTTCTGATCATTTACATAGGAGCGTAGGAATGTCTTCAAGGTCTGATTGGTCCTTTCGGCCTGCCCATTGGCCTGGGGATGGTAGGCCAACGAATAACTCAAGGAAATGTCGAACCTTCTACACAAGGAATGCCAATACTTGGCAGCAAACTGAGGTCCCCGATCAGATTCAATCTCCTTGGGGAGTCCGTGGAGGTGAAAGATGTTCTTCAAGAAGAGCTTTGCTAGTTCTGGGGCTGAAGGAAGGCCCGGCAAGGGGATAAAGTGTCTCATTTTCGAGAAACAGTTGATGACGACCCAAATCACCGTGTTATTCTGGGAAGGAGGTAATTCAGTAATAAGGTCCGTCGAAATGCTGGACCATGGCTCAGTAGGTGTTGGGAGAGGCTGAAGCAAGCCCCAAGTCTTCCCTGTTGGTGGTTTTTGCTGGGCACAAGTGGGTCATGAGTCCACGTAGTTCTGTGAATCTTGCACCATAATAGGCCACCAATATTTATTTATTTATTTAGAAACTTTTATATACCGGTATTAGTGGGGACATCATACCGGTTCACATATTAACAAAAGATTTAGAAGTACATTTCAACAGGGGAGGCGAACTGGGCAGGGGGTTAACCTAGAGCAGTAGGGAAAATAGATTAAACAACAAGAAATCAACAAGAGGTCATAACAAGAAGACAACAATGTACATTGTGATTAGATTCCTTAATATAAGGAAAAGGGCGGTCACCTAGGGGGTATGAGCAATAGAGGGAAGGGAGGGTCTATTCTGTGTAGGCTTGGTTGAACAGGAATGTTTTTAGTTTCTTTTTGAATTTGATGGCGCAGGGTTCAAGGCGCAAGTGGACGGGTAGGGAGTTCCAGAGGGCGGGGCCGGCAATGGATATGGAGCGGTCACGGGTGGATGAGAGATGAGCTGCCTTCAAGGACGGTACATGTAGATTACCTTTGTTGGCAGATCTGGTGGCTCGGGAGGACAGGGGCGCAGTGAAAGGGAGGTCAAGCCAGTTGGAGTTGTGTGTGTGGATAGATTTGTGTACTATGGTCAGGGTCTTGTAGTGTATACGGAAAAGGATGGGAAGCCAATGTAGATCCTTGAGGACAGGGGTAATATGTTCGTGTATGCGTGTGTTGGTAATGAGCCTTGCAGTGGCGTTTTGCAAAAGTTGAAGGGGTTTTATTGAAGATAAGGGGAGCCCTAGGAGGAGGGCATTACAATAGTCCAGTTTGGAGGTAAGGGTGGCTTGGATCACTGTGCGGAGATCTTGGGTGTACAGCAGGGGTCGGAGTTTCTTAAGAACGTTGAGTTTGAAGAAGCCTGCTTTGAGGATAGATTTGATTTGTGGTTTCATGCTAAGGTTGGGATCAAGGAGAACTCCGAGGTCCCTAACAGCTGGTTGACCTGAGAGGAGGTTAAGTTTAGGGTCATTAGGTATGAGGTCAGGCGGTTGCGAGGAGATGTGGAGGAGTTCCGTTTTGTTTGCGTTGAGGGCAAGCTGAAGGTTGGTGAGGAGGGAGTTGATGGCTGCAAGGCAATTTTCCCAGTGCTCCAGGGCGTCAGATATAGAGCTATGAATGGGAATGATGATCTGAACATCATCAGCATAGAGATAGAATTTGAGTTTAAGGTCAGTGAGGAGCTGGCAGAGGGGGGTGATATAAATATTGAAGAGGGTTGAGGAAAGAGATGAGCCTTGCGGGACTCCTTGTTGTAAAGGGTGTGAAGCAGAGAGGTTGTTTCCAATTTTGACAGAGAACTTTCTGTTTGAAAGATAGGATTTGAACCAGGCGAGAGCTATTCCTGAGATGCCGATGCTTTCTAGCCGTGTCAGGAGGCGGTGGTGGCTGATGGTATCAAAAGCCGCCGAAATGTCAAGGAGGGCAAGGAGGTAGCTGTGGCCTTGGCCCAGACCTCTGAGGAGGTAGTCGGCTAGGGAGAGGAGTAGGGATTCGGTATTAAAATGTTTTCTGAAGCCAAATTGGGAAACATGGAGGATAGCGTGATCTTCAAGGTAATCCATGAGTTGCGAATTAACAACTTTTTCCATTAGCTTGGAAATAAGAGGGAGGTTGGAGATGGGGCGGAAATTGGAGGGGTCTTTAGGGTCTAGGGAGGGTTTTTTAAGAAGGGGTTTGACGACAGCGTGCTTAAGTGAGTCTGGGACCATCCCATGGGTGAGGGAGCAGTTGATAATGTCTGCTATGGCTCTAGCTATGCTGTTTGGGATGGCTATTAGCGCTTTGGTGGGGATGGTGTCGCTAGGGTGAGAAGCTGGCTTAAGTTTACGAAGGAGGCTAATGATTTCCTTAGAGGAAGTGAAGTCAAGAATGGCCATTGTGGGTTGGGATGAGGCGGGGATAGGAGTAAGGGTGGTGGGGGCACAGAGATTGGAGAACAGAAATCTGGAGAGGAGGTTGGCGATTTTACTCTGGAAGTAGATGGCCAGTTCCTCACATTTGGCGGCTGCCTCAGAGTCTGGTATGGTAGGAGGGATGGGGGTGGTGAGGCTGGCGACATAGGAGAAAAGCACTTTGGGGTTGAATTTATAGTCATGGATTTTTTTTGAGTAGAAGTCACGTTTGTGTTTGAGTGTAGATAGTCTGTATTCGTGTAATGCTGTTTTGTAGCTAGAGGAGTGTTGCGGGGTAGGGTCCTTGCGCCATATTCTCTCTTTCTGTCTGAGATTATTTTTTAGGATTTTTAGCTCTTGGGTGTACCAGGGCTTGGAGGGTTTCGCAGAGGTGTTTATGACTCGTTTAGAGAGGGGGCATAGTTTATTGGCTATGTCTTCTGTAAGGCTATTCCAGGACGCTAAGGCTGTGTCGGGGTCAGAGCAGATTAGGTTTGGTAAGGACGAGGCTAATGCATCTGTAAGTTTGTCGCTGGGGCACGTTTTTCTGGAAATTATGGTAGTGTGATGTGTATGGTTACTAGGAAGAGGTCTCATGGCAGAGAGTCGGCTTTCAATGAGGCAGTGGTCGGACCAGGGCACTGGGGTGCAGGTGGGTGTGGTGGTGGTTTGGAAGCTAGAGTTGATAAACATCAGGTCTAGCGTATGGCCAGCTTTGTGGGTTGGGGTTACTATGATTTGTCGGAAGCCTATGGCAAGGAGGGATTGAATGAAGGTGTCGCAGGATGCAGTGGGGGGGAGAGAGTCAACGTGGAGATTAAAATCTCCGAGGATGATGGAGGGGGTGTCAGTTTTTATCCATTCTACAAAAAATTCAATTAAGGGAGACGGGTCGGACTCAAGGATGGTGGGGGGGGGGGCGTAGACAAGACAGATTTGCAGGGCATCTGCCCTAAATAGACCTATTTCAAGTTTGGGTGGAGTTGCTATGCTGATGGGTTTGAGGTTGAGGAATTTTTTAGCTGCTAAGAGGATTCCACCTCCTCTTTTTTTGGGTCGGTGGATGGGGAAGATGTCATAAAGGGTGGTTGGGAGTTGGTTTATATGGACGGTGTCTGAGTCTTTGAACCATGTTTCAGTGACTGCACAGATGTCTGGTGTGCAGTCCGTGAGCAGGTCATTGAGGATTGGCGTCTTTTTTGATAGGGATTGCGCGTTGATAAGAATGATAGAGAGGGTGGTGAGGCCGAGGAATTGTGTAAGCGGTGAGGTAAGGATGGGGATGAGGGATTTGCGGAGAGGGGGGGGTGTGGCGGGGGAGGAGAGGGGGGGGAGGTATTCTGGAGAGTGGGTGGTGGATGCGAGGGATTGCGTAGGCAGCCATATTGGCACCGCTAGCAGTCAGGTAGGGTGGTGTAGTAGGGGTTAAGGAGGAGAAGAGGAGGAGGGTGGTGGAGACGGGTGCAGTAGGGGAGTTATTTGATATACAGTGCAGCAGGTTACATACAGTGAGATAATGTACATCTGGTAACAGGTATGTAGAGCAAAGAATGGTGAAGATTGCAATGCTCACCAGGTGGCGACAGCTGTGAGGGTGATAGTCCGGTTATAAGCTGGTAGTGGCTGTGAGGCACTTTCACTGCATCAGCGTCTTTCCTTGTCTTTTCTTGTCCAGGGTTCTAGGAACAAGGTAGGTCTTGGCAGCAGACTAGCAGGCAGCGCTGCTTCAAGGCCAAGGGATTGTAGAGTGATGAACGGAGGGACCAGGGTAGTGTCTCCGGGGTCCTTCGAGGGCAGTCCGAAGGGGCTGCCCGAAGGGGCGCACAAAGGGGCGGGCCCCTTTGTCGCGCACCTTTGGCGCGCGACGCACGGCGCGCGGCGCTGGAGCTGCAGGCACTTTAAGGAGCCTCAGGGCCCCTGTTGATTGGCTGGCTGGTCGGCCGGGGGCGGGCCTTCACGGCGGTCGGGGCGGCCGGAGGACGTCGGAGGGAGCCGCGTGCTCGGGCCCGGGTCCAGCGGAGGTAAGTGCGCTTTTTAGAGGCCTTACCCCGGTGGGTCTGGGCGCCGATTGCGCAGGCCTTTGCATGGGTCGGCAGCCGCTGAAGGGGAGATCGCCGCGGGCAGAAGAGGAGGAACTCCGGGGCTGCAGGCACTTTAAGGAGCCTCAGGGCCCCTGTTGATTGGCTGGCTGGTCGGCCGGGGGCGGGCCTTCACGGCGGTCGGGGCGGCCGGAGGACGTCGGAGGGAGCCGCGTGCTCGGGCCCGGGTCCAGCGGAGGTAAGTGCGCTTTTTAGAGGCCTTACCCCGGTGGGTCTGGGCGCCGATTGCGCAGGCCTTCGCACGGGTCGGCAGCCGCTGAAGGGGAGATCGCCGCGGGCAGAAGAGGAGGAACTCCGGGGCTGCAGGCACTTTAAGGAGCCTCAGGGCCCCTGTTGATTGGCTGGCTGGTCGGCCGGGGGCGGGCCTTCACGGCGGTCGGGGCGGCCGGAGGACGTCGGAGGGAGCCGCGTGCTCGGGCCCGGGTCCAGCGGAGGTAAGTGCGCTTTTTAGAGGCCTTACCCCGGTGGGTCTGGGCGCCGATTGCGCAGGCCTTCGCACGGGTCGGCAGCCGCTGAAGGGGAGATCGCCGCGGGCAGAAGTGTCTTTGCTGCCTTTCCAGTGCCTGGCACGTCCAGGGTGGCCTGCCAGTTTGGAGTCGTGGGCCCACTTTAAGACGCACTCACATAGCCGGCGGGGAATGACGGTCTTCCCAACAGGGACTGTGTTAGTCACAGCAAGGAAAATACAAGCAGGGTCGATAATGAAGCTAGGAACTTCTGGGATGTCCTCAGGCTCGAATGATCTGGACAGCGTATCAGCATGCAATTTCTTGGAACCAGGATGAAAGCACAGGTTAAAATCAAACCTTTCGAACAAAAAGGCCCACTGGGCCTGATGGGGGTTCAAAAGTTGAGCCTCTTTGAGATGTTTGAGGTTCTTGTGGTCAGTGAAAATGGTAAACTTATGTTGCGCCTCTTCCAACCAGGGGCACCACTCTTGAAGCACTAGTTTGACCGCAAGGAGTTCGCAGTCACCAACGGTGTAACGTTGTTCCATGGGGGAAAACTTATGAGAGTAAAATGAACAGAGGGTTAGCTTTCCCGTGGGAGAGTGTTGACTCAGAATGGCTCCAGTGCCGATTGCTGAGGCATCAACCTCCACAACAAATGGACGTTTGGGATCCGGATGAAAGGGACAAGGGCTGGAGCTAAAGGCTTCTTTAATCCTCTAGAAGGCAGCAATTGCTTTAGGCATCCAAACTTGGGTGTTGACCCCTTTCCTAGTCATAGCAGTGAGTGGGGCAACTATGGAAGAATAGTTCGCTATGAAGCTCTGGTAATAATTGGTGAAGCCTAGAAAGCGTTGTAATGCTTGAAGGCCTTCTAGCTGAGGCCAGTTGCAGATTCCCTGAAGTTTTTCCGGGTCCATTGAAAACTCACGATCAGAGATGATGTATCCCAGAAAGGGTAAGCGATTACGCTCAAACAGACATTTTTTCAGTTTTGTATACAAGTGATTCTCTCTCAGACATTGGAGGATGATGTGGACGTGTTCATGGTGGGAGTCTATGTCCTTAGAGAAGATCAAAATGTCGTCGAGGAATACGACTATGAAATTGTACAGGAGATCTCGGAAGATTTCATTCATGAGGCGTTGAAAGATGGCTGGAGTGTTACATAGCCCAAAAGGCAATACCACATATTTGTAGTGGCTGCCTCTGGTATTAAACGCCGTCTTCCAAATATCATCAAGTTGAATGCGTACCAAGTTGTATGCACCTCTCAGGTCCAATTTGGAAAAGATTTGTGCCCCTTCGAGGCAATTGAACAGTTCGCTAATGAGGGTTAGTGGGTATAAATCCTTACAAGTTATCATGTTGAGACCCCTGCATCAATAAAGGGACATAGCCCTCCATCCTTTTTCTTCACAAAGAACCCCGCTCCTGCAGGGGAATCAGATGGATGGATAAAGCCTTTCTCTAGATTCTCTTTAATATATTCCTACATAGCCTGAGTCTCAGGCTGGGACAACGGATAGTTTCTGCCTTTGGGAGGCATGGTGCCTGACAGAAGTTCAATAGGACAGCTGAACTTGTGTAATGGAGGCAAGGTATCCACTTTCTGCTTAGAGCAGTGGCTCTCAACCTTTTTTCGGCTGGGACACACCTGACAGATGGTTCTCACATGTGTGACATACTGAACATGTGACCATCACAGGGAAAAATGTAAATATACATTCTGCATCCTCAGGAACCCCCTCGACCCCCAAATATGGGTGCAGAGCAGAACTAGAGCATTACCCATACAACTCACTATACAAAAAAAGATATTCTGGTTCTGATGATATCTCAGTAAAAGCAAAACAAACTCTCTTTACTGGCAGGCACAATACCCCTCCTTATGAAAATATTTAACCAAGCCCTAAACACTAATACACCTCCTATTAGGAAAACAGAGCAAGCCAAGCTGCTATAGATAGATACCCACTTAAAAATAATTGTAAAATTATACTAATAAATGTTACAAAACAGCTGATGAACAGAATAACATCCAACAATTAAAAACTCATAAAAATTATTAAAAATTGTCCAACTATCAATAAAATATTTCAAAACAGTGGACACATCACATAATACCCAATAATTAAAATGATAGTCAATTAAGAAAAATAAACTTAAAAAGTCGCCTTTACTTACTCTCTCCAGCAACTCTACTCCTTTCCCTTGCAGGCCAATAGCACTCACCAGAAGCAGCAATGGCTGCTGAAACTGTCCTCACAGTCCTCTTCCTTAGGGCCCACAACCAGTCACAACCAGTCTCTGTCTCATGCAGACCAGTAACCTCCCTGACCAGTATCTGTCTTTTCCCCACACACACTAGTCACCTCCCTGACCAGTCTCTGTCTCTCTATCTTACACACACACCAATCAACTCCCTGACCAGTCTCTGTCTCTCTCACACAGACACCAGTCATCTCCCTGACCAGTCTGTCTCTCTCTCACACACAGTCACCTCCCTGACGAGTCTCTGTCTCTGCCTCTCTCTCTCTCTCTCTCTCTCTCACACACACACACACACACACACCAGTCATCTTCCTGACCAGTCTGTCTCTCTCTCACAGAAACACATCACTTCTGACCAGTCTCTCTCTCACTCACACACATGCTCTGTCACTTACATACAACCACACACACACACTGCCACTCATGTACCCATTGTTCCACACATACACAAGCTCTCACTCATGCCCAGGCACCAATTCTACCACACACACACAAAGCTGCCACTCACCACCCAGGCACCCATTCTACCACACACGCACCCATACACTCAAAGCTGCCACTCACGCACCCAGCCATCCATTCTACCACACAAACACAAAAAGCTGCCACTCATGTACCCAGGCACTTGTTCTACCACTCACACACAAAGCTGCCACTCATGCACCGAGGCACCCATTCTACCACACACACACACACACACACAAGCTCTCACTCACGTACCCATTCTACCACACACACACACACATATACACACAAGCTCTCACTCATGCACCCAGGTACCCATTCTACCACACACACACAAAGCTGCCACTCAAGCACACAGGCACCCATTCTACCATACACACACATACAAGCTCACATGGAGCCTCTTCTCATTGTTTGGCCCAATAAGCCTGGCCTCCGCTTATCAGCTGCCATTGGCCTGACCTCCGGCAGCGTGCACTGTCTTTCCAGCTGCCGCCGGCCTGGGTTCTGGCAATGTGCAGGGTCTCTCCGCTCTTTGGGGCGGATTTTCAGAGCCCTGCTCGCCTAAATCCGCCCAAAACCGGGCGGATTTAGGCGAGCAGGGCCCTGCGCTCCGGTAAGCCTATTTTACATAGGCCTACCGGCGCGCGCAGAGCCCCGGGACTCGCGTAAGTCCCGGGGTTTTCGGAGGGGGCGTGTCGGGGGGCGGGCCCGAACCGCGCGGCGTTTTCAGGGCGTGTCGGGAGCGTTCTGGGGGGGGCCCGGGGGCGTGGCTACGGCCCGGGGCGGCCCGGGGGCATGGCCGCGCCCTCCGGACCCGCCCCCAGGTCGCGTCCCGGCGCGCAGGAGGCCCGCTGACGCGCGGGGATTTACGCCTCCCAGAGGGAGGCGTAAATCCCCCGACAAAGGTAAGGTGGGGGCTTAGACAGGGCCGTGTGGGTGGGTTAGGTAGGGGAAGGGAGGGGAAGGTGAGGGGAGGGCAAAAGGAAGTTCCCTCCGAGGCCGCTCCAATTTCGGAGCGGCCTTGGAGGGAACGGGGGTAGGCTGCGCGGCTCGGCGCGCGCCGGCTATACAAAATCCATAGCCTTGCGCTCGCCGATCCAGGTTTTTAGCAGATACGCGCGGCTCCGCGCGTATCCACTAAAATCCAGCGTACTTTTGTTTGCGCCTGGAGCGCAAACAAAAGTAGGCTATTCGCGCTCCTTTTAAAATCCGCCCCTTTGGCCCCATTGGCCTAGCCTCTGGCAGCGGTGCACAGGTCTCTCCACTATTTGGCCCTGCTGTTGGCGGCGCACAGATCTCTCTACTCTTTAGCCGCCGGCCGCCTGGCCTCCGGCGGCAGTGCACAGATCTCTCCACTCTTCGGCCCCACCCCTGGGGAGAAGGGAAGCACAAGCAGGGCAGTGGGACACCAGAAGCCGCAACACACCTGCCGGTGCTTGGCAACACACTGGTGTGTCGCGACACACCAGTTGAGAACCGCTGCCTTAGAGAATTTTGTATCAATCAAATTGGACAAGAATGTCCCGTCACCGCTATATTATGCTAATATTTGCATTGAATGATATAAACTTTTATACCATACCAGAAAACCTGGTTCCAATATTATTCCAAAATTTAAAAAATATTCAAACATAAATTTTTGTAGAAGGGGCTATAGGTTTCATATAATTATTAGTGCCCCCGGCACCATAATAGTTTATGATATAATCATAAACTTCCAACTACCTCCATATTTTCTTTAAATACTGATATCCAATGTGCTTTCAATTGAATAGCAAAACTTTAAAAAAAAATGTTTTTTTAAAGTCTTTTCCATTGTTCCACACACTTTGTATTAAACAATTTTTATTGTAATGCAAATTAAACATGTACAAAGTAGGTCCCATGCACACAGTGGTCTTATGTGCTCACATGGGTCAAACAGTGCAGGTTACAACAATGCATTATTTTCCCCCAGTACTGCATCTCCTTCCCCTCCCGTCCCTACCCTACCTACCCCCTTCCCCACCCATCCACCATATCCCTATCCCCAGAGTATCCCAAGAACCAGTACATAAGCAACTTAAAAAAAAAGGAAGGGTGTCTCCTTAAGCATGCAAGGGATGTTGATAGTCATTTGTTAAGAATTAAACTGCGTGACCTATGTGAAATTGAAGATAAGCGTCTGATATAAGCAAAAACAGTTGGTGGTGTAGTGGAGATGTTCTGGAGGTCATATGGTCCATTTGCAACATCTTATGTATGTAGTTGCGCCACTCCCAAAACATGTGTGTGTGTGTGTGTGTGTGGGGGGGGGGGGGGGGCGTGTCCTTCCAGTGAAGTAAGATCACCTTCTTTCCCACATAACTAGCCTTTCGCAGGAATAGGCAGGGTCCCATTCCCCGCAGTTTCAGATCAATGTCATAGTCAAATAACAGGAGGTGGGGGTCTGGGGGTACACAAATTCCAAGCAGCTCTGTGAGGTAAGTGGCTATCCTACACCAGTAGTGCTTAATCAAGTTACACCCCAAAAACAAATGGGAGAGCGTACCAACTGCCTGCTGACATTTCCCACAAGCATCTGAGGACTTTAGATATGAGCGGAATGCCAAAGGTGTAGAAATATAAGCCCGCCAAAGAAATTTAAATTGCATTTCACGGAAGTATTGATTGGGAGATACTCTCACTATAGTATTAAGACTGTGTTGAACCATGGGGGTAGTAACCACAAACAGGCCATCCTTATTCCATCTATCAGCCATCAATTGACTAGGGTCTACCCGCCCCTTGGTTCTGAGGTATTTGTAATAATGGGACAGAGATGGCACCTTGTCCCGGCCCCTCCAGCGTATAGAAGAAGGCCGGATTGTGGTGGTCGGCCAGTATAGAATCAGCATAGTGCCTGAGCTGTAGGTAGGAGAACTCTGATGTTCGTACCCACCCGTAGAGAGCTATAATCTCTGGTAACGATAGTAGGCGCCCAGTACTATCCAAAGCGTTACCCAACTGTACCAAGCCCTTTGCTATCCAGCCTCTCATCCCCGCAGACTGCGTCCCAGGGAGAAAGTCGGGATTCCCTTGCAGGGGCAACAAATAGGCGTTGAATTGCGGGAGATGGAGCTGCCTAGCAAAGGCTCACCATGCAGTCACAATGGGAGCAATCAGCAGCCACAACCCATCTGGTATGACCAACTTGTCTTTGCGGCTTGAAGCACATATCTCAAGTTATAGAGGGTCAACAAGGTCTGCTCCACCTATATATTCACATTGTGGGATTCTTCCAGCATCCAGTCCCTGAGGATCCGCAGGTTACTGGCTAGGTTATAGAGTTTCAGGTCTGGGGCCTGTAAACCCCCAAAACGCCAAGTACCCTTCATCTAAGGGAGTGCTATCCGTGCTCGCTTCCCCCGCCAGAGAAACGTACGAAGTCCCTTGTCCAGTGCAATCTGTTCCGTGTGCCGTAGGGTCAGGGGCAAATTTTGAAACAGGTAAGTCCATTGAGGAAGGAGCACCATTTTAAATAAACTGAGCCTGCCACCCAAAGACAGTGGCAAGGGTTGCCAAGTCCTTAACTGGTCCAGTGTGTGAAGGTGCAACTGCTGGATATTGTACTCATAAAGATTAGACATGCAAGTGGTGATGTATACTCCCAGATATTTAAGCATGTCGGTGGCCCAAAGGAGGGGAAATTGCCCAACCCACGTACCCCGCAAGGAGTCCAGATATCCCAGAGCCTCTGACTTATCAGAGTTAAGTTTAAGGCCCGCAAATGCACCAAACTCACTAAAAATATGTAATAGAGTGGGCAGAGACTTTTGCGGGTCGGTTAAGAACACAAGAATGTCATCTGTGAATGCAGCATATTTAAAGGTCTCGGACTGGAGCCGAACGCCTTTCACAGTGTTCGCAGACAAGATAGCCTGCAGTAAGGGTTCTAACTCTAACACAAACAGTAACGGCGACAATGGGCAGCCCTGGCGTGTACCCCGATTAATCGAGAACTCCTGGGACATGGAGCCATTCACAGTAATACTAGCACAGGGATCGTTATACAACACTCGGATCACATCATAAAAGAAACCCTCAAAGTCCATCAGCCGGAGAACACTGAACAAGTAGTCCCAGCCCACCCGATCAAATGCTTTTTCAGCGTCATGTGCTTCCTGATGTTGTTGGCACAAGGCCATGACTACCAGAGTTCTCCTAATTTTGGTCAATGCATAGTGCTTGTGAATAAATACAACTTGCCCATGTCTCACCAACCCAGGCAGGAAATCTGCCAAACGTTCAGCTAAAATATTTGCCAAGATCTTCTGATCTTGATTGAGTAATGAAATGGGCCTATATGAGCTCAGGGATAGTAGATTCTTGCCGGGTTTAGGAATAAGGATGAAATGTGCTCTGATGGTCTCTCTGGGGAATGCACCATGGGCTATTAAACGTACTGGCTAGAAGAGGAGTAACCTGGTCACTTAATGTTTTGCAGAATTCGGCATTGTACCCATCCGGGCTGGGGGCCTTAAAGCGCTTCAATTGCCGAATTGTGAGTCTCACTTCTTCCTCAGAAATAGGCTTATTCAATTGCTCCTTATGGGCGGTAGTCAGACTAGGCAGGTTGAGATTAGAGTGAAAGTGTTCCCAGGCAACTCGCACCCCAGTTTCAGAGCCATACAAGACATAATAATAATTCTTAAATATGGCCAAACTGGAGGGAGTATCAAAAACCACCTTATGAGCAGGGGAACGAAGGGACGTGATATATCTCGCTCCTCTGTGGGTTTTACTCAAATTAGACAATAACTTCCCAGATTTGTCACTAAATTGAAAACGTTTGTGCTGATAAAAAAGCAAACTCTTTTTCACCCGTTGATGAAGGGCAGCATTAAGGGCACACTGAATAGTGAGATAGTGCTCTCGATTTGAGCGAGATGCCACTGATGCAAGAGCCCACTTAGCATTCTGGAGTTGGTGAGTGAGTGTCAGTAGCTGTTTATCCGTGTGCTTACGCCAGTGGGCTATGTATGCTATTATTTCTCCCCGTAGCACCGCTTTTGCTGTGTACCAGCAAAGTACTGGGTCCTCCAAGTGCTGAGTGTTGAAGTGGATATACTCCCTCCATTTCTCTTGTAAATAGGCTTGGAAAGATGTGTCATCAGCTAGATAGTAGGGATATTTCCAAATCCTGGTTAATGAGGGTTCAACAGATCCTTTAAGCGTTATCTACACAGGAGCATGGTCTGAAATAATTATATCATCTATACCGGAATCCAACAGTCTCGCAAAGCTGTGAGTACTCAACAATATGTAATCTAGAGACTGGGCCCCGTGAGCCCTAGAGATGTGGGTAAAGTCCCGTTACCCAGGGTGCAGGGTACGCCAAGTATCCACCAAGTTTAAGGATCTTTCAAGAAACAAAATACCATTATCAGAAGCCCTTGAGCTAATGTGCATAGCCCCCCTATCTAGGTGCAAGTCTCATATAGTATTGAGATCACCCCCCAATACTATTGCTTGATCTCTATAAGAAGCCAATTGTCGATAAAAGTCCCGAAAAAAAGTCATTGGGGGATTATTTGGTGCATACACATTACACCACACATAAGTGTGCCGCTGGGACTCTGTGACTAAAATAATGTAGCGACCGCCAGGGTCTATGATTTCTTTCTGCACCATTAGAGGAAAGTTTTTATTGACAAGGATTGCCACTCCAGCTGATCTCGTGGTGGCTGAGGCATAATGGACTGAGCCAACGCACCCCCTTATGCAGTTTCTCATGTTCTACAGCGTTTAAGTGTGTTTCTTGTAAGAAAGCAAGATCCACATTTTTTTTCTTTAGGTATTGTAGAATTTTGGAATGCTTAATCAGCAAATTAAGGCCGCATATATTCCAGGAGCATAGTCAGAAGCTAGGGCTAATCACTTAAACCAGGAGGTACTTTACCACAAGAATTATTCCCTGCTATTAAGGGGGCGTGGGCCCTCCCAGCAGGAGCCCCATGTCCCCGCTCATAAGTGCTTTGCCTGTTCTGGTCTGCCTCTGAAGCATGAGAAACATCCCTAATGTCCAATAAGGAACCCCCACCTGCCAACTCCCCCCTTAGTCTACCCCTGTAATCCCCTTTACCCCCATACTCTGTCCCTTCCCAAATCTATACCAAAGGGCTGCTCGCCGGTCAAGCCGGTCCGCAGCGGAGATCACTAGATGAGCACCTCTCCCCCCCCCCCCCACCCACTCCCACAACTCCCCACTCCACTTCTTTTGAAATATGAGCATAAAACTAGTAAAATACACACAACAAACAACATTGAACAGGTAACTCGTGCGGCTTGAAAAAAACTCCCTGCGCTTCAAAGGGTAGTCTACAGGGGGACCAAAGAAATAAGGTCCTCCTGCATTCCAACAGATCAGCCATGAAGGGAAGGAAAAAAATGCAAACATCCGCATGAAGGCTCATCGCCGGGTCGTGATGAAGCAGGGTACCCAGAGCTGCTCCGGACATGTCCCACATTCCAGTCAGGATATCGCAGGATATGCCAAGCAGCAGGACTGTAAATCGTCCTCTCCACAAAGAGGAACTTATTTGTACATCCAAGGGCCATATGATTTTGTGGCCTCAGGGCTCTTCTGCCTGCGTGGCATTGGCTGAAGGCGAAGAAAAGCTGGGTGTCTTCTGCAGAAACTGTTGTGCCTCCGTAGCGTTATTTAACCAACAGATACCGTGCTGGGTGTTTACCCTAATACGTGCTGGGTAAACCAGTGCGGCCCTGAGCCCCAGGTCTTACATCTTGGCACAGAATAGGGCCATGGCCCTGCGCTGCTGAGATAACTGTGCTGAAAAGTCCTGGAAAATCAGGATTTTCTGATTTTCATAGGTGAGAGCCTTCCCTGTACTCATCGCCCTGAGAATAGCAGATTTGTGTACAAAGTTAAGAATTTTCGCAATAACTATGCGAGGTTTAGCAACATCAGGCCTCTAAGGCACCAGCCTCTGTGCTCGCTCTACACGGAGAGGGCCCTGGTTGCTGGTCAGGCCCAGTTCTTTAGTGAGCTAGGATTCTAAGAAAGTGGGCAAGTCTGCGTCAGCTAAGGATTCAGGGAGCCCCACTAACCTTATATTGGAGCGCCTCACTCTGTTCTCCAGTTCCTCCAATTGTCAGCATGCCTGGCCACTGTTTTCTTCAGCTGCTCCAATTCAGAGGAGGTGTCCTGGTGGCCATCTTGAATGTCAGAAACCCTTTGTTCTAGGGTCTCCATGCGGCCCTCGAAGCTCAGGAGCGCTGACAAAATTTCTGTGAGTTTGGAAGAAATATTTTGTAAATCGGGGGCAGGGCTTCCTGTACTGCTGCCCAAACGTCGGCCACTGGCACCAGCTGCGGCTGATCTCCGGTGCTCGGCTCCTCCTCCGGTGGAACATCAGTGGGCATGCTCTGCTCCTTGTCTTTTTAGGCGCACTGAGTCACCATCTGGCCGCGCTTTGCTGCGATCTCCCCCGATCTGCTACAGAGGGCAGGTTGCTGTGCGATGGCAGGAGCAGATGGATGGTATAGGATGGTATAGGATGCAGAGCGGGGAGCGGAGAGAGGGAAGTTACATCCGTTCATGTTAGCTCATGTGATCTCTCTTGTTCCACACACTTTAACATGAAATGTAAATAAACCCTGCCTAAAGTCCCATATTGGTGTAAACAATCCCAACATGTCCTTGTTTCAAACAAACCGTCCTTCCTCAGGGGGTGTCAATCTGTATAATACTCAGCAGATCCTCTCCATGAACCCTATCTCTTCGGAGCATTCTCCCTTAGTGTGCCATGTTTTTCACAAAAACGCCATTCAAGATCAGCTGATCCCTAACATTAACGTGCTTTATGCATCATCTAGACTTCTCAAGCCAACAAATCTATTGCTACAATATTATTTTTTTACCAATAGGAGTTATTGTGTTTGCTATACCTCCCTACCACACCTCCTCAATGTGAAATTAACATCGCAAGATTGAGTTCCTCATTCATCCCCCTAGGAATAGAGGTGTCTAAAGTATAAGTCCAAAAGCCTCATGATAGTTAAGTTTGAAGTTTAGAAGGTCAGAGGCAAACTGAGGTCAGTACCATAAATCAGTCCGAGAAGGTACAAACTGGGTAGTGGAACAGGAATCAGGAACAGACGCTGGCACAAAGGAAGGACCACTGGAACAAGCACAGGAACGCAGGAGCACAGAATGACAACTAGCTTCACATAAATGTGATGATCTGTTTACCAAGGCGAGGAACTGAGGGACGGGCCTCACCTTATATACAGTGCTTAGTGATGTCATCATGAGACGTCCAAGCCGAGGTTCCCACCCTGAGACCTTTAAAAGAGGGAGCACTGGCCGCGTGCATGCCTAGGGGCGGGGCCGAGGATGCCGAGGACGCGGACCCCCTGCCGGAGCTCCGTTGTGAGGCCTGTGAAGCCAGAGGCATTTGGGACAGGCATTGGGGACGCCGAGAGCTGGCTCCTGCAGCTAGGGAGGATGGAACAGAGCTCGCAGAGGAAGTCCCGAGGTCAACATCCCTTCCTAATAGCACCTGCACAACCTTTCTCCCCTACCCCTCCATGCCCAGTAATTGGCCCAGACTCCCTTTTTCCACATTCTACTCATCAAACTCCTGATCTCCTTTCTCTCCCACCCTTCCCTGCCTAGTAGCACACACACCCTCTTCCCCACGCCTTTCCATCACCCTCCAAATTAGCAGAAAATCCTTCAGTCTAGTCCAGAGACTCCCCCCCTCCTAATTGACAGCAGATGAGGGCAAGAAGCATTGGGAAGAGGAGGAGGAGGCAGCAGCAGCAGCAGAAGTCAACAATGGATCTATGCATGTAGAGTACACATCTCTCTCCCTCATTCTCCTGCCGTCTGACACTTCTGGGCCTCGTGGAGTGAAAAGATCATCAGCAGCTTTTCTTCAAGGCTCAGTGGGGGAAGATAAAGCTTCCTGTCATGCCTGGAAAGGGAGAAGTGTGCCAACTCCCACCTGAACTGATAAAGAGAGAACAACCTCCTGCTGGCCCCTTGGCATACCTCCCAGAAGCTCACACATAATAGTGTGTCCCGATACACCTGTTGACAACTTTGTAATATAGTAAAAAGGATTTGATACAGTTTTCCAGTTTTCTCAAAGAGTAAAAATATGTAAAAGAATCAAAATTGCTCACATAGGAAGATGTGACCACGCTTACACCAGCCTCAGGCAGATATATTTGGGTTTGAGGGCTGGCAGAGGTGAATAAAAGATGGGTGTGCATGCATTTGGGTATTTGTGGGCATATCTATGTGACTAGAGCACCATTTCTGCCTCTTTCCTCTTTGCATTTCTTTCCAGTCCATGATGAGTATCACATTTTTAGTTGCTGAATATTTCCTAAATATCTGCATGAAGGCCTCTTACAATTCTGCACTTTTTCCACTATTCACAATCCAGACATCAAAATGAAACTGGGTGATTCAAGTCCTCTGTTTCTGTTCTGACTTGTGAGACTTAATGGCAGTTTACAGAATAATTCAGTTGTCTCTGACTGCCCCTTCCCATATTGTAAAACTAAAACCACAATCTGTGGGAAGATGGCACATATACCACAAAAGAATTCACGAAGCAAAGCCAAGCAATGACACCTGGTGAAAGCCTAGTAAGTTGAAAAAGAAGTTGAATATAAGAAGATGGAACTGCTCTTTTTGCAAATGCTGATTCCATTTACCATTGAGTTTTGCATTAAATTTTTATTGACTTTATGGATTAGGATTAATAAGACATCCCTGACTAGCATATAAGCATCTTTGCTCAGTGATATGCACTAGTGTTCCAACAACAGAATGGAATTTACCTTTTATTATCTTCTTCTGTGCCTTAACATTTAATAATCTTAACCAAAATCCAGTTGGAACCTCTTTATTTATATTTTGTGAAATCAACTGCTTTGTAAACTACTCTATGTAGTGCTGGTAAATTTTAAAAGTAATTAGAGATATTTTTGTGGTGAAGGCATTCCCTACCCTGCATAAATCATACATTCTTTCTTAGGTCTGTTAAGAAAATGAAACACAGCTAAAGAATAGTCCACAGATCACTGGATGGCGGGGAGTTGTAGTGCTCCTTTTTTTTTACACTATTTTATTTACACAAATATCTGCAATCAGATACTATGATAATAGGTAATATGTGGATTATTTAAGCAAGACAAGAAACAAACCAGAAGTTAGGAAAATCTAGTCCCAGTTGGGACAATCTGTGTATGCCTCAGAGGATGGAAGACTATTGGAAGGGAGAAATGCCTAAAGAAATGTAAAACTTGGCAAAGAGTAGAGAAAAAAAAATTACCTTTTTCAAAGTTTGCTTAAAAATGAGAACACTAACTCTTGCATTATTATCATTACAAGGTAACTTTTAAATGAGCCCGCAGGCGCACACGTGCACACATTCATCGGCCCGCCCCCAGGGACATGGCCATTTTATAACATGCACACACATATATGCGCACATGTTATAAAATAGCCATGCACATGAGCATGCAGTTTTAAGTGGACACGTTCTTGTGTGCGCAAATGCTACTTCTACCAAAAAAGTGTAATTTCCACGTGCGCCAATGCTATTGCCCATTTTCCCAGTTCACCCAGCTAAGGGATAAGACTTCCAAACCCCCCTAGTTTAGTAGCCTCTCTTGTCCCCTGTTAGCCCCGAGCTTTAAATCCCCGCTGGTCTGCTTATATTTTTTGCTTTACTACCTATATGTCATCCATAGCAGAAGTAAAGTTACGCACCCAGTGCATGCCAGTGTGCATAAGTATTTACACAAATTTCATGGTTAAATCCAAGAATGCCCATGTCCTGCCCAGACAATGTCCATGCCATGCCCCTTTATTTCTTTACTTTTCATTTGTGTGTGCAGTGGCAAGTACATGCGTATCTGGCTTGCTTTTAAAATCTGCTCGGTGTGTGCCAGCCCAACATAGTTGCACATCCACTAATTTCCGCATGTGTCAGGCTTTTAAAATTCACTTTTATTTGAGCATTGCTGCTGATTTGTCTAAGCCAAAAGATCCATCAGAAATGCATATTCAGAAATGTACTTGTGACTAAAGGTCTCATTCTGAACTACATCTCCTTTTCAAAGTGACTGATCCCATTGTCTAAGGAGAAAACTCCTTTAATAATCTTGGTCATTGTACCAGATTGTGTTTATAAGCAGAAGAAATATTTTCCCCCTTTGGTTATTTCTTAAGACAATGAAGCACATAACGTGAAGCTTTCTTTGCAGAGACTGCTTTCTTGTTGGTCTTCTAGCTCCAAGTTTCTTTGTGTCAGTCCAAGAACTTTTATGAGCATGCACAATATTTGTCAGCCTCAGGATCCAGTGAGGCTGTGGCTCCTTAAATAAAGAGTAAAATAAATAAACTTGCCTATTTACCAGCACGTCATCAGCCGGCAGACCTTCTGGATGCTTCCTTCTATAACGATGCTTCGGTATGACTCCAAATTATCATCTGACTATATGCAAGGTTGTCAACGGCATTTGGCAGTTTGCCCAAAGTGCATAAAAGAGTGTGTACCATGTAAAGGCAATCCCTTCCTTGCAAGATTATGGAAACCCTAAGAATCCCATTTCTTGTCTCAACTAACTGGGAAAGGCTTTATTGGTTCCATCAAATTTTAAGATAGCAGAACATTTGTATGTCAAGTGCAGAAACATAGTTTATTTCATTCTTGAACCAGACACAGGATGTTAAGCCAGGACTTCCCAAACTTATCCTGGAAACCATAGCTAATTTTTTTTTTTTTTTTTTAGAATATATATACAACAAATATGCATGAGATAAAGTTGCACACTTTGGAGAACTAATGCATGCACATTTATCTCATATATATTCATTCTGGATATCCTAAAAGCCTGACTGGTTTTGAGGTCACTAGGACAGATTTAGGAAGCCTTGCTAAGGCTGTAGAAGCAAGTTCTTAACATACATGAAAGTCAACATAGACAGGCCAGATGTCAAGGAAATTGCAATAGTACTGTATAATACAAATTTACTACATTCTAAGTAACAACTGTTAATTGGGGAAAGTATTATTAACATTAAAATCCTCTTTTGCTGTTTCTAAATTAAAATGAATCTGAAAAAAAATTTATAAGAACATAAAATATGCCATACTGGGTCAGACCAAGAATCCATCAAGCCCCAGTACTCTGTGTCCAACAGTGGCCAATCCAAGGTACAAGTACCTGACCAGTACCCAAACAAATGAATAGATCCCAAGCTACTAATCCTTATTGATTAAAGGCCGGATTTTAAAAGCCCGGTGGGTGTAAAAATCACCACGTGTGTGGCTGGGTCCTGCACTCGTTGCGTGCATATTCAAAAGAGCCCGGCCATGCGCCTAAGCAGCGATATGCGCATAAGTGCCAGGCCAGGGGCGGGGTTTGGGCAGGGAGGGGCGGGGTGAGGCAGGGTGGGATGGAGGCTGGCCAGGGCAGTGGCCATTAGCCACTGTCCCGGGGAATTAGTTTTAGGAGGTGGGGAGGAGAGGGGAAGGGTAAGGAAGTTTAGGCAGGGGATTAGGGAGTTCCCTCTCAGTTTGCTCCTTAACTGGAGCGGACTGGGAGGGAACTGGGGAAGGCCTCATTGCATCGCTGCAAAAATTTGCAAAAATTCATCCCCCCTCGTGCGCCGCCCGCGCATCCATGTTATGTTTTAAAATCTACCCCTAATAACAGTTTAAAGACTCTTCTCTAGGAACCTATCCAAAACGTTTTAAACCCAACTATATTAACTGCTGTAACCGCATTATCTGCAATTAATTCCAGAGTTTAATTATGCATTGAGTGAAAAAGAATTTACTCCAACTTGTTTTAAATGAGCTACTTGCTAACTTCATGGGGTGCCCCCTTGTCCTTGATTTATCTGAAAGAGTAAATAACCTATTCACATTTACCCTTTGAAGTCCTTTCATGATTTTGTAGACCTTTATCATATCCTCCCTCAGCCATTTCTTCTCTAAGCTGAACAGCCCTAACCTCTTTAGCCTTTTCTCATATCAGAGCCATTCCATTCCCTTTATCATTTTGGTCACCCTTCTCTGTACTTTCCCCAGTGCAACTATATCTTTCTTGAGATGTGGTGACCAGAACTGCATACAGTATTCAAGGTGCGGTCTCTCCATGGAGTGATATAAAGTCATTATGACATCCATCATTTTATTTGCCACTCTCTTCACTTCAGTTTTGACTGAACTGTCAAAAGAATCATGCTATCTGCTTACCGGTGAGATAATGCACCTTGTAAGTAAGTAGAATGTAAAGTATCAGTCTATCAGATTGCAGTTAATTATCCTAGGTCTCTTCAATAAAGTTTATTATAGAACAGTAGGGACATTCAGTCAACCAGACTCTTGATTTGGTAACTGACCCTGCCTGTTATTCTGGTAAAATGGATTAGATACACTAAAAGAACAAATGGACTTCCAGGGAAAGAAACTCTCTGTACTTTCCTTTCAATCCTCTAAGGTAGAACTCCTCTGTTTCTATTCTGGGGAATATCTAGTAAATTGCCCAGAAGGGGTCTCTACTAGGGTTGTGCCAACTGGTTCCATTTTTTTTTCAGGACAGGATGATCCAGTCCTGGTTAACCTCATTTCATTCTGGGACCAATAGTCCTGCTTTTCATAGGGAAATCAACAAGACTCTCAGAAACATGCAATGGGGTAAAATCAGGATTGGATGAACCTATCCTGAAAAAGTGGAGCCAGTTGGTAACTCTAGTTTCTGTGTATACCCTTTACTGAGAGAAACCTTCTTCTATATACCAAGAGGGGTGCACAGGACTATGCCATTAGAAATCCCTGTTTAGGGACTGAATTTGACTATTCCTGGATTATGGAATGGTTTTGATTTAATAAGACAAAGGGCCACATATAAATCTATGTTGAAATGATGTTGTATAACCACATACATTTCTTATGAAGGAATATTTTTTTAGTATAAAGCAATAAATATTTTATATTCAACCATTAAAGCATTAATAGAAAGTCTATACCTTAGAGCCCCTATAATCACATTGCAGGTTTAATATTTATTTTCTATATTCATAAAGAAAGTACAGCTTAAATTTGCTAAGAAGTAAACTACTTTCTCATTATCATGATAGATTTGTTTATATAGCTGTGCAGGGCAGCAGAGTTAACAGCAATATCTAGATAAATGATTTAATACAGATAGAAAAGAGAGCTACAATGGAATGTATTATCTAGAAAAGATCAGCAAAGATAAGTTTCACTGCATTGAAATAAATTTAAGAAAGAAATCTGTATCCATCTGCCTCAAATTGTGGCGCAGATTATACAACTGATTAAATACAGATTAAATTCTATTGTTCCCCATATTGAGCATGCAAAAAAAAAAAACTGGTAAGAAAAAAGGCAAATAATGATTCTGAATAGATAAATATAATGGCAATATTGTTAATAGTAATAATTTAAACTTCATATACACAAAGCTGAAGTGACTGATAAGCATGAAACAATCAACTTCTCTGTGCCTGACAAATCATTTCATACAGCAATAGTGTAGGAGAAAGTACAGCATATGCCAATCAAATTATTGAACTTATCCCTCACTTATTCAAACACAACTATAGAATTGTAACAATTAATGATGGGCTTAATGATTCACTAGAAGGAAAGTAGTCCTTTTTATTGCACTGCATAAGTTTTGATCATCAAAAACCTGGGGACAGCTTCTATAACATTTCAGGTAAATGAACGTTAATTCTTTAGTTTCTTATGTTTTAATTTGTCACTTGATGCAGCATGCAATTACATGCTGATCCTAAAAGTGTTTTTATGAAACTTCAAAAGATATTTTAATGATTGCATGCGTAGTCCATAGCAAAGAGGCTTTAGAAATTAGAATAAAGATCATGATAGATGCCTGAAGGGAGTTAGAAGTAATATAAGGAAGTATTTTATCTGCATGATGTCAGATATGTGTCTGCTGAACTTTCTCAATTAAGATTATTTTTTGGATTCTTATTTCTTATAGACCAGTGGTGTCCAGCACTAACTAACTGGCTGTCACATTTATATTAATCTGAATTTATCTTGACATTTGCTTCTTTTTTTCTTCCACATTTTCTTTTGGATAATGTTTGCTTCTTTAATTTGGTTCCTCCACCCATTTTCCTTTTTTTTTTTTTTATATTGTATCATATAGCATTGGGACTGGCTTGTTCTTTTTTCTTTTTTGTAATGGTTGTTTGATCTTGAGATATCTGTAGACAGAGATTTTCTGCAACAGGTTTACTTGTGTTAAATCATAAATTTTAATAAAAACAAAATAAAAACATGGAAAATATTTATTTATAGAAAGAATGCTGGATACATGGAAGATCTGCACTTATTTTCAAAGAGAAGAAATGCACATACTTTCACTTTGAAAATTACCCAATGAAAATTACCTACATACTTTATTCTTACTAACTTGTGCAAGTAGATTTCCAGAGAATAATTGCATGCATACCTTTGAAAATGTAAAAGTATGCATATAGTTCCAAAGTCATCCCCATCCTCAAACCCACTGCTTTGATGATCTCCAATTTTGCCTAATTGATCAACCTTTCCCTGCATGTTAGGGATTTAGATCTGAGACTGTTGCATCTGGAACAACTTTGCATTCACAGATTGAAAACAGTTTCACCAAGTGGTTTTAGTTCAGGACTTTTGGGTTAGATCTGTCATTACGTTGATACACACAATCAGCTGACTATTATAATAGGAGACAACTCCTTCGATTCAAGCTGACATGATTGTATTACTGGATATGCACCCAGTCATTTACAGAAGAAGAGGATGCTACCTTCGATTCTCCATTTCCATCCTAGCAAAGAATGGTATTGATTGGCAATAGATAAGCATTTCTTAGCCCTAGTTTTGGTAATTTATTGTTACGATCCTGCTCGCAGACTCCATCCAGCAAGCAGGCCTTCACCTATCACTATCACTTGCACCCCGGCCCTAATGTTGCCACCGCTGCCTTCTGCGGCAAGAAGAGCCACCGCCGGTACATCTTTTCATGGCCAAGTGCTGCCAGGATCCCTCCATCGTGGCAGGAGGCCGCTACTGCACTTTCCAACCCACGGCAGCAGGAGCTGCCAGCAGCACACGTCTTCTCAGCCTAGTGCCGCCCCTGGGAAGCCTCCAATTTTGCAGCCCAGAAGCCGCTGCCAGGGATCCTCTTCATGGCCCGTGCTGCCATCAGTACGCCTCTCTGCTCTTGCCACTGTTCCAGGGCAGGGAGCTACTGCTGCTGACACCAGTCCAACTATCCTTTTATAACAATGCTTATGTGATATGGCTCCTAAAGAATCATTCTATATGAATCACTAACCATTAGAGATGTGAATCGGAACCGGAATCGGTTCGGATTCCAGTGCCGATTCACATGTGGGTTTTTTTTCATCTGGCCTGATTGCGGTTTTGTTTATTGGCTGCGCCCGAGCCGATAAACAAAAAACCTACCCCGACCCTTTAAAACTAATCCCTTTGCTTCCCCCACCCTCCCGACCCCCCAAAAAACATTTTACAGGTACCTGGTGCTCCAGTGGGGGTCCCAGGATCGATCTCCCGTTCTCAGGCCGTCGGCTGCCACTAATAAATATGGCGCCAATGTCCTTTGACCTTACCATGTGACAGGGTATCTGTGCCACTGGCCGGCCCCTGTCACATGGAGGGAGCACTGGATGGCCGGCGCCATCTTTAAAAATGGCGCGGGCCATCCAGTGCTCCTACTATGTGACAAGGGTCGGCCAATGGCATGGATACCCTGTCACATGGTAAGGGCAAAGGGCCATCGGTGCCATTTTGATTAGTGGCAGCCGATGGCCCGGGAGTGGGAGATTGCTCCCGGGACCCCCACTGGACCACCAGGTACCTGTAAAATGTTTTTTGGGGGGTCGGGAAGGTGGGGGAAGCAAAGGGATTAGTTTTAAAGGGTCGGGGTGGGTTTAGGGCTTATTTTTGTGTGCCATTTTTCCTGCCCTCCCCCAAAACAATAAGAGAACCCCCACGATCAATATCCTGGGGTTTTCCTATCATTTCGGGGAGCCCCCGATTTCTGACGATTTTGAAAATATCAACGATATTTTCAATCGTCTGAAGCCCGATTCACATCCCTACTAACCATGTTGGGCATAAATTTGAATTTTTGAAGGAATAAGACTGTTTGCCAGGGCTTATATATTTTTAATAAGTAAATTTGAAACATTCTGAAAAAAATAGATGTATTTTAAAGTGGATGAATGAAATGACTGGATGGCCCCTAGATTTCAGGGGACGCTGACAGGCTTGCTGAAACCTTGGCACAATTTGCAGAGGTCCAATTTTCTTTTTAATTAGACTGTTTGTTGTTTCCCTCTTTTATAATAGATTGACTATGTTGGAATTCATTAGCTCTTCTCTGTTAGTTAGTTTTCAAAAAGGCCATTTCTGTGAGTAGGTAGGACAGAGAGAAAAATACTTGGGAAGCCATGGAGGGAGCCCAGAGGGGGGCAGAAAACTTGTGAAAGAGCCATAGGTAGGCTGGAGTTCTAAGGACCTTGTAAAGTCCAGGGATAGAATGGGGGGCAGAGGACCTGATCAAGAGACATTAGAAGATGAGGCAAATCAGGATCTGAGAAGGGGCGGTAAGGGAATGGGGGAATTAGAGGGATGGTGAGCAGAGAAGTGATCAGAAAGATAAGGTGCAGGTGCCAGCAGTTTTGGCTAGTAGTGATTTTTTTATATTAAAATTGATTTTTATTGATATTTCAGAGAACAAACAATTAAGAATACTACTGAACAATGGCAATACTATGGAAACAAATCAATAATATAAAATGCAAAAGTAAATATGTATCCATACCCTTCAACATCAATTAGAGGGATAAAAAATGTACACATTAAAGGAAAAGAAAAGGAAAGACAACTCCAGGCTAACCATGACATCTACTAATTGCCGATATACATACATAAAAATCTGGACCAAACCATCAATGGGCTTACCCTTACTCTGCAAATATCCTACCTCACATGTCACTATTCAAACCCATCTAAGACCAGTCATAAAAACACTTATCATGTGAATAGTGATGTGTAACGATTTGTCCATAAGACTATCAGTTATTCACATTGTAAGACAGGAATAAGCCAAGTCACTGTCAAACTGAAGTTGTTGTAGGAGAAGTGAACAACATGTTTCAACTCTCCTGAAGCAGAAAGCATGGACTTTTGAAACACAGACCATGTCGGGGTCTTGTTGTTACTTCAGTTTTACATCTTGGAAATGACACGCAATATAAGTGTTTGTCTTGTCATTTCATATATAAAACAGATTACCCAGCTTCTTGACATACAAAATGTTATGGTATAAATTTTATTTGGAAAAGAAAAACAAAACAAAGTAATACACATTAATGTTCATGGACAAGAACCAATGATTATAACAATTGGGCACAACAAGCGTTGTTTGCATGATGAGTGATATATGATGCTACTAGCCCAAAATATGAAGGTCCTATATAATTAATTAAAATATATTTTAAAATATTATAGGATTAGAAGTGTGAGTGTAAAGGAGCAAAAGCAACAAGAAAGATATATTGCTATACACTTAATTCTATGGGGAGTTTTTATGTGTTTGTTTCATTGATATCTCCCCTTACTGGACAAATGTGAAGAGTTGTTTTTATATTTCCATTGTTGTACTGCTGAGTCACTTTTATTGAGGTATCCAGATTTTGTCTGTATGTTTCTATTTCTAACTTTTGATCTCTTTTGTATTTGGTGAATGTCTTTGTTTTACATGTATGATCAATGTGATGTAGTTTGTGGATAAATCTATAGGTCAACTTATTTTGTTTTTCATAGGTTCAGCAACCAGTTACTAGGGGTGGGACTACCCATGGGGGGGGGGGGGCAGGGTCCTCAGCTGTTACCCCAATGGGTTCTTTCTTCCTAAGGACAGTCCTGCATCTGAGTGCCATCACTTTTTCCTAGAAAAAAAAAACCAATAAATGAGAAACACTTCCTCATTTGTAAGTTCTAAGTAAAGTAATGTACTTTCATTGTGGGGTTTGTTTCCATTTGCCCATGAAGAACTCCATAAAGGGAGTTCAGCATCTTTCTACTTCTGATTCTGAAGATGGGATGTTCCAATCAACATTTGGCAGATTGCTATATCCTACCAACATCTCCCTCTTCATGTCTTTTGTATGCCTTTATTAATCATAAAGATGATCAGCTTCTATAGATACATTTACTTGCCTGTATTTTAGTACTAAGCTCCAGTTTTAACAGATTTAATCAGTACAGTATGTTTCTACTATAGACCACCAGAGACAGAGGATTACCAGTATTTAGTGATTAATTTGCTTAACAATTATGCATAAACAGATAATGACAAATTATTCTTATTAAAGAATATCATGATTTGATATTCAATGTTTTTATAAGCTTTTGCTTCATTCAAGAAAGATTGTAGCACAATTGCCCTAGAACTACATTACATTGACCTCAACTAGTAACAACAACATTAGTCAAGGTTAATAATTCAAGGATCAAAATTGTTTCATGCTGTTTGAAAGATGAATTTCACCAGCTATCATTATGCTTATTGATCTTTGGATCAAGTGCCATGGAGTAGGCTATTAATATTAAAACAAATTGTAAATATATTCCACTAAGAATACTGTGCAGTGTGGTGAGAATTTTGATATTATATAACTGCAATAGTGATATTATAAACAGTTCTTTTATTTCAAAGGTTAACTTATTGTGTTGTATGTATAAAATGAGTCATATACACTATTGAATAAAATACACTCAAATCATTTGAAAATGTTGATGTAACATGTAGTTTAGTTAATTTAGATATTGTTGACCCAATGGTCCTATATTTTGAATTTGGAGAACACAATGACTTCTATAACTGTTACTGAACCCAAGAAGACATCTAAAGGATAGGCAGTCACTTATCCTACAGTTAGAGTATCATTTGAATGCCTGAGAAAATGCATTTAGAGAATGACTTTGATGTAGAAATTAGTATTCATTTAGACCTTTAACACTGAGTTGTTTCTGAATCTTTCAAAGTCAATCTCTCTCATTTTATCACTGATATTCTGATCATAAAATCCTTCTAAATAGATTTCAATTTTGCTGTTCTGTGAATATATTTTATGCACTAAAATTCTGTGCTGGCATGCCAATTTTTAGCATGTTCAGGATAACTGTAAAACAGTGGGCATTTTATTTTGATTCTTGTACCCCAATTTCACTATGTAATTAGATAAATGTGTGTGTGTTTCTTTAGATCTTTTTATATTTTCAGTAGCTATTTTTTAAAATATATTAGTCCTGGGATGGCCAACTCTGGTCCTGAAGAGCCAAAATCAGTCACAAGGGTACTGGATCACACATATCCCACCAGAAAACAGTCAAGGAACTGGCAGGGCAGTGCAAAATAGAAAAAGGACTGGGCAGAACAGTTCAAGACAGAACAAGGACTGGACAAGACAAAAACAGGACTGGACTAGAGAGGGAAAGAACTGGACTAGAAAGGATAGGCAAAAAAAAAAAAGGGAAGCCCAACAGGTGACAAAGTTGGCTAGGAAAACCTAGCAGGTTCGGAGTTTGTACGGTAAGGCAGAGAGCCTAGAATGCAATGTGGCCTGGGAGGCCAGAGAACTAGTCAAGGAGGCCCAGGAGTACAGAGAGCA
Organism: Rhinatrema bivittatum; assembly: GCF_901001135.1. NCBI lineage: Eukaryota > Metazoa > Chordata > Amphibia > Gymnophiona > Rhinatrematidae > Rhinatrema > Rhinatrema bivittatum. Next base: position 56,482,696 of record NC_042620.1, on the reverse strand, counting down.
AGGAAAGGAGGACTGGGAGTCTAGAGATAAAGATAAGGAAACCTAGGAGGCCACAGGGCAAGACAGAAAGCCTGAGTACACCGAAAGGCAAGAGAGGAGGCCTGATTAGACTGCAAGGCAAGACAGGAGACCTGGGTAGGCCGCAAGGCAAGACATGTTGTCTGGATAGGTTTCAAGTCAAAACAGGAGATCTGGAAAGGCCACAAGTTAAGACAGGGTAGCAAAAGGTTAGCCAGGTCAAGGAGCCAAGGTGACTTGATGAAGAGGCATCAGTGGACTGGATAGTCTGCCTTAAGTAATGCAGGAACTGTTGAGTCAGATGGTCAATGAGTAAATGGCTAGATAGCTGGAAGTAAAACTCACTGGAGGTTTCTGTTTGTGGGGAGGCATCATAGCAGGTAGAACCAGGGCACAGTGAAGTTGCACAACAGGCAAAAATGTGGCAATAAATCCCCTTTCAAGATCCCATCCTCTCGGGTCCCATTTACCATGGGGTATTTGGCTTGGAGTGTGGTTGTTGAAAGTAGAGGCAGAGGTTTTTCTTGTCCAGTCTGCATGTACTGGATCAATTTCTCTGTGAAGCTGAACCATTGGTTGGGAGTCTGTCAAAAATCAGAGCAGTGTTCTCAGGTCATTTGGGTGCTAGTTAGCTGGAAAGGCATTTTCTGGGCACTGAATTGCTAGGTCATTGCCTCCCTGCTGGATCTGAATCACTGGGCCAGTCTCCTTCTGGTGCTGGATCATTAGGCCTAGACTCTCTCTGGTGCTAAATGGCTGGTTTGATGCCCTTCAGAAGCTGGACTGATGACTCAGAGCCTCTCTGTGGCTGGACTGGAGGATTAGTGTCTCTTCAAGACTGGGCTGGTTCAGAGTCCCTTGGGCAATGGATAGCTGTCCCCGCATCTCTCAGGATCTAGGTGGCTGGGCCTGCATCTCTCAAATGCTGGGTGGCTGAACCCATATCTCTTGGGCATTGAATGGCTGGGCCCACATCTCTCTAGAGTTGGGTGGCTGGACCCACATCTCTCAAGTGCTGGACTGCTGGCTCAGAATCAATCCCTCATTGACTGGATGCCCTGCTCAGGGAATCTTAGTGGCTGAACCACTGGCTCAGGATCTCTCAGTGAGGGCACCGCTGGAAAGGTAACTCTAGGGCATTGGATAGTGGGGCCAATGCCTTCCTGATGCTGGACATCTGGCACAGAACCTCACGGTTGCTGGGCATCTGGAATAGCTCCTCTGTGGTGCTGGGTTATAGGACTGAAGTCCCTCAAGATGTAAGGCTAGAGAGAAAGATTCCCTCTGAAGAAAGGCTGTGACCACAGGCTCTTCCTGAAATTGACCACTGTTAACTCCACTGTTAACTCCACTGTTAATTATAATATTCCAATGCAAAGTCAGGGTGCCCCGACATGGACCCCGTGTTTTGCCAACTGGCTGCGTCGGGAGGGACAGCACCATTAAACCAATATTCTGCAAAAACAAGTGTAAAAACAAATACAAGAAATTGGATCAACGATATATATAGGAAACAGTCGACATTAAGATAACTTTTAACAAAAACAAATTCAAACATAAAAATGTGTCAGGACATACCTTATCAGTATACAAGTAGAGAGTTACAGGGAGTGCATCAATATTACAGTGTAGCAAAGATTTAAACGCTTCGATCAATTTGGCGCGAATGAGAACAACCAATCACATCACAGGAATGGGTAGCCAATCAGAACATAGCAGGTAAGTCTGAAGGAAAAACCAAAGTAAAAAACAAATCTCAAGTAAAGAAACTCCACTCAAGATCGCAATTCAGTCCATTAGGGACAACCGTGTCCAAAAGGTAGATTCATTTTTGTTCCCTCTTTATCAGAATGTCAGAGTAATTACCTCCCAGCACCGGAGGGCAAACTACATCAACAACAAAGAAATTAAGGTCAGATACAGTGTGAGAATATTGAGCCCAGTGTTCCACCAATGGGGAATTTTCCCGATGGGTATTGAAGTTTGATCTATGTTCAATTATACGTGTTTTAATCATTCTGGAGGTCTTACCCACATATAATTTTTTGCACGGACAAAAAAATTATATGTGGGTAAGATGTGGTAAATCAGGAAGAAGAGTGGCATAAAATAACTCAAAAGACAGAAAGCAGAGTGAGTCATAAAGAGTAGTAGAATGAACTCCACAAGGTACAATGTGCAGAGTGAGGCAGCAAAAAGAATGGTCTCAATTCCCCATGGCATAAAAAGTAGAATAAGGCAGGAAACACAGTTGCATCAATATCCCCAGACATTGAGTGAGGGGTAAGACAGGATGAAATATAGCACCAAATCCCCAAGTTTTTGAGCGAAGATTAAGGGAAGAAGTGCAGATAAAATTTCTAGTTGAAAAAAATGACTGCTTGATGGAACAACAGGTAAAAGAACTGTCAACAGGGGAAGCTATTTTCGATCTAATCCTTAGTGGAAGACATAATTTGGAGTAAGAGGTAATGGTGTTGCAGCCAATTGGCAATAGTGATCATAACTGTTACGGGATCTGTGGGAGGGAGCTCTAGGGAGCGTTCCCAATTCCGGGCAGATGTGTGCCCTTGGACCATGATGCGGCTGCAAAGAGGAGCTCCGTGGAAGCACTGCGGCAGGCAAGACGTGGCCCAGCTTGGGAGGAGCATACTGACACTGCCCTAACCTCCGCCAAACCTGCATGCACCGGTAGAGACCCAGCAGCGCTATGCTGGTCTCTGGGGTAGCTCTCCGGCCACTCGATAGCCCTCTTGGACCTGCCACTAGGTAGTTGCAGATGTGTCAGGATGGACAGAGGTCACGGACAGGTGACGGCACTGGAGATTGGAACAAGACGAGACTTTGGCCTTGGACTAGGCTGAAGACTTGAACAAGACGAAGAAGCTCAGAGGCTCAGATAAGTCGAAGACATGTGGAGCTTGGGACTCAGACAAGACGAGGACACTTGGAGATTCAGATGAGGAGAGAACACTTGATACTTGGAGAATCAGGCAAGACGAAGATGCTTGGTACTTGGAAGCTTTAGACAAGACGAAAACACTTGGTTCTTGGAAGTTTTAGACAAGACGAAGGCACTCGGTGCTTGGAAGCTCAGACGAGACAAGGATGCTTGGAGACTGGGAGCTCAGATGAGATGAGGACACCAGGAAATTTGGAACTCGGGCTAAACAAGGACATAAGGAAACATGGAACTTGAATCTTGGGACTCAGATGAGACAAGGACAAAGGTAACTTGGAACTCAGACGAGACGAAGACATGAAGTGGCTTGAAACTCAGATGTAAGATGCTCAGATGAAGGTGAAGATCAGAAGTGGATTCTGGAGTCAGGTGAGGATTCCGGATACTCCAGTGAGGACTTGGAACTTGGGAGGACTCAGATGAGGATAAGGACTCAGGATACTCTGAGGTTTAGACAGGCGCTGCCCTTCAAGGCGCCCTACACAGCCGACGTGGGCTGGTCATGGACCACCCTGTCCCATGGCATGCCCTACACAACCTGAAGAGGCTGGTTGTGGACCACGTGGAGAGCAGAGCGAGCACTAGACTGAGGCTCACAGTAAGGAAGGAATCTGGGCAGTTCTGGAAGATGGATCCTGCTGGAAGAGGACTCCAACCACCAGGAAATGGACACCGGATTGATACGGATTTACTCCCAGGAAAGTTCAGCTGAAGCTGAGGTCTGGGGTGAGCAGGCTGAACTCGGAGCTAGGAACTGACAACACTTCAGGAATAGAACTGGACGAAGGACATCAGGATCAGGACTTGGAACATCAGGAGCTTGGAATTTGGAACATCGGGATCAGGACTCAGAACTTGGGATGTCAGGACTGGAATGTAGGACACTGGATACAAAGGAAAACCGGTACCTCAGGACATCAAGACATCTAAACATCTGGACATCAGGGACCTCAAGAGGGGGGGACCTCAGGACATCTGAAGACGTGGACATCTGGAGATGTGGACATCAGAACATCAGAAGATGAAGGACATCAGGACATCAGAAGGAAGGAAGGTCTCTGGACACCTGAAGACAAGGAGAATCTGGACATGGAGACACAGAGACTCCAGGACATCTGGGAATGAGAGGACAGGATCCGTTGAGAGATCAGGACAAGGAACAGAGATCAAAACAAAGGTTCAGGAACTATGGATGAAGACAACAAGGAAGAGAGTGCCTTGAAGAAGCGAAGAAGGACATCATCAGAGACTCCTGGACCGAAGAGCTGGAACGAAGGATCCAGGAGCAGTCCAACTCCAGAACTGACTCCTTGTGAAGGTGAAGAGGAACTCACGGCTGAGCCCTTTTGTAGGGCTGAAGAGGAAATGCCTGGATGACATCATCAGGAGGAGCCTAGGAAGACAGCCCTCTGCTGGCCCTTTTAGAAGAGCAGAGAGGCATGACCCCACACCAAAAAGGAGAGCAGGACCTTGGAGAGTGGCATCCTGCTGCACAGGAGGAAGCAGGCCCTGATGATGGCAGCTCCCTGTCACGAAGAACAGAAGATGATGGCGGCTTCCTGCCACATAAAGAGGGGCTCTGGGGTGGCCTCCTGGCCAGGGAAGAGGATGTAGGAAGTGACCTACAGGCCGCGAAGAAGAGCAGAATAGCGGCGGTCCCAGGCCGCATGGAAGGCCTGGTCGGTGGTGGCTTCAGCCACGAAGAGAGGGGACTTTGGAGGCCTCCTGGCCATGAAGAGATGAAGAAGGCGGTGCCAGACCATAGGAGAGCAGTGGGGTCAGCAGTAACCTCCAGGCCGCGAAGAATGGACACTTCGGCAGCGCTTGACTGCGGCTTCCTGGCCGTAAAGATGGCGGCAGCTCCCAGGCCGCAAAGAACGGTGTCGGAAGGCAGCAGAGAGAGGTAAGAGACTGCTCACGGCATAGCCACGGGCAGAATCATAACAATAACATGATCACATTTGACTTGATAACTTGATGGAGGACACTAAGGAAATCGTCTGTGTTTGCATTTTACTTTCAAAAGAGAAACTCTGATAAAATGAGGAAAATAGGAAATAAATGAAAGGAACAATTGCAAAAGTTAAGAGTTTACATTAGATATGGACATTCTTAAAAAACACCAGCTTGGAAGCCCAGACTAGATATATTTCATGCATTAAAAAAAGTAGAAGGAAAGTCAATTGACAATTGGCATGGTTAAAAGGTGAAGTGAGAGAGTTTATTCTAGCCAAAAGAACATCTTTCAAACAACGGAAATAATTTTTTTAGGTACATTCAAAGTTAAAAACCTATAAGGGAGTCATTTGGACAATTAGATAATCAAGGGATAAAAGGAACACAGGATTTGTTGAGAGAGGTAACGGTGGTGTGGCCACTTGGCAATAGTGATCATAACATGATCAAATTTAAACTAATAACTGGAAGGGGAACAATAAGTAAATCTGCAGCTCTAACACTAAACTTTCAAAAGGGAAACTTTGATAAAATGAGGAAAATAGTTAGAAAAAACTGAAAGGTGCAGCTGCAAAGATTAAAAGTGTTCAACAGGCATGGACATTGTTTAAAAATACAATCCTAGAGGCACAGTCCAGTTGTATTCCACGCATTAAGAAAGGAGGAAGGAAGGCTAAACGCTTACCATCATGGTTAAACGGTGAGATGATAGAGGTTATTTTAGCCAAAAAAACCATCCTTCAAAAACTGGAAGATGGATCCATCTGAAGAAAATAGGATAAAACATAAACATTGTCAAGTTAAGTGTAAACCATTGATAAGACAAGCGAGAAGAGGGAATTTGAAATGAAGTTGGCCATAGAGGCAAAAACTCATAATAAAAACGTTTTTAAATATATCCAAAGCAAGAAACCTGCGAGGGAATCTGTTGGACCGTTATTTGACTGAGGGGGTTAAAGGGGCTCTTAGGGAAGATAAGGCCATTGCTGAAAGACTAAATTAATTCTTTGCTTCTGTGTTTACTAATGAGGATGTTGGGGAGATACCAGTTCCGGAGATGGTTTTCAAGGGTTATGAGTCAGACGAACTGTGAACCGGGAAGATGTAGTATGCCAGATTGACAAAATAAAGAGTAGCAAATCACATGCACCGGATGGTATGAATCCTAGGGTACTGAAGGAACTAAAAAATGAAATTTCTGACCTATTAGTTAAAATTTGTAACCTATCATTAAAATCATCAAATGTACCTAAAGACTGGAGGGTGGCCAATGTAATCCCAATATTTAAAAAGTGCTCTGGGGTGATCTAAGAAACTACGGACTAGTAAGCCTGACCTCAGTGCTGTGAAAAATAGTGGAAACTATTTTAAGGATCAAAATCACAGAGCATATAGAAAGACATGGTTTAATGGAACACAGCCAGCATAGATTTACCAAAGGGAAGTCTTGCCTAACAAATCTGCTTCATTTTTCTTAAGGGGTTAATAAACATGTGGATAAAGGTGAACCAGTTGATATAGTGTATATGGATTTTCAGAATGTGTTTGACAAAGTCCCTCATGAGAGGCTTCTAAGAAGACTAAAAAGTCATGGGATAGGAGGCGATGTCCTTTTGTGGATTACAAACTGGTTAAAAAACAGGAAACACAGAGTAGGATTAAATGGTCAATTTTCTCAGTGGAAAAGAGTAAATAGTGGAGTGCCTCAGGGATCTGTACTTGGACCGGTATTTTTCAATATATATATAAATGATCTGGAAAGGAATACGACGAGTGTGGTTATCAAATTTGCGGACAATACAAAATTATTCAGAGTAGTTAAACCACAAGTGGATTATGATACATTACAGGAGGACCTTGCAAGACTGGAAGATTGGGCATCCAAATGGCAGATGAAATTCAATGTGGATAAGTGCAAGGTGATGCATATAGGGAAAAATAACCCTTGCTATAGTTACACAATGTTAGGTTCCATATTAGGAGCTACCACCCAGGAAAAAGATCTAGGTATCCATCATAGTGGATATTAGTTTAAAATTGTTGGCTCAGTGTGCTGCAGCAGTCAAAAAAGCAAACAGAATGTTAGGAATTATTAGGAAGGGAAAGGTTAATAAAACGGAAAATGTAATAATGCCTCTGTTTCGCTCCATGGTGAGACCGCACCTTGAATACTGTGTACAATTCTGGTCGCCACATCTCAAAAAAGATATAGTTGCGATGGAGAAGGTACGGAGAAGGGCAACCAAAATGATACAGGGGATGGAACAGCTCCCCTATCAGGAAAGGCTGAAGAAGTTAGGCCTGTTCAGCTTGGAGAAGAGTCGGCTGAGCGGGAATATGATAGAGGTCTTTAAGATCATGAGAGATCTTGAATGAATAGATATGAATCGGTTATTTACACTTTCGGATAATAGAAGGACTAGGGGGCATTCCATGAAGTTAGCAAGTAGCACATTTAAGACTAATTGGAGAAAGTTCTTTTTCACTCAACGCACAATTAAGCTCTAGAATTTGTTGCCAGAGGATATGGTTAGTGCAGTTAGGGTAGTTGGGTTCAAAAAAGGTTTGGATAAGTTCTTGGAAGAGAAGTCCATTAAGGCTATTAATCAAGTTTACTTAGGGAATAGCCACTGCTATTAATTGTATCAGTAGCATGGGATCTTCTTGGTGATTGGGTCATTGCCAGGTTCTTGTGGCCTGGTTTGGCCTCTATTGTAAACAGGATGCTGGGCTTGATGGACCCTTGGTCTGACCCAGCATGGCAATTTCTTATGTTCTTTTATTCTTATTGAGGGAGGACAAGGCCATGGCAGAGAGATTACATAAATTATTTGCTTCAGGCTTTACTGAGGAAGATGTAAGGCAGATGCCCCTATAAGAAGTGATATTTAAAGGAGAAGATTCTGAGGAACTGAAACCAATCTCACTAAACCTGGAAGATTTAATATTGCAGACCTACTATTAGTAATCTATAAACTGTCATTAAAATCAGCTACAGTACCTGAAGATTGAAGGTGGTCAATGTAAAGCCAGTTTTTAAAAAATGATTCCATGGGTGCCACAGGGGTGTCTGTATTGGGACCACTGCTTTTTAACATATTCATAAATTACCCAGAGATGGCAACAATGAGTGAGGTGATTGAAATTTCCTGATGATACAAAATTATTTGAAGTTGATAAATCACAAGAAGTTTGTGAGAAATTACATGAGAACTATGCAAAGCTGGGAGACTGGGCATTCAAATGACAAATGACATTTAATGTGGACGTGCAAAGTGATACATGAAGGGAAGAGCAACACAAAGTATAGATACACAATGCAAGGTTCCACACTGAGAGTCACCACCCAAGAAGGGGACCTAAGCATCATCATGAATAATTTGTTGAAAGACTTTGCTCAAAGTATGGCAACAGCCAGGAAAATAAATAGAATACTAGGAATTATTAAGAATGAGAGAATAAAACAGAGAATATCATAATGCTTCTGTATATCTCCATGGTGCAACTGTACCTTGAATGTGCAATTCTGATCACCTCATCTCAAAAAAGATGTAGTAGAATTAGAAAAGAAGAACAACCAAAATGATAAAGGGAATGGAATGATTCCCCTATGAGGAAAGGCTAAAGAGCTTAGAGCTCTTTTGCTTAGAGAAGAGATTGCTAAAGGCAGATATGAGTGGAATGGAATAGGGATGTTTAAAGAAAAAATGTGTTTTCATTTTTCAGTTCATTTTCCGAAGATTTTATTCCCATGAATTTCAGTTCATGGATTGCTTGATTTGTTTCATTCATGTGAAAAAACAAATCAAGCAATTAACAAGGAGACATAAAACAGCCAAAAAGCAAAAACAAGTATTCCCTCCCACCCTCCCAGGAAAAGGCCATTCCAAGACACCCCCCCCCCCCCAGGCTCTACTTACTGGGTCCCATGAGGATCTGTTGGCTCGGACTAGGCCAAAGCCTTGGACTTGCATAGGCCAAGGCCGTGGTAATCTACCAGGCTTCGGTGTATGCAAGGCCAAGGCTTCAGCCAAGTCCTAGGACCGATACCTGGGCATCGGCTGGAGCTCAAACTCAAGCCCAAGAACGTGGCCCAGCCCAGAGGCCACGACCTGATGCTGGGGCCTTGGCCCAGACCCTGGCCTGATGCCAGGACCTCAGTCTAGGCTATAGCCTGGGCCCTGGCCCAATGCAGTGACCTGACCCGGAGGCCAGGTCCTGATGCCAGGGCCTCAGTCTAGTCCCAGGCCAGATTTTACAACCTGATGCCAGGACCTAGGCCTGATGCAGCAGACTCAGCCAGGAGGCTGGGTCCTGATACTTGGGCATCGGCCCAAGGTCAGGCCAGATCTCGGAGCCCAGGCTTAGAAGCTTCTTTCTTCTTCCTGAAGCACAATGACGGCGTACACTCGGGGCATGCCAGATTTATTTACCTCCGGTGCATTCACCCCATTGAACAGCATCATTTTAATGTATGTTAATTGTATGGCAATTGTAAGCAATTAATTAACTCCAACATGACACAAAGACGATGCTGACATTGTGTTTCAGGAAGAAGAAAGAAGAGGAGGTGTAAAGAGGAGCTTCCAAACCTGGTCTCTGAGGCCTGTGCCTGACACCTGGGCTGAGGCCCAGGTGTCAGGACCCGGCCTCCTGTCTGAGGACCCAGCATCGGGCCCTGTCCAAGTCCCCAGAGTTAGGACTCAGCCTCCGGGAAGGGTTATGATGTCAGGCCTGGGTCTGGGCCAAGGTCCCGGCATTTGGACCCGGCCTTTGACAGATACCCAATAGCTCAGGTAAGATGATTTTTTTTTTTTAAATTTTCAGTGGGTTTTTCTGAGGCCCCGCCTTCAGGTCTCTTCCGAGACCTAGGTGTCACACTCAGGCCTATGCTGCAGTCTTTTCTTTGGGCCTCAGCTTATGTCATAGGTGAGGCCCCAGTTTCGGGTCTAGACTTAGACCCTATGCATTTGTTTAAAATGAAATGAACAAATAAAGTTTGTTTAATTCGGGGGGCCCTCGATTTGTTTTGAGACCTCCAAAATGAAAAAAATTAGCCTTAATCATCGTGTTTTGCACTTCGTTTTAAACAATTGTACATCCCAAAAGTGGAGTGGGTTACCCCAGTTTGGTTGTTTACTTCTTCTAAAAGTAAAAAGATTAAAGGAAACACAATGAAATTGCTAAATAATACTTTTAAAACCAATAGGAGAAAATGTTTTTTACACAATGCATAATTAAACTTGTAATTCATTGCCATGGGATGTGGTAAAAAATGTTAGTGTAGTTAGTTTTAGAGATGTGAATCATGTGCCAGATCGTCTTAATGATCAGATTCGGCTTGGGGGGGGGGGGGGGGGGGGAATCTAATCGTTAAGATATGTGAATTGGAATTGTTTCTGATTCCAATTCACATCGCTAATTTTTTTTTAGGGAGGCCCGCGCGCTAAAAAAAAAAAACCCACCCGACCCTTTAAATCGACCCGACCCTCCCGACCCCCCCAAAACCTTTTAAAATTACCTGGTGGTCCAGGGGGGCCTCGGGGGGCCTTGGGGAGAGATCCAGGGGGGCCTCGGGGAGAGGAGAGATCCAGGGGGGCCTCGGGGAAAGATTTCCTGTTCCCAGGCATCAGCTGTTCTAAAAAAAAATGGCGCCGATGCCCCTTTGCCCTTACATGTGACAGGGTATCCGTGCCATTGGCCATCCAGTGCTCCTACCATGTGACAGGGGCCGGCCAATGGCACGGATACCCTGTCACATGGTAAGGGCAAAGGGGCATCGGCGCCATTTTCTTTTTAGAACAGCTGATGCCTGGGAACGGGAAATCTTTCCCTGAGGGCCCCTTGGATCTCTCCTCTCCCCGAGGCCCCCCTGGATCTCTCCCCGAGGCCCCCCGAGGCCCCCCTGGACCACCAGGTAATTTTAAAAGGTTTGGGGGGGTCGGGAGGGTCGGGTCGATTTAAAGGGTCGGGTGGGTTGTTTTATTTTAGCGCGCGGGCCTCCCTAAAAAAAAGGGTCAGGAGGGTGGGGGAGGCTAAGGGGGGCCGATTTAAAGGGTCGGGTGGGTTTTTTTTTTATCGGGCCATCAGCGCCATTTTAATTAGTGGCAGCCAAAATGGCGCTGATGGCCCCAGAGCGGGAGATCGCGCCAGGACCCCCCCCCACTGGAACACCAGGTAACTTAACATTTTGGGGGGGTTTGGGAGGGTGGGGGAGGGTAAGGAATTGGTTTTAAAGGGTCGGGGTGGGTTTAGGGGTTGTTTTGGTGTGCCGGTTTTCCCGCCCTCCCCCAAATAATTCCCGTGCCCTATTTAACGATACAATACAAATGCCCCTGACGATAAATCGGGGGGCATTTGTATTGTATCGTGCACTCTAACGATTTAGAATGATTTTAAAAGTATCTGACAATAATTTTAATCGTTCAAAAACGATTCACATCCCTAGTTAGTTTTAAAAATGGTTTGGACATGTTCTTGGAAGAAAAGTCCATAAACTATTATTAAGGTAAACTTGGGTAATTTATTTATTTATTTAAGGCTTTTATATACCGACTTTCTTGATACAAATCAAATCAACTCGGTTTACATCGAACTAGACAGTAACTATAACCAACGAACCAAACAAGAGACAATTGAAGGAGTATAAAGTTACATTATAACAAGGGTGCCTTTAACTGGGAGTAGGAAACAAGAAAGGGGAACGAAATAAAGTGCAATATACAAGAGGATATGTGAGGGGCAAGGAGCCTTCTCGAGGTAACTTGTAACATGATTTAACGCACTGCTTATCCCTGAGATAAACACATGGAATCTATCAAACTTTTGGGATCATACCAGTTACTTGTGACCTGGATTGGCCACTGTTGGAAATAGGATACTGGGCTTTGGCAAGATTCAGTATGACAAATCTCAAGAATAGCATCAAATTTCCAAAGCATGAAGTATAGTGTAAGCTGTAGAAGAGGGGTAAAATGAGGCAACAAGAATGGCATTAAAATTTTATGGTACCGAGATTGGGACAAAGCAGCATAGACAGTGGGATGATTGCTCCAAGACTTCATGAGAGTGCAATGGCAGGAGGTTCGGAAGGCACCATGAGAACAGCAGGGGCAGGAATGAGATTAACAATGGAAGAACAACACAGCAAGATGCTGAACCAGTAATGAAACAGGTATTCAGGAGGTTTTCCTAATTTTAAAAGTTGTTTTTAGAATCAAAATACCCTAATATAGCCAAGACAAGGGCATGGCAGGAGTAATAGGGCAGTAATAGTTGCAGAACAATAAAGCAAGACAGAACCAAGAGAATGAAAGGATCAGAGGTGAAAGTGTTTCTTTTTTAAAAAAAAATTTAGGGGAGAAAGCTCCTCAGTATAACTAAGAGAGAAGCAGGGCCGAAGATCAGGCTGGACAATAACAATGGCAGAACAATATAGCAAGATGATGAATCAGGAAAGAGGAGAGAATGAGGAGTGGGCAGGACAGCAGCAGAAGGAGAAGGTCAGGAAACAACCATGGTACAACAACACAGGAAATCACTGACCAGAAGAGAGGTAGGACAGGAGAAGTCGGCCAGACAGCAGGATCAATAGTTGCAAATGGGAACAAGTCAGCATAGTAGTGAGGGCAAAAGTGTACTCAGTATTGGTTCACTGTAGCAGTGCATTCAGTCCTCCTGGTACTCACATGGAAAATCAGGGAATACCAGCAGAGGGTGATTTAACCTAAGGAAGACCACATTTTCTATCAGCCATGAATAATGTGGTCTCACAATGGCCCCTACCATTTAGAATACCTATTCACTAGGCACATTAATTGGTGATGAGAAAAGGAAATGTTGGGCTACCTGGGCCAGGTCTGACTAATCCACAGCCTTGTGTACCTAGTGGACAAGTCTGTGCCCATGTCCTTATGGGCTCTTCAAGATCACGCTTGACTAAAAGATGTGCAAGTATCTGCCATGATGGTAGAGGATGATTGTCTCTGCTCTTAACAGCTGTTGCTATGGTCTGTGTCAGGAGAGCCTATTCTGCTATGGCTATGTGGTGATGTAGATAAAGGTGGGAGGAGGAAATGGTAACTGATAAGGTGACTGTTCTTGCTGACAGAACTGTGTAAGGTGTGCATGCTTTCCTCTGCTATATCCACATTGGTGCTCTCATTCTTATACCTTAGCTACCAGCATTTCTTTTAAGGTAATTAACTGTTGGACTGGAGTGCAGCACTCCTTTCACCCATGGATTACTCAACATAGTTAGCAAGTAAGGATCATGGTGGGTGAGGAGTTTGAGCTTATTTTAGAGCTGCCACTGAAGTTAGTCCACAAGCAGCAACATCTCCGGTTTCAGTCTATTCTTGCCATAAATCTTCTAACTTAAGGGTAGGCAATTCCAGACCTGGAGTGTCACAACCAGATTTGATTTTCAGGGTATCCACAATGAAAATGCATGAGATATATTTGCATACAATGAAACCACTGTGTATGCAAATATACCTCATGTATATTTATTGTGGATATCCTGAAAACCAGACCTGCTTGTGGCACTCCAGCTACAAATTTGCTGACCCCTTCTCTAACTTCTCCAAAATATTGACTATGGGGATGACCTCTTCTAGAATGGCTCTAGTTGAACTCACATCCTCCATGGTATCCTTGAAGAGCTTTAACACTTGCACCATGTACATCTTGTATAACAATTGTGATGCCACATGTAACAATTAACACCTATCTTGTTTTCCAGAGAAAAATCATGAATATTTATCTGTTGTTCTGATAATCTCTGCAGCATCAAATATGGGGAACTCCAGCTGGTGTTTACATTCTGAATATTACTCTGCAGAGGTGTTCTCAATGTTTCCTGATTCTTACAGTGCTTTATGCACCATGTCACCATTTCTGATGCTGTCTGTCGCATACTTCAGAACAGTGATATAGATTGCCAGACCATCTGTTCCATGGTTGATTGCTTCTGACACGGGCATGTGGGCTGCCAAACCTACCACCCCATTGGGAGAAGGAGACTGCTAGGAAATGGACATCTCTTTTCTCTAGCTTTCCCGATCCTGCATTAAATGGAAGATGGGATGCCCAGATTAAAAACTAACAGCCTCCACTGAAACAAATGATGTCATTGGTAGAGGGTGTTGTTTTTATTAATGGTGCTGCATGCCACTATTTGTAAGATTGCACTTTACATTTCCTCTACTGATAGCCTTCCATCAGTGAATGTGTTCTTCAAAATACTGGTCCTCCAGAACTGTAAAGTGCCTTTACATGATTGCTAGCTTGCAGCATCACCTTGGATAATGTTGTTGTTGTGCTGAGTTTGATGGCAGACCAGTAGGAAAAGATCATTAGTATTTCTCATGGTCTCTACTTCCTGATCCTCCTGGAGAATGCTCCTGGCCCCAGTAATATTACTTGATTCCTCTTGCAACTGCTCACTGGAAAGTTCACTAGAAACTACTAGACTCCCTAAATCTTCCTCACCTATTAGATCTTCAATTTTCTCTGACTCTGAAAATCATGAACATTATTCACCTGAATCAAGACTTTCTCTTAAGACTTGCTGCAGACTGTCCTTAGGGGGAATCATGGGTGAATGCTGTTCAATTTTTGGATTCTCTATTTCTAGCTACTGATCACTGCTGATGACATTCTGTGATTCTGCCTTCTTCTCACCTGGTATGGCCGCAGGCCGCGGCCGCTCGCGGCAGGCTTAACTCACGTCGTGTCATGCTTGGATCACTACCCCCGGTACTCTTGCAGCTGTAGCCAGTCACTGCCACTGCGTTCCTCCTGGCTCTCGGTGCTCCTGGCATCTCGGCTGGGATGCTGCCGACCAGCGTTCCAACCCTGGGCCTCCCTAGACACACGAACATGCCATCTGTCCACCCTTAAAAGGCCAATGGCAGGAACTTCAGGATCGTCCCCTGCTGATGGCATCACTGGCCCAGGATATTTAAGCCTTACGACCAGCTACCACTAACCGACTTGGCAACAAGTTCCATGGTTCTTTTTGGTGCCAGTTTCTTTCCTACGAACCTATTGTTCCTGCTCTTTGGATCTCAGCACTTCCCACTCCTCGGGACCTGGCTCAGCACTACTTCACCTGGACTTTCTCTCAGTGCTTCCCGCTCCTCGGGGCCTGGCTCAGCGCTACTTCATTCGGACATTCTCTTAGCGCTTCCCACTCCTCGGGGCCTGGCTCAGTGCTACGTCACCTGGACTCTCTCTCTCAGTGCTTTCCGCTCCTCGGGGCCTGGCTCAGTGCCACTACTTTTGAGTCCCTACTGCAGTGCCCTCTGCTCTTTGGGACTCCCACTGCACTTCTACATTAAGGATCTTGCTCCAGTGCTTTTACTCATCAAGACCTGGCCCAGCGCTGTGACTCTACCGGACTGTGTCTCGGTGTCCCTGCTCCTCGGGCCCTCCCTAGCGCTTCTACTACAAAAGGTCCTGTCACCAGGTTGCCATGACTCGAGCAGTACTGCTGCGCTGCTGCTTTCTTGGCATCTGCTACAGCGGGTTTCCCGCTCTAGCCCATATTCAGCATTCCACAGTTCGAGTCTCCGCACCTGCACCTCTTCACCTCGAGGCTACTCCCACGTGGTCCTGCTCTTCACTCTGCAGAGCTGCAGTGGCCGTGTACCCCTTGAGACTCTCTCTCCTTCTCCCTTCGAGAGTGCTCCTGTCTCGGACTGTGCCTATCCTCTCTGACACTCTCTGCACCCAGTCGTCTACCCTCTCCGGGACCAGCCACACAAAGGTGTGCTTAAGTCCTGCCAGCCCAGGCACCCAAGGGCTCAACCTGCATGGAATGAGCATCGGTACAGATGAAGTTCCAGCTTGCCTCTGTTCCTGGCCAGCCTCGCCTCCCATCGGTGGAGAACTGTGGGGCCCAACCCTTCAGGTAGCAACAACCCCACCTCGGACCAAGGGTCCACAATCCCTAACGTCACCTCTGCACAACAGGAGCAGTGCAGATGGGAACAAGCAGCACTCTTCCAGTTTCTTACCTTACCCTATCTCTCTAGCTGCTTTCCCCCTTTTATATTTATTGGGGAACTCCTGGTCCAATCACTATTAGCCTCATTGATGCTGCTGCTCATGATAGTCCTAAGTCCTTGTAGAAAAACAGGATTTCCTCTTGCTCTTCTATTCTTACCTAGACTGCCCTTCGATGCCAGTGGCATGATGGAATTTTAAACATAAATACATATAATATAAGAACAAAAGATATGCCATATTGTGTCAGCCAAGAGTCCATCAAGCCTAGTATCCTGTCTCCAACACTGGCCAATCCAGCAGATCACTAATGATACAATACACCCATTAGAATGGACACCCACACACACACAGCAGCCACTGTCATTTTGTTATGAAACAGAGCACATGACACACACACAGCTGTTCTGTGTACTTCCTGGCTTATACTAAATGACACACACAAAATTTGAGAAAGGCTGCATTATACCTTCCTGTCAGAGTCACAATGAAACACAGAATTATCCTACTATGTGCTGCAGACAAGACAGTGACAAACTGTGTCTGTCTTTTGCAGCCCACTAACCCCTATTGTGATCCTGTAACCCTGTAAACGTTAGATTTTTATAGGGTCTCTATGATACATTGATAAGAGGCAAGAGCCCACCTTCCTTTCTTCCTTGTAAACCATTTTAAAAGATTTTCTTTCACTCTGACAAAGATCTTCAGAAACTATTTCCTCTCTGTATGAAATCTAACAGAGAAAATACTCTGAACAAAATATAACTATCAAAGTTCATTTTTCCTTTCAGTTTTAGGTTTTAAAACATGAGGAAGTGATACTGGCATAGGCTGGTTGAAAAAGTGTTTCACCTTGATTGGTTATGTTCCTTCCTTGTCCCTTTGCATCCAGGCTCTGGTCCACCTGACTTGAGTAGGAAAAAAAAAAAACCCTTCAATTTTGCTTGCCTTGCAGATTTTAAGTTATTAAAAAATGAATGCAAATAAACATTTTCATGATTTTTTGAGGTGTTGCCAATTCATTTCATTTAGAACAAACCTCAAATGGATTCTAGTTTTAGATTACCCATTTGTTTCAAACAAATGCACATCCCTAGCATTTGCCAGCTAACTTGTACACAATATTACTTAATTACTCTATATCTGCAGTTGGCTCATAACATTTTGCCTTCTTAGCAGCAAATGTCCTCATCAGAAATTATTTCAAACATGTTATATATCAGGTGACAATTTATAAAGAGTATATTTCCATTTTTTTTTTAATGCAAGAATAATCTTATAGAAATAATTATATAAATCTTATATAGTAATCCATATCTTCAAAAATATATGTATAGTAATTATTTAGTAACTCTTCATTATTGCTACTTTGGGCTTCCAGTTCATTCACAGCTGGGACCTGTATCATGAGCTTTTCTTCACAACTACCCAGTGTTTTTCCCCATTTTTAGCCCTTTCCACCCCTTTCAATCCAACTCAGCCATCCCAGTGAGAGTCCTCAGGAGAGGACCACAAGCTTCTTCTTTCTTTGAACCCTGGGATGAGTGCACACTCAGTCTAGCCATTATATGTAGCTTTTGTTCTGTAGCAAGAATTCCTTCCCTATGGTCTGAGGAGCTGTTGAGTTTGTGCCTGTTCTCGCCCTCGCTCCACCCTCTCTACCTTAGAGGCGACTCCCTTCGGGTCTGACAGACAGATGCTGCTGCGACTTCTCCTCGCCGCTTCTCCCTGGAATCCCAGGGCTGGCCTGAAGCTGCGGATCTGCCATGTTCTTGATGACGTAAGGGCGCACGATCCAGAGTTTGTACCAGCAAGGGCGTGAACCTCAGGGGCGTCCCCCCGTAGTGATGTCATCCGCTTCCAACTTAAAAGGTCTTTGCTTGCAACTACGAATCGAGTTAGCAAGGGGAATTCTTTCTCCGCTGCTCTGCCTCCACAAACTTACCAAGGGGTACCCACTCCTCGGGGGCCCCGCTCTCTCTTCTTGATTTCAGATTGCTAAGATGGGATCCAGTTCTCGCTCCACGAGGGCCTACATCCCTGAATGCTCAGAAGACTCCTTATTACCTGGAAGCGATCGCAGACGTGAACACTGTGAGTTCTATTGCAGATAGGAACCGGTACTCGCTCCACGAGGGCCCATGTTCCTAAAACCTTTCTCAACTCTCTTCTATCTCAGAAGCTATCGCATACCTATATCTGGTGCACTACTATTTTCAGATTGCAGATAGGAACCGGTACTCGCTCCACGAGGGCCCATGTTCTTAAAACTCTTCACAGACTCTCTTCTATTTCAGAAGCTATCACATACCTATATCTTGTGAATTACTATTATAGATTGCAGATAGGAATGGTCCTTGCTCCATGAGGGCCTATGTTCCTAAAACCCTCCAAAGACTCTCTTCTTTTCCAGAAGCCATCTCATACACAGATATTGTGAGTTCTCATTCCAGACTGCATATAGGAACTAGTACTCACCTACGGCTCCTGTTCCTGAATATAATGAAGACTCTCTGTTGCATAGAAGCCATTATAGTTATCTACAATTGTGAGTGTATCATCTACTACTGGTTATGTATCCAGCATACCCTGTCTACTCACTATCTATAGTCTCTCTCTACAGCTCAGCAACCCAGAGACCGCAATTCCAGTATCAGAGAGACTTCAGCCATGCCGGGCACATCAGCTCACTACTGCCACCTCTGGTGGTTCTACTTCCTGTCTAATAAAGAACTATCTGTATTTGTCTCCATACACCAGCATAGCCGGTGGTCCCTCTCAGGACATCCTCCTGGGGGCGCTGTCATCTTCCATCGGCCCAGGGATTCACCAATTTACATTAGTGTTCATTCCTTACACTACTAGAGTGGTATTATATAGACTGCCACTCTGTGGAAAGCCAACCCACTACAGATCATTAACTCCGCCTATGGAGTATTACAATTGTTAGCTCCTCTCCTTTGGCGGAGTGATCCATACTTGGTTGCCAACTCCCTAGCGGACTTATATCAGATTGCCAACTCCTCCCCTTGGCGGGGTGATTTATTTCAGATTGCTAACTCCGCCCCCCTGGGGAGCAGATTCTAACAGATCGCTAACTCCTAGCAGCAAATTGGTAATGGATTGCTAACTCCTCCCTCTCCTGGAGAAGAGCACAACAGATCAATAACAGAAGCAAAAACAAGACTTAGGTCATCCCATGCTTTAGTAACTCTAATAAACCTGTGATCACATTTTGTTGAATCTTACTTTCTGATTGGCTAAATATTAGACTACTACCATAATTCATGCATTTACTATGGTAGTAACATTAGACAATGGTTTAAAGCTATGGAAAATAATGTAAGAACATAAGAACATGCCATATTGGGTCAGACCAAGGATCCATTAGGCCCAGCATCCTGTTTCCAACAGTGGCCAATCCAGGCCATAAGAACCTGGCAAGAACCCAAAATCTAAGTCTATTTCATGTTACCATTGCTAGTAATAGCAGTGGCTATTTTCTAAGTCAACTTAATTAATAGCAGGTAATGAACGTCTCCTCCAAGAACTTATCCAAACCTTTTTTGAACCCAGCTACACAAACTGCACTAACCACATCCTCTGGCAACAAATTCCAGAGCTTTATTGTGCGTTGAGTGAAAAAGAATTTTCTCCGATTAGTCTTAAATGTGCTACATGCTAACTTCATGGAATGCCCCCTAGTCCTTCTATTATTCGAAAGTGTAAATAACCAAGTCACATCTACTCGTTCAAGACCTCTCGTGATCTTAATCATCTCTATCATATCCCCCCTCAACCGTCTCTTCTCCAAGCTGAAAAGTCCTAACCTCTTTAGTCTTTCCTCATAGGGGAGCTGTTCCATTCCCCTTATCATTTTGGTAGCCCTTCTCTGTACCTTCTCCATTGCAATTATATCTTTTTTGAGATGCGGTGACCAGAATTGTACACAGTATTCAAGGTGCGGTCTCACCATGGAGCGATACAGAGGCATTATGACATTTTCTGTTTTATTCACCATTCCCTTCCTAATAATTCCCAACATTCTGTTTGCTTTTTTGACTGCCGCAGCACACTGAACTGACAATTTCAATGTGTTATCCACTATGATGCCTAGATCTCTTTCTTGGGTGGTAGCACCTAATATGGAACCTAACATTGTATAACTATGGCATGGGTTATTTTTCCCTATATGCATCACCTTGCACTTATCCACATGTGTTAAGTGTTATTGTGTTTCTAATCTAAAGTACTATTACAACAGTAATGAACTACAATTTAATTTTGTTTTTATCAATGACTTTTAAAAATGTGTTCATGATTTTAAGAAAGGCTTATGAAAAATTCCTGCAATAGCAGCATAATTCCTGCAATAGCAGCATAAGAACTATTTCCTGTTTGAGATCTTGCCAGGTACTTGTGACTAGTATTGGGCACTGCTGGAAACAGGATACTGGGTTTGATGGACCTTCGGTTTGACCTAGTATGGCAAGTTCTTATTTTCTTATGCATGGTGTATGTTTCAAGGTAAAATAAGGCATGTTGCCGTTTAAAACAAAATAGAGAAAATTACTTTAAATACAAAATTGGTAACTTGCAGTCAAAGATCAACTGTGAATGGAAGGTGACCTGATACATAAATATGAATTATAATTGCCAGCTTTTGAGTAACAGTATAATACCTAAAAATTCACTATAGGTACCTGCAATGAATATCCAGCCATAGTAACAATCTTCTGAATGTCATTCATTAATAATAGTTCTTGTCAATTAGGTTTTCAGATATTATTCCCTTGGATATTTCTTCCTTATTATTTCTTCTCCTTATATTGACTTTCATTTTAAACATTCAATAGAAATTCCATATGCTTTTTAGAAATAAAGGCCTCCACATTTTTTTATGCTTATACATTTTTCATTTACGTCTCAAAAAATAAAGACCGTACTTAGTGATAATAAATGTTTGAATTTATTAAATAATTTGTTTTTGCTCAGTTTGCTTCCAGTGCCTGTAAAGTCACAATGCATTACATCTTATTTCTAAATAGTTATGCAAAAAGCACACAGTTGGCTGTTTTACATGAATTATTTTTCTGGAAAGATTTCAGTTTTGTTATGAGTTTTAGTTTTGCTGCAACCCTTGCAAATTTAAAAGTAATTTATATGTATGTCTAGATATAATTTCTGAAAATTAAGGCTTGCTTTTTGAAACAATTCTAAGCAATCTGTAGTCCTGACTGCCAAAATGGAGGGAAGTGCATGAGAAGTAGAGGTGAATTTTAAAAGTCTGTCTCATGCTTTAATTAGGGGATGTGCGAATAAGCCAGACTCACAAGTGCCGAGAGGATTTTAAAAGCCAGGAGATGCACACGTATCTCTCACAGCACGCAGATCTAGAAAGCTTTCAGGAAGGGACAGGACATGAACCAAAGATGTGTGCATACTTTATGACATGACCTGGCATATACCAAGGCCCACTGCCACATAACTTTGCTATGGATGCTGTGTAAATTAAAATTTAAAGAAAACTAGGTAGATCTGCAGGGTTTTAAGCTTCCGGTTTAACTGGGAGGGGGGCGGGGAAGCTATTAAACCAGGGGGGTTGGAGGATCCATCTCTTAACTGGGTGACCTGGTGATGACTTTATAAAACTGGGAATTCTTTTACAATCCCTCGATTTACATGGTAGAAGTGGGATTTGTGCACCCACTTAAAATGTGGCACGCACGTGCATGCTGCCAGACTATTTTATAACGTGCACATATTCGTGTGCAAGTTATAAAATAGCCATGTCCCAGGGTGGGGGCTGATGCACACATGCACATGTGTGCCTGTGTATCAGTTTGAAAGTTACCATCCCTATGCATGCTTATGTGCTCCAGGCTATGACGGAGAACTCTATAAGGATGGTATGATGCCGTTTCTATTAATATAGATTAAACCTAATAAATTAAGATATAATCTCAGGGAAAAGAATTCAACTGTTCATGTTCTTACAATATGCTATTAATGTTGTATATTTCAGATCCAGTGGTTCTTTATATGTGATAGTAGACCTTGCTTTATAGTAGTCACCTAAGGCCTACTTCATATATTTTCCCATAGAGAAATAAGCACTATAAATATAAAATGCCCAGTAAAACTAGACCGGCCCAAAGCGCCCCAAGGAACGGCAGTAAGGCCGCCCACCACCCGACGTCAGCGAAGGCACGACCCGAGCCCTTTAAAGCCCTCTACAAATACACCTTTAGTAAATCAAGTGAGAGACCTCGGAGCCATCCTAGACTCCAGAATGAACCTTAAAAAATTTATCAACAACACCACTAAAGAAGGCTTCTACAAACTTCAGGTCCTAAAACAGTTAAGACCACTCCTTCACTTCCATGACTACTGCTCCGTACTTCAAGCCATTCTATTTTCAAAGATTGACTATTGTAACGCGCTTCTACTTGGTCTCCCGGCTTCTTCCACCAAACCTCTTCAGATGCTGCAAAACGCTGCAGCCAGGATTCTCACAAACTCTCGCCGTATGGACCACATCACACCGATTCTAAAAATACTTCGCTGGTTACCCATCCGCTACAGAATTCTCTTCAAGACACTGACCATCATTCACAAAACCATATATCAGCAGTCCTCTCTCCAACTCTCCATACCCCTCAAACCACACTCCTCAGCAAGACCTACCAGATCTGCATACGGAGACTCCCTCCAGGTTCCCCCGAACAAAACCTCTATACATAACACCATTGAAAAACGTGCGCTATCAACTGCTGGTCCGCATCATTGGAATTCTCTCCCGCCAGATCTCCGCAAGGAACATTGCCATATCACATTCAGAAAAAAATTAAAAACATGGCTGTTCGCCCAAGCATTTCCCTGAATAAATAATTATGGTAACTTACATGGACCAACATCCCACCGTTGCGTCCTCCTGCCACCTCACAAAGGAACTGTTTTCTGCCAACTACGCTCTTATATAATTTGTCCAATCGACCCCTCTGTGTAAATCATATATAATTTCACCATGTGTAAATTATAAAGTGTAAATTGCATTTTATTTTTACCATGTAAACAACTACTCCGTGCTTACTGGCACGGCTCTTCAGTTAGAAATCGTTAATCTATCCTTTTTTCTGTTTGACTTTCCCTGTTGTAATATAACTTTCGCTTTCAGTGTTAATTGGTTTACCCTGAGTTCATTGTAAACCGGTACGATAAGACTTGGTCTTCAGCATCGGTATATCAAAATAATTTAAATAAATAAATAAACAAATAAATAAATAAAGGGCGGGCGATGGTGCCAGGCCAGCCCTTTCATGGCTGGCCAGCCCCGCGCGATTGGCACGGACCCATCAGGGTCAGGGGCGGTGGAACCCACTGAGGCCTGTCCCGAGACCTGCGGCCCGCACCCCGACCCGGCCCAAACCGCCCCAAGGAACGGCAATAAGCATGCCCACCACCCGATGCCAGCAAAGGCGGGACCCGAGCCCTTTAAAGGGCAGATGACGGCACCAGGCCAGCCCTTTCATGGCAGGCCAGCCCCGCGTGATCGGCACGGACCCATCGGGGTCAAGGGCGGTGGAACCCACTGAGGCCTGTCCTGAGGCCTGCGGCCCGCGCCTCGACCCAGCCCAAAGCGCCCCAAGGAACAGTGGTAAGCCCGCCCACCACCCGACGCCAGCGAGGTGTGATCCGAGCCCTTTAAAGGGCAGATGACTGTGTCAGGCTTCGCACGCCTAAGGAGCACAACAAAGGGGCCTGCCCCTTTGTGCGCCCCTTCGTGCGAATCGGTGCTGGCGGTAAACTCCTGGTGAAACCTCTCATCAAACACCTACTTCGTAGTTTTCCCAGCCAGAGCTATTCTCAGCAATACCGCAGCCTCCTCCTACCTACCTCCCATATCCCAGACTACTATGGAAGGAGGAATTTTACAACCCAGCAAGATAAGCATAGTTACAAGTCATCGTCTGAGTTTAAGTTTCTTGCCAGCACCTGTGATTGGGCCTCCCACATCTGATAAGAACATAAGTACATAAGAAATTGCCATGCTGGGTCAGACCAAGGGTCCATCAAGCCTGCATCCTGTTTCCAACAGAGGCCAATCCAGGCCACAAGAACCTGGCCTTTCCAAACACTAAGAAGTTCCCATGCTACTAATGCAATTAATATCAGTGGCTATTCCCTAAGTAAACTTGATTAATAGCAGTTAATGGACTTCTCCTCCAAGAACTTATCCAAACCTTTTTTGAACCCAGCTACACTAACTGCACTAACCACATCCTCTTGCAACAAATTCCAGAGCTTTATTGTGCGTTGAGTGAAAAAGAATTTTCTTCGATTAGTCTTAAATGTGCTACATGCTAACTTCATGGAATGCCCCCTAGCCCTTCTATTATTCGAAAGTGTAAATAACCAAGTCACATCTACTCGTTCAAGACCTCTCGTGATCTTAAAGATCTCTATCATATCCCCCCTCAGCCGTTTCTTCTCCAAGCTGAACAGCCCTAACCTCTTCAGCCTTTCCTCATAGGGGAGCTGTTCCATCCTCTTTATCATTTTGGTTGCCCTTCTCTGTACCTTCTCCATTGCAACTATATATTTTTGGAGATGTGGCGACCAGATTTGTATACAGTATTCAAGGTGTGGTCTCACCATGGAGCGATATAGAGGCATTATGACATTTTCTGTTTTATTCACCATTCCCTTCCTAATAATTCCTAACATTCTGTTTACTTTATTGACTGCTGCAGCACACTGAGCGAACAATTTAAAAGTATTATCCACTATGATGCCTAGATCTTTTTGCAGGGTGGTAGCTCCTAATATGGAACCTAACATCGTGTAACTACAGCAAGGGTTATTTTTCCCTATATGCAACACCTTGCACTTGTCCACATTAAATTTCATCTGCCATTTGGATGCCCAATTTTCCAGTCTTGCAAGGTCCTCCTGTAATATATCACAGTCCGCTTGTGATTTAACAACTCTGAATAATTTGTTATTCCCCGGATCTCCTCCCCTTCCAGATCAGCCTCACAGCTTCTCTCTCCCCCCACAGCTATCTAAGCTGCCCACATCCGCAGCCCCCACGATGGAGCTGCAAAACCATCCTACCCTCCCCACACAGGTTCTGCAAAACGAGAAGCATGATGCAAGCCTACCCAATCCCCATCCTATATCACCATAAGAACATAAGAACATAAGAAAATGTCATACTGGGTCAGACCAAGGGTCCATCAAGCCCAGCATCCTGTTTCCAACAATGGACAATCCAGGCCATAAGAACCTGGCAAGTACCCAAAAACTAAGTCTATTCCATGTAACCATTGCTAATGGCAGTGGATATTCTCTAAGTGAACTTAATAGCAGGTAAAGGACTTCTCCTCCAAGAACGTATCCAATCCTTTTTTAAACACAGCTATAGTAACTGCACTAACCACATCCTCTGGCAACAAATTCCAGAGTTTAATTGTGCGTTGAGTAAAAAAGAACTTCCTCCATTTAGTTTTAAATGTGCCCCATGCTAACTTCATGGAGTGCCCCCTAGTCTTTCTATTATCTGAAAGAGTAAATAACCGATTCACATTTACCCATTCTAGACCTCTCATAATTTTAAACATCTCTATCATATCCCCCCTCAGCTGTCTCTTCTCCAAGCTGAAAAGTCCTAACCTCTTTCGTCTTTCCTCATAGAGGAGCTGTTCCATTCCCCTTATCATTTTGGTAGCCCTTCTCTGTACCTTCTCCATAGAAATTATATCTTTTTTGAGATGCGGCGACCAGAATTGTACACAGTATTCAAAGTGCGGTCTCACCATGGAGCGATACAGAGACATTATGACATTTTCTGTTTTATTCACCATTCCCTTTCTAATAATTCCCAACATTCTGTTTGCTTTTTTGACTGCTGCAGCACACTGAACCGGCGATTTCAATGTGTTATCCACTATGACGTCTAGATCTCTTTCTAGGGTTGTAGCACCTAATATGGAACCCAACATTGTGTAATTATAGCATGGGTTATTTTTCCCTATATGTATCACCTTGCACTTATCCACATTAAATTTCATCTGCCATTTGGATGCCCAATTTTCCAGTCTCACAAGGTCTTCCTGCAATTTATCACAATCTGCTTGTGATTTAACTACTCTGAACAATTTTGTGTCATCTGCAAATTTGATTATCTCACTCGTCGTATTTCTTTCCAGATCATTTATAAATATATTGAAAAGTAAGTGTCCCAATACAGATCCCTGAGGCACTCCACTGTCCACTCCCTTCCACTGAGAAAATTATCCATTTAATCCTACTCTCTGTTTCCTGTCTTTTAGCCAGTTTACAATCCACGAAAGGACATCGCCACCTATCCCATGACGTTTTACTTTTCCTAGAAGCCTCTCATAAGGAACTTTGTCAAACGTCTTCTGAAAATCCAAGTATACTACATCTATCAATTCACCTTTATACACATGTTTATTAACTCCTTCAAAAAAGTGAGGCAGATTTATGAGGCAATGCTTGCCCTGGGTAAAGCCATGCTAACTTTGTTCCATTAAACCATGTCTTTCTATTTGTTCTGTGATTTTGATGTTTAGAACACTTTCCACTATTTTTCCTGGTACTGAAGTCAGGCTAACCGGTCTGTAGTTTCCCAGATCACCGCTGGAGCCCTTTTTAAATATTGGGGATACATTTGCTATCCTCCAGTCTTCAGGTACAATGGGTGATTTTAATGATAGATTACAAATTTTTACTAATCGGTCTGAAATTTCATTTCTTAATTCTTTCAGAACTCTGGGGTGTATACCATCCGGTCCAGGTGATTTACTACTCTTCAGTTTGTCATTCAGGCCTACCACACCTTCTAGGTTCACCGTGATTTGATTCAGTCCATCTGAATCATTACCCATGAAAACCTTTTCCATTACGGGTACCTCCCCAACATCCTCTTCAGTAAACACCGAAGCAAATAAATCATTTAATCTTTCCCCGATGGCCTTATCTTCTCAAAGTGCCCCTTTAACCCCCCGATCATCTAACGGTCTAACTGACTCTCTCACGGGCTTTCTGCTTCGGATATATTTTTAAAAGTTTTTACTGTGAGTTTTTGCCTCTACAGCCAACTTATTTTCAAATTCTCTCTTAGCCTGTCTTATCAGTATCTTACATTTAACTTGCCAATGTTTATGCTTTATCCTATTTTCTTCTATTGATTCCTTCTTCCAATTTTTGAATGAAGATCTTTTGGCTAAAATAGCTTCTTTCACCTCCCCTTTTAACCATGCCAGTAATCGTTTTGCCTTCTTTCCACCTTTCTTAATGTGTGGAATACATCTAGACTGTGCTTTTA
The DNA here is from genome assembly GCF_901001135.1 of Rhinatrema bivittatum. Lineage (NCBI taxonomy): Eukaryota > Metazoa > Chordata > Amphibia > Gymnophiona > Rhinatrematidae > Rhinatrema > Rhinatrema bivittatum. The sequence goes on along the minus strand of NC_042620.1, from coordinate 56,455,397 downwards.
ACAATGACCACGCCTCTTGGACATTTTTTACTTTTGTAGCTGCTCCTTTCAGTTATTTTCTAACAATTTTTCTCATTTTATCAAAATTTCCCTTTTGAAAGTTTAGCACAAGGGCCTTGGATTTGCACACTGTTCCTCTTCCAGTCATTAAATCAAATTTGATCATATTATGATCACTATTGCCAAGCGGCCCCACCACCGTTACCTCTCTCACCAAGTCCTGTGCTCCACTGAGAATTAGATCTAAAATTGCTCCCTCTCTCGTCGGTTCCTGAACCAATTGCTCCATAAAGCTATCATTTATTCCATCCAGGAACGTTATCTCTCTAGCGTGTCCCGATGATACATTTACCCAGTCAATATTGGGGTAATTGAAGTCTCCCATTATTACTACACTACCAATTTGGTTAGCTTCCCTGATTTCTCTTACCATTTCACTGTCCGTCTCACCATCTTGACCAGGTAGATGGTAGTATACCCATATCACTATAGTCTTCCCCGACACACAAGGGATTTCTACCCATAAAGATTCAATTTTGTATTTAGTCTCATGCAGGATGTTTATCCTGTTGGACTCTATGCCATCCCGGACATAAAGTGCCACACCTCCTCCCGGGTGCTCCTCTCTGTCATTGCGATATAATTTGTACCCTGGTATAGCACTGTCCCATTGGTTATCCTCTTTCCACCATGTCTCTGAGATGCCAATTAATTCTATGTCTTCATTCACTGCTATACATTCTAATTCTCCCATCTTACTTCTTAGACTTCTGGCATTAGCATACAAACATTTCAAAGTTTGTTTTTTGTTTGTATTTTCATTCTGCATTTTAATTGATAGGGATGTTAGAATTTTTTAGCTCAGATGAGTTTTTAGTTACAGGCACTTGGACTACTTTTCTTATTATTGGAACCTCACTGTCGGGATGCCTTTGAAGATACCTCTCTCCGAACCATGCGCTGCTGAGCGACTGTCGGCTTTCCCCTTTGTTCTAGTTTAAAAGCTGCTCTATCTCCTTTTTAAAGGTTAGTGCCAGCAGTCTGGTTCCACCCTGGTTAAGGTGGAGCCCATCCCTTCGGAAGAGACTCCCCTTTCCCCAAAAGGTTCCCCAGTTCCTAACAAAACTGAATCCCTCTTCCTTGCACCATCGTCTCATCCACGCATTGAGACTTTGGAGCTTTGCCTGCCTCTGGTGACCTGCACGTGGAACAAGGAGCATTTCAGAGAATGCTACCCTGGAGGTTCTGAATTTAAGCTTTCTACCTAAGAGCCTAAATTTGGCTTCCAGAACCTCCCTCCCACATTTTCCTATGTCGTTGGTGCCTACATGTACCACGACAGCCGGCTTCTCCCCAGCACTGTCTAAAATCCTATCTAGGTGACGCGTGAGGTCTGCCACCTTCGCACCAGGTAGGCATGTTACCAGGCGATCCTCGCGCCCACCAGCCACCCAGCTATCTACATTCCTAATAATTGAATCACTAACTATGACGGCCGACCTAACCCTTCCCTCCTGGGCAGTAGGCCATGGGGAGATATCCTCAGTGCGAAAGGACAATGCATCACCTGGAGAGCAGGTCCTTGCTATAGGATCCTTTCCTGCTGCATCTGGTTAGTGTTCTCCCATCATGAGACCTTCTTCCTCCAAGGCAGCACCAGGGCTGCCAGTCTGAAGTTGGGACTTGACTACTATGTCCCTGAAGGTCTCATCGATATACCTCTCTGTTTGCCTCAGCTCCTCCAGGTCTACCACTCTAGCCTCCAGAGATCGGACTCATTCTCTGAGAGCCAGGAGCTCTTTGCATCGCATGCCATGTACAACTTCTCACCAGTAGGTAAAAAATCATACATGTGACACTCTGCAAAAAACTGGGAAGCCCCCCTCTTGTTGCTGGACTGCTGCCTTCATCTCAATTTTGATCAGTTCCTAGTTAAGTTTTAGGTTGCTATGGGAGTAGGAATGTGTCTAACGTCCTTTAAATGTATTAGTGAATTCAGTATGTGCTGGTAGTGGCCTACCGGCGTCTGATCAAATTCTCAATAAAGTTTTTGTTGATTTTTTTTTTTGTGAAAGTGGCACCTGCCTATAAATTAAGGGATGAGCTAGGGGTGGGTGGGCGAGGGGTGGGAGGGTTGGGAAATACAAACAGTCTAACTTCAGTTAGTCAGCCAGAGTGACTCACTGCTCTCTTGATTAACAAATGTTGGTCCCTATTCAAACCCAATCACACTACCTCAACACCTTTCCAAGGTGAGTAACTGAGCTGATCTATTCAACTTTTTTACTTAGGCATACACTGCTCCTAGCTTATTTCTAGCTTCTGGCTACTTTTTGTGGGGTTTTTTTCTTTTTTTGTGTGTTTTTTTTTTCAATACAAACACTCAGTTCTTTAAAAGTCTGCAGAACACTCAGTTCTGCAGACTTTTAAAAATAAACACACTACCTACTGCTTACTAGCTACCTTTTTGACTGACTATTTAAAAATACAAATAGTCTAACTTGTTTATTCACTGCCTTTCTGACTATTAAATGCACAAACACACTAAATAATATTCCCAAATAGTTAACTTTGCCCCAATACTTTTAAAAAAGACAATGTCCCAAGCAAAAACTTACTGATTCCTTTCAGCCATCAGCAAGGTGATCCTCTCCTCTCCTCTCCTCTCAGTGTTCCCGTCACCTCTCTCCTAAAAAAATCACCCTTGCAATCCCCGATCCACTCAACTAGAACCCTCATTCCCATCATGACCTCCCCCCTTACTCAACTCCTGGGATTCACGCTATTCTCACTAACTCTCTTTAACGCACAGTCACTCACAAAGAAAACTCACATCCTCAATGATTATCTTCTAGACTCAAAGCCAGACATCTGTGCTATCACGGAAACCTGGCTTAAAAACTCGGACATAGCCTGATAAATCAACTACCAATACATCTATACAACATTTATTCACTTCCTAGACAAAAAAAAACAAGGAGGCGGTCTTCTTTTAGCAGCCAAAAAAGAGCTTAGGCTCACTCTACAGCCTGTCAAGTCGTCCTCTATACTTGAATTAGGCCTCTTCAAATCCAATCAGCTACAAATCCTGCTCATACATGCCCCCCCAGGGCTTCTAGACACAGATGCCTCCCCTCTCATAAAATCCATAGTAAAATACATAAACACGGACTCCCCAGCTATGATCTTGGGGGATTTCAACCTCCATGTCAACTCAACACCGCCCTCCTCCAACTGTGAAGCCTTTCTTACCTCCCTCATGGCCATGGGCTTTAAACAAATTATTAACAAGCCCACCCACAAAGTGGGCCATATCCTAGACCTCATCTTCATAAACTCTAGCCTATCACATTCTATCTCTCCTGACTGCATCCCAGTCCCTTGGTCAGACCACTCGTTGATATCCACCGCCCTCACGGTGAAAGAAAGTCCGACCTCTCCCCTCCCCCAATTTACCATCCACTTCATGAAACCATGCGCCTCAGATGTTCTCAGCGAACACCTATCCAAAGAACTTCCTAACCTGGATGTTTCAAACCCTAGCTCAGTCCTATTCTCCTGGCACAATATCACAGAATTGATAGCCAACAAATTATGCCCCCTGTCAGTCAAAACAATCAACCTGGCCCTGAAAAGAAAACAACCTTGGTTCTCCCCTGAACTTCAGAAGCTGAAGCAAGACCTCAGACACAAGGAATACAAATGGCGCAAGGCCCCATGCACTATTACATTGTCCGCTTACAAATGCTCCCTCCACTACTACAAGAGCTCCATCTTACATACAAAAAGACACTTCTACGCCCGTAGAATTCACAACCTCCGATTCAATGCCAGGGCCCTGTACTCTTATGTTTCCGAACTCACAAAACTCACCACCCAGGCAATCCCAGACGACCAAGCATAAACTAAGGCTAACAAACTCGCAACCTTCTTTCAGAAAACATCTCAATATTCTAACATTCCTCCCCACCAACACAACTTCTTTTCCTATCCCTTTTGCCACCTCATCTTATGCTGGAGCCAACCTCGACTCCTTCAAACCTACGTCCTCCTTGGAGATCGAGTCCTTACTAAAGAGATTGAAACCTTCTACCCACCCATCCGACCACATCCCGACAAAACTACTCTTATTGATTCCGGACACTATCTCCAAACCATTGGCAGGTATTATAAACTGCTCCTTATTGCAAGGAATCTACCCAGACACGCTAAAACTTGCCACCCTCAAACCCCTTCTGAAGAAACCGAACCTAGACCAAAGAGAACTCACCAACTTCCATCCTATCTCTAATCTCCCTTTTGTTGCCAAACTCATGGAGAAACTGGTCAATACTCAACTTTCAGACTACCTAAAAGACCATAAAATTCTCTATCCTACTCAATACAGCTTCCGCAAATCGCTAAGCACGGAAACCCTTCTTATCTCCCTCATGGACCATATCATCATGGGCCAAGACAAAGGACACTCATTCCTGCTAGTACTTCTCTACATCTCGGCTGCGTTTGATATGGTGAATCACTCCATCCTTCTAAATCGCCTATCAGACATTGGTATATCAAGAACGGTCTTCAGATGGTTTGAGTCCTTCCTCAGTAATAGAAGCTACAAAGTTAAAATTAACAACAAAGAATACCCGAGCATCAAATCATCACTAGGAGTACCCCAAGACTCACCACTGTCTCCCACCCTCTTCAATATCTACCTCCTACCCATTTGCCAGCTGCTAATGAACCTAAAATTAAAACATTATCTCTACGCCGATGATGTACAGATTCTGATCCCCATACAGAATCCCTAATGAAAACACTCAAGTTCTGGGAAAACTGCCTCCAATCTATCAACCTCCTCCTCACCAGTCTAAACCTTGTCCTCAACTCAGTCAAGATGGAACTCCTCTTCATCTCCTCTGACCACACTGATCTTCCTCCGCAGACCCCTCCCAACACCATGGTCACTCAAGTAAGAGACCTCGGAGTGATACTTGACAACCGTCTGAACTTAAAGAAATGTATCAATCACACAACCAAGGACTGCTTCTACAAATTACAAGTTCTAAAAAGACTCAAACCACTCTTCCATTTCCATGACTTCAGGACAGTCCTCCAAGCCACACTTTTTTCCAAGATAGACTACTGTAACGCCCTCCTACTGGGTCTCCCTGCCTCCACCACCAAACCACTTCACATCTCCAGAACGCGGCTGCCAGAATCTTGACAAACACCAACCGTGGAGATCACATCACACCCATCCTCAGGAACCTGCATTGGCTCCCAATAAGTTTCAGAATCCTACACAAGTCCCTCACCATCATCCACAAAACCATTCACAATCAGCTCTCTCTTGACCTTCAGATCCTGTTTAGACTCCACATCGCTACAAGACCCATCAGAGAAGCTTACAAAGGAAGCCTACACACCCCTACAACCAAATCCACCCTTCATACAGCCACCAGAGAACGGGCCTTCTCTACAGCAGGTCCAGCCATCTGGAATGCCATTTCTCCAGATCTCAGAATGGAACCCTGCCTGTTGACATTTAGGAAAAAAAAGACCTGGCTGTTTCAACACGCCTTCCCTTAACCCAGCCCACCCCACCCCCTCCACTCCTTTATCCCAGCAAGCCTCCCCGTCCCTCCCGCCTATTCCCCCCTTTTTTGTTTCTGCGTCCCTTTTGTAGCTTGTTTTGGTTCATTTATAAGTGCCACTTATACAGAACTCTCCATATATGACTCAAGGCACTCCCAATATACCCTTGTTAAGTTTACTTCGTTTAACCTCAGCCTCTAGCTACTTCAGCTCCCAAGTTTCCACGACCCTGTTTTATTGTAACTTTGCTTCTTCTTCTATGTTAATGTTAATGTTATAACCCCCTAGTTCCTTGTAAACCGATATGTTAGGATCGGTATCATGAATTTCGGTATAGAAAAGAGTTATTTAAATAAATAAAATAAATATATACAAAACTTTCTTTCTAAAAGGGCATATCCACTAGTAGCCAAAGTAAGAATTTGGGTTCATAATCTAAAGATATTTAAGCATAAGAAAAATTAATAAAGACACTGGGGGGTAACCTTCACTGAGCGACAGCTGCAGCCCAAGGCAGTAGGGATAAAACCACATTGTGATTCCTGGATAGTATGGGGAAACCCGCATGGAGTGGCAGTCAAAATCCTAAAGAGGACATAATGGGATTGGGGTTTGTGTTCCAAGAGAGAATTTGATCTACATTGGGTAAATATGAATAATATCTGTGCTGGGCAAACCAGATGGGCCTTTTTGGTCTTTTTCTGCCCTCATTTTTTCTGTTACTATTTTAAGGGGTTGATTCACTAAAACCTTTCTCCCATTTTGTGACAGTGGAAAAAAGGTTAAGAAATCAGGATGAAAGGCTATTATATTTACAAAACAGAGCCCTGGAAGTTTGAAAAAAAAATGATCCTTATCAAATTATAAGGCAGTTATTGATTACTTGCTTGTATAATATAAAAGACAGCTGTGAGGTAGTGTTTTAAAATGAGAAACGGAGAGAAAATACATAAATATTGCATGCACATTTATTTCCATTAGTGGCGAATGACACATTATATTTCTAAATGAAACTTTAGTATGATGTCCATCCCCTTACCTATTGAAATGAATTATATTATAACATTGTTCATTGTGTTCCCTTCATAACACACATTTATCATTACTATTACCTTACTTCATTATTTTTTCACCTCAGCAAAGATGGATGAAGGGTTTGTTTGAAGACCAATCCAACAGGCTATGCTTGTTTTAAAACAATAGAGATTATCTTTGTCTTTCTATCTTTGTCTTTCTACGAGTGTTATTTGAAAATGTATTTCGTCAGAGAGGCTTTTCAATAGGCACTTTAAAATCAACCATCTACTCAATGATCAATCTTTTGTCTTGCATGAAACTTCTCCAATCTCATATCTTCTCACAGGACTGGTAACTTTCAAATCGGCGTGCAGATGAACTTTGGCACGTACGTTGGTGTGCGTCCAGATATGCAGCGATTTTATAACTTGTGGGCAGGTTATAAAATAGACTGGGTGCTTGCACAAGTGCGCCCAGTTTCAAGTGTGCATGCTCCTAGGTGCGTAAATCCCAGTTCTACCACGTAAATTGGGAGGATTTTAAAAAGGGTGCACGTGCATGCCACTGACAGTTTGTCCACCAGTTCACCCAGTTAAGGGCTAGGTCTTCTAGTTTAATAGAATGCCCTCCTCCCTCAGTTACCCCAGACCCTTTAAACCTGGCAGAAATGTCTCTTTCTTTTTATTTTTAAACTTGCACCTCCTCCATAGCAAAAGTAAACTTACACAGCATAGACTTGGGTGAGTGCCCAGGCACGTAAGTTGTTACATGTTCTCCCCGGAACATCCATACCTCACCCAGACCACACCTGTGTGCCTCAGGAGATATTCATGCATCTGGGCGCCTTTTAAAATTTGGTAGGTGGGTGCTAGCCCGACTTGTGCACACATCTCCCAATTTTGGCACGTGCCGGGCTTTTAAAATCCACCTTATATATTATAAGCTCCTTGATAGAGGGGACTCTTATGCTGAATATGTAGTATGCCTCTGTTTCAACTCTGCTATGTTTACCTTGCATAGAGGAGAGCATAATGTCAGAGATCTACAATAAATAGATAAGAAAACAATAAGAACTGAACAGCTATTAGTTAAATGTGATACAAAAATACATATTATACCCACAGTCTTCATACTTTACAGTTATGATGATTGTTTTATACCTTTATGAGAAATTAGCTGGAGGGAACCTCTAGAGGGGATAGTCTAGAGGGAAAGCCTGGGAAAAACCTCCAGAGCAGAGGAGCAGCCAGAATAGGAAGGAAACTACAATTCCCAGGATGTATAGGGGCTCTGGAGAGAAAGTTTTTGAGAGCAGGGAGGGTAGAAACATTCAAGCCTCTAATCACCCACATGGGCCATTAGCCAGAAAAGGAGCCCGATACATTTAAATGAGTTTTCTAAAAGAAGCGTAGTGGCAGAAGCAGTGAGAGGTTCAGATGGAAAAGATTCAAGGAACAAATGGTGGAGCTGTTCCCCAGAAGAAGGTAAAAGTGTGGAATTAAAGTACTCAGTAAACACTGCCCTGGGTGGTTGTAGCTGTAGCTGGGAAGCAGTAAAAATATGTAAATCCAGCTGCAGGCTACAGAAGGTAGTGAAGCTTGGTTCCCAAGAACCAAGCCTGCAATTTAAAGCAGAGCCTACCTTTGTGAAGAAAGGATGGTGTTGATTGCAGAGGAAAGTTTTCTCTGCTAATTATATGTAGTGTGTTGCTTTGTGAAGAAAGGACTAGAAAAGACTACTCTGATTGTGAAAAGAAGAGTGCTACAGAACCTCATTCTAGAGCTTAACCTGTGAGAAATGATATACTTGAATTTCTGAATGGTGGCACAATTGGAAGGAATGAGGTAATTTTTTGTTCTTAGGGTTTTATGTTACTGAGATGTTACTGAACCTTATTCCTAAAGCCTAACTTAACATAAGATCATAACATAACATAAGACATGCCATACTGGGTCATCTGGTGTATGGCAGCAAGGCACAGAGGCAGAGGGCAGATAGAGGCTGGCTACACCCGGGGAGAGTTCCCTTTCCTTTGAGCCGAGAAGGGCTCCCCGGAATGGGTTGGCCCCTAGAGTGGAGCACGAGCTTTCAAAGCGTGGCGACCTGGAGCAGGGTCTCACTGTGAGCATGGTCTCACTGTGTTGTGTTTTCCACAGTCTAAGTACCTTGGAGATCCTTTCTTCTTCTGAACATGCGTCAACGGGTGGTAAGAGATAGGCTGCAACAACGGGGAGAGTTCCCGTTCCTTTGAGCAGGAAAGGGCTCCCTGGAATAGGTTGGCCCATAGAGTGTAAAATGATACAAATTGTTAGGATTTAAGCATTTGTAAACAGATAATGACTTCATAAGCAAGACGGAGGAAGTTCTCTTCTCTGCCCTAAAACTAAAGAAAACTGTTTGTTTTATTTAAGGATCCATGCAGTGAAGAATTACTAGTTTCAATTGCCAGAGACTGAGGTTTCCCTTTTCCAACGAGGGTTCAGTCGTTAGGACTGGACATAAGGCCTGGACGAACAGGCACAGCAGTCGAGGACAGAGGTCAAGCCCACCTAGGGACATAAGGCCTGGATGAACAGGCAAAGCAGTTAAGGACAGAGGTCAAGCCCACATAGGGACCTAAGGCCTGGAAGGACAGGAACAGCAATACAGGACAGAGTCAATCCCACCTAGGGACATAGGCATGGACAAACACGCAAAGCAATCGAGGTCAATCCTACGTAGGGACATAAGGCCTGGACGGACAGGCACAGCAATACTGGACAGAGTCAATCCCACCTAGGAACATAAGGCCTAGATGGACAGGCACAGCAATTGAGGACAGAGTCAATCCCACGTAGGGACATAAGGCCTGAACGGACAGGCACAGCAGTCGAGGACAGAGGTGAATCCCACCTAGGGGCCTAAGGTCTGGACAGACAGGCAAAGCAATTGATGTCAAACCCTTGTACGGACATAAGGCCTGGACGGACAGGCAAAGCAATCAAGGTCAAACCCTTGTAGAGACATAGGGCTTGGAAGGTCAGGCAAAGCAGTCGAGGACAGAGATCAAGCCCACGTAGGGACATAAGGCCTGGAGGGACAGGCACAGCAATCGAGAACAGAGTCAATCCCACCTAGGGACATAAGGCCTGAATAGACAGGCACAGCAATCAAGGTCAAACCCTTGTAGGGACATAAGGCCTGGACGGCCAGGCAAAGCAATCAAGGTCAAACCCTTGTAGGGACATAAGGCCTGGACGGACAGGCAGAGCAATCGAGGACAGAGTCAATCCCACGTAGGGACATAAGATCTGGACGGACATGCAGAGCAATCGAGGACAGTGTCAATTCCACGTAGGAACATAAGGCCTAGACGAAGAGGCAAAGCAGTTGAGGGAAGAGGTCAAGCCCAAGTAGGGACATAAGGCCTGGATGGACAGGCACAGCAATACAGGACAGAGTCAATCCCACCTAGGGACATAATGCCTAGACAGAACGGCACAGCAGTCGAGGATAGAGGTGAATCCCACCTAAGAACATAAGGCCTGGATGAACAGGCAAAACAATCAAGGTCAATGCCACATAGGGACATAAGGCCTGGACGGACAGGCACAGTAATACAGGACAGAGTCAATCCCACCTAGGGACATAAGGCCTGGACGGCCAGGCAATGCAATTGAGGTCAATCCCTTGTAGGGACATAAGGCCTGGACAAACAGGCAAAGCAATTGAGGTCAATCCCACGAAGGGACATAAGGCCTAGATGGACAAGCAAAGTAATTAAGGACAAACCCTGTAGGGACAGAAGGCCTGGACAAACAGGCACAGCAGTCGAGGACAGAGGTGAATCCCATGTAGGTACATAAGGCCTGGATGGACAGGCAAAGCAATCGAGGTCAAACCCTTGTAGGGACATAAGACCTGGACAAACAGGCAAAGCAATTGAGGTCAATCCCACGAAGGGACATAAGGCCTAGATGGACAAGCAAAGTAATTAAGGACAAACCCTGTAGGGACAGAAGGCCTGGACGAACAGGCAAAGTAATCGAGGTCAAACCCTTGAGTGACATAAGGACTGGACGAACAGGCAAAGCAATCGAGGTCAAACACTTGTAGGGACATAAGGCCTGGACGAACAGGCAAAGCAGTCGAGGACCGAAGTCAAGCCCACGTAGGGACATAAGGCCTGGACGGACAGGCACAGCAATTGAGGACAGAGTCAATACCACCTAGGGACATAAGGCCTACATGGACAGGCACAGCACTCGAGGACAGAGGTGAATCCTACCTAGGGACAGAAGGCCTGGACGGACAGACAAAGCAATCGAGGACGGAGGTCAATCCCACCTAGGGACGTAAGGCCTGGATGGAGAGGCACAGCAATCGAGGACAGAGTCAATCCCACCTAGGGACATAAGGCCTGGACAGACATGCACAGCAGTCGAAGACATAGGTGAATCCCACCTACGGATATAAGGCCTGGACAGACAGACAAAGCAATCAAGGTCAAACCTTTGTAGGGACATAAGGCCTGGACGGACAGGGACAGCAATTTTTTTTAATTTATTTATATTCCTCTTTTCACGCTTTTCCAGCAATTCATAGAGGATTGCACTCATGTACTGTAGGTATTTCCCTATCCCCAGTGGGCTTACAATCTAAGTGAAACCCTTGTAGGGACATAAGGCCTGAACAGACAGGCAAAGCAATCAAGGTCAAACCCTTGTAGGGACATAAGGCCTGGATGGACAGGCACAGCAATTGAGGACAGAGTCAATCCCACATAGGGCCATAAGGTCTGGACGGACAGGCACAGCAGTCGAGGACAAAAGTGAATCCCACCTAAGAACATAAGGCCTGGATGAAGAGGCAAAGCAGTGAAAGACAAAGGTCAAGCCCATGCAGGGACATAAGGCCTGGACGGACAGGCAAAATGATCGAGGTCAAATCCTTGTAGGGACATAAGGCCTTGATGGACAGGCACAGCAATCAAGGACAGAGTCAATCCCACATTGGGACATAAGGCCTGGATGATCAGGCGAAGCAGTCGAGGACAGAGTCAATCACAGCTAGGGACATAAGGCCGGGACGGACAGGCACAGCAATCAAGGACAGGAGTAAATCCCACCTAGGGGCATAAGGCCTGGACAAAGAGGCAAAGCAGTCAAGGACAAATGTCAAGCCCACGTAGGGACATAAGGCCTGGTCGGACAGGCACAGCAGTCGAGGACAGAGTCAATCACACCTAGGGACATAAGGCCTGGATGGACAGGCAAGGCGATCTAGATCAAACCCTTGTAGGGACAGCAATACAGGACAGAGTCAATCCCACCTAGGGACATAAGGCCTGGACGGACAGGGTCAGCAGTTGAGGACAGAGGTGAATCCAACCTAGGGACATAAGGCCTGGACAAACAGGCAAAGCAGTTGAGGACAGAGGTCAAGCCCATGAAGGGACATAAGGCCTGGACGGACAGGCACAGCAATCGAGGACAGAGGTGAATCCCACATAGGGACATAATGCCTGAACAGTGGACGGATAGGCACAGCGCTTCAGGTCAGGCCCTTGTAGGGACGTACAGCCTGGACAGTGCACCGTCAAGCACAGAGTTTCAGGTCAGGTACATGTGCTGCAGTGCTTATATTATCTGGAGCAAAGGAGGCAGTTGGAGCTGCTGCAAGGCTTTCAATTGCTTTTATTCATCTTGCTATTCACAGGGAAAATTTGGAAACCCAAGCAAAGGCAGGTTTACTTTCAAAAACATTAGCATTTCCATCAACTCTGGTGCCAGCCTTGTGCGGTGAGGGCTCATGATATCCCCTGTCATTGAAAAGACACGTTCACTGGGCACACTGGTTGCTGGACATGACAGATATCGCTGAGTCACTTTGGCAAGGTATGGCTAGGCAATGGACTTGTGTGCCCAATATGCCAGTGGATCTGTCTGCATGTTCTCTGTCGGCTCTGAGAGATACCGTATCACTGACAGCTGTGCTGGTGTCTCCTTTGTTTGGGTGTGCTGAGAGTCACTCATGCCATCTGCTATCTCTCTCCCACATCGCACAACAGATAAATCTTTATGGGCAACATGCCATTGGCGTTCTGAAGTGGAGGAGGAGGAGGAGGTACTATCTGTCGCTGACACAATGCTGCTCTTGCTTGGGCTAGCAGCACAACTCTCTGAAGTGCCCACTGTTTCCACCTCTGCTTCACGCCTAATCTGTCTCTGCCTATGGCACTCCTGTTCACGGATTTTTGCTAATAGAAGGGCCTTTACCAATAAGAGACAATTGTACTGTCTCTTATTGGTTTCCCTTTCACACGGGGATCACAGACTGTGGCGAGCATGTATGTGATCTGTTCTGTTAAAGGCCTTAATCTCTCTTCCACCTGCTGCTGCAAAATGTCCAGACAATGCAGCATGTCAACTGTCATTCCCTCTTCCTGTTTAAATGCCTCCAAATGTTCATCCAGGAGATTAACTATAGGGATGATGTCAGCCAAGGTGGCACTTCTGGAACTCAGCTCCTCCGTGACATCCTTGAAGGGCTGCAGGATTTTTACCAGCTGACTCATGACTAACCAATCATGATCAGTATCTCTCTCCGCTTGTGATGAGAAATCCAAATAAATGTACTCCCAAAATTCCGTGCTCTCACCTCCTAAAAATGTGTTCGATAAACTATCTTATTTTTATTTGTATTGACAATCAATTTTAATAAAATATATTGGAGAAAGAGGTAAGTTTCATATTACTGGTGCATGCCTCCACGGCCTTGCGCCCTTCTCGTAGTATAATCATTAACTTGCCTCCTTCCTCCTTATGTGAATTTTTATGTGTTTTTATAAATAACTTTAATATAATATTTATGTCAAAAAGATTTTTTTAAATCAAACAAGATTTTTAAATTAATTATAATCTCCACTTTGCATAATCGGGATAAAGCAACTTATATTTTTCTTCTATTGCTTTCAATGTCTTATCAACTTTCATTAAATGACTGAAATTCACGTATCCCTTATGCTCATAGACAATTAAATTTCAATCTCCTTTCAATTTATACGCCATCTATCTTAAATATCCCTACAAGGGTTTTGTGAACGCCGAGTTCCTGTATATTAAACTACCACTATCCAAATGGAACTGTTAGAGACTTATCTCCCGACACAGCTGCGTTTCGGTTTTTCTTCCTCAGGGGAGAATGTCCATTCCTGTTATCCTTAGTTTATAGTTGGTCCAAAGTTCATGGCGTTTTTTCAGGCTATCCGTTCTCTCTCTCCGGCTTACGAGCTCCGAGTGGCGGCGTTATTCTGAGCGCTTTCTTTTTGCTTTAAAAGCTAGTCAGCAGATCACTACTCAACCAATGGCGTTGGATACGTGTTACGTGTTGCATCATATTCACCAGCGGATGCTGATTGGTGGCCTCAAAATTAAAGGGCCGCTTCGCCCACGTAAACATACGTGAATACCATTCTATTTCAAATTAGACTCGCCCACTCTATCTCTTCGTTGAGTCCATGTGGAACAACAGTATTCAACCTAAAAATCCATTGCTGTTCAATGTAATTCAATTTCTTCTTTTCATCTCCACCGATGTTATTACTTTCAACCTTGTCTATAACCGTCCACCTGAGTTGATCAAAAACGTGATCATGTTCGATGCAATGTTGCACCATGGGTGCTTCCACGGTTTTTGTGTTTAATTTCGATCTATGTTCGATCAACCGAATTCTTATGACTCTTGATGTCCTGCCCACATAATTCTTAGGACAAGGACACTGGATCAAATAGATCACATTTTTCGATGTGCAATCCGTGTCTCTACTCCTCTTTATACAGTACCCTGTAACGGAATCCTTCCATTCATTGCCCTCGATGGTGGTTTGACACATGTCACAACGTTGACATGCCTTATGTTTGCCACCTCGAATTTTCTCTTCCGTTTCTCTAATAATATCCGCATGGACCACCATATCTTTTATATTACAACCTCTCGTTGTTGCTATTAATGGGAGTTCTCCAAACGCTTCATGCACAGATAAAATGGGCCAATGTCTTCTTATGGAAGCTGTAATGGATGCCGTTGCTGTACTTTGTGGAATGATACAGGTGAGTCTACCTTGCTCCTTTTTACTTCGATATTGGAGCAATTGGTTGCGATCAGCATATTTTGCTCGTTTATATGCTCTATTTATGATTTTATTAGGATATCCTCTATCCTTGAATTTATTCTTTAAATATTCCGCTTGTCTTTCAAATTCTTCTTTGGTGGAGCAGATTCTTTTATATCTAAAGAATTGGCTTGCTGGTAATCCTTGCTTCAAGGATACAGCATGATGACTGTGATATTTAAGTAATGTATTCCTTTCCGTTTTTTTGTGATGTACAGTTGTTTCTAATATTTGTTCTTTTCTTTCTATTAATACATCCAAATAGGATATTTTTTGTTGGCTACTTTCTGCTGTAAACTTTAAATTCTCATCCACTGTATTAATCCACAGTACAAATTTGTCCAATTCTTCTTTAGATGACGTCCAGATCAAGAAGACGTCGTCGATATAGCGACGCCAATATGTAATCTTCGACCACCATTGAGATTTGTATACCTGCAATTCCTCGAATTGTGTCACATAAATGTTAGCAACTGAAGGTGCTAACGATGACCCCATAGCAATTCCATGAGATTGGTGATAAAACTTGTCACCAAATCTGAAATAATTGTTAGTTAATACCAATTCCAGAAGTTGTTGCAAAAACTGTAGGGGTATGCGCTGCTTCCTTTCTTTGACCAACTGAGACATCACTGCTTGTATAGCCTGTTGTTGCGGAATCTGCATATATAAGGATTGGATATCCATTGTTGTCAACCAACATTCTCCTTGTGTAATTTGAATTTCTGAAATTTCCTTCAAAAACTGTATCGTATCTTTCAGATAAGATTTTGCTCTAATCACTATAGGTTGTAAAATTTTGTCAAGTAGGATCGCCGGGGGCTCCAACACTGTATTTCTAAGTGAGACGATTGGTCTTATCGGTGGCGGTATAATTTCTTTATGTACCTTTGGAACTGAATATATCAATGGAATTTTAGGTTGTTTATTTTGTAAAAAACGTTTCTCTTTGAGTGTCAAAAACGGCACTTCTTCTGTAAGGTCCTGAATGGACTCAACTAACGTGTGAGTGGGGTCTCTGTCCAGTATATGATAATATTTCTGATCTTCTAAATGTTGTAACATTGTGGTTCTGTAAGTGGTAATGTCTTGAACAACGATGGCGCCTCCCTTGTCAGCCGGTTTAATAACTAGTTGACTTTCATTGGATAATGTATGAAGAGCTGTCCTCAATTCTTTAGTAAGATTGTGATATCTAGGGGTTTCTTTCGTTTCCATGATTTCAAGATCCCGTAAAATCATGTGTTTAAACGTGATAATGTGTGGGTCTATCGGACCCTGGGGCACCCAACGTGATTTAGGGCGAACAATAGAATAGTCAGCGGAGCTCGAAGCTACTTCTTGCAGACTGAAAAACAGTTTAACTTGTAGTTTTCTTATAAATCTATGTATCCAAATACGCGTGTCAAAGGGCTTATGAAATTGAGTTGGAACAAATGAAAGTCCGTTTTCCAATACTTGTGTCTGATAGTCAGTCAGAGGAATTTTTGACAAATTTATCACCGCGGAGGATCGTTGCTGGATTTCTGATTTTTGTGATATTGTTGTCTCGTTGTTATTCCCGGTTTGTCGACAATCTCCGTTCTTAAAGATTTTTTTCTTTGATTGTTGGGTTGTAATCCTAAAAAATCCTTTGAACGTCCCCCTTTATTTTCCAATGATTTCTTAAATTTATTAGATGACTTAACCGGTTCTTGTTTGTCCTCTTCTATTTCTCCTTCTTCTGAACTCCCCGAACTTTCTCCAGACGAAAAATTAAATTTCACTTTTTTCTTTTGTATCTCTCCTTGTCGAGTCTTCCAATTATAAACTCTATTATTTAAATAATCTGCTTGATCCCGTTTAAATTTTGTTATTTTCGTCTCTTTTATGTCCGCTCTAAATTGATCCAATGCTAAACTGTGTTCTTCCAATTTGTTTTCAAAATCTGATAATTTGCTCACTGTCTCCAATATATCTTGTATTTGTGTTTGTGCTTCTTCCGTATGTTGACGTACTCGATTGATAATTAACAACATTAAGTCCAGTGAGCATTTGTTGAGGATTGCTCTCCAAACACCCACAAATTCACTATCATCCGAGAATAGCATAGGATCCTTCAGTACCCTCAACCCTCTTGGCACTATCTGTTGTTTAACATATTCCACTAGCGTTATACCATGCATCTGAATCCTAATGAGTTTCCTGTTTAATTTATCATAATCTTCCCAACCTTTGTTGGTCAATTCCTCTGGCGCATCTGAAAATAGCGATGATTGCTCTTTAATTTTCTCCACCTGATCTTCTGTGTAACTAAAAACGTTTTTCCAACTTTCCATGGTATTTGAATGATCTGTCAGCGGTTATAGACAAGGTTGAAAGTAATAACATCGGTGGAGATGAAAAGAAGAAATTGAATTACATTGAACAGCAATGGATTTTTAGGTTGAATACTGTTGTTCCACATGGACTCAACGAAGAGATAGAGTGGGCGAGTCTAATTTGAAATAGAATGGTATTCACGTATGTTTACGTGGGCGAAGCGGCCCTTTAATTTTGAGGCCACCAATCAGCATCCGCTGGTGAATATGATGCAACACGTAACACGTATCCAACGCCATTGGTTGAGTAGTGATCTGCTGACTAGCTTTTAAAGCAAAAAGAAAGCGCTCAGAATAACGCCGCCACTCGGAGCTCGTAAGCCGGAGAGAGAGAACGGATAGCCTGAAAAAACGCCATGAACTTTGGACCAACTATAAACTAAGGATAACAGGAATGGACATTCTCCCCTGAGGAAGAAAAACCGAAACGCAGCTGTGTCGGGAGATAAGTCTCTAACAGTTCCATTTGGATAGTGGTAGTTTAATATACAGGAACTCGGCGTTCACAAAACCCTTGTAGGGATATTTAAGATAGATGGCGTATAAATTGAAAGGAGATTGAAATTTAATTGTCTATGAGCATAAGGGATACGTGAATTTCAGTCATTTAATGAAAGTTGATAAGACATTGAAAGCAATAGAAGAAAAATATAAGTTGCTTTATCCCGATTATGCAAAGTGGAGATTATAATTAATTTAAAAATCTTGTTTGATTTAAAAAAATCTTTTTGACATAAATATTATATTAAAGTTATTTATAAAAACACATAAAAATTCACATAAGGAGGAAGGAGGCAAGTTAATGATTATACTACGAGAAGGGCACAAGGCCGTGGAGGCATGCACCAGTAATATGAAACTTACCTCTTTCTCCAATATATTTTATTAAAATTGATTGTCAATACAAATAAAAATAAGATAGTTTAACCAATCATGATGCCATAGGGGATTCTGCACACCTATGTCCATTGTACCAGAAAGTTCATGAAGGGGTGTCTGCAGCTCCACTAACCTCTCGAGCATCATAAAGGTGGAATTCTACCAGGTGGCAATGTCTTGAATGAGACGCTTGTGAGGCATCTCCAAATCAGTCTGCTTTTGTCAGAGAACTTGCTATGTTCCTGCACTTTTGTATTAACCTATGTAGGTATTCATTCTCTTTGTCATTAGAATCCAACCCCAGAGCTGACTTCACTACCAGGTGCAGAGTGTGTGCAAAACATTGGATGTTCTTAAAGTGCCCGTTGTTTATTGCCTTAACCATGTTTGCACCATTGTCTGTGACAAAGAACCCTGCCTGAGGATTCTTGTCTCACTGGTGTAGTTGCCAGCCCTCCAGAATCTGTCTGATGCATGCTAGAATATTGGCTGCGGTATGGGCCTGGTCCGTCAGGTGGGTGTGCAGTAAAGCCCACCTCCACCCTGTTACTTCTTCAGTAATAGAGCTGCTGGCTGCCCCTGCCTCAGCCATGTCCCACCAGTGTGCTGTCAGGGAGAGATAAGAGTGTGCAGCATTCATGGCGGTCCAGATATCACAGGTGAAATGCACTCTCCCCTCTGCCTTAGTCAGCAGCACTTGCATGCGACTGTGACACTGCTTGTACAGGCTGGGGATGACCTTTCTGCTAAATGTGGTTTTGGAGGGGACTTTGTAATTTGGAACTACGACCTTCTGAAAACGCTTGAAATCCACATTCTCCACTAACTGCAAGGGCTGGTCATCAAGGGCAATCATTTCCCCATTGCTCCTGGTTACAACTTTTGAGGCTGCCTGCCTCCTACCCTGGGATAGCATTACCACACTCCACCCCATTTTCTTCATGGTGGATTGTCGCTTCTGCCACATGTCAGGGGGTTGCTGGGCTGCCACCTGACTGCTAGAAGGGGATGAGGGTGTGGGCTGCCTCTACTGCTTTTGAACCACTTTACGCTGCTTGGAAGGGGTCCCCTGACTGGTACTGCCACCATCCCCAGATGTAAGTACTCTTGTTGGGTGTTACCTCTTCATATGATGCGTCATGTCAAAATTAGATAGATGTCCCATTTGCTTGCCTCTGCTAATATCCCTGCCACAGTAATTACACCGAGAAAAATGCGGGTCATCCATCACGTTAAAGTGGCTCCAGATCGCAGATGTCTTTCATGATCCTCCCTTCTCTAAAGCCTTGGCGGTGGATGCTGGCACTGGAGCTGAAGTAGTGGGTGCACCCTGAGAAGCAATGCCAGGGGCCTTAGTCACCATCTGTGCCTGCGCTGACTGCTCTTCCTCCTCCTTCTCATCAGTTTCATCTCTCTCTTGCTGCACTGAAGTGGAGGCTAAGACAGGACTAACTGATCCTCCTAAATCTTTGTCAGCTATTACTTCTTTCTGATGAGAATCCCACACAAGATGATTCTTCATCCGAATCAGAAGTAAACAGTGACTGCGCTACATTTTCAACGCTAAGTGTTAGTCAAGATTTCTGTCCCCCTGCTGCTTTGGGGTGTCGACATTTTGTCTGGCATGACTCAGCCTCCCCTTCCCTCACCTCCAAAACTACAGGGTCAGAAACAGGTGGTGGCGATGGCGATTCATCATGGTCATATTTCATTTTTTTCTGGATGGAACTGATTGCCCCTCCAAAGAGTTTAGATTGTGACAGGTCCCTTTTTAACTTTAATGGGGGAGTGGCACTAGTGCCTTTTGAAGTGCCTCCTCTTCCAGTCCCAATCACTCAATTACATCTAGCTTTCCCTGACATTATGGATTTAATGTCACTGCCTAGTGCCTACTGGCTGCCCACTGTCACAGTGCCTTGCTATGCAGTAATGTAACGTGTGTCGTGTGCACACACACACAGCTTACTTGTAAGCACAAAAGAGGCAGACTGGGGATTTCACTGCACAGACTACCCCAATAATAAAGTTCAGTCTGTTAAACTACCCACTGTCCACTGTCACAGTGCCTTGCTATGCACTAATGTAACGTGTGTGGTGTGCACACACACGCAGTTTGCTTGTAAGCACAAAAGAGGCAGACTGGGGATTTCACTGCACAGACCCTCCCAATAATAAAGTTCAGTCTGTTAAACTACCCACTGCCCACTGAAGCCCAGTGCACAGAGAGACTGAGTGAGTTGAATTAAACAACTCAGTTTAGAAAAGCTGGAATTGTTTTCACAGCAGGAAAATCGATGAAATATATTTTCCAATGCAAATTCTAGCAAAATTGAATATATCTCTCGCAGCCACAACACCCAAATCATGCTTGCTTGCAGCCTAGCCCAGAGGGTGAATGAAAAAAAATGGCACTGCTAGCAGCTTCTCTCCCTGGCACAGATAGACCGTCTCAGATCACCTAAATAAACTGCTTAAAAAACAAACAGGGCTAGCTGGAACAGACACTGCAGCCAAATAAAGAATAAATATCTTTTTTTCTCTTTACTAACTAGCCTAGCCAGCTCTCAGTGCAGCTTCCTTCCACAAAGACCACCTCCCCACACCACTCCTGCAAAGAAAGTGCGCGGCACACCACATGCTTAAGTATATTTATTACTGGGTCATCAGGAAAATTGTCACCGAGCACTGAATGACAGCAAAATTGGCTGCATTCAGTGCATTTCACAAAATGTTAGCGCTGATACGCTGCATTCTGGTATCCGTGCCAACCTGTCCGACCCTTTCCTGTGAGTCACTGATGACCCACAGGAAAAGGCTGGTTTTTGACTCTGGATAGTGGATACACCGAAATGGCGACCTCTGATTGCAAATGGCGGCAAAGAAAAGCACGCGCGCTGTGCGCCATGCAACGGATGAAATGGATGATAAGTTATATTCGTGGGAAGTCACTATGCGCTTCGCCTCCCCACGAATATAACGAATAGGGACATATACGTTGCAGATTGCCAATATGGCGAAAACAAATGCACACCCCTAACCTGCATACAGGCTCTCATGCAGACAAAGGCACATACATAACCGAGGGGTTAAAGGGGCTCTTAGAGAAGATAAGGCCATTGCAGAAAGACTAAATTAATTCTTTGCTTCTGTGTTTACTAATGAGGATATTGGGGAGGTACCAGTTCTGGAGATGGTTTTCAAGGGTGATGAGTCAGATGAACTGAACCAAAACATTGTGAACCTGGAAGATGTAATAGGCCAGATTGACAAACTAAAGAGTAGCAAATCACCTGGACTGGATGATATGCATCCTAGGGTTCTGAAGGAACCCAAAAATGAAATTTCAGATCTATTAGTTAAATTTGCAACCTATCATTAAAATCATCCATTGCATCTGAAGACTGGAGGATGGCCAATGTAACACCAATATTTTAAAAGGGCTCCAGTGGTGATCCGGGAAACTATAGACCACTGAGTCTGACTTCAGTGCCAGGAAAAATAGTGGAAACTCTAATAAAGATCAAAATCACAGAGCATATAGAAAGACATGGTTGAATGGAACACAGTCAAAATGGATTTATCCAAGGGAAGTCTTGCCTCACAAATCTGATTCATTTTTTTGGAAAGGGTTAATAAACATGTGGATAAAGGTGAACTGGTAGATGTAGTGTATTTGGATTTTCAGAAGGCATTTGACAAAGTCCCTCATGAAAGCCTTCTAAGAAAACTAAAAAGTCATGGGATAGGATGTGATGTCCTTTCATGGATTACAAACTGGTTAAAAAAGAGGAAACAGAGACAAGGATTAAATGGTCAATTTTCTCAGTGGAAAAGGGTAAACAGAGGAGTGCATCAGGGATCTGTACTTAGACCAGTGCTTTTCAATATATTTGTAAATAATCTGGAAAGGAATATGATGAGTGAGGTTATCAAATTTGCAGATGATACAAAATTATTCAGAATAGTTAAATCACAAGTGGATTGTGATAGATTGCAGGAGGACCTTGCGAGACTGGAAGATTGGGTATCCAAACGGCAGATGAAATTTAATGTGGACAAGTGAAAGATGTTGCATAAAGGGAAAAATAACCCTTGCTGTAGTTACACGATGTTAGGTTCCATATTAGGAGCTACCACCCAGAAAAAGATCTAGGCATTATAGTGGATAATATTTTGAAATCATCAGCTCAGTGTGCTGCAGCAGTCAAAAAAGCAAACAATGTTAGGAATTATTAGGAAGGGAATGGTTAACAAAACAGAAAATGTCATAATGCCTCTGTATCTCTCCATGGTGAGACCGTACCTGGAATACTGTGTACAATTCTGGTTGCTGCATCTCAAAAAAGATATAGTTGCAATGGAGAAAGTACAGAGAAGGGGGACAAAAATGATAAAGGGGATGGAACAGCTCCCCTCTGAGGAAAGGTTGAAGAGGTTAAGGCTGTTCAGCTTGGAGAAGAGACAGCTGAGGGGAGATATGATAGAGGTCCTTTAAATAATGAGTGGTCTTGAATGAGTAGATGTGAATCAGTTGTTTACACGTTCAGGTAATAGAAGGACTAGGGGGCACTCCATGAAGTTAGCAAGTATCATATTTAAGACTAATCTGAGAACATTCTTTTTCACGTGATGCACAATAAAGCTCTGGAATTTGTTGCCAGAGGATGTGGTTGATGCAGTTATCTAGCTGGGTTTAAAAAAGGTTCGGATAAGTTCTTGGAGGAGAAGTCCATTAACTACTATTTATCAAGTTGATTTAGGGAATGGCCTCTGCTATTACTGACATCAGTAGCATGGGATCTTCTTGGTGTTTGGGTACTTGCAGGTTCTTGTGGCATGGTTTGGCCTCTGTTGGAAACAGGATGCTGGGCATGATGGACCCTTGGTCTGACCCAGAAAGGCAATTTCTTGTGTTCTTATGTTCTTATACATAAGAACACAAGTTCTCACACAGACTCACACTCAAGCTTTCACACAGACACACATACACATGAACAAAAGCTCTGACACAGACAACATTCAAGCTCTCACACAAACACACATACAAGCTCTGACACAACACACACAAGTTCTAAAACAAACACATGCACATAGGTTTTCACACACATATACACACACACACACAGCCTTCTTTCTCTAGGCCATGGAGGGATGAGTTCCACTGCTGCCCCCTCCATCCTCCTTTTCACTTCGGGCCATGATGGGATTAGCTCCCTAACAATCTACCCGGACTCCTATTCCTTAAGGTCAGGCCATGGTGGGATGAGATCTATCACAGCACCAAGGGCTACTCTTTCCTTTGGCCTTGCTGGCCTTCTTGCGTTTGAGGGGGGGAGACAGAAGCCATAAAGTTGTATGTGCATGTGCGCAGCTAACAGAGAATACTGCCGCAGCCTTTCCTCATTTTTGGCCACTGCAGGTTAAGCTCCACTCGGGCCTGCCTCTCTTCTTCCCAGACTTTTCTCATTTTCAGCCGCCAGTGGGTTAAGCTTCTCCAGCAGCCCTGTGTCCTCTCCTGCTGCCCCCCCCCCCCCCCGGGGTGCTGCCCTATGCAAATGCCAGGTCTCCCTTGGGACTGAACCATTCTGTCTGTCAGAGAATTACAATGCACACCCTCTGACTACTTAATGAACTTACACTTTCTGGAACCTTTTCTCTTTCATAATACACTTCACAGTTTTCCTTAGAAGGAAACACCAATCTCTCAAACTTTATATACTCTGCGTCTCCTCTGTGGTACACAGGGGCCACACTTGACTAGTTTGGGCCTCTCAGGACTAAAGTTGACTACCTATATCTTAGGCTACAATGCTTTCTTTGCAGATTTTAAAATATTAGAAGGAACATAATGCAAATGTAATGCCAAATCTGAATTCTACATCTTGACCAGTAGTCAACAATAATGATTTAAAAAACCTGAAATATATTTCCTCTATTTTAACTTTCCAATAATCTTTAGGTTATAGATCAGCAGCAAAAACCAATACATGCTTACATTAGTTTTTCCAGACTAAATTTATAAAAAACTATAATAAAGTGCCTATTGAATTTATAGTAATCCAAACAATAACTAGATTAAAAAAATTACTGATCATTAATAGGTTAAATAACTATAGCTATGTTTTCAGCAGATGATTAAAAATTCTTGTAAGAAAAGTGAATTTAAAAACATAAGTACATAAAAAATCACGTCCTAATGACAAATCTTTCAAATATCTTATAATCAGAGCTTTTTATTTAATTAATATCATTATTCATGCACCTAGAATGTGAAGCTGAAAAGAGATTTATATAGTATGGAATGTACAACAATATTAAAAATATACTGCAAGCAAAAAAGTGTTGATGATAATCAATCATATGTTTCTTGCCCATGTAGAGAGAAACATACGGATCCAGTAGCCTATAAAGAGAGAACATTGACTGAAATGAAGAAAAACATTACCCTTAGCAAAAATTTAAAACTGAAGAATAGATGCACTAGAAAAGGATATACAAAATAATACCCTATATAAGTAAATGTGCAACTTATATAGTCAAACATGAGAACATAGTCAATAAATTGAATTGTTTTTATTGCATCTTAAAACTTACAACATTAAAGCCACACTTACATAGATTTATTAAGTGTAGCAATAATAGTGCAGAAACTGCAAGCTATTTATTTGGCTTTGCATTTAAGAATATTAAAGAATTCTTGTTTCTCTACTGATATACAAAATATAAAATGAGTTCTTTGCTTTACATGATAAATTAACACAAATTTGATCCTCTCAAGCCAAAGGATGAGGCAGTGTCTAATAGAATACAGAACTAGAAAGCAGTGGATGTCTTCAAATTTGACTTCAAGACTCTGTTCCTATTATTCTCTTCCCCCATCACTGACACTGACTCCCTGTGTAAGTTTAGACAGGTCACAGTACCACCTTGTATTTAATTTTATACACTGTAATAGAACAATAATACACATTTCTTCTCTTTATAGGCTGGCATAAAAACCAGGTTCCATAAAAAAAGGTTTGTTAGACTATTGCTTCACTGTTTCTGGAATATTAGAAATAGAAATCTCTATTACAGTTTTGGTTGATAAAACACACTTTACAAATACAAATTAATATTATGACGAACAAGTCAATAGAAAACTGCTCCTTAAGATACACATCTTTTCAACATAGGAAAGATAAATGATCCTGAAGATGAAATTTTCAAATAGTTCATATAAGCTGACTGCTTTGTATGGTGATTAGAGGTGTTTTCTAATATTCAATATAAAAGTCAAACCCAGGTAAATTTTAGGTGTTTCATATAGTCTATCACCATTTTAGTAATTTCCTCAGATTCACACTGAAAATGTATTTAGTTTTCCTTTTGGATCTCAGGAAAACCTGAGCACATTTGCTGAAATTTGATGCAGATTTAACATGTCAGACAAATCAGCATTCAATCTGCCTCTGCTGATTTCTCTGAAATGCTAAAATCACTCAAAATGCAATGTGAATTTGTTGATTTACAGAAATTTGCATCAGATATTTACAAAATGATTTTGTCCATCTTGTAATGAACATATCATCTAGCCATTCAGATAGGGCTTAGAATCTTCTAGTCACATATGAATAAAGCCTGTGATCATAACAGTCAGATAATACTAGGAATTTACATTCATTAGAAATAAAATAGGAAATGACAATGACATTTTGTATTTTGTTTCATTTCATTCTTAAAACAAAAAGACTGAAAATCTGATGAAATGTTGTTGGTTTTCTCAATTTATTTTGAAAAACAAAAGCAAAGTCACTTAGACCTAGGCCCAGGTCCGAGATCAGGGCCTCACCTAGGGAATACACTGAGACTCAAAGCAAGGGCAATGGCCTATGGCCTGTGGCAGAGCATAGGCCATAGGCCTATGCATGACATTAGAGCATTGGCATAGGCCCGAGGTAGGGGCCATGCCCATACATAGGCCATGGCCTGATGCAGGGTCCATAGTCTACACGTGAGCCCTATGCTGGAGTCTATGCCTAGGCCTGGGCCCAACAATTGATCCTTGGTCAAGACATGAGCAAAGGCCCAGGTGCCAAAAATTTTGCTGAGCCTAGGAAACTTCCCAGCATGCATTTACATTATATATCAGGGATTCAACATCATGGTCAAGGAGTTGGCCTGATGCTGGGGCCCAGTCCAGAGGCCGGGTTCCAATGCCAAGGCCTCAGTTTAGGCCCAGGCCTCATATGCTGATGTCTTCTTCTTTCTTCTTTTAAATGATGGCATCTGCTGGGAACTCACCTGAGTAAATTAACTCTGGTGCCTTCCTCCTCAGTAGAGGGTACCATTTTGGTGTATGGAAGTTTAAATGGACCAGGCTCCAGCATCAGACTTGGGCCTAGGATGAGGCCCAGGTACCAGGAACTGGCCTTTGGACCAGCTCCCAGCACTGGGCCTTGGTTTAGACCAAGGCTGAGGCCCTGGTATCTGGCTTAGGCCCTGGCATCATACCTAAGTGGAGTCATCAGTACAAGGCCTCCAAGCCTAGCCTTTGCATAGGGCCTAGACTGAGGTTGTGGTGACCCACTGCTTCCTAAGCCTGTGAAAGTCTGAGTCTTTGGCCTGGGCCTAACCCTCTTCAGCAGATCCCTCTGGCTCAGGCAAGTGGAGTCAGGGATGATTTTGTGTCTGGCATGGTATGGATGATGGAACAGCAGGCCTCGGGAGGTCCTATTTCTTTTTTTTTAATTTGTTTTTGGGGTTTTTTTTCTATTTCTTTCATTATTATAAACTAAAGACAATGAAAGAAACATTAAACAAAATGAAATTCTTGGAAAAACAAAACTCAATTACAAAATTAAAAATCAAAGCAATTTTTTTCCACTGATTCTGATTTTAGAACCCAAATATGAGATGTATATAGCATACTATTTACTATAGTTCTTAAGAATCTCAGTCCTATTTTCAACAGAAGATGAGTACAAATAACAATTCATTTATAATTTTTTCTTCACATTTTTAAAAATATGAAATTATTGCATCAGTGGTTATTATATACATAAAAAACATTATTCTCAATAGCTTGTCTATTAGAGATGTGAATCGTGTGATCGATCGTCTTAACGATCGATTTCGGCTGGGGGGGGAGGGAATCTGATCGTCGCGGTTTTGTTTTTGTAAATATCGTGTAAATCGTAAATCAGGGGAGGGCGGGAAAACCGGCACACTAAAACATCCCTAAAACCCACCCCGACCCTTTAAAATAAATCCCCCACCCTCCCGAACCCCCCCAAAATGCCTTAAATTACCTGGGGTCCAGAGCGGGGGTCCCGGTGTGATCTTTTACTCTCGGGCCTGCGGTGCGTTGTAGAAATGGCGCCGGTGCTACCTTTGCCCTGTCATATGACAGAGCAAAGGTAGTGCCGGCGCCATTTTGTTTTTTGTCCCCCGACGTCAGGAGCATAGGAGATCGCTCCCGGACCCCCGCTGGACCCCCAGCGACTTTTGGCCAGCTTGGGGGGGCCTCCTGACCCCCACAAGACTTGCCAAAAGTCCAGCGGGGGTCCGGGAGCAACCTCCTGCACTCAAATCGTTTTGCTGTACCGCTGGCGCCATTTTGCGCAAAATGGCGCCGGCCGTACGGCAAAACAATTCGACTGTAGGAATGGTGCCGGCCGTACGGCAAAATGATTCGACTGCAGGAGGTCGTTCCCGGACCCCCGCTGGACTTTTGGCAAGTCTTGTGGGGGTCAGGAGGCCCCACCAAGCTGACAAAAGTCCCTGGGGGTCCAGCGGGGGTCCGGGAGCGATCTCCTACGCTCCTGACGTCGTTTTGCCGTACAAAATGGCGCCGGACATACGCCGTATGGCCGGCGCCATTTTGTACGGCAAAACGATTCGAGTGCAGGAGGTCGCTCCCGGACCCCCGCTAGACTTTTGGCAAGTCTTG
Organism: Rhinatrema bivittatum; assembly: GCF_901001135.1. Lineage (NCBI taxonomy): Eukaryota > Metazoa > Chordata > Amphibia > Gymnophiona > Rhinatrematidae > Rhinatrema > Rhinatrema bivittatum. The sequence continues at coordinate 56,427,472 of NC_042620.1, read as the reverse complement.
TGGGGGTCAGGAGGCCCCCCCAACCTGGCCAAAAGTCCCTGGAGTCCAGCGGGGGTCCGGGAGCAATCTTCTACGCTCCTGACATCGGGAGACAAAAAACAAAATGGCGCCGGCGCTACCTTTGCCCTGTCATATGACAGGGCAAAGGTAGCGCTGGCGCCATTTCTACAACGCACCGCAGGCCCGAGAGTAAAAGATCACACCGGGACCCCCGCTCTGGACCCCAGGTAATTTAAGGCATTTTGGGGGGGTTCGAGAGGGTGGGGGATTTATTTTAAAGGGTCGGGGTGGGTTTTAGGGTTGTTATAGTGTGCCGGTTTTTCCGCCCTCCCCCTTTCCTTCCCCCTTCCCCCTATTTACGATTTTTGACGATAAATTGGGGGAATTCCTATTGTATCGCGCTTCTAACGATTTTTGACGATTTAAAATATATCGGACGATATTTTAAATCGTCAAAAAACGATTCACATCCCTATTGTCTATAGACAGAAAATAGAGTTCCAAAGGTTTGTATAGTTAGAAAAAATAGGAGCAATATTTCTACTACTTCCTATTTTTTTTCCTGCCCCTTAACACTGTATTCTGTATCTGTTATAAGCATGCTTACATTTTACATGGTTTTGGCTGCAACTGCTCCTGCTAGTAGGCTATTCCAACCATCCACCATCCTCTCATTAAAGAACTCCTTTTTCCTTTGATTCTTCCTCTTTCTGACTTCATAACATGAAGTCCTTATCCTAGAATTTCTTTATTTATGAGCCAAGAATTGGGGCTGCCATGTTAGTCCACTTGGATATGTGGAATTAAGGGTCATCAAAAGGTTACAGATGATAAATCTGCATGACTAAGATAAGCCCCTTCTTTTTCCCTATTTTCCCATTAGATTTCTTTTTAATGTACATTCCACCATTCAGCCACTTCAAAGCAGATTACATTCAGGTACTTCCCTCTTCCCAGTGGGCTCACAATCTAAGGCCTAGATTAATCATTTTGCGATAAATATTGCACAAATAGTGCACGCGATAAAAAAAGAGGCCTAGTTAGGGTAATATTCCTTGTACCACATAGCTATTGTAGCCCCCGGACAGGCTTTTACTGTATTTTGAACTGCAGCTGGAGAGAGAGAGATAGAAAAAGAGACTCTGTGGAGGCTCACCAAAAAGTTAGCTATTTATACCACTGTAAGAGGGGGCACTAGAAACTTAGGATGAGGTTTGTGGTGTGAGTTGGATGTTAGGGGGCAATATCACATGCACTGTCATATGTACAAAAAGCATAATTATCATCAGTGAGGATTTTGTGTGATTTGGAGAGATGAAAGGTGAAAGAAGAGTAGGTTTGCATCATGTTAACTCTACCTGGCTTGATGCACTCTCTACCTATTTGCAATTAAGCTAAGTAGAGAGAACATTTATTTATCTATTTGTTTATTTAAAATCTTTTATATACCACCTATACGAATCAGGTAGGTCTAAGCATTTTATATATGGCAACACACATAATCATGTTGAGACTACAAAACATATAAAATACAAATCATTACATCAATAAATTAAAATACACAGCAAGTACAGATATTAAAAAATGTAAAATAAAAGAACAAAAGGTTGTAAAAAATACAAAGTAAAAAGAAATGGAGTGTTTAAACAGTCAAACCTAGAGTTTGTTAAATGAAATGGAGCATACCTACGTTTTAAGGTCTTTTTGAACTCTTGTGTTTGATAAGTGTCGGAGCGAATCTAGAATAGAGTTCCATGATATGGGGCCTGCCACAGAAAAGGCACGTTTCCTAGTTAGATCTAGTCTCACTGTCTTAATAGTCATAATTTGCAAATAGATTTTGTTGATGGAGCGAAGATGACATGGGGCTGATATAATCGTAGTGAGGAGCATAGCCAAACTATTGAAGGGTTGTTAAGTTATGAATAATTGGCAAGACTTTATATTAGATGCATTGATGTATTGGGAGCCAGTGAACTGAATGAATAGCAGCAGTGATGTGATCTCTGCAATTTGTATTTGTAACAAGGTCCCAGGAGAAGGACCGTCGCTAGTTAACAGAAACTGGAGGGCATTGGAATAGATGTAACTCTGTTTACAGTGGAGAATGTGAGGGAAGACCTGAGGAAACTGAAAGTGGACAAAACCATAGGGCCTGATAAGGTTCATCCCAGGATACTGAGGGAGCTCAGAGATGTGCTGGCGGGTCCGCTGTGTGACCTGTTCAATAGATCCCTAGAAACAGGAGTGGTGCCGAGTGATTGGAAAAGAGCGGTGGTGGTTCTGCTTCACAAGCGTGGGAGCAGAGAGGAGGCTGGTAACTACAGGCCGGTTAGCCTCACCTCGGTGATGGGAAAAGTAATGGAGTTGCTGCTGAAAGAAAGAATAGTGAACTATCTACAGTCGGGAGAATTGTTGGACCGGAGGCAGCATGGATTCACCAGGGGAAGATCCTGTCACAAATCTGATTTACTTTTTTGACTGGGTGTCTAGGGAACTGGATCGAGGAAGAGCGCTCGATGTCATCTACTTGCATTTCAGCAAAGCTTTTCATATGGTCCCGCACAGGAGGCTGGTGATTAAAATGAGAAGCTTAGGAGTGAGTGTCGGCGTGGTGGCCTGGATTGCAAACTGGTTGTCGGACAGACGACAATGTGTGATGATAAATGGAACTTACTCTGAAGAGAGAGCAGTATTAAGTGAAGTGCCTCAAGGATCGGTGTTGGGACCGGTCCTGTTTAATATCTATGTGAGCGACATAGCGGATGGGATAGAAGGTAAGGTTTGTCTGTTTGCGGATGACACTAAGATCTGCAACAGAGTGGACAAGTTGGAAGGAGTGGAGAAAATGAGATGGGATTTAAGAAAGCTGGAAGAGTGGTTGAAGATATAAGGGGTGTGCATTCGTTTTCGCCGTATTGGCGATCCGCAACGTATCTTGTCATATCCGTTAAATACGTGGGGAGGTGAAACGCATCGCGACTCCCCATGTATTTAACTTATTATCCGTTTAATTCGGTGTGCCCTGTGGCGCATGCTTTTCTTCGCCCCCATTAGCTATTAGCTAACTATGATTTTCACAAAATGGCAGTACCCATGCCCTACATTCCGGTATCCATGCCGACCTGTCTGACCCTTTCCTGTGAGTCACAGTGACTCATAGAAAAGGGTCGGACAGGTCGGCATGGATACTGGAATGCAACGTATCTGCACTGAAATTTTGTGACATGCACTGAATGCAGCCAATCGCACTGTCACTCAGTGCTCTCTGTCAATTTTAATTATGAGCCAGCAAAATATAAACATCAGCATGAGGAGCCACACACTTATTTCCAGCGATGCAGTGGGGAGGTGGGCTGGGTGTAAGAGAAGGCTGCACTGAGAAATAGGCTAGTTAAGGAAAGAAAAAGCTAATTATTCTTTAGTTTGCTGCAGTGCCAGGGCCAGCTAATCCTGTTTCTTTCAAGCTGTTTATTTAGGTGATCTCACTGACAAGAGAAGCTGTGCCAGGGAGAGAAGCAGCCAGCCACTCACCATTAGGGTGTTGTGGCTGACTGGGAGAGATATCTATTAAAAAAAAATAAAAATTCCAGCTTTTCTAAACTGATTTTTTTTCTAATTCAAGTCATTTAGTCTCTCTGTGCACTGGGCTTCAGTGGGTAGTGGTTAGTTTAACAGACTGAACCTAACTACTGGGTGGGTCTGTGCAGGCAAGTGCCCCGGGAGTCTGCCTCTTTTGTGTTTACAAGCAAGCAGCTTCTGTGTGCACGACACACACATTAGTGCACAGCCAGGCACCGTGACAGTGGGCAGTGGGTATTTTTAACAGACTGAACCTAACTATTGGGTGGGTCTGTGCAGTCAAGTGCCCAGGGAGTCTGCCTCTTTTGTGCTTACAAGCAAACAGCTTCTGTGTGCACGCCACACACATTAGTGCACAGCCAGGCACTGGGACAGTGGGTAGTTTTAACAGACTGAACCTAACTATTGGGTGGGTCTGTGCAGTCAAGTGCCCCGGGAGTCTGCCTCTTTTGTGCTTACAAACAAGCAGCATCTGTGTGCACGCCACACACATTAGTGCACAGCCAGGCACCATGACAGTAGGCAGTGGGTATTTTTAACAGACTAAACCTAACTATTGGGTGGGTCTGTGCAGTCAAGTGCCCAGGGAGTCTGCCTCTTTTGTGCTTACAAGCAAGCAGCTTTTGTGTGCACGCCACACACATTAGTGCACAGCCAGGCATCGTGACAGTAGGCAGTGGGTAGTTTTAACAGACTGAACCTAACTATTGGGTGGGTCTGTGCAGTCAAGTGCCCCGGGAGTCTGCCTCTTTTGTGCTTACAAACAAGCAGCATCTGTGTGCACGCCACACACATTAGTGCACAGCCAGGCACCATGACAGTAGGCAGTGGGTATTTTTAACAGACTAAACCTAACTATTGGGTGGGTCTGTGCAGTCAAGTGCCCAGGGAGTCTGCCTCTTTTGTGCTTTCAAGCAAACAGCTTCTGTGTGCATGCCACAAACATTAGTGCACAGCCAGGCACAGGCACAGGGACAGTGGGCAGTGGGTAGTTTTAACAGACTGAACCTAACTATTGGGTGGGTCTGTGCGTCAAGTGCCCCGGGAGTCTGCCTCTTTTGTGCTTACAAGCAAGCAGCTTCTGTGTACACGCCACACACATTGGTGCACAGCCAGGCACCGTGACAGTGGGCAGTGGTAGGCACTACTCAGTGACATTAAATCCATAATGTCAGGGAAAGATAGATGTAGTCAAGTGATTGGGACTGGCAGAGGAGGCAACTCAAAAGACACTATTGCAACACCACCAGTACAGTTAAAAAGGCACCTGTCAGAACCTAAAGTCTTTGTAGGGGCTGGCAGTTCCATCCCGAAAAAAATGAAATCTGACCATGATGCATCACCATGGCCACCACATGTTTCTGGCCCTGTAGTTTTGGAGGTGAGGGAAGGGGAGGCAGAGTCATGCCAGACAAAATGTAGACACCCAAAAGCAGCAGGGGGACAGAAGTCTCGACTAACACTTAGGGTTGACAAGGTAGCACAGTCACTGTTTGCTTCAGATTCAGATGAAGAATCTTCTTGTGTGGGATTCTCATCAGAAACGGAAGAAGTAATAGGTGAAGAATCTTCGGTAGGATCAGTTAGTCCTGTCTTAGCCTCCACTTCAGTGCAGCAGGGGAGAGATGAAAGTGCTGAGGAGGAGGAGGAGGAAGAGCAGTCAGCACAGGCACAAGGGTGACTGAGGCCCCCCCTGTCATTGCTTCTCAGGGTGCACCCACTACCTCAGCTCCAGTGCCAGCATCCACCCCAAGGCTATAGAGTGGGGAGGATCACGAAAGACATCTGCGATCTGGAGCCACTTTAAAGTGACGGAAGACCTGCGTTATGCTTGGTGTAATTACTGTGCCAGGGCTATTAGCAGAAGCAAGCAAATGGGACATCTATCTAATTTTGGCATGAACCATCATATGAAGAGGCAACACCCAACAAGATTACTGCCATCTGGGGATGGTGTCAGTACCAGTCGGGGGACCTCTTACAAGCAGTGTGCAGTGGTAGGAAAGCAGCAGAGTCAGCTTACACCCTCATCCCCTTCTAGCAGTCAGGTACAGGCCAGCAACCCCCTGACATGTGGCAGAAGTGACAATCCACCATGGAGGAAATGGAGTGGAGAGTGGTAACGCTATCCCAGGATAGGAGGCAGGCAGCCTCAAAGGTTGTAACCAGGACCATTGGGGAAATGATTGCCCTTGATAACCAGCCCTTGTAGTTAGTGGCGAATGTGGGTTTCAAGCATTTTCTGAAAGTCTTACTTCCAAATTACAAGGTCCCTTCCAGAACCACATTTAGTAGAAAGGTCATCCCCAGCCTGTACAAGCAGTGTCGCAGTTGCATGCAAGCGCTGCTAGCTAAGGCAGAGGGAAGAGTGTATTTTGTTCATTATCAGAGTGCTGCAATACTCTGAGATATCTGGACTGCCATGAATGCTGCACACTGTTACCTCTCTCTGCCAGCAGACTGGTGGGACATGGCTGAGGCAGGGGCAGCCAGCAGCTCTATTAATGAAGAAGTATCAGAGTGGAGGTGGGCTTTACTGCACACCTACCTGACGGACCAGGCCCATACCGCAGACAATATTCTAGCATGCATCAGACAGATGCTGGAGGGCTGGCAACTACACCAGCGAGACAGGAAAATGCAGGCAGGGTTCTTTGTCACAGACAATGGTGCAAACATGGTTAAGGCAATAAATGACGGGCGCTTTAAGAACATCCGAGGTTTTGCACACACTCTGCACCTGGTAGTGAAGTCAGCTCTGGGGTTGGATTCCAATGACAAAAAGAATGAATACCTGCATAGGTTAATAAACAAGTGCAGGAACATAGCAGCGGACTTCCCCAGAAGTGTGAAGGCGGGGCAGGTTCTCCAACAAAAGCAGACTGATTTGGAGATGCCTCACAAGCATCTCATTCAAGACATTGCCACCCGGTGGAATTCCACCTTTATGATGCTGGAGAGGTTAGTGGAGCTGCAGATACCCCTTCATGAAATTTCTGGAACAATGGACATAGGTGTGCAGAATCCCCTAGGGCATCATGATTGGTTAGTCATGAGTCAGCTGGTAAAAATCCTGCAGCCCTTCAAGAATGTCATGGAGGAGCTGAGTTCCAGAAGTGCCACCTTGGCTGACATCATCCCTATAGTTAATCTCCTGGATGAATGTTTGGAGGCCTTTAAACAGGAAGAGGGAATGACAGTTGAGGTGCTGCATTGTCTGGACGTTTTGCAGCAGAAGGTGAAAGAGAGATTAAGGCCTTTAACAGAACAGAACACATACGTGCTCGCCACAGTCTGTGATTCCCGTGTGAAAGGGAAACTTGCCCTACAGTACGATTGTTTCATATTGGTGAAGGACCTGCTGTTATCTACAGTCCATGAACAGGAGCGCCATAGGCAGAGACAGATTAGGCTTCAAGCAGAGTTGGAAACAGCGGGCACTTCAGAGAGTTGTGCTGCTAGCCCAAGCAGGAGCAGCATTGTGTCAGTGACAGATAGTACCTCCTCCTTCTCCACGTCAGAATGCCAACGGCACGTTGCCCATAAAGATTCATCTTTTGTGCAATGGGCGAGAGAGAAAACAGCTGGCATGAGTGACTCTCAGCCCACTCAAGCAAAGGAGACACCAGCACAGCTGTCAGTGACATGGTATCTCTCAGAGCCAATAGAGAACATGCAGACAGATCCACTGGAATATTGGGCACACAAGTCCACTCTCTGGCCACACCTAGCCAAAGTGGCTCAGTGATATCTGTCATGTCCACCAACCAGTGTGCCCAGTGAACATGTCTTTTCAATGACAGGGGATATCATGAGCCCTCACCGCTCAAGGCTGGCACCAGAGTTGATGGAAATGCTAGTGTTTTTGATAGTAAACCTGCCTTTGCTTGGGTTTCCAAATTTTCCCTGTGAATGGCAAGAGGAATAAAAGCAATTGAAAGCCTTGCAGCAGCTCCAACTGCCTCCTATGCTCCAGATAATATAAGCACTGCAGCACATGTACCTGACCTCAAACGCTGTGCCTGATCATCAACTGTCCATACCTTATGTTCCTACAAGGGTTTGACTTGGATTGGAAGCCCTCTGGGGATAGGGAAATACCAACAGTACCTGAGTGTAATCGACTATGAAGTGCTGGAAACGTTTGAAAATTGCAAGATAAATAAATAAAGAAGAAAAACCTGCTGTGCCTGGCCATCCAGGCCTTATGTTCCTACAAGTGTTTGACCTCGATTGCTGTGCCTGTCCATCCAGGCCTTATATTCCTACAAGTGTTTGACCTCGATTGCGCTGCCTGTCCATCCAGGCCTATGTCCCTACAAGGGTTTAACCTCGATTGCTGTGCCTGTCTGTCCAGGCATTATGTCCCTAGCTGGGATTGACCTCTGTCCTCGAATGTTTTGCCTGTTCGTCCAGGCTTTATGTTCCTACAAGTGTTTGACCTCAACTGCTTTGCCTGTTCGTCCTGGCCTTATGTTCCTACAAGTGTTTGACCTTGATTGCTCTGCCTGTGCGTCCATGCCTATGTCTCTAGGTGGGATTGACCTCTGTCCTCAATTGCTTTGCCTGTTCATCCAGGCCTTATGTTCCTACAAGTGTTTGACCTCGATAGCTCTGCCTGTCTGTCCAGGCCTTATGTCCCTACAAGGGTTTAACTTCAATTGCTGTGCCTGTCTGTCCAGACCTTATGTCCCTAGCAAGATTGACCTCTGTCCTCGACTGCTCTGCCTGTCCATCCAGGCCTTATGCTCCTACGAGTGTTTGACCTCGAATGCTTTGCCTGTTCATCCAGGCCTTATGTTCCTACAAGTGTTTGACCTCGATTGCGCTGCCTGTCCATCCAGGCCTATGTCCCTACAAGGGTTTAACCTCGATTGCTGTGCCTGTCTGTCCAGGCATTATGTCCCTAGCTGGGATTGACCTCTGTCCTCGAATGTTTTGCCTGTTCGTCCAGGCTTTATGTTCCTACAAGTGTTTGACCTCAACTGCTTTGCCTGTTTGTCCTGGCCTTATGTTCCTACAAGTGTTTGACCTTGATTGCTCTGCCTGTGCGTCCATGCCTATGTCTCTAGGTGGGATTGACCTCTGTCCTCAATTGCTTTGCCTGTTCATCCAGGCCTTATGTTCCTACAAGTGTTTGACCTCGATAGCTCTGCCTGTCTGTCCAGGCCTTATGTCCCTACAAGGGTTTAACTTCAATTGCTGTGCCTGTCTGTCCAGACCTTATGTCCCTAGCAAGATTGACCTCTGTCCTCGACTGCTCTGCCTGTCCATCCAGGCCTTATGCTCCTACGAGTGTTTGACCTCGAATGCTTTGCCTGTTCATCCAGGCCTTATGTTCCTACAAGTGTTTGACCTCAATTGCTCTGCCTGTCCATCCAGGCCTTATGTCTCTAGGTGGGATTGACCTCTGTCCTCGAATACTTTGCCTGTTCGTCCAGGCCTTATGTTCCTACAAGTGTTTGACCTCGAATGCTTTGCCTGTTCATCCAGGCCTTATGTTCCTACAAGTGTTTGACCTCAATTGCTCTGCCTGTCCATCCAGGCCTTATGTCTCTAGGTGGGATTGACCTCTGTCCTCGAATACTTTGCCTGTTCGTCCAGGCCTTATGTTCCTACAAGTGTTTGACCTCAATAGCTCTGCCTGTCTATCCAGGCCTTATGTCCCTAGCTGGGATTGACCTCTGTCCTCGACTGCTCTGCCTGTCCATCCAGGCCTTATGTCCCTTTGTGGAATTGACCACTGTCCTTGAATGCTTTGCCTGTTCGTCCAGGCCTTATGTTCCTACAAGTGTTTGACCTCGACTGCTTTGCCTGTCTATCCAGGCCTTATGTCCCTAGTTGGGATTGACATCTGTCCTCGACTGCTGTTGACCCATGTTGAACTGCTGTTCACATGGCACCCTGCTCCATGTCACCACGCTTTGAAGGCTCGTGCTGCACTCTAGGGGCCTACCCATTCCAAGGAAGCCCTTTCCTGCTCTTAGGAAAGGGATGTCTCCCCTATATCTTAGGATCTGTTGAACAATGATGAACCCCTGTTCCCATGCACCCTCATCAGCCTCAGCCTTGAAAACTCTCGTTTGTATATTCAGGTTTCATATCACAAAAATGCCAGGAAGAGTGCAGATCATAGCACATATCAAATCTTGATTCTTCTAAAGTATAATTCATCTGTATGTACTAGGGATGTGAATCGTGTCCTCGATCGTCTTAACGATCGATTTCGGCTGGGAGGGGGAGGGAATCGTATTGTTGCCGTTTGGGGGGTAAAATATCGTGAAAAATCGTGAAAAATCAAAAAAACGTAAAATCGCAAAACTGGCACATTAAAACCCCCTAAAACCCACCCCCGACCCTTTAAATTAAATCCCCCACCCTCCCGAACCCCCCCCCCAAATGACTTAAATAACCTGCGGGTCCAGCGGCGGTCCGGAACGGCAGCGGTCCGGAACGGGCTCCTGCTACTGAATCTTGTTGTCTTCAGCCGGCGCCATTTTCCAAAATGGCGCCGAAAAATGGCGGCGGCAATAGACGAACACGATTGGACGGCAGGAGGTCCTTCCGGACCCCCGCTGGACTTTTGGCAAGTCTTGTGGGGGTCAGGAGGCCCCCCCCAAGCTGGCCAAAAGTTCCTGGAGGTCCAGCGGGGGTCAGGGAGCGATTTCCCGCCGCGAATCGTTTTCCGTATGGAAAATGGCGCCGGCAGGAGATCGACTGCAGGAGGTCGTTCAGCGAGGCGCCGGAACCCTCGCTGAACGACCTCCTGCAGTCGATCTCCTGCCGGCTGCCATTTTCCGTACGAAAACGATTCGCGGCGGGAAATCGCTCCCTGACCCCCGCTGGACCTCCAGGAACTTTTGGCCAGCTTGGGGGGGGCCTCCTGACCCCCACAAGACTTGCCAAAGTCCAGCGGGGGTCCGGAAGGACCTCCTGCCGTCCAATCGTGTTCGTCTATGGCCGCCGCCATTTTTCGGCGCCATTTTGGAAAATGGCGCCGGCTGAAGACAACAAGATTCAGTAGCAGGAGCCCGTTCCGGACTGCTGCCGTTCCGGACCGCCGCTGGACCCGCAGGTTATTTAAGTCATTGGGGGGGGGGTTCGGGAGGGTGGGGGATTTAATTTAAAGGGTCGGGGGTGGGTTTTAGGGGGTTTTAGTGTGCCGGCTCACGATTCTAACGATTTATAATGATAAATCGTTAGAATCTCTATTGTATTGTGTTCCATAACGGTTTAAGACGATATTAAAATTATCGGACGATAATTTTAATCGTCCTAAAACGATTCACATCCCTAGTATGTACTGTCTTCTGTGTTGCAAGGTGCCAAGCTCACTTTATTAGTACTTCTTCTTAGCTTCGGAATAGTAAAGTTCTTCAAAGCCTCTGTTTCTACTAACACAACAGCTGGCATTTGGGATTTTACTTCACTTGGTGAAGTCCTTTTTATTAGTGTTTTACCTCCGGTCGTTTCTTCCATTTTAAAATTGGCCTCTTTGTATGTCAAGCAGTACTCTGACTGCTCTCCGGCCTACCTGTCTTTTGTCAAGGATATTCTCACACTTCAGTCCCTGGGGATTCCAGTTACAGCCAGCCTGATTTTAAAAGACCAGTGAGAGCCCACTGGACCCCAATGGAAACCCCCCCACTTTAGGGGTGAACCCATTTAGGGAGCCCTTTCCTGCGCAAAGGAAAGGGAACTCTCCCCGGGTGTAGCCTAGGCTGCCTGTTTCTACCCTCTGACCCATGTTGAACCGCTGTTCCATTTTGAAATTAGCCTTTTTCTGTGCCAATCAGTACTCTGACTGCTTTCTGGCCTACCTGTTTTTTGTCAAGGATATTCTCATACTAAAATACCTCGGGGTCCCATGTGTAGCCTGCCTGTATCTATCCTCTGACCCATGTTGAACCGCTGTTTAGGGGCGAGCCCTTTCCTGCACAAAGGAAAGGGAACTCTCCCCCGGAGTAGCCTGCCTGTTTCTACCCTCTGACCCATGTTGAACCACTGTTTAGGGGCGAACCCATTCCAGGGAGCCCTTTCCTGCGCAAAGGAAAGGGAACTCTCCCCGGGTATAGCCTGCCTGTTTCTACCCTCTGACCCATGTTGAACCGCTGTTTAGGGGTGAACCCATTCAAGGGAGCCCTTTCCTGCTCATAGGAAAGGGAACTCTCCCCAGGGCTCTTGTTTGAATATTTGCTACTACCACCGAAATTGGAACCCGCAGATGCTCCACTCCACCCAGGCATAGTTCATCATGTTTCAGGTCCTAGCACTCGTGTTAGATTCCCTGGTCCCTGTTTCAAGATGGGTCGGGTGCACAGAATGCCCAGTTGACAGTCCCACCACATGCTGAGCCTTGTTTTGTCTTGTCTCCTTGTCTTTCCCTTATCAAACCACAGGGACCTGACTACCTCAGATCTGCCAGCCTGTCTTGCCCCTATCAACTTTCTGCCACTCTGCCTTGCTGTCAATTACCAGATGACTCACTTAACTCCTTGTGGTGTTATTGCCACTATCATGGTTCCTCAGTGTGTTGGTGCTAGTCTTTATGCTTGCTATGTTCCCCTTCATTGTGCTGTAGGATGTCAATGCCACTTGTCTTGCCACTTTGCCTGTTGTGCTGCCTTCGAGGGTTCATACATCTGTTATTGGTGCTCTCTATTGAAGCTGTGGTGTGTTTTTGACACTCTTGCTGCACCCTTGCCACTTCTGGTAGCCCTTTGCACCTTTACAGTGCCTTAGGATATTCATGCCACTTTGGTGCCACTTTGCCAAAGTCTAAGTACCTTGGAGCTCTTTTGTTGTTGTGATGATTGCTCCCCAGAAGTTTCATCAAAATTGATAATAAAACCCCAATTCTGCAGCCAAAAATAGGCTGGAAATCCTTCCCCTTTGACTTTAATGGGAACCGGAAAACAAATTCACATATCAATGTATCGGGGCGCCATACGTCCGAATGCAATGGAAATGACCCCCGATGAATACGTATCACGAATGCAATGAAAAGTTTTTGGCTGCATGTCCCTAGAAGATATGGCAGCTGAGATTCAATTCCAAGAAGTGCTGAGTCATGCATATGGGGTGTGGAAATCTGAAAGAACTGTATTCGATGGGGGGTGAAGGACTGATGTGCACGGAGCAGGAGAGAGACCTTGGGGTGATAGTGTCTAAAGATCTGAAGTCGGCAAAACAATGTGACAAGGCGATAGCTAAAGCCAGAAGAATGCCTGGCTGCATAGAGAGAGGAATATCAAGTAAGAAATGGGAAGTGATTATCCCCTTGTACAGGTCCTTGGTGAGGCTTCACCTGGAGTACTGTGCTCAGTTCTGGAGACTGTATCTCCGAAGGGACAGAGACAGGATGGAGGCGGTCCAGAGAAGGGCAACCAAAAAGGTGGATGGTCTTTATCGAATGACTTATGAGGAGAGATTGAAGAATCTAAATATGTACACCCTGGAGGAAAGGAGGAGCAGAGGTGATATGATACAGACTTTCAGATACTTGAAAGGTTTTAATGATCTAAAGATAACGACAAACCTTTTCCGTTGGAAAAAAATCAGCAGAACCAGAGGACACAATTTGAAGCTCCAGGGAGGAAGACTCAGAACCAATGTCAGGAAGTATTTCTTCACGGAGAGGGTGGTGGATGCCTTGAATGCCCTTCCGGTGGAAATGGTGAAGACCAGAACTGTGAAGGACTTCAAAGGGGCTTGGGATAAACACTGTGGATCCATAAAGTCTAGAGGATGTGAATGAAGAGAGGGTGGCTTGCGGGAATGATGGCTACTACCTGGAGATAATACCCTTATTCAAAAAACATACACATGGTTAATGCAACTCCAACATTGCTCTAAGCTTCAATGGCAAGAGGAAATGTGAAAAAAAGGATTTGCATTCACAAAAATGCGGGGAATAGCTTGCTTGTTACGGCGGTTACTACCCCAAACCAAATAAGCCAGATACTTCACTTTCAATGCCTATCCAGCATAGCTCTCTGCTTCAATGGCAGGGGGGAATGAAGAAATGTGGATCTATTTACAGACAACAACCAACAAGGACTGAATTACATAGTCTGGGTGAACAAATAAGCATGGGGGTAGCTTGCTTGTATGGCGGTTACTACCCTGAATCAATTAAGCCTGATACTTCACTTGAAATACATATGCAGCACAGTTCACTGATTCAATGGCAGGGGGAATGAAGAAAAGTGGATTTATATTCAGACAACCAAAAAGGACTGAATTGCACAGGCTGGGTAAACAAATAAGTGTGGGAGTAGCTTGTTTATTGCGGCGTTTACTACCCTTAACTAATTAAGCTAGATATTTCACTTAGATGCAGTTCTAACACTGCTCTCTACATTAATGGCAGGGGTGGAAGGGAAATAGAACCATAAGGTTACTAAGGGCCAAGAGTAACAGATAAGTATGAGAAAAATAAAAGTGTGAAAGCTGCTGGGCAGACTGGATGGGCCGTTTGGTCTTCTTCTGCTGTCATTTCTATGTTTCTATGTTTCTATATGTGAGCAGCAGCATTCTGAACCAGTTGAAGTGGACATAAGGTGGAAGCCCTAAGTAAAGCGAGTTCCAATAATCTAAGCCTGTTAGAAATAAGCATTATAATACAGAATAGAAGTCATTAGGGTATAGAAGAGATTTTAGTCTTTTTAGTAAATGGATTTTGTAATATGAACCTTTTACACAGAGGAGATATTGGCTTACATTGATAAGTTTGAATCTAAAGTAATCCCTAGTTTACGAGCACTGCTAGAGATAGGAATGGTACAGTTTTCAAAAATAAATTCTGAGGGGAGAGCACATGCTGAATTGGGGATTGTAGATGTATTATTTCGGTTTTTGTGACATTTAATTTGAGTTTATGAGCTAACCATGTATTTATAGTTTTGAGGTATAGATTCACTAGGGATAATGATTCAGAACAGGAGGAAGTATATGGAATGATGAATTGGATATCATCAGCATATATTTTGAAATGTATGCCTAAACCAGAGAGAAGATGACAGAGGGGGAGCAAATAAATGTTAAACAGAATACCTGATAAGGCGGGTCCTTGAGAGACATCTGAGTTAGGGCCTCATTTTCCAAGCACTTTACTGCGTGCGATAAATTCGCAAATCGCGTTAACAGCTGTTAACACGAATGCAAATTAGTTATTTGGTATTCAGGGGCGGAGCATATGTAAAGCGGGAACCTGTTTATCGTGTGCGGCGAAACAGCCGCAGTGTTAGCGCGGCTGCTAACTACAACCCTCAAATTTGCGTTATGGACTGCGCTACAGGCCAGAAAAGGATTATTGCCATCCACGATAGTCCCGGACAGCCTGTTTCAGGCGCTGGGGGGGGGGGGGGGAGAGAGAGAGAGAGAGAGAGAGAGAGAGAGAGAGAGAGAGAGAGAGAGAGAGAGAGAGAGAGAGAGAGAGAACCTTACTATAGTGCCTGTGCCCTAGACAGGTATTTTAATCCCTATGGGAGGGCCACCTACTAACTCGGGATGGGGATTAGGTATCAGCGTCGGGGGTTGGGGGCCACTTTCGCATTCCACATGAGACCTACGGAAAGAACAGTGGTCTCTAGTGAAGATTTGCTGGCCGTCGGAGTGAGGAAACTCACTCCAAGAGGAGATTTGGGCAACGTTCTCTCCACCTAGCTTGCTGGACACTCTACCTGGGCAACAACAAGCTAGGTGGAGAGAACGTTGCCCAAATCTCCTCTTGGAGTGAGTTTCCTCACTCCAACGGCCAGCAAATCTTCACTAGAGACCACTGTTCTTTCCGTAGGTCTCATGTGGAATGCGAAAGTGGCCCCCAACCCCCGACGCTGATACCTAATCCCCACCCCGAGTTAGTAGGTGGCCCTCCCATAGGGATTAAAATACCTGTCTAGGGCACAGGCACTATAGTAAGGTGCTCTCTCTCTTTCTCTCTCTCTCTCTCTCTTTCAGCACCTGAAACAGGCTGTCTGGGACTATTGTGGCCCGCGATGATTGAAGTGCAAAAACTGGCAAATATCTGCACGAAAGAAGCCTCATTTGCATTGGTAATGCCTCCTAATGTGTTACCAATGCGATATTGGAAAATGAGGCCCTTAGTGAGGTACCAGTTACAGTTATACTGCCCTAGATTAACTTATTGGGGATGGTTAGATAGAAAGGACTTAAATCATTCAAGAACAGTGCCCTGGACAGCTATGTGTTGAAGGTTAGCAAAAAGAATTTCATGATTTAGAGAATCAAATGCAACAGAGATATCAAGAATAATTAGAATATAATCAATGTTAGAATCAAAGCCACGGATAATAGAATCAAAAGATGAAAGTAAGAGAGATTCAGTACTATGTCCTTTGCGGAATCCATATTGATTCGGATGGAGAATGTTATTTTCTTCAATGTATTCACTTAGCTGGTGGAGAACTACAGATTCAATCATCTTGCCTAAGGTAGGTAAAGAGGCTATCGGACAGAAGTTTGTAAAGTCAGTAGAATCTGTTCATTTCTTTTTGAGAATAGGTAAGATGGAGGTCTGTTTTACAGTGCTTGGGAAAGTACCAGTGCTGAATGATAAATTAACTAATTGAATTAATGCAGTAAAATATAATCTTGAATCTCCTTAAATAATTGACCTGAACAGGGGTTGTATGGACTGTTGGAGGCCTTGATTTTAGAAAGAATGTGGGTTATGCTAGAAGGGTCTGTGTTAGTGAAGTCAGACCAAGTACAGGTGGCTTTAGGGAGATTGACTATAGGAATAGGTAAGTAGTGAATTCAGACGAAATTGTATTTATTTTATCTCTAAGGTGTTGAGCAATATCATCACAGAAAGCATTGGAGATGTGGTTAAAAGGTTCATTTTTTACTGTAGTGAGGGATTTCACAATATTGAATACATCATTGGAATTATCATTGGCTGCTTGTATTTTGGTAGCATAAAAGGATTATTTAGCTCAGTCAATTTCTATCTTGTATTTCTGTACATGATACAAATCTACTCTTCTTTCACCTTTCATCTCTCCAAATCACAAAGTCCTCACTAATGGTAACTGTTAGGGATGTGAATTGGGCTTCGGACGATTGAAAATATCGGACAATATTTTCAAAATCGTCAGAAATCGGGGGCTCCCCCAAAACGATAGGAAAACCCCACGATATTGATTGTGGGGTTCTCTTATCATTTTGGGGGAGGGCGGGAAAAACGGCACACAAAAATAACCCCTAAACCCACCCCGACCCTTTAAAACTAATCCCTTAGCTTCCCCTACCTTCCCGACCCCCCAAAAAACGTTTTACTGGTACCTGGTGGTCCAGTGGGGGTCCCGGGAGTGATCTCCCGCTCCCAGGCCATTGGATGCCACTAATCAAAATGGCGCCGATGGCCCTTTGCCCTTACCATGTGAGAGGGTATCCGTGCCATTGGCTGGACCCTGTCACAATGTAGGAGCACTGGATGGCCGGCGCCATCTTGTGCTCCTACCATGTGACAGGGGCTGACCAATGGCACCAGTAACCCCTGTGACATAGTAAGGGCAAAGGCTATCAGCGCCATTTTGAATACTGGCAGCCGACGGTCCAAGTGAAGGAGTTCGCTCCCGGACCCCCGCTGGACTTTTGGCAAGTCTTGTGGGGGTCAGGAGGGTACCCCAAGACTTGCCAAAAGCCCCTGGTGGTCCAGCAGGGGTCCGGGAGCGATCTCCTGCACTCGGCCCATCGGCTGCCAGTAACCAAAATGACGCCAATAGCCTTTGCCCTTAGTATGTCACAGGGGCTACCAGTACCATTGGTCAGCCCCTGTCACATGATAGGAGCACAAGATGGTGCGGGCCATCCAGTGCTCCTACCATGTGACAGGGTCCGGCCAATGGCATGGCTACCCTGTCACATGGTAAGGGCAAAGGGCCATCGGCGCCATTTTGATTAGTGGCAGCCGACGGCCCGGGAGCGGGAGATCGCTCCAGGGACCCCCACTGGACCACCAGGTACCTGTAAAAAGTTGTTTGGGGGGTCAGGAGGGTGGGGGAAGCTAAGGTATTAGTTTTAAAGGGTCGGGAGGGTTTTTTGTTTATCGGCTCGGGCACAGCCGATAAACAAAACTGCGATCGGGCCCGATGAAAAAAAAACCACATGTGAATCGGAACCGGAATCTGAACCGATTCCGGTTCCGATTCACATCTCTAGTAACTGTGCTGTTCATACATATGACTGCATGGTAAACTGCTCCCTAAAACCAAACTCACCCCACAAACCTCACCCCAAGTTCATAATGCCCCCTCTTACAGTGGTCTAAAAAGTTCAGAAATCAGTGGGCCTCTACAGAGGCTCTTTTTTTCTCTCTCTCCCTCCCACCTTTCTCCTCCCATCCCCTCCCCTGTGACCTCCTGAAACAGGATTTGAGATAAATCCCATTTTAGCTGTAACACACAGCTATTGCAGGTATAATGCCCCCAAAAATGGTGTAGTTATTTCCGACATTAAAACCCACGATAGTGTATGTTACGCTATCGCAAACAACGTTAAATAGCACTCATTTCCATTTACTGCACCCAAACTCCTCCTATTTGAATAAATTTTTCAAATTTGCATACACATTCCGCAATGTGGTATTTATTGCATGCATTACTACAGTAAAAAAAAAACCTTTTAACCACATCTCCAATGCCTTCTATGATGATATCGTTCAACACTTTAGAGATAAGATAAATACAATCTCGTCTGAATTCACTCACTTATCTATTCCTTTAGTCAACCTCCCTGAAGCCACCTGTACTTTGTACTTGGCCTAATACTCGCAATGAGGCCCTAACGTGATTTGATGAATGACCCCCTAAGTTTTGTATTTGAGGAAAAGGAGAATAAAGTGACTCGCCCAAGGTTGCAAAGAACAATAGCAGGATTTGAAGCTTGGCTTACCTTGTTTATAGCCCACTGCTTTAACCACTAGTCTATTCCACTTCAGTAGAGAACTCTGATGGAGCAGGTGCAAAGTACACACCAAAAAGTATGCGCAATGATTTGAAAGTACAATCACTGGGGTACATTTTAAAAAACAGCGTGCGCGCGTACTTTTGTTCGTGCACCAGGCTCAAACAAAAGTACGCCAGATTTTATAAGATACGCGCGTAGCCGCACGTATCTTATAAAATCCGGGGTCAGCGAACGCAAGGGGGTGCACATTTGTGCAACTTGCGCACGACGAGCCCTGCGCGCGCTGCCCGTTCCCTTCACCTCCCTCCACCTTCACCTCCCTTCCCCAATCTAACCCACCCCCCAGCCCTACCTAAATCCCCCTACTAACCTTTTTCCGCGAAGTTATGCCTGCCTCCGGGCAGTCGTAACTTACGCGAGCCGGCTGTCTGCTGCCGCGGAAGGCCCCGACACAGGCCGCTGTGTCGGGGCACTCAGCCACACCCCCGGACCGCCCCCATGCTGACAGCATGCCCCCCTGGCCACGCCCCCGACCGCCCCTTTTTGCGAGCCTCGGGACTTATGCTCGTCCCGGGGCTTGCGCGCACCGCCGACCCTATGCAAAATAGGCTCAGCATTCTCTCCCCCAACTTAACTCTGCCCACTCTTTGTTTTGGCAAAAGTGCACATACTACAAAGAAGCATGTGTACTTTTAACCACATGAGGGGAAAAGTGTCAAATTGTGTTTTACAAGGGTAAAATGGAGCAGGAAAACTTGGACTCCAAATAGTAAATATCCACACATCAAAGGAGATGTAAATGAGTAAATACTATTCAAATGTGGCTCTGTACATAAATTGTTGAAACATTCTCTGATTACTGTCCCTCCCGATGCAGCCTTCTGGGGGACCTGGTTGATAACTGTATAGTTTTGACAGATGAGTGTTGCGTGCATTGGTCGCAGATGGCTGTGCCTGCTCTGCCTTACCTCTTTTCTTCTCTTTTCCTCCTGTTTGGGCAAGATGGCTGCCTCCGGTGCCGAGGGCCTCGGCACCTCCAGTCTAGCATAGGTGTTCCAGTCCACTATGCTCACTTCCATGGCCTTCTAGGGCACGCACGAGCACCTCTCCGCTCAAATATATGTCATGGTGGGAACCTCGGGGGCGTCCCCACCGCATGACATCAGTATCTCCGGATATTTCAAGCCCCGCTTCACTACCACCATTGAGTTAGCAAGGACTTCAGTTAAGCTACTCTGACTACTCTAAGCTGCATGCTTAGATGCTGCTCTATACTCCAAGGGCCTCGCTCCTTCAGAAACTCAAGACACCCGCTCCTCAGGGGTCTCTCGCTTCCATCTCCCTTCGGGGCCTTACTAATTGAGACAACCACTCCTCGGGGGTCTCCCTCTCTCTCTTATTCTACATGACCTCTGGACTACCTGGTAGTATCCTCTACCACGGACCTTCGGTCCCACCATCTCTACCAAGTGTTGCGTCCGTCAGTCTTCGACAGCTTCGTCCCACCTACCTCTCTCTACTTTCGGCTTCTCCCGCTCACCTTGGATTGATAGCACACACGCCACCCTCATCTTTAACTCTACGTTGGCGCGAACTTCAGGGGCGTTCCCCTGTTCTGATGTCACGACTTCCGGGTATATCTGCCTACAGTATTTGCTAGCTCATTGAGTTAGCAACAGGATTTCTTATGGATGGGAGTCGCTCTCCGTTCCTAAGCTACTCTGCCACTCCAGCGCTGTCTGGAACTCTTACTACCCTTCGGGGTCTCTAATGAGGTACCTGCTCCTTGGGGGCCTCTTTGCTTCTTTCAGGTGCTATCAGGAAACCAGTACTTGCTCCTCGAGGGCCCATGTTCCCTGTGTCACTGCCTGCAACCTCTACCCTTCTACATGGAAGAACTAACTTACAGTTACCATCAGTGAGTACAGAAACCATCTCTTTCCACAGTACTGCTTCACTGGAACCAGGTACTCACTCCTCGAGGGCCTGCTCTCTGCTCCAATGTCAGACCTCTCTTCTAGTAGAATCTCTGTTACTGCTAAGTGAGTACAACGCTACCGAGTCTCTCTGCTCTAAGGGATCAAGTACTGGCTCCTCGAGGGCCTGCTCTCCCTGCCTCGGAGCTTCTCCTGTTTCTACATTGGGACTCTGAATGTTATTCTTATTGTGTGCTCATAGCTCTCAGTCTCTTTCCACTACAGCACTGCCTTGCAGAGGATCCGCTGTTCCAGCATTCTGTATGAGATGCGCCCAGCCAGGCTCTACACCACTACTCATTACTGCTACCTCTTGTGGTCACTCAAACTGTTTAATAAAAGATTCCAATCTGTGTTTGTGTGTCCAGAGTCTAGCTTGACACCGTAGTCCCTCACGGGACTGCCCCTGTGGGTGTGGTCAGCTGCCACAGTGTCCAAGGATCTACCCAAACACCATTAACCATAACACCAGGAAGACACCTACACTCCTGTGAGTACCTTTGTGACCCAGTGCTCCAACACCACCCACCAGGCTCGGCGCTGCCCGCACAGTGGGTCCCCGCCTCTCTGAAACATCTGGGTGAGAATCTACTTCTGAGACTGTTTAATGTATTGGCACCTCGCGGACCTCAGTGCCTTATCTTCCTGCTTCATACCATCTACCTACAGCAGTACAATAAAGCCTTCCATTCTATCTGTGTCTGCTATCTGAGTTTAGCCTATCACTGTGTTCCCCATGGGGCTCCTCCCCTTGGGTGGAGTCATCTTCACAGTGACCAAGGGTCCACAATGCCACAAACACAAAAATGAGCAATGGAGATGCCGATTTAGATTTATGTCAAAAATACATTTGAAATACCTTTTCTTTACAAACTGACTGACGCTTGGACCCTGTTTACTCATTTGCCTTTTACAAGGGTAAACATGTTTATCTTCATAAACACTTTTTAATATTGCCCCCTAATTATTACAATTTGTCTTGTATATCCTATTAAAAATATCCAGGCCATATCCGACAGATGGAAAATAAATAAAAGTATTAAATAATAATAATAACAGATGTACCCGAAGACCGATTTGGCCAATATATATATCATCTTTGAGATAGCCCAACTTTAAATGGTAGACATAAACTTATGTATCCATTTATTTAAAATTAATTCTGATTCTGTTCATTGACCAATGTGATATTACATGGAAATGCAACCATTCTTCCTAATTTTTTTGTTTACATCCTCTTTCATGTTTTCTACTCATTTTACGTCATCCTCTTTCATATTTTATTGTATACAGGAATATCGGTATAGAAAAAAATAAAAATAAATAAATAAATAAATAAATATTTTCTACTCATTTTATGTATGCCTACCCTATTACAGATTTTTTTTTAAATTTCCTGGAAACAGACATATTTTCCCCTCTAGTCCCTCTGCAGTGTCACAGATAAAACTATTAAATAAATAATAATAAAAAACTAGCCATAGCACTAAGCACTGAGGTGTACCACTAGTCACCTAACCTCCATCAGAATGAACTCCATAACTATCATTCTCAAATAATTCTGATTCGCCAGGTCCTCTATGTCTGCTCCATCTCTACACAAAAGATAATGAAAATTAAAACAATGCCTGCTTTTAGTCATACTCTATTAAAATGTCTGCATTTTTTTTAGTGTTTCCATTTTTGGCATAAGGTTAGTCTCTTTATAATGTATGCCATAGAAAGTCAATGTTATGGCTATTAGCAGTCTATATTATAGCAACAATAGACCTAGATGAATGTCTCTCATGGTTGGCATATAAGTCATGCACAAAGGGGAGATTTTTGTTAGAAAAAAAAATCGAATTAGACTATCACATTTTCTGTTTTCACTTTTTCTAGCATATATCTAACTTCTCTTAGATACATGTCTACTGTTAGATCTTAAATGAAGTCCATCTTCCCATCACCAAAGATCTGTTAGTATTTCTGAAGGTTGCATTTTATCATAAACATTTCTAAGACCAACAGTACTTATTCTTCAAAGTTGTAAGAAGTTTCTTTAACCCTGTGATGTTGTTCAGTGTTATATGAAGTATTTTGTTCTGCTTTACTGCATATAAATTCAGGTTATAGATCATGAAGAAGCCATCAGTAAGAAGATTCCATGAAAATAAAAACATCTCCTATAAGATAG
Organism: Rhinatrema bivittatum; assembly: GCF_901001135.1. Classification (NCBI taxonomy): domain Eukaryota; kingdom Metazoa; phylum Chordata; class Amphibia; order Gymnophiona; family Rhinatrematidae; genus Rhinatrema; species Rhinatrema bivittatum. Next base: position 56,404,804 of record NC_042620.1, on the reverse strand, counting down.
CAGTTATATCCATATGCTCATTTTCTAAATGCAAAACTGTCAGAAATACTGCAATTGCTCTTCTTTCACTCTACCTTTACATGTCAAGTGTTGCACAGATGATTCTGGTAAACCATTTGGGATACATTTTATAAAAAAGCGTGGGTGCGTACGTTTGTTCGCACACCAGGCGCAAACAAAAGTACGCCGGATTTTCTAAGATACGTGCGTAGCTGCACGTATCTTGTAAAATCCGGGCTTGGTGCGCGCAAGGGGGTGCACATTTGTGCACCTTGCGCGCGCCGAGCGCTGCGCGCGCTGCCCATTCCCTCTGAGGCCACTCTGAAATTGGAGTGGCCTCAGAGGGAACTTTCCTTCCACCTCCCTCCACCTTCCAATCCCTTCCCCTACCTAACCCACCCCCCCCCCAGCCCTATCTACACCCCCCCTACCTTTATTCCCAAAGTTATGCCTGCTCGGGCCGGCTGCCGGCGCACCAGGTTCCAGTCCGGGGGCTGGTCCGAAGGCCGCGGCCACGCACCCGGAACGCCCCCAGGCCGGAACCACGCCCACTGACACGCCCCCAGAACACCCCTGGATGATACGCCCCCCCCAGGAAAGCCCCGAGACTTACACGTGTCCCAGCGCTTGCGTGCGCCACCGAGCCTACGCAAAATAGGCTCGGCGCGCACAGGGAGGGTTTGGGGTAGGTTTTCGGGGGTTACGCTCGTAACCCTTTGAAAATCTACCCCTATTTGTGCTCTTCAGTGTCAGATTTGTTTAGCTTTAAGCTTCAATTTTTGCATTCTAAGTAATGAGATCATTCTTATTAGTGTAATGGAGTCTTCACTAGAAAGGTTTACATACATTATCACTACTACTATGATTGTACCATAAGAACATGAAAATTATCATGCAGGGTCAGACCAAGGTCCATTGAGCCCAGCATCCTGTCTCTGACAATAGCCAATCCAGGTTGCAAATACCTGTCAGATGCCATTAAAAACATCTAATTCTTGTTACTCACTCCCAGGGATAGCAATACCTTTCTTTAGTCTACTTGTCTAATAATATGTTATGGATTTCCCCCCAGGAACTTGTCAAATTTTCTTTGCTATGGCAGTTGCCTTGATCACATCTTCAGGAAACAGATTCCACAGCCTTGTACTGTGCTAAGCAAAAAAGTACTTTCTATGATTTGTTTTGAATCTGCTGGTTATTAGTTTCAAGAGTAAAGAGTTTAAACCTTATACAGTCTATAACAGAGCTAATTTAGGCTGTGCAATAAACGACCTGACCTAGCCGAATTTTCCAATACTACCCTCATATTTTGTACTGCCTGCAGGCTACACATAATCCTTGCATAAAACTCCACGTATAAACTGTAATAATCAAACTGAGCATATAGATTTTACATAACAAAAAAATGATAACACAGATGCTGGAGAGCTCTACATCCAGTTGCTCTAGGCCAGGGGTGACTGATTCTGGTCTCCAAGAGCCACAAACAGGTCAGGTTTTCAGGTTATCCACAATGAGTATGCATAAGATTGATTTGTGTACATCTCCGACATTCTTGTGGCTTGATAGTCTTATCCACTACATGAGGGATCACTTGAGCCAACTAAGCCACTGCAGCTTTCCCTTCCTGGATCACTAATTGCTCCATGAGACCTTCCCCACCCACTACTTCCACAAAACTATGTGAGCACAAAAAGCATTTAGTTTAATATTCATTCTAGATCTTCTGTATCCTTTAACCCCTTGATTTAATGTCATAGATACGGAAACCTCAAACTCAAATTTTAATGAAACATGGTTTGACCATGGTAGCTTCCTCAATCTCCTCTCCCTCAAATCTCCTACTCCATTCAACAAGTAAGAGCTGAAGAACAAATCCAATGTATGATCACCACTTCTCTGTCACTGGAGTATTTATCAACTGAGCCTAGCTAAATGTATCACATGATGTAATCAATCCCTGAGCATCTATGGAGGAGATGTTATCTATATGGTGATTGCAATTTTCATTTATCAGAAGCCTAGAAAATTTCAGAGAAACTTCTATCATAAGTTCCTGGAACCTATCAAGACAATCACTCCCCTCTCCCAGAGGAAAGCAGGCAACCATCAAACCAACAGCCTCTGTAGAATCCAATCTTACTAACAAACATTTATATACTAATACTGGTTCCATTCGTAATTGAATAAGGGACACTTCACGCTTATAAACCACAACTACTCCACCACCCCTTCAAAGAGGTATTAGAATATTAAGTTTTTAGCTCAATTAACTCAAATTCATTTTGCCTTCTGGAGACCAATAGCATAAAATATAGGGGATTTGCCAAAAAGCAACTTTTGTAAGAGGAGATATTCAGGAGACACTGAGAAATTATGCAAATAGACAAACATGAAAAAAAAGGAGCATGCACATACACACATATAGCCATGCAAGCAGTCAAAAGCCATGAAAAGTACAAACAGGGAGGGAGAAAAGGACAGATATATATGTATTTCATCAGTCACTCATTCAGTCATTGAGGTACTATCCTGTCATCCATCTTCATTGTACTGGAGAGGGAGGGAAGGGGCCTCACCAATGCCATCACAACATCATGAAAAGAGATTATTTACCCATGAGTGTCTAAAAAGAAAAAAAAACATGCAAGGATAATTTTTAAACTGCTTGGGTAGTTTGTAGTTTACCTTTGAAAATTTGGATTGGCAAAGACCATGAATACGAGCAATAAAGTAGATACAATTGTCAAACTTGAATCCCCACATGTATCTTCTCTCTCCTACCTTTATCCTGCCCCCACTCCTCCTCAAGCCCTGCACCTTTTTTCCCACAGATAAAAGTTTGCATGCTGTGAAACTTTTAACCACTGAGGGAAGGGCAGTTTTCAGCCTGGGTAATCTACTCGCCTGAAAACTGCCTTTGCTCTTCACCATCATGAAAAAGGATAAAGGAAGATGAAAATCTCAGCAGGCAGCCAGCCAAGAGATCTAAGATTTTACTTATTTATTTTATTTATTTAACAGATTTTTAGATACCGTCATTCAGTTATACCGTCACAACGGTTCACAAAGTTAAGAGCATAAATACATAGTTATAAAAGTAAACTAGCTCACTATGGCCTGGATTTTCCATTCTCGCGGAGAATGGTGAATCCTGGCGGTAACGGGGGACGGGGGGGGGGGACCTGCGAAAGCCGGCAGCGATCGCACCACCGTGGTGTTATCACTACTGGCTTTCGCACCCAATAGCGCCACCGTGAAAGGTGGTGCTATTGGGCGCACTACTGGTGGTGATAACATGGCTTACCTTATCACCGCCAGCGAAGATACCGCCGTGTCCGCCTCCTCGCTGCCCCGACTCCTCCCCTCCCTGCCCCATCTCGAAGCCCCCCTTTGACATGCAAATCGGTTAGAAAATAACCCCCTGTGACAGATAAAAGCATTTTAAATGTAATGTTAAGTAAAATAATTAAATTATTAAAACATGAGGTGAAAGCATAAAAAGCAGATAAAATAGGATAAAAATATAGGTTAGTTTTATCATCAGTCTCTTGTATCTCCACATTCTGTTTTGCTCAGTCCCTCTCACACATGCTACATTCAGTATAAAATTATTAAAAACAGGAGGTGATAGGTTGGTTTTACCATCCGTCTCGTATAGCTCCAAATTCTGTTTTGCTAAGAATAAATCTCTCTCAAAAATGCTACATATAGTATAACATAGCCTAAAAGTAATAAAAGATGGAGTTGCTAGTGCCTTAACACTATCTTAGAAATCTTCTGCACCAAGTCAATTTACTATTAATAAGCTGCTTTGCATGAATTTGAAAGTGGTGCAGCTCATTACCATATTTTTCAATTAGTCCATGTAAACTTCATGTTATACCGTCCTATACTAATGTGCTAAAGTGTATTAAATAAGTCAAGCATTAACATGCATTAAGGCAAGATAAGGCAGATTAATTTATACTTGCATTAGCATTAATGACTTTAGTAAATAGACTCCTAAGTTTCAATTTTGGGTGAATTTTCCCCCTTGTTTTTAAATAGAAATAGAAGCTAACATCACTGAAAGTGTGTCAGAAAAGCCAAAATTTTAGTCACATGCTGCAGCATTAGAAAGTTCTGGCTCTGAAGAATAAAGATTATATTTGTGAAGTTCAAGAAGGCCTGCTGTCTCAGAATATAAATAATGGTAAAAGGAATATCAGTGGTGAATAATTCAGGTACCATTGAAGGGGCAAGGCCATGAAGGGCATTGTATTTAATCAGCAGGATTTGGAAATCAATCTGATACCTCACAGGGAACCAGTGTAGGTATTTAAGGTCTAGAGTGATGTGCTGATTTGATTTAGTATTGGTGAGAATGTGTGCTGCTGAGCTTTATATCAATTCAAGCTTCTAAATCAATTTCACTGGAAGACCAGTGAAAAGAACATTATAGTGCTTAAGTTAGCTCCCTAATGCAATGAACAAATACATAGTTAAGAGTTTTCTATTCTACCAGTCAATTTTATATATCAGTATAGTAGCATCTTATTGTACAATTAACCTTTAGGGGTCTATTTACTTTTCTGTGTTAAAATTGCATATCAGTATGGCTTAAAGCTCCAATTTTAATGTGTGCTTTAATGGCCATGTTAACACTAGATTTACTAAGAGTATTTAGAACACATTGTGTGCTCTAAGTAATATGCATTATTAATTGAAATTACATACTTTTACAAATTAACATATGCTATGTTTGCTTCGTTAAACCTCACACCTTTTTGTTGGTAGCTCAAGGAGAGTTACATTCTGGTACAACAGGCAGTCCCCTGCCCCAGAGGACTTACAAACCAAGGGCCTGATTGATTTTCTCCCATTCTTTGTTTTAGGGGACAATGCCTAGTAAATGAGACCTTAAGTATGTATTTGAGGTAATGGAGTGTGAAGTGTCTTGTCCAAGATCAGAAGGCATGTCAGTGGGAGAAGCAGGATTTGAGCACTGGCTTCCTTGGTTCTCAGCCTGCTGCTCTAACCAAAGTATGTTAACTGTAGTGAATGTGCATTAACATGGATGCATGTTAACCTGTTAATTCATGGGTGTTAATTAACACAGAATATTTTTGCCAGAGCATGATCACTGTAAATGTAATCATCCTTTTCTTGAAATCCATATAAGACTTGCTCTCATTCTTTTTTTGTCAGTACTGTGAGTTGCAACGTGAACTCTGGAATAAGTATGACGTTTTGGTTTTGATGGAGAGAAATGGAGGAGTTCAAGGAGAGAAAGTTTAATAGGTTTTCATTATCATTTGTAGCTTCTAATGTTTCATTGTTTTTTTTAAATATTATTTTTCATACATCTAGAGGTCCGTATTCAGCCACTGTGCTGCTCGGTTACTTAAACAGATAAACCTATCCAGATAATTTTAGGACAGGTATATGGCCAACCAGAGTTAGCTGGATAAGTTATGTGTCTAACTCTGAATATTAGAGTTAGCTGGATAACTCAACTGGCTAATTTAGTTTCTCCCAGTTACATCCCCGGAATACCCTTGACTTATCCAGCCAAATTTGTGCAGTATAAAAAGATGTCCAACAAGAATTTAGTTGGATAAATGTCCACATAAATCATTTAGCTGGACAACTTCTGAGTTAATTGACTAAATGCTTCTGAATATGGACCTCCTAGTTGCCTGAGTGAAAGCTGGTACGAAAGTGTTTTTTATTTTGCTTTGTGAGTTCTGGTTCAGTCTCTGTGTTTAGTGAGTGACAGAGCAGAATATCCAGGATATGCACCAAAATACATTTTTTATTTGTTTTGTTTTTTCTTTTTGTGAGGGAAGGATTGCCATACTGGGTCAGACAGAGGGTCCATCAAGCCCAGTACTCTGTTTCCAACAATGGTCAATCTAGATCTCAGATATTTGGCAGGATCCAAAACAGGAGATAAATCCCAATCTGCCTGCAAACCCTCAGAGATAAGAAGTAGTGGTTTTCCCCAGTATTAACAACTTATGGACTTCTCCAGGAACTTGTCCAAACCCTTTTTAAAGGGTGTTTCAATGATTATTCCTACATATTTAGAGTTAGCTTGGTTCAGTGAACTTTATCAATACATGTACCCCCCATTCCCCCAAGAGGGAGGATAACTAAAACATATGAGAGCATGCCCATATCCGTAGTTATATGGACGCGTGTGTGCAGGCAAATGCAAGCACACTATGTAACTATACCTAAGTCTTCCCAACATGTTTGTGTATCAAAAAAATATGCAGCATACAATTTAAATATAGCCGTATAAGATTTGACTTATCCATCTAAGTGGCGACTAATATCCATCTAAGTAGCTCTGTGACAACTTATCTGGTTAAGAATGGCCAGATATGTAAAAGAAAAGTGCTACCTAGGTGGATAAATAAAATAGACATATAACTATCAGCCGGCTATCTTACTTATCTGGCTATGCAGTGTTTTTTAAAACTTATTTGGCTAAGTGATGTATTTGTTACCACTTAGCTGGATAAGTAAAAAGTTATCCAAATAAGTGGCAGATATCTGCTATACAAGCGTATTTAAGAAACCTAGAAGAATTCTGGGATGCAAGGAGAGAGGAATAACCAGTAAAAAAAGGAGATAGTGATGTCCTTGTACAAGTCCTTAGTGAGGCCTCACCTGGAGTACTGTGTTTAATACTGGAGCCCGTTTCTCAAAAAGGATAAAGACAGGATGTAGGCGGTTCAGAAAAGGGTGACCAAAATGGTATGGTGTCTGTATCAGAAGACTTATGAGAAGAGGCTGAAGGATCTGAATATGTACACCCTAGAAGACAGGAGGTACAGTGGGAATATGATAAGACCTTCAGATAAGTAGGGATCATGCCAGTATTCAAAATGGTGCCATAGCCTTTGCCCTTACTATGTCACAGGGGCTACCGGTGCCATTGGTCGGCCCCTGTCTCATGGTAGGAGTACAAGATGGTGCTGGCCGACCATTGCTCCTACCATGTGACAGGGGCCGACCAATGGCACCAGTAGCCCCTGTGACATGGTGATGGCAAAGGCCATCGGTGCCATTTTGAATACCAGCAACCGACGGCCCGAGTGCAGGAGATTGCTCCAGGACCCCCACTGGACCACCAGGGACTTTTGGCAAGTCTTGGGGGGTCAGGAGGGTGGGAGTTTATTTGTTAGTGATACGTTGTATTCGTGGGGTTTCGCCATATGTTTTATGACCCCCCACGAATACAACGAATATGACATATAAGTTGCGGATTGCCAATACTTTGCAAACAAATGCACATCCCTAATATGGTCTGGGAAACAGATAAGCATAGGTAAACCTACACAGCACAGCATATACTACAATAACCTTACTGGGCAGACTATTTGGACCATTTCATCCTTTTCTGCCATCATTTCTAGGTTTCTAGATTTCTGGCTTTAGCTATCACCTTGTCACATTGTCTCACTGCTTAGATGATCTAGAGGTAGACCGGACAAGCTGGTGGACTAATTGATAGAACTAGTAATTTCCTTCACTCATACATAATTAAATTTGATAATTTACATGCTTAAAAGCTAAGTGCTAAGGAAAATACGTGAGTTACATCTCCTCAAGGAAATAAATAAAATTAAGAATACAAATTCAAATTCTATGCCATAAGGCATTTAAACTAGAGGATGGGGGTGTCAGAAGGAAATAGGAATGCCACCCCCCAAATCTCAAAGAAATGGGTGAAGAGGATAACAAAAGTCTACTGATCAAGGCACAAAAGAATTCCAAGAAGAACAATAACCTGAAGGAGAGAAGCTGGAAAGCTATGAGCACAAATGCTTATAGTCTGGTCAATAAAATCCCAGACCTGCAGACCCTAATGGTGAAAGTGGATCTAGACATCATTGCTATTACAGAAACATGATTTATGGAGTCACATGATTTGGATATAGCCATCCCTGGCTATAACTTATTAAGGAAGGAGAGAGAGGACAGGATAGGAGGAGGAGTAGCACTTATATCAGAAGCAATATCCAAGCAATTGAAATGCAAGAGGTGTGGGGTAGTTAAGAAGCATTATGGGCTAGCCTAAAAAAAAGATGATGATGATTCCATTTAGATTTGTATGCTTTATAGGCCTCCAATTCAGACAGAAAAGATGGACAGAGATCTGATCAAAGACATCAAAAAGATGGGAAAGAAGGGAGAAGTGTTGCTCATTGGAGATTTTAATCTGCCAGAGGTAGGAGGTCCAAAAAAGGGTGACCAAAATGATATGGTGTCTGTATCAGAAGACTTATGAGAAGAGGCTGAAGGATCTGAATATGTACACCCTAGAAGACAGGAGGTACAGTGGGGATATGATAAGACCTTCAGATAAGTAGGGATCATGAAATGAAAATCCAGGGGGGAAGACTCATAGAAACCTAGAAACATAGAAATGATGGCAGAAGAAGACCAAACAGTCCATCCAGTCTGCCCAGCAAGCTTTCACTTTTGTTTTCCCATACTTATCTTTTTCTCTTGTCACTTGTAAGTGACTTTTTGTTCTATTTCCCTTCCACCCCGCCATCCCTACATTGATCTATTTCCCTTCCACCCCCGCCATTGATGGACTGTCAACCTGGGTAACATCAAGCTAGGTTGAGAGAACATTGTACAAATCTCATCTTTGGGTGAGTTTCCTCACTCCGAAGGTCATCAAATCTTCACAAGAGAGCACTGTTCTGTTTATATTTCGCACTCTGCTTATCAAAGTGGTCCCTAAGCCCTACACTATTACCTAAACCTCACCTTGAGTTACTAGGTAGGCCTCCTATAGAGGTATAAATATCTAACTACTGTTAGATATTTATACCTCTATAGGAGGCCTACCTCCTATATATTTATACCTCTATATTTATAAATATCTAATCCTATTGTGATTTTTGTTTATCCCCCTCTCCTAACTTATGCTACCCCTAGTTGAAGTTATCAGCTAAATTATTTGGTTTATTGGTATATACTTGTTGACTGTTCCTTGTTCTTTGTAAATGCCATGCCTATTTATACTTTTGTTATAAGTTATATGTAAACCGATACGTGCAAACGGCTGCCGGTATATAAAATCTTTACAATAAATAAATAACTACCAGAAGGCCCTTATACCTAGACTTGCTCTCTCTCTCTCTCATGGTTGTAGATAGGAATTGCAGCAATTGTGGTATTACTGCAAAGTATAAAAAAGTTATTGCACTCTGTGGTAATACATGTGCCAAGATATTACACATTGCAGTAAATAGGTTATTACCATAAAACACACCCCTCTTCCTATCACATGTGATAGTTTGATGAATCTAGCCCTTAGTTACTTGATTTCTTCCCTCCCATTGGATTTCAGAGCAAGTTGGGGCTCTTCCCTCCCAATGCAGGTGAAGTATTTTTAAAGTGTTTAGTCGTTTATCTCCTACCTCCTCTTGTAGTTTTAAAGACTGATACTTTTTTTCTCCACTTTCTCCTAATCTTCAGTAGATATTCATGGGCCATTGATGTGGTCTATCTCTTTTCCTCTCCCTTGTCTCATTCCTCCTCCTCACAGGATGTCTGGAAGTCATCCTCTCCTTGGATTCTTATGATCTCAGGTTCTACTTACAAGAAGGGGACCTCTTCCACTAGAAGAAAAAACTGAAAAGGATTTGGAATTCCAAACTTTAATAAGTTAAAGATGACATAAGTATGTGGAAAGGAACTCTCATCCAAAGCAAAAATCTCCATGGAGCTTAAAGCTAAGACAAACATAAATGAGAGCACAGCTTACAACATGCTACCTCCTTAAAAGCAAAAAGGATCCATGAGAGCAAAATGGTGAACCCTCTAGAAAAATACTGGGAACACTACCATTGCTAGCTGCCCCACAGAGGAGCTACAAACCCAGCAAACACTAATCTATCTCTCCCAACAGTTAAATGATATGTATATTGTTGTCCGAGTATTAGTAGGAGACCAACAGAATCCCCACATGTAAATGTTCACAGATAACAGCTGTACACATGTCTTGTTTGCAGATTTTAAAATTGAAACTTTTAAGGTGAATTTTAAAAGCCTGGCATGTGCTAAAATCGGGAGCTGTGCGCACAAGTCGTGCTCATGGGTGCCCACTGAATTTCAAAAGCCACCCAGATGTACGCGTATCTCCCATGCATGTACATCTCTCTTGATTTCAAAATGGGACATGGTGCAGGTGTGGTCTGGGCAGGGAATGCTTAAGATATCTATGCGTAAATATGTGCAGTGGTGTATGCCCAGGTCCTCTGCCGTGTAACTTTATGTCTGCTATGGAGGAGGTGTAACTTAAAAAAATAAAATAAATTTGCCATTTCTGCTGGGTTTAAAGGTTCCTAAGTAACTGGGGGGAGTGCAGACATTTGGAAAACTTAGCTCATAACTGGATGAACTGGTGAAACTGGAAATGGCATGGAGGCATGCCGGTTATAAAATTGGGATTAGCACATCTAGCTACTCACCCACTTAAAATTAGGAACACTTCTGCACACAATAGTGATATGCATTCATTTAAAACAAAAGTGCAAAATGCAAACTGAATCACTAGCCCCAGAATGAAACAAATCTTATTTGATTGTTTCATTTAAACTAATGCATTGGGTCTAGTTCTAAGCCTGAAGCCAGAGCCTCACCTAAGATATAGATCAAGGTCCAAAGCAGGGGCCACTGCCTATGCCCAACTGCGATGCCAGGGCCTTGATCTAGGCCCAAAGCCGGGGTCTCATCTTGAGCATACACCGAGACCCAAAGCAGGAGCAAGGCCTAGGCCTGAGCATGAAGCTAGAGTCTCAGTGGAGGCATGGACTGATGACAGAGCGCTGGCCAAGATCTCTAAAAATATTTTTTTTTTTAAAAATCAATCATAACGTAATCTATCAGGTAATAAGATGAAGGCCAGTTTCAATGCCAGGCTCTCAGTCTAGGCCACCATGATCTGACCTGAAGAGTGGGCCCCAATGCAGGGCCTCAGCCTGGATCCAGTCCTGATGCTATGAACTGCCATTGAGGCCAGGTTCCAATGCCTGGATCTCAGCCTAGGCCATAGCCCAAGCCAAGGCCCGACACCACAATCTGACCCAGAGGCCAAGACCTGATGCTAGTACCTAGGTCCAGACTCAGGCTTGATGCTGGGTCCTGAGGGCCCAGGCTTGGGAGCTCCTTTTCTTGGGTCCTCTTCTTTCTTCAGTGCTTCAATGCCAAATGATGGTGCCCGCTACAGTCGTGCCAGAGTTATTTAAATCCAGCGCATTCACCCCAGCAGATGGCACCATTTTGATATGTGGTATTGGGCCTGAATCCAGGCCAAGGCCCTAGAATCGGGACCATGGCAAAGGCCTATGCAAGTCCAAGGCTTCAGCCTAGTCCAGTCTGGCGGATCCCCACCAGACTGGATAAGCGAGGGTCAGGGAGATCCTGGCCCAGACATTTTTGTGGGAAGGTGGGTGGGAGGCCTAGTTTTCATTCTTTGTTTTTGGTTTGTTTTTTTTTTGGGGGGGGAGTTATTGTTTGATTCATTTTTTTCAGATGAATGAAACAAATCAAGCAATCCACAAATCCAAAATTTGTGGGAAAAAACTTTCCAAAAATGAACCAAAAACAAAAATGAATTTTTTTCCCTGCACATCACTAGCATGCAACCAGGCTATTTTATAGCATGAACTCATATATGCACATATATATGCACACGTTATGAAATGGCTGCTTATCTGGGCACATACCAATGCACACACACCAAAGTGCAGCAGTTTGACAGTTACCATCAATACGCCTAAATGTTGGCCCTGCTCCCGAATGCTCCTGTTTCGTCCTTAGCCTATACTGTTTTTATACGAGCAAATTTATTCTTGCACCATTACTTGTGCATATATGTTTGTGGTTTATAAAATAGCACTTACACAAATATGTGACACTTTTGCGCGCATGGGCTTATTTTTACGCATCCAACTCTTTTAAAATTCACTTTTAAATATAAAATCAAGGTATCTGTGATGCTGATTTTGTCAACACAGAAAAGGGATGAAGAGGAAAATGAAGGCAGGATTTTTTAAAGAAAAAATATCACATGTTAATTCACAGCAATATAAAAAAAAAAAATTATCCCAAACAATTTACATATTCGTGTATTTAAAGTGGGATTGCAAGTATACTTACTGGTGAAATAATGCATAATAATTTAGGCGTGGCCTTGATTCTCACTCTGTGCATTTTCACTGCCATTCTGCCATGGAGCGCAGAAATTAGATTACAGATCCTCTATGGTGGCTACTAGGTGATGCCCTACTGCTATATTACATAGCAGGCAGCAGATAATCACTATCTTTGTAACTTTCACCATATTGCCAGAGTCCTTTTGGTTTTCCTAGATATGTAGATGTATATCTTAATAGTCTAAAATATTCACTTGACGATAGAGCAAGAAAATTAATGTGCCCTATTATACATCTCTTCTGCAGGAGTCCTTGGAAAAGCCACAAGTACCATGCCTGTCATATTTCATCCTGCATCATTTTTCAGACAACAAAAAAGGTATGAAATATACATGTTAGCTTGCTTGCAAGACTTGTTAATGCACAAATCCAGGCTGCAAGAAGAGTGAGCTAAACACATCCCTAAGCTAAAGTATATAACATTTTCATAATGGATATATGCATTAATACAATTCCTCAGGACTTGGTGTTAATGAGGCTATGCAAGTGATGGATTTATAATCTCATAAACATCATGTATAGGCTGTTGGAATTCTATCACTTTCAGTACAATATGTATGGATAAAGAAAGCAGTTAAGAAGATAGTAGTTACCCACCAGCTATTCTTGGTCATGCATGTCCTCCTCAAATTGCTCAAAGAGAGCGGAGTAATGAAAGATATACACATTCAGGGAATCAAAGTGCTTGCAATTCTGGTACACCATTTCTCTTTCATGAGGTGGTATGGGCACAATATGGGGTACATTTTCTAAATGTTACACACTGAAAAAATTAACATACAAGTAGTATTTACTCATTTATTCCATATTTTATAAAATGCATGCAGATTTTCACTTTTACACACACATATTCTTGCATAATAATGGGGCAATCAAGGAGCATTCCCAGGCTGGGTCAACACGTGTAAGTTTCTATTGAAAAGACTCTTACACACGTGTATTTGCCAAGTTAACTTGCATATTACACCTGTTAATTGTCTGGCATCAGTGATATTAAACGTATTTATTGTATATTACTGACTGGGTGGGAGATCTGGGTGAACTGGGGGAAGTTCAGGCTGAAGAACCAGGAAGGTCTCAATGACCCAGACAAGGACTGGGTGAACTGGTGAGCAATTTGGTACACTGGTTAATTTCATTCACATGTGCATGTTATTTAATTAGCCAACTTATGCACGAGTATGTTTGGACAAAAATACAGACAGTTATGATCAATGAAAACAAAGGAATTTTGATTATATATGATTTTACTTTTGCAAATGTGACCTCTGCTAGGGGTATATAAATTTTTTAAAAATTCACGATGCTCAGAGTTTCTGCCCTGCTGCCAAGTCTGTGACTTCATAAAGTGCTCAGGTAAGATACTGCAGTGCAATGGGCTCAGAGAGAAAGAGGGATTGGGAATTTCTTGCAGTCAGGGAAAAGATAAAGAATCACTTTCCTGTGACCATTCAACTGCCTCCCCAAAGTGGAACATGAACAATCCTTTTCAAACCTTCCTCACATCACCTGTTCTAGTTCTATTCTCTAACATTACAACCCTGTGATTCATAAAGGAAGTTTCATACAATAGAATATGGCTCCAACTTGAAACTGTAAAATGCTAAACAATACATGAGTCACAAGATCCAACTGCATAAATCTTAACAGAAAGCCATGGGGTATTCTGGTCACCGAATCTCCAAAAAGATATAGTGGAACTAGAAAAGGTACAGTGAAGGATGACCAAAATGATAAAAGAGATCAAACCTATGAGGAAAGAGATCCACCTGTGAGGAAAGGCTAAAGACACTTGGGCTCTTCAGCCTGGAGAAAAGATGACTGAGGGAAGATATGATAGAGGCCTATAAAATCAAGGGTAAATACAAATCAGTTGTTTACACTTGCAAAAAATAAAAAGACAAGTGAACATTTCATGAACTTAAGTAGCACATTTGAAACAAATCAGAGAAAATACTTTTTTTCACGCAACACAGTGAAGCGCTGGAATTCATTGCTGGAGGAAATGGTAAAGGCAGCTGTCATAGCTGAGTTTAAAAAAATGTGGAAAAGGTTTGGAGGAAAAATTTATAAACTGTTATTAACCAGGTAGACTTTAAAGCTGCTATCTATTATTTGGAATCCTGCCAGGTTTTTGAGTCCTGGATTGGCAACTGTTAGAAAGAAGATACTGGGCTTGAAAGTCTGACCCAGCATGATGGCTTTTAATTTATGTTCTTATGGGAAAAAAAACCCTCAAACCGCATGGAAAGCCCCAGGACACGTGTAAGTCCCAGGGCTTTACTAAAGGGGTGGGGCGGGGCCAGAGGCCTCCAACACAGAGGTTGAAGGATAATGTGCTGGCATGCTGCCGGTGCGTACAACTTGCACCTGCCCAGAGGTAGGCACAAAAGGTAAGATAATTTTGTGTGTGTGTGTGTGTGTGTGTGGGGGGGGGGGTTTAGAGTAGGGCTAGGGACAAGAAAGGTTAGGGGAAGGGGTGGGAAGGTTAGGTTAGGGGAAGGGAATGGGGGAAGGCAGTGCGGCTCGGCGCATTCAAGGTGCATAATTAAGAACATAAGAACATGCCATACTGGGTCAGACCAAGGGTCCATCAAGCCCAGCATCCTGTTTCCAACAGTGGCCAGTCCAGGCCATAAGAAACTGGCAAGAACCCAAAAACTAAGTCTATTCCATGCTACTTTGCTAGTAATAGCAGTGGCTATTTTTTAAGTCAACTTACCGGTAATTAATAGCAGGTAATGGACTTCTCCTCCAAGAACTTATCCAATCCTTTTTTAAACACAGCTACACTAACTGCACTAACCACATCCTCTGGCAACAAATTCCAGAGTTTAATTGTGCGTTGTGTGAAAAAGAACTTTCTCCGATTAGTTTTAAATGAGCCACATGCTAACTTCATGGAGTGCCCCCTAGTCTTTCTATTATCCGAAAGAGTAAATAACTGATTCACATTAACCCTCTCATGATTTTAACACCTCTATTTATTCCCCCTCAGCTGTCTCTTCTCCAGGCTGAAAAGTCCTAACCTCCTTAGTCTTTCCTCATAGGGGAGCTGTTCAATTCTCTTTATCATTTTGGTCTCCCTTCTCTGTACCTTGTCCATCACAACTATATCTTTTTTGAGATGTGGCGACCAGAATTGTACACAGTATTCAAGGTGCGGTCTCACCATGGAGCGATACAGAGGCATTATGACATTTTCTGTTTTATTCACCATTCCCAACATTCTGTTTGCTTTATTGACTGCCGCAGCACACTGAACCGATGATTTCAATGTGTTATCCACTATGACACCTAGATCTCTTTCTTGGGTGGTAGCTCCTAATATGGAACCTAACATTAAGTAACTATAACATGGGTTATTTTTCCCTATATGCATCACCTTGCACTTATCCACATTAAATTTCATCAGCCATTTGGATGCCTAATTTTCCAGTCTCTGAAGGTCTTCCTGCAATTTATCACAATCTGCTTGTGATTTAACTACTCTGAACAATTTTGTGTCATCTGCAAATTTGATTATCTCACTCGTCGTATTTCTTTCCAGATCATTTATAAATATATTGAAAAGTAAGGGTCCCAATACAGATCCCTGAGGCACTCCACTGTCCACTCCCTTCCACTGAGAAAATTGTCTATTTAATCCTACTCTCTGTTTCCTGTCTTTTAGCCAGTTTGCAATCCAATAAACACTGAAGCAAAAAAGTCATTTAATCTTGCCGCGATGGCCTTATTTTATTTATTTATTTTATTTATTTAAGTTTTTTATATACCAGCATTCATGAACAAGTCACATCATGCTGGTTTACATAGAAACAAGGGGTGCATAGAACAGTAGAACTAAACTGGTGCAAAGGGGAAGCAGTTACAAATAACCAGGGGTAGAATAACTGGGAGAGAGAGAAAAGAGGAACAGGGGGAAGTAAAAAGAATTGTATGGGGATAAGATAAATAACTTAATGAATATTTACAGTAACATTGTTACAGGAGTTGGAGGTGGTTATGGGTGGTTAAAGGGGCAATTAGAGAAGATGTGCCTTATCTGCTCTAATTGCCCCTTTAACCCCTCAATCATCTAACAGTCCAACTGACTCCCTCACAGGCTTTCTGCTTCAGATATATTTTAAAAAGTTTTTACTGTGAGTTTTTGCTTCTCTGGCCAACTTCTTTTCAAATTCTCTCTTAGCCTGTTTTATCAATGTCTTACATTTAACTTGCCAACATTTATGCATTATCCTATTTTCTTCTGTTGGATCCATATTCCAATTTTTGAATGAAGATCTTTTGGCTAAAATAGCTTCTTTCACCTCCCCTTTTAACCAATCTGGTGATGGTTTTACCTTCTTTCCACCTTTCTTAATGTGTGGAATACATCTGGACTGTACTTCTAGGATGGTATTTTTTAACAATGACCACGCGTCTTGCACACTTTTTACTTTTGTAGCTACTCCTTTCAGTTTTTTTCTATTTTTCTCATTTTATCAAAGTTTCCCTTTTGATAGTTTAGCACGAGAGTCATGGATTTGCTTACTGTCCCCCTTCCAGTCATTAATTCAAATTTGATCATATTATGATCACTATTGCCAAGTGGCCCCACCCCTGTTACCTCTCTTACCAAATCTGTGCTCCACTGAGAATTACATCTAAAATTGCTCCCTCTCTTGTCTGTTCCTTAACCAATTGCTCCATAAAGCTATCATTTATTCCATCCAGGAACTTTATCTCTCTAGCATGTCCTGATGATACATTTACCCAGTCAATATTGGGGTAATTGAAATCTCCCATTATTACCGCACTACCAATTTGGTTAGCTTCCCTAATTTCTCTTAGCATTTCATTGTCCGTCTCACCATCTTGACCAGGTGGATGGTAGTATACTCCAATCACTATAGTCTTCCACAGCACACAAGGGATTTCTACCCATAAAGATTCAATTGTGCATTTAGTCTCATGCAGGATGTTTATCGGGTTGGACTCTATGCCATCCCGGACATAATGCACCACACCACCTCCAAGGTACTCGTCTCTGTCATTGCGATATAATTTATACCCCGGTATAACATTATCCCATTGGTTGTCCTCCTTCCACCATGTGTCTGAGATGCCAATTAAGTCTATGTCATCATTCACTGCTAAACATTCTAATTCTCCCATCTTACTTCTTAGACTTCTGGCATTAGCATACAAACATTTCAAAGTTTGCTTTTTGTTTGTATTTTCATTCTACTTTTTAATTGATAGCGATAAGTTAGAATTTTTTTAGGTCAGATGAGTTTCTAGTTACAGGCACTTGGACTATTTTTTTTATTATTGGAGCCTCACTGTCGGGATGCCCTAATTCTAATTCTAATACATAATTAGCATTCTTTGAAGATACCTCCCTCCGAACCATGCGCTGCTGAGCGACTGTCAGCTTTTCCCTTTGTTCTAGTTTAAAAGCTGTTCTATTTCCTTTTTAAAGGTTAGTGCCAGTAGTCTGGTTCCACCCTGGTTAAGGTGGAGCCCATCCCTTCGGAAGAGACTCCCTCTTCACCAAAAGGTTCCCCGGTTCCTTACAATGCTGAATCCCTCTTCCTTGCACCATTGTCTCATCCACGAATTGAGACTCTGGAGCTTTGCACCCCCTTGCGCTCACTGACCCCTGATTTTATAACTTGCCCGCGCGCTCCTATTAAAATCTACCCCTTTATTTTCCATTGCCACAGAAAACATGCTTCCTGGAATTCCTCTCCTCTATCCAGCTAAAATTCACATCCTATGGAAGTTCATGCATTTTGTTAATTAGTCTGAGGAGGGCAATTTCAGAGAATCAATTTACCTGAGAAAATTGCAATTTGCTTGGATAAATGGCTTTGAAAATTGCACTCATACTGTCCTATTGAGCTTTTGAAATGGTCTTTTAAAACTTTGTATTCTTTTCTTAAGAAATAATTTGTGGCTTAGAATCTTTCTTTTCTTGCAGTGGTATGTAGCAGACACTGTCATAATGGTAGTGATGATTGTTGTTCATCAGATGAATGTGAGTGCAAACCTGGACAGAGTGGACCTTCATGTGAGAGAGGGCCTGATTTACTAAACCTTTCCCCTATAGATACATATTGAAAAAATAATTCTTAGAAATTGGGCCCATAGAAAGAAAACACTGTAACAGACCTTTCAATACTCCCACATAACTGTGTAAGCATGCAATGACCTTTATATCAAAGAAACCAGAAATCCTTCCTTTATGTGGAAAGCTAAGAGGATCCTTTTTTATATTGCTTTGGGATCCTCATGACAAGTATCTACTATTAAGGCAAAATGTTTAGGAGATAATATATCAACCTTAATTACAAATAAAACAAAACAGTCATATGGTGGTTTCTAAAAGTGAGATAAAGTCAAATAAATATAGTGAAAGAGGTTTTAAATAACTAGCAGATGCAAGTTAAGAAAAACTAAATAAGCATTTGGTTAAAAGAAAAGTTTTTTAAAGCTGTCCATGTGTAGTACTCTTAAAGGTAGATTTTAAAAGCCCTGACCACACTAAAAGCAGGAGATAAGCGCACAAGTTAAGCCGGCATGCGCCAAGCAGATTTTATGCCGCCCATGGATGAGCATCACTCCTGCTGCACACAGAAGTGGAACATTTCCAAAAAGGGGCAGAGCATAGGCATGGTCTTGGTAGGGCATGGGCGTGCTGGGGCCTGGCCGAAAAATGTGCATATAAATACCTAGTGAACAGGCACACACCGGGGTCCCCTACTGCATAAATTTACTTCTGCTATGGAGGACGAGTAAGTAGTAAATAAGAAAATGGAAGCCAGGCTGCAGGGTTTTAAGGGTTAATTCTAACAGGGGGGAAGGGTGGCTATAAAATTAGGGGGGGTTTCAAGTTCTATCCCTAAACTAGGCAAACTGGGAATGAACTGGGAGAACTCTTATGGCGGCGGTTCATGTCCCTTTTAAAATTTCGCCAACTTGCTTGGTAAATGTGGGATTTGCGCGCACATTGAAAATTGTGTGCATATGTACATGTGTTCATCCTATTTTATAACATGTGTACATATATATGCAAATGTTTTAAAATGGTTGCGTCCTTTGGCGCAAGCCAGGATATGTGCATACATGTGTGCCCGTGCAGCTATTTAAAAGTTACCATCCTCATAATCTTTCAAATCTTTACCAGATGAGAGTCATTCCTTTCCATTCAGAAGGTTCTGGTAAATGAGGTTTCAGAATTATAACAACATGAAATCAAGTTTCTCCAGGTTATGAAGCTACAGCAACAGTTGAGCGGAGAAAAGACAACAGGAATGTGATACAGCACTTACATTTTGGCTCTACATAAAATAGGTAATTCTTTGACTGAAAGTATTATGGTAGACCTACATAAGCCTGTTTATCCACCTCTACTCCAACAGATATTCTTTTACTATTCTTCAGGTTTTTGAACCCAGTCCCTCACAGACTTTATAACACAGTATTAAACTGTAATGCACTTTGACCTTGATTCAGTCCCAGGAGTCTGGGCCTCCATTAGATGAATAATATTAGATATGTGGGGTTTTGCCAAATATTAACTGCATTAAAAGTTTATTCAGATGAGATTTGGCTCATAAAAATGTTTCTGTATGGCCCGAAAAAAGAAATTCAGGATAACAGTTATTCTGCTAACATCCCTCGCTTCATCTCTGACTGTCCTTCCAAAGGTTTACCATCTGCACACCTTGCATTTATTCAGCTCCATTACTCCTTATCCCTAAATACATTTTTATTCATTTTAAAGACACAAATAACTTTTGGGGCCTCTCATTTTTCTGTGTTGCTCACAAGATTTTCTATGGGAGGAAAATTTAAATTTGTCTTTTCTTTTCCTCCCTTGAAAATGCATGGGTTACCAAGCCATGTCCCCTTGTCTCCTTTTACAATGTTATATTTAATTAGAATACAATATGAAGGAAGTGAATAACAGTTAATTTTAATGTTAGTGTTTCAGAGAATGTTGGTTTGAAGGTATGATTCCTTCAAGAAATACATGAATTCAACATGTGCTACAGATTATCAAATATATAATAAATAATAAAAAAACATCAATAAATCATTTAATCTATAAATATAAATGTAAATAAATCAATTGAATACATAATAATGAATCACAAATACATTACATCCACATAAAAACATTTAAACATAAATCAATATATGTAAAACTATATCAATCAGCAAAACCCATCCCAAACTCCTAATAGCCCATAATTCTCTCCAAGCCCTTTCTTTCACAGGAATGGTCAACTTGAGACCTAGATTCATCATTTTGCTATATATTTTGCATGACTAATGTGGTTAGGGAATGAGATACCGCATTCACATAGGTTATTTTAACCACAATGCACATTACATTTATCACACCTGTGATATTTTCACATTGCAAGCTGAGAAGTGCCCAGTCAGGCATTTTGGGATACTCCTAGAGGAGAGACAGAGAGAAAAAGCCACATCTGGGATGTGCATATATTAGTCAACTATCTATACAACTGTTGGAGTGTCAACTAGTCACTCAAGGTGAGGTTTTGGTGGTGGTCTAGGGTTTTGGGGGTAGTTTTACGTGCACAAAAAGAGGTATGAACAGCACAGTACACATCAGTGAAGATTTGTTGTGATTTGGAGTGAGGAAAGGTACACACAGATGAGATTTGTACATTGTACTCTTGACCTAATTGTTTTTTTTATTATTATTTATAATTTTCCAGTTTACATATTCATTAAATTATTACATTCAATATAATCTATTGAAATGTACAATTTTTCCTTATTTCAACAAAAAAGATAAAGAAGAAAAAAAAAAGAATAATAGTGAAAATCCCACAAAAAAACAAGAAAATTAACCAAATCATTCATTGTTGAAATCTTCAATATATATATCAATAATTTCACATAGGAATCTAAAGATTCCTAAAGAAGACTCTTGACCTAGTTAAAAACACTCTCTACCTAGCTGCTCAAGAAACCCATGAAGATTATGACACTTTAACAATAAGGAAAGTTTACCATCCTAAACTATAATTTGAAATATGGTCTCTGGTACCACTATCCTGGATACAGCCAGCACAGATGTTACATATATAACATAGAATCTCTGCTCCATGGAGTTTACAATCTAGTCAAGGCAAACATACATGACAAACAAGAGTCTATGGGAGATGTATTTATCAAGTGCTTTAGATTTAAAGACTGCTTCAAAAAGGTGAGGTTTAGACTTGATATGAATATGGCCAGAGAGGGATTCTGATGCATTCACTCAGGAAGTCTATTCCAAGTAAATGGCACAACAAGGTGAAAAGCACAGAATCGGGTACTGGCAGTGGAGGACAAGAGCACAGATAAGAGCAACTTGCTCAATAAACAGAGTACCGTGAGGAATGGAATAGGGGGAGAGAAGACAAAATAAGAAATGAGGAGCCGCAGAGAGAATAAGAGATTTAAAGAAACTTGAACTGTATGTGGAAACAAGCAGGGATAGATCAAAGAGGATAAGGATCAAATAAAGGCCCTTGGCCACAAAGAAGTCACAGGAGACTTTGACAAGAGCAGTTTCTGTGGAATTTAGAGGGCAGGAAGCCAGAGTGAAGTGGACCCTAACAGTTTGAGATAAAAAAGAAAGTCAAGACAATGAAGGTGAAAGGCAGGTTCAACGAGTCTGGATATGAAAGGGAAGAAGGAGATGGAACAATAGTTAATAAGGCAGGTAGGGTCTAGTGAAGGTTTTTATTTAGGAATGGCATGATCTCAGCATCTTTGAAGGAAGAGGGGACACTTGCAGAAGCATTTCAGGTAGGGCCAGATATCTAGCTAAATAACCCAGATTTCATAGCCTGCAGGAAAGCAGTCCTGAATTTAGCGAGATAAATAACGTATCCAGCTAACTTTGACAGAGCTGGGCATATTCAGTAGTGCAGCCACACTGCTGACTATCCCAGCAGTTAGCCAGATAGGCTTTTGTCTGACTTTGGCTAGTTGGTTAGCGGCTCAAAATTGATTCCTAGTATTTTAAAGGAAAATGCTTTTGTCTGTACTTCCAAATTGGTTACAGAGGCAGTTTATGTGGTGGGATTTTTTGGGTAGGAGATGGGGTACGGATTGCCTTCTCAATATTAGGCAATAAGAAGAATATTGAACTTGCCTGATCTCTGGTCTTTATGCAATCTAATCGTAACTATGTAAAGCAAAGAAAAATCCCAGAATGCTTAGAGAAGGAAGCTTAAATTGGGCTTGTTAAATATGTCTCTTATGAAATGGAATTACAATAATTGTCAGTTCTGGCCCTGGTAACACTAAATTGAAAAACTAATCTTTCTTAAGGGTTGAAATGAACTTGGAAATTACATATTAAAACAAGCTATGCATTGCTTTCTAATCCTAGATTGTTAGACTTTATGATGTTGTATTATTAACTCATTCTTAACTAAGTAGCAGGGTCATTCATCAAAGTGTGTTATGGCGTTAACGTCCGCAATATTTATCGCAGTGTGTGGTGTGAATTCAAATTTATTCAAAGGGGAGGAGTTTGGCTGGGATTAATGAAAATGAGGGGCATTATTATATGCTTTTAATGCCAGAAATAACTACACCTTTTCTGCAGCTGTAACACAATTTGCCTTTCAGGTTTTTTTTGGGAGGAGAGGAAAAGAGAGGGAGAGCCTCTAGAGTGGCACACATAGTAGTCAATTATTTATATCAGTATAGGAGGGCCAGCTAGAAACTCAAGGAGAAGATTTGGTGGTGGAGTAGGGTTTGGGGGGGGCCAGTTTTACATGCAGAGTGAGACGTACGAACAGCACAGTATACCTCAGTGAAGATTTGACATCATTTGGAGTGAAGAAAGACACACAAAGATGAGATTGCTACAATGTTCTCTCAGCCTAGCTTGATGGACTCTCTACCAGGGTACTATCAAGCTAGGGCAAGAGAACATTGAAATAATCTCATCTTAGTCTGACTTTTCTCACTCCAAATGACGTCAACTCTTCACTGAGGTGTAGTGTGCTTTTTGTACATCTCACTCTGGCTCCAAAACCCTACACCACCACCAAAACCTCACCTCAAGTCACTAGCTGGCCCTCTTATAGTGATATAAATAGTTGACTACTATGAAGACCTTATAAAGAATCTTTCTCTCTCTCTCTCTCTTTCTCAAGCATTGCAGGATGCAAAACTTTAACACATGTTGCAATAAACTACCTGCATGTGGTAATTCTAAAATTATCATAGACCCATCTCCTTTTCTGATCATGGGCATTATCCATGTGAGAATTATAGCATTTTGATGAATCTAGGCCTTAAGTCTTCAAGTATTGCTTCATATATATATATATTATCATAAACACAATGCATCCTTAAACAACAACAAAAAAACAAAACAAAACAAGGAATTCAGCTTTACTGACAACTTTGTGTTAGGATTTGTAGGTATGTGGGCCCTGGGCCAAGGTGAGAGATGGTACTGCCCACAGGGAGGAGCCCTGTGAGCCTCACCTTTGGGAGGCAAGGTCTCAGCAGACATCAGACACAGCTGTGGAACAGAGTCTTTATTAGAGAGATAGAGAGGCACTGCCCATGAAGCGGGGAGTGCAGGAGAAAAACACAGAGTCTGTGCGATGGGGTATACCCAAAGGGAATACCTCTGTGTTGAAGTTGCGGCAATGGTCCGTGGATCGGGGTACACCGATGAGGCTCCTCATTAGAAATGATAAGGTAGTGGTCTGTGAAGCAGGGCGCACCAGTGTAGGGTCCTCAGAAAAGATGATACGGTAATGGTCCGCAGCACGAGGTACACCGATGAGGGGTCCTCACTTACAGATGACATGGTTAGTTGGTCCGCAGTGAGGGGTATACTGATGAGGGTTCCTCACTAAGAGATGACACGGTAGTGGTCTGCAGCGCAGGGTACACTGATGAGGGTTCTTCACTAGAGATGGTGTGGTAGTGGCCCACAGCGCGGGGTACACTGATGAGGGTTTCACACTAGAGATAGTACTGTAGTGGTCTGTAAAGCGTAGGTACTCACAGCAGCGAAGGTTCCAGGAGAAGCCCCGGGGAACACGGCAAGCAGTAGTCCAACACAGAAGGCCCTCCGAGGAGCGGATAGCCAGAGACAAGGAAGGACCCCGAGGAGCGGGTACCCAGAGCGTCTAATGATAAAGTAGCAGGAACTGGATGGGAAGTCCATAGTAAGCAAAGCAGATTCAACAATGAGGGAACTCGTTGCCAAGTCATAGGTAGGCAGGGCCAGCTGGCTTAAATGTCCTGGAAGGATGACGTCATCTGGAGGGGACACCCGAGGTTCCCACCATAACGTGCTTAAGACTGGCCCATGCGCACGCCTAGGGGATTCCAAGGGCAAGATGGTGGTTGGCAGCATCTGCAGCATCCAGGGAGGCCCTGGAATGGTAGGCAGGCTGGTGATAGCTGGTGGAGGCCACAAGTCTTCCCCAAGGAGTCAAAACTGCAAAGTAGGAGGTGAGCAACAGCGGTCACAGCCGTCTGCAACCGACGGGCATACACTTTGTTTACAGAAGGGAATGTATGGGAAGAGCTAGGAAAACTGAAAGTAGACAAGGCCATGCAGCTGAATGAGGTACATCCCAGGGTACTAAGGGAGCTCAGAGATGTGCTGGCAGGTCTGCTGAAAGACTGTTCAACATATCTCTGGAAGTGGGAGTGATGCCAAAAGATTGGAGAAGAGTGACTGTGATCCCACTTCATGAGTGGTAGCAGAGAGGAGGTTGGAAACTATAGGCCAGTTAGCTTCAGCTCGGTGGTAGGGAAAATTAATGGAGAGTTGGAGACTGTTGAAGGAAATGATAGTAAACCATCTACAATCCAGTAGGTTGCTGTACCCAAGTCAGCATGGATTCACCAAGGGAAGGTCTGAATGATTTTTTTTTGATTGGGTGACTAGAGAATTTGATCAAGGAAGAGTGCTCACTGTAATTTACCTGGATTTCAGCAAAAGCTTTGATACAATCCTGCATAGGAGGCTCAAGAATAAAATGAGCAGCTTGGGAGCTCGTGCCAAGGTGGTGGAGTGGATTACAAACTGGTTTACTGACAGGAGACTGTGTGTAATGATAAATGCAAGCTACCTGAAAGAGAGAACAGTGTTGAGTGGAGTGCCACAGTGATCACTTTTGGGACTGGTGTATTGTGGAAAATTAGTGTATGTAGCTAGAACATGAAGACATCTGGATCTACAGAAAAAATAGGGTTAACAGAGAGACAGATATTCTTAGGACAGGTATTTTCTGCTGGAAAAAATACATTAACACATTCACAGATATTCTCTGCTGCCTTGTTATAAGTAAAAGGAAACAGAGAAACAGCTGCAGACATGCTGTGTGAGAAATGTACATGTAAACAGGAAAGCTACCTCTACTGAAACTAGTGTGGGAGAGCATGGCGAATAGCTAGTTTGATAAGCATGTTGCTTTGAAATGTATAGCAAAGGAAAGAATGGTATATAAGGACAGTGAAAGGCAGAATACAGTGGAATCCTGCCTGATTCTAGATGAGAGGTGGTACTCGAGCTTGTTTTCCCTTGGAAATCATCCTACAGCAAGAGAGAAAGAGGGAACTCTCTCAGCATATTGCTAAAGAAACATATGTAAATATATTTATGTTACTTTTATTTCTGTATATTATTGTAATTTGTTAGTATTGTCAGTAATTCTGCATTAGTTTTATGTGTGCACTTTCTGCTTAGCTAGTCTGTGATTGTGAATATTTTTTTATATTATTTATTTAGGCATTTTATAATACCGTCGTTCCAAAGAGAAGATCACAGTGATTTACAAAAGCAACATTCGCATTATCGGTCAACAACACAACATCAGAATGTGTTAACTAGACTGTTGATCTAGTAATTTGTGATACATTAGTTCCTTTTCAATTACATTCACATATTAGTTCCATTCACATATTAATCAGAGAGTTGTCTTAAAACTTTAAATCTCTCAATAATTGTCGCTTATTCATCTAACAATATCAATGTTGTTGATAATGACATTTTCTGCATAATGTTATTTTATGTTAGATCATATGCATTTTTGAAGAGCCATGTTTTCAGTTCATATTTGAAGCTCCTTCTTTCTGTTATCAGGCATAACGACTCTGGTAGAGAATTCCACAACATGGGGCCCGCTATGGAAAACATTTAGTCTTTTATTTGTGTTAGATGTGTACCCCGTGTTGTAAATATCATTATTAGTCTTTTGTTTTATGATCCTAGTGTTCACTGTGGTACGTATGGTTGGAGTCACTCCTATTAAACAGGTGTTTTTGTCACTGATGATGTTGAAAATTAGAGTTAATACTTTATAGTGGTTCTTGGTTGTATTGGCAGCCAGTGTAGGGCTATCAACAAGGGGGTTATGTGGTCAAATTTCCTTGCCCCTAATAAGAGTCTTGCTGAGGCATTTTGTAGTAGCTGTAAAGTTTTTAAAGACCTAAAGGCAGACCAAGAAATAGTGAGTTGCAGTAATCTATGTTTGAGAATATTAGTGTTTGTAAGACAGTGTGGAAGTTTGGAATGTTAAAGGTTTCAACCGATGTAATATTTACAGTTTGGATAATGCTGTTTTATAGGGATGTGAATTGTGTGCCCGATCGTCTTAATGATCGGGTTCGGCTAGAGGGAGAAAAAAATCTGATTGGTGGTGATATGAATCGGAATCGGTTCTGATTCACATCGTTAATTTTTTTTTAGTGAGGCCCAACCCTTTAAAATTGACCCCTTACCTTCCCCCACCCTCCCGAACCCCCAAAAAACTTTTTACGAGTACCTGGTGGTCCAGTGGGGGCGCGGGGACTGATCTCCCGCTCTCAGGGCATCGGCGCCATTTTGGCTGCCACTAAAAAATGGCGCCGATGGCCCGATAAAAAAAAACAAACACCTGGGACCACCACTAGACCACCAGGTAATTTTAAAATGTTTTGGGGGGCTCGGGAGGGTGGGGGAAGCTAAGGGGTCATTTTTAAAGGGTTGGGTGGGTTGTTTTTTTTATCGGGCCATCGGCACCATTTTTGAGTGGCAGCCAAAATGGCGCCGATGGCCCGAGAGCGGGAGATCGGTCCCCACGCCCCCACTGGACCACCAGGTACTCGTAAAACTTTTGGGGGGGTTCGGGAGGGTGGGGGAAGGTAAGGGATTAGTTGTATAGGGTTGGGGTGGGTTTAGGGGTTGTTTTGGTGTGCCAGTTTTCCTGCCCTCCCCCGATTTAAGATTTTTCACGATAAATCGGGGGAATTTCTATTGTATCGCAACTCTTAACGAGTTTTGACGATTTAAAAAAATATCTGACGATTTTTTTAAATCGTCAAAAAACGATTCACATCCCTACTGTTTTAGTTAATATATATATATGTGCGTTTTCATTGTGATGTTCTCATCGATCTGTATTCCTAGGTCTGGTACTTGTTCAGAGGGTGTACTGAGAAAATTGCCCAAGTCTAGGGGTGGCGGTTTAACGATAGAGGGGTTTCTCCTTAGCCACACAATTTCAGGTTTTTTGTGTTTAGTGTTAGTTTAAGCTGAGATAGTTCTTGCTGTATTGCCTTCATGTAAGTTGAGAGCATTAATGCTGTATTTTCAATTGATTTGGTGATAGGAATGTAGAACTGTATGTCATCTGCATATAGGAAAAATTTGATTCCTGTTACCTGCAGGAGGACTCCCATTGACTCCAGCACCCCTGTTCAACTCCAACGTCCGACCTGGCGCAGCGCAACTCGAGTCGCGGGTTGACTCCACCCCGCCTTTGATGTTGGCTGCCAGCAGAAGTCCTCGCGAAGCATGGGAAAAAAGCTATATTTAAGAGGAGCTCTCCAGCATAGCAGTGCCTCAGCCACAGGCTTGCTTGTGCTGGAGCTCTGTTGGTTTGCTGCTTGTCTCTGCTTCCTGTTTTGATCCGGACTGTTGGACCTGTTTTTCTCTGCTTCCTGTTTTGACCTGGACTGTTGGACCTGTTTTTCTTGCTGCCTGCCTTCGGACCCTTCACTTCGTTGTTCTCGGTGTTCTGCTGTCTGCTGCCTGCCCTGACCCGGACTTTTACTTGGATTTGCTACCTGCTGCCTGCCTTTGGATTACGCTGCTCTGGTTCTGTTGCCTGCTGCCTGCATCGACCCGGACTGTTCCTTGGACTCCCGAACCTCTCACGAGGCAAGGTAGGCGGTCTTCTATTTTTGGTTCCACTAACCCGAACATAACAATTCCTAGCGCCCCTAGTAATTTAAATAGAGGAAGCATATAAATGTTGAAGAATGTAGCTGAGAGTGCTAAACCTTGGGGGACACCAGTATTGATTGGGAATGTGTCATATAAGTGGTTGACCAGTTTGACTTTGAATGTCCTGTCAAGTTAAGAAGGAGGAGAGCCATTTGAAAACACTTCCATCTATTCCAATATTTTCATCTGATGGCATAGTAGATTGTGGTCCACTGTGTCAAAGTCTCTAGTTAAATCTATTAGTTCCAAGAGGTAAGATTTGTCTTTGTCAAACCCCTGTAGCACTGGATCTGTTAGAGATATGAGTAAAGATTCTCTTGAACAATATTTTCTGAATAGTAATTGGTTTGGGTATAGGATATCATTGTCTTCTAAGTGACTTTCTTGTTGCAATAACACTGCATTTTCTAGAACTTTTGCAATAAAAGTCAACTTGTATATTGGTCAATAATTATCCCAATTATCAATTCTGCCAGATTCATTTGATCCCAGCTTGTTTTGCCCCATATGGGACAGTCCTTCTGAGAGCAAGTGGTTGATTATGTCAGTTATTGTTGGAGTGATTACGTTGTGTACTATTTTCAGATAACTTGCCAGAATTAGGTCTAGTGGGTGGATAGCAGGTTTAAATTTGGTAATGATTTGATTCATTTTGAGTTTAGTTACTATGTGGAATGTGTTACATTTAGGCATCCCTTGCTTTTCTTCAGGTTTCTTTGTTGGAGAGCATGTGAGGAATTGTGTTTTTAACCTATTTATTTTGTTTAACAAGGAAGTGGCATATTCATTGCAGGTGTTCATTGGGAGGATGTATGTGCTCAAAATGGAGGAAGATGGGTCCTTGATTAAGTGTTTAATTGTTTGAACAGTAATTTGGAATTAAATATTACCCCATAAATTGGTTTTGCATAGTAATCTTTTTTTGTATTATTGATTTGTTCATGGTATTTTGTTAGAAGGGATCAGTATTTTCCTAGGCATTCTGCAGATGGGCATTTCTGCCATTGTTTCTCAGATTTTCTCAGTGTTTGTTTAGTTTGTCTCAGCAATTCGTTGTACCAAGGTTTCCTTTGTTTAGAGGTATTACATTCATTTTGGAATGTTTTTTGTCAGTATTAGGCTTAGGTTATCAGCAATATCATTGACAATTTTATCCCAGGAGTTAAAAGCTATATTGGCATTGGCTTGATTGAACTCAATTAGCTTATTTATAATTGTTCTTCAAGGATATCCAGTTTTAACTTTTTTCTGAAGGTGAAAGTTTGATTAATAATAACATTCTATACCCTACGCAATTTGGTTTCAGGAAACACCTAAGCACAGAAACCCTACTTCTCTCACTACACAACACTATACTCAGAGGTTTTGATAGAGGCCAGAGCTACCTACTGATTCTCTTGGATTTATCTGCAGCATTCGATACAGTAAATCACACAATCCTTATTGACTGGCTAACCAAAATAGGAGCCACTGGCAAAATCTTAAAATGGTTTTCATCATACCTATCGCATAGAAGCTACCAGGTATCACTCAACAACTCCCTCTCAAAAAAAATAAATCTTAACACAGGAGTACCTCAAGGTTCAGCTCTATCCACAACTCTCTTCAATATCTACCTCCTCCCAATATGTCAACTGCTAACAAGTCTCGAGCTGACCCACTTCCTATATGCAGATGACATCAAAATATTAATCCCAATACGGAACACATTGGAAGAATCCTAAAAAATAACAGCCATATACCTCGATCAAATTAAACAACTACTAACCAACCTGAAACTCATAATAAACATCGACGAAACTGAAATCATCAACATGAATAGAAAAAACAACATTTCACTACCACTACCTCTCAAAATTGACAACCGAAAGACAATCATCACACCAGTCACAAAGGCTCGCAACCTAGGAGTCACCATCAACAATGATCTATCCTTCAAAAGCCACATCACAAACAAAATCAAGGATGGCTACCACAAATTACTTACACTTAGACGACTCAAAACTTTCCTTTCCATGGACAACTTCAGATCAATATTATAACTTCTCATCCTATCAAACCTTGATTACTGCAACTCACTAATGTTTGGCTTACCACTCACCACCATCCGGCCACTCCAAATCCTACAAAACATGGCAACCAGAATCCTAATGGGATCAAAAAAATGCGACCATATCACGCCAATACTCATATCACTACATTGTCTCCCAATAAAATACCGAATAGAATTCAAAATACTAACCATACTACACAAACTAATCAATGGACAACAAACCAACTGGCTAGGTAACACAATAGAACCTCATGCACCACAACGAAACCTCCACTCTTCAAACAAAGGTCTACTGAAAATCCTTCCTACTCAAACCACACAACTAACCTCAACGCATGAAAGAGTCATCACCATAGGAAGCCCCAAACTTTGTAATGCACTTCCAACCAAATTAAGAACTCAACCGAACCAAAAAACCTTAAAGAAAGAGCTAAAAAGGGGGCGCTCTAGCGCAGCGATCAAAATGGCCGCCTAAGCGAGTGTCTCCGCTCCAGTCTTTCCAATAATCTGGGGAAACTATACTCCAAAATATTTTCCAGCGCTAATTTTTAGATCCTACGGCTCCTAAATCATTACTGCACCCGATGGCAGCGAACAAAACCGGGAAAATAGAGGCAGCTTTTGCGGCGGCGGCCGGAACAAAAAGATCGAAGGCTGACCCTCCGTCACCAGGCAAGGCCCCGCCGGCGAAAGTCATGGCGTCCGCTGATGTTGTATTAATCGAGCTGCGACAACTCAAAGACTTGATTAATATTAATATTGATGCCACTAACGCAATCCGAAGCGAATTGCAAGCGGTTTCCACCCAGCTTGACACGTTTCGCTCCCGTCTCGACGATGTGGAAACTCAAGTCTCCTCCTTGTTACTAACAACTACTTCCGTCCCCCAGCTTACAAAAGATGTGGCACATTTACAAAATTCTCTAGAAGACCTCTCTAACAGAAATCGCCGCAATAACATAAGGATTCTCGGTGTTGCAGAAGGAGAAGAAGGTAACGATATCGGCGGCTTTATCCTTAAACTGCTTAACACTAGCCTCCATCTCGCATTTCAGTATCCTGCTGAAATTGAAAGGGCCCATAGAGTGCCCGCTAAACCTCTTCATAACTCTAAATATCCGCGGCCCATTATTTTCAAATTGCTGCGTCATCCGCAAGTCCTTCAAATACTGGCGGCTGCCAGGACTCAGGCACCTATTCAATATAAAGGCCATAATGTACTTTTTGTTCCCGATTTAGCCAAGGAAACTGCTACGAGGCGTAAAGCCTTTCTCGCCCTCCGACCACGGCTTCAGCGCGTAGGTGCGAAATACGGGCTACTCTATCCAGCGCAGATGAAAGTTACTCACCTTAATCACACCAGGATATATCAACAACCTCATGACCTGGAGGTCTTCCTTCAATCCCTTGAAGATAGCCAAGATATGAATACCTGAATTGATACTATATAAGGCTACTCTTAGCCCTAAAGTGGCACTCCTTTTACAATAGCTCTGACTAGAGCTGAAAGGCCGTCAACTTCGCTGGTACAGTTGACATTTATGCTTCTTCCTTTCCCCTTTTTGATTGATTTCACTTTTTGCGTATTCAGATGAGCGGAGCGGATCGTTTGGAAGGCCAGTGGTCCGCCTGGAAACCCATCACTAGTCCCTGCAGGGACTTTCTAGAATAGCACGGATAGTGCTAACAACACTTGACATCTTTTGTTTTCCTTTTTTCCTTTTTTTTTTTCTCTCTCTCATCTCTTCTCCTTTTCTCTTTGCTACTCTTTTCTATATTCTTTCTAATCCTCTTCTAGCCTCTTCTTTATTCCTCTCTGTCAGATTTACTTATCTATCTCTCTTCTTGTTTGCTCTTACTTCCTAAACTACAAAGGCATACTTCAGGTTATTTTTACATCGCTCCTCTTCCTACTTGCTCATGACTACCGCCATTACCTCATTTACTGTGGTATCTCTCAATGTCCAAGGATTTTCACATCCCATCAAGAGGAAAAAAGTTCTCACTTATTTAAATTCCTTGCACGCAGATATCGCTCTCCTGCAGGAGACCCGGTTGACATCAGCTGAGTCCCTTAAACTGAAGCGGCACTGGGTGGGTCAAATTTCATTCAGTCCTGCAATTCATAAAAAACGGGGAACAGCTATACTTATCAATAAACGACTAGATGCAACGATTCTTCAGCAATCTGCGGATCTTGATGGTAGATGGAATATCATTCAAATTTCTATACATAAAGAAGTTTACAATATTCTCAACTTATATGCTCCAAATCAAGATGATCCTGTTTTTTTTCACACTGTGTTTTCGCATCTCCTGGCTACTGACTCTGCACAGATTATCGTTGGAGGGGACTTTAATCAGGTCCTAGACCCCTTTATAGATCGGAAATCGACGGCACGCTTATCCATATCAAAATCAAGCAAAGCTCTCAAACATCTCATGTCTTCATTTGGATTATCAGATCCTTGGCGTCTTCTTCATCCTGGGGACAAGGAATACACTTTCTTCTCTGCTCCACATTCCTCTTACTCTCGCATTGACTTCTTCTTAACATCTCATTCCTTAATCCCGCAGATCCTCTCAGCTGACATTGCCCCTATATTGGTCTCGGATCATGCTGCCATTATTATTCGATGCACTTTACAGTCACCTATTATAACGGACAAAATATGGAGATTCAATTCTTCGTTATTAGCAGACTCAGCCTTTGTAGACCACATTCGTACTCATACTATGGATTACTTTTCTACTAATGACACTTCAGACGTCTCAATCTCAACCCTCTGGGAGGCCTACAAGGCCACTATTAGGGGCATTATCATCAGCTACTCAGCACATCAGCGGAAAACTAAACAAGCAGAATTAGCTAAACTTCAGAGTTCTGTTGCCTCTTTGGAATCCGAACACATTCAACGGCCGACCAGCACCTCTCTAGCAGCTGTAATAAAGGCAAAATTTCAATATAATCAGCTTCTCAGCACATCTGTTCGTTTATCTACTTTTCACACGAATGCTACTTATTATGTGGAAAACAATAAATGTGGACATCTTCTGGCCTCTTACTTAAAGAAGAAGGCAGAAAAAAAATGTATCACTCATCTCACATCTGCTTCAAATCAGGTTCTTACTCAAGATGTGGATATTCTGCGTGAATTCCGAGACTTTTATGAAAAGCTTTACCAGCAAGAAGTTCATCTTTCAGAAGAAGATCTTCATTCCTTTTTTTCCACAATCTCCCACCCTTCGTTATCAGTGCAACAGATTCAGGACCTTGAGTCTCCAATTACTACGCAGGAAATTGAATGTGCGATTCATGCTCTCCCAGCAGGGAAAGCCCCCGGACCGGACGGCTTCACTACTGATTTTTATAAAACTTTTAGCAAAGAATTAGTTCCATATTTACAACAGTATTATTTGATTGCCCCGGATCAACCAGAACTCTTCTCTTCTTTCTCCACAGCGTGTATCGTGGTTCTTCCAAAGCCAGGTAGAGACGCTACGGAAGTTGGCAACTATAGGCCCATATCTTTACTGAATACAGATTACAAACTTTTTACTAAAATATTAGCAACTCGACTATCCCGTATAATGTCCAGTATTATTCACCCAGACCAATCTGGTTTCATTAAAAATAGGCTCATAACAAATAACACTAGACTTTTTTTCCACATTCATGAAGCGGTATCCTCTGCCCCCTCCCCGGTCATAGCTGTTTCTCTGGATGCTGAAAAAGCTTTCGACCGTGTGGAGTGGTCTTTTCTTTTCTCCACCTTACATAAATTTGGTTTTGGCCCCAATTTCATCTCATGGATTAAACTCCTCTATTTTTCTCCCACTGCTTTTTTATATCTAAATAACCGCAGATCCCCAATTTTTTCTCTTCATAGAGGAACTCGCCAAGGATGTCCCCTTTCTCCTCTGCTCTTCAACCTGGCTTTGGAACCCCTTCTTCTTGCCATCCGACAAAATTCGTTAATTACAGGTGTGAAAATTGGATCGGAAGAATATAAGTTATCAGCTTATGCAGATGATGTGTTGCTTTTTCTGTCTCATCCTGATTCCTCCCTTCCACACCTCCTCCAGCAAATTGCCTCATACTCTGCTCTCTCTGGTTATAAAATTAACTGGCACAAGACGGAACTCCTCCCCCTCAATACTTTAGGTTCCTTGGTTGATCTCACTAATTCTACTATACAAAGAGTCCCCCATTGTATTAAATATTTGGGAATTTACTTTTACTCCGAGCCCCAATTAACAATTTCTAATGCTGAAACCCGTATTCTCCAAACGATAAAAGATCTCACTATCCACTGGTCACCCCTATATCTCACATGGTGGGGGCGATTAGACACTATAAAAATGGTGGTTGCCCCTAAGATCACTTATGCATTATCAATGATTCCTATTTTCTTCTCCTATGCCTTTTACAAGCAAATTGACCGGATACTATCTTCCTTCTTATGGAAGAATAAGACCCCCAGAATTGCTTTAACTAAACTCAAGCTCGTTAAGGCTGAGGGAGGTGTCAATTTCCCTAACTTCTATGCCTACCATCAAGCTTTCATGCTTCAACAAGCTCAGCATCATTTCTCTCCCTCTGCTACTCAAGGGGAAAGACCTAGATGGCTAGATTTGGAATGTTCACTAGTATCCCCTTTCCCACTTACTTGTTTCCCAGGGATGAAAATATCCAAACAACTTGAATCTAATGCAATTTTACGCTCACTTCACAAGGCATACTCCCTTTTCGACTCCATTCGCCCCAAACATATATGCTCTTGGAGCTATTCTAACATGGCCCCCATATGGCGTAACTCTAGATTGACCATTGACAAACACCCTCTCAACTGGCCGCTATGGCAGACAAAAGGCATTTGGTTCTTGGCCTCCATTTTGGAAGATGTTACGATACATACGTTTCCTCGAATGCGAGCAAAATACGGCCTACCAACCTCTCAATTTTTTGCTTGGTTGCAATTACGAAATGTTATAGCTGCTTCCTCATACTCCTCCACTCCACTCAATACATCCCCCTATCTATTGCAAGTTTTCCAGGAGCATGGGCCTCAGAGGCATTTAGCATCGAAACTATATAAAATTCTTGTATCTACTGATGCTCATGTTCTTTGAAATGGGCTTTACTCCATATGGTCTAAAGAAATTGACGCCCATATTGGTCAACCTACATGGCGATATCTTTGGACCATAACAACTCGCATCACACTATCCTCCAGCTTGACGCAATCCTCCTTTTTTCTCATGCACAGAGCTTTTTGGACACCTTGGAGATTACATAGGGCCGGTTTACTTACCTCCCATCAATGCTGGTCATGCTCAGCACCCAAAGCGACTTTTGAGCATATGTTCTTTTTTTGCCCATATGTACGAACTTTTTGGTTCCAAGTTTGGTCAACGATCACTTCCATCATCCCCATCTCCCATTCCTTTACGTATGCTGTGTTTTTTCTTCGAGGTTCCAATCCTACGTTTTCCCTGTCTCTTCCTCATCGGAAATTAATGGACTTCTTGTTTGCTATTGCTATTCACACAATACTATCTAACTGGAAACGTAGTGATTTGCTTTCACAAGCCTGGTGGTGGAATTCTGTGTGTATGTATTATAAGTATGAAAAAGCCATGGCTATAAAGTGTAATCGGCTTGCTTCTTGGGCTCAAGTATGGAAACCGCTTGAAAATTATATCACCTCTCTATCTTGATAACCTGATGCTTACTTGCATATTCCAACTTTCTCTGCCATATCCATAAGTCACTTTCCCTTGCATTTTTATCTTTCTCTCTTTATCTTTCCTCTCTCTTATTCCCTCTCTACCTTTTCGTTTTAGTCTCTTCTTCTCTCAGGATTCTCTTATAACGTACTTTGTACTGTTCTTTATGCTCACTCCCTCCATTATTCTTGCTCATACAGTAAATGTGGATTCTTTATTTATTTGGAATGTATGCTTAATTTGAGCCCTGCCAATTAGATATCTATTGCAATGTGCTATTGTGTTCGAATTTCTTATATGCTGCTCTCCATTATGTTGAATCCTGTCTCTTCTTTTATTTTGTAATCTCTCTGCTTTATGTTTCAAAAAAAAAAATGTTTAATAAATCGTTTAAACTAAAAAAAAAAAAAAGAAAGAGCTAAAAATCTGGCTTTTCACTAAAGCCTACCAAAACAACCACTGAATACCACACATTCCAAAACAACAACTGAATTCCACCCACAACCTCCACCAATTTCCAAGTCCCAAGTCACTAGACCCTCCGTGTGCACCCTTTACACACATACCCAGTAACTTACCACCCTTCCAGATGAACCCTATGACTCTGTTACCCCTATCCTCTCCATTTGAACCCTATCCTCATCGACCCTAGCAACCATTGGTAACTGCTTAACTAACATTATAAATGCATATCTATATAACTAACCTCATTTCTACGATAACAGTAATTCTGATCCTAATGTATATGATACCTCCGATTTTAATATATACTATAATGCATGCATCAACTTTTTGCATCGAAAATTGTAAACCGTTATGATGGCAAAAAACCAAATGATGGTATATAAAACTCGATAAATAAATAAATAGATTAATAATTATTATTTAACTTTGTTATCTTTGTGTTGAGGAACATTATTTCTGCTTGTATTAGTTGGTGATCAGACCAGGGAAATTTATTGTGGGAAGTATTGATTGAACAATTATTGTAGGTGGCAAATATTAAATCTAGAATGTATCCTGCTTTATGAGTGGGGTTGGTTGCAAATTGTGACCATCCCATTGCTTCCATGGTATCTTAGAAGATTTCACAGGCTGTAGTTCTTGGTCTATCTACATGTAGGTTGAAGTCTCTCCTACTATTATTGCAGAGTCTGGTGATGGAAACACATTAGTGAATAACTTGACAAGAGGTGTGCAGTCTTTCTGATGTGTTTCTGGGAGGCAATAAACCATTTCTATGTTTAGTTCTGGTGATTTTAGTATCGCTACCTCATAGGGCGGGCTAATCTGTATTTGTAAGGTTTAAGTTTAAGTTCTTATTTTAGTGATTATTAGTAGGCCTCCACCTTTGCATTTAGGTCTGGGGAAGTGAAAGATATCATAGTTGGGTTGGTCAATTTGGTCAATTTGCTTTAAAAGTACATTATCTTTGTCATTTAGCCAGGTTTCAGAAATGCAGAAGATAGTAGGCTTTAGATCTTCTAACATATCATTTATCACTGGAATTTTTTTGTCAGTGATTGAAGATTCTGTAATAGGAGTGTAAACAAGAAGCAGAATGGGATTGTGAGAGAGTTATTACTCAGTGACGGGGGGGGGGGGGGGGATCTGTCTTATATTCCTTTCATGGTTCAGTTTTTGTGTATGCTTTCTTAGTTCCAAAAAACAATAAGGAAGTTAATCTATCAAAGCCATGAGGAAACCAAAAAAGGGGATTGATCTCAAGTCCTTCAAATGACTTTATTGTATAAATAACAATTTAGATCATTTGAAGGACTTGCTGTCTTAGTTCGCCATAAATGCCTTGTCCAAGTAAGGATTCAAGAATGTTTATTTGCTCCATTGTTGGTTTGGTTTCTGACAGGAGGAAGGTTATTGCAGTAAAATATACTGCAGGCCAGTTAAAGAGGAGGAAGGTGCAGGCTAGCCTGCAGGTGTGAACAAAGGGGCACACAAAGAGGCAAGCTCATTTGCTGTGTTCCTTTGCTGTGCTCCTTTCAGCATTGCCACCAGGATCTTGTTGCTTCAGCGGCAATAAATGTTTTGAAGCCAGCATCTACCTCTAGTATCATGTGATTCTTACATACCTCTGGGGTTGGTACTTCACCATGTGTCATTGTTTCTTAGTGTGTTTGTGTGATCCAAACTACAAGGCAAAAACCACCATACCCCCAACCCATTACTACAAGTTCTGCTCAATATCTTTGCTAGCAACATTGTGTAGGGATAGAACATAAAGTTTATCTTTCTGCAGATGATACTAAGGTCTGCAATAGAGTGGACACACCTAAAGGAGTAGAGAAAATAAAAAAGTGATTTAAGAAAGCTTGAAAGGTGTTGAAGATTTGGCATCGGGATTCAATGCCAAGAAGTCCAGAGTCATGTATCTGGACTGTGGTAATCCAAAAGAGCTGTATGTGATGGGGAGTGAAATAGTATCATTCACAGACTGGGAGAGGGACCTTGCAGGTAATAGTATCTGGCGATCTTTCAGGAGCAAATCACTGTGACAAGGTGATAGCTAATAGGGGTGTGAATCGTGTGATCGATCGTCTTAATGATCGATTTTGGCTGGGGGGGAGGGAAATCTGATCGTCGTGTTTGTTTTTTTGTAAATCGTTAAAAATCGTAAATCGGGGGAGGGCGGTAAAACCGGCACACCAAAACAACCCTAAAACCCACCCCGAACCTTTAAAACAAATCCCCCACCCTCCCGAACCCCCCCCCCCCAAATGTTTTAAATTACCTGGGGTCCAGTGGGGTGGTCCCGGCGCGATCTCCCGCTCTCTGGCCACGGCTGCGTTAAGAGAAATGGCGCCGGTGGCCCTTTGCCCTTATCATGTGACAGGGCAAAGGTAGCGCTGGTGCCATTTTGGTTCCTGGCTCCCAACGTCAAGCGTGCAGGAGATCGCTTCCGGACCCCCGCTGGACCCCCAGGGACTTTTGGCCAGCTTGTTCTCACTATGTCCTCACTATGTCCTCACTATGTTCTCACTATGTCCTCACTATGTCCTCACTTTGCCCTCACTATGTCATACGGGCGACAGTCGCCCGTATGACATAGTGAGGGCAAAGGTAGCGCAGGCGCCATTTTGAATATTGGCAATACGGCCCGCGTGCAGGAGGTCGCTCCCGGAACCCCGCTGGACTTTTGGCAAGTCTTGTGAGGGTCAGGAGACCCCCCCAAGCTGGGGGGGTCTCCTGACCCCTGCTGGGAGTCCAGCAGGGGTCAGATCGCTCCCGGACCCCTGCTGGGAGTCCAGCAGGGGTCCGGGAGCGATCTCCTGCATGCGTGACGTCGGGAGCCAGGAACCAAAATGGCGCTGGCGCTACCTTTGCCCTGTCACATGATAAGGGCAAAGGGCCACCGGCACCATTTCTCTTAACGCAGCCGTGGCCAGAGAGCAGGAGATCGCACCGGGACCCCCCCACTGGACCCCAGGTAATTTAAAACATTTGGGGGGGGGGTTCGGGAGGGTGGGGAATTTGTTTTAAAGGTTCGGGGTGGGTTTTAGGGTTGTTTTGGTGTGCCGGTTTTCCCGCCCTCCCCCAAATAATTCCCGTGCCCTATTTAACGATACAATACAAATGCCCCTGACGATAAATCGGGAGCATTTGTATTGTATCGTGCACTCTAACGATTTTGGACGATTTTAAAATTATCTGACGATAATTTTAATCGTTCAAAAACGATTCACATCCCTAATAGCTAAAGTCAGGAGAATGCTGGCTAAATAGAGAGAGGAATAACTAATAAGGAAAAGGAGATGGTAATGCCCTTGTAGAGGTGCTTGATGAGGCCTCACCTGGAGTACTGTGTTCAGTTCTGAAGACCGTATCTCAAAAAGGAGAGAGAAACATTGGAAGCAGTCCAGAGAAAGGCAATCAAAATGGTGTGGGGTTTATATTGGAAGACTTTAGAGGAGTGACTGAAGCTTCTAAATATATATACCCTGAAAGACAGGAGGTGCAGGGGAAATATGATACAGACCTTCAGATACCTGAAAAGTTTTAATGATGTAAAAACTTTGAACCTTTTTCTTTGGAAAAGAAACTGTAGAACAAGGGGTCACAAAATGAAACTCCAGTGGGGAAGACTCAGAACCAACATTGGGAAATATTAATGAAAAGGATGGCGGATGCCCTTCCAAAAGAGGTAGCAAGGATGAAAACAGTAAACAAATTCAAAAGGGCATGGGATAAACACTACGGATCCCTAAAGGCTAAAGGTTAGAAATGAAAAAAAGGGTGCATGGAGTTAAGCTGCATGGAGGGGTACCTGCTACCCTTAACAGAAGGCATAGGGAATGCTACTCTTAACCCAATTAGCCAACCTTGATGCTTTTAAGGCAACTGCAACATAGCTCTCTACTTTGATGGTGGGGGGAAAATGGGGACTTGGAATCAGATAACAGCCAATGCTGGGCCCTGATTTTTACGGTCCAGGATTCTGATATGCAGACATTAGGGAAAAAGAAAAGGACTGCTTATTTGGACAAAGCCAAAAGCAAAGTATGTTCAAGCAGCATTGCCTGAATTATCAAGAAGGCTGCTCACCCTGTAAAAATGTTTCTAACAGTAATTTTGTTCTGGGTTTGACAGTTGGTTGGTTCTGATTATTAAATATTACTACCTTTAAGATAAGGCTAGGGGGTATCCCCTTGCTACAGCAACTCCCATTCGCAAGTCCCCACACTGTACTCCAAGTAATCAGCTGCAAATGACTCCCTGCAGTGTCTGAGGGTCTGAGAGATGTGAGTTGCCGTGCCCAATGTCATGTTATCCTCAACCATTGAAAACCCAGCTTGGCCCATTCTCATTTATAGTATGAGAAATGGGATCTTAATATTATCAGAAGTTTTAACTGCCTCTACAGTCATTTCTCATCACTTTCCCTCACAGAGAACATTTTTCTGAAGTATTTGAAAAACATATGTATCTGAATAAGATATTTCAATCTGACAGAAGTAACTAACATTACCATTTTTTATAATCGATGGTTAGTTGAATTCTCACTTTTGCCACATGGCAATTGAACTCAAATCTCTGTAATGAATTCAGACCCAAGTATTCATCTGTCTTTTGACCATATAGAACCATCTTATGCAGCTAAAAGTCACAAATTGACCATGCTGATTAGCTGATTTATGGCTTCTACATGCATAGAGCAAGCTGTGTAGTCAATTTGCAGCATTTGCTATCTAATATAGAAGAAATACTGGAATAGAAGTATTGCCCCAGTAATGAAACACAAGGAAACTAATTTTCTGGAAATTATTAACTGAGATAACTATCTGAAAATGGATGAATAGTTTCTATTTAACATTAACCAAGCATCTCTAATATGAAGATGATTTATATTATTTTTACAGATGAACACAAGGAAAACTGAGGAATTTCCATTTGGCATAGAATTACTGTCACCAGAATGGCATATATTGTAAATTACTCTGTTATTTTCTTTATAACATCTAACATCTGTGAATATAATGCATTGTTTCATAGTATTCTGTAAAAAAATAAAATAAAGAAACTTTTAACAACAGGCTTCTTTGCTTCTGCTTCTGCATTAGGATATTTCAGTTGAAGGAGTAGAGAAGAAAGGTAGTGCAGGGTGACTGAATAACTTTTATTGAAAGCATTCTATGGAGCAGAAATCCAAGGGAGCAGTTCACAATGGGATGAGATAGATTTGTGAACCAAGCAGGAGAGATGCCTCAAAGGTGACCATGTCTAATGATTTAGAGGAAATGAAAAAGTGTGATAAGGGGTTGTCAGAGCAAGAGAAATACTAGGGTGCATAGAAAGAGACATGACCAATAGAAAGAAGGTAGGGACAATGCCTTTGTTACAAGTCATTCTTGAGTCCTCATCTGGAGTATTATGTCTAGCTATGGAGGTCATATCTCGGAAAGGATATAGAGAGAATAGAGGCAGTCCAGATAAGTGCTCTCAAAATGGTATAGAATCTGTACCAAAAGTCCAATGAGATATGACTTACTGACCTAATAGAACAACAGGAACGATATACTAGAGATATTAAATATCTCAAAGTTATAAATAATGCAGAAGAAGCAAAATGTTTCATAAACATTTTTCCCATAGACAAAGTGAGAGAAAATCTTTAGTAAATCAGACCCAAAGTTCTCAATCAAGATATTAGGGTATGAAGATCCAAAGGGATAGACGTAGAAGTAACATCAAAAAGTCGCTTTTCATTGGAGGCTGGAAGATGGCATAGATTGGCCTTTCCTTGGAGGTGGCAGAAGCAAGAACAGTAATGAATCCAAAGAAAGTATGGCATAAGCAAAGATCATCCTTAGTTATGGAATGGAAAGCCAGGAAATAAAATTGGGCAGATGAAAAGGACTTTCTACCACCGTCTTCTATGTTTCTATGAGAATAAACCACAAAATGTTTTTGTGATA
Organism: Rhinatrema bivittatum; assembly: GCF_901001135.1. NCBI lineage: Eukaryota > Metazoa > Chordata > Amphibia > Gymnophiona > Rhinatrematidae > Rhinatrema > Rhinatrema bivittatum. The sequence goes on along the minus strand of NC_042620.1, from coordinate 56,362,096 downwards.
TGAGATTCAAAAATAAAATTCCACCAGCTTGTGCCATAGGGATTTATAGTTCTGCTTGCTTTCCTAATAACAGTATATGAATATGTATCATTCATGCTTTATGGTCTTAATCCCATGTTGCTGCATTTAGAAATGAGGTACAACTTTGTTTTTTCTTAGCACATGTATTTATTTAAAAAGTTTAGTAAAAATATATATATAATTATTATAGTATTTTATCAAACTGATGTAGAATGTTCACTTACTGTTATAAATTCTATAAACATTATTAAAACAGCATGCATAAACACACAATTCAGCCAATAATCTTCTAAATACCATCTTCTTCCAAAATACAGTGTTTGCAAGCCCTACCTTATACATTCAACCAAATACACCCATTCTTCTCATTATAAAGGAAAGAGTTAAACTTTAACTAAATTCCTGAATATTAAATAATTTACTTCATTCCTAATAACAACCGGTAGAGCGTTCCAAGCCTGAGGAGTCAAGATGAAAAGCACATTTTATCCCTTTACCAGACCAAAATGTATGGATATTAGAGATATGAATCGTGTGCCAGATCGTCTTAACGATCAGCTTCGGCTGGGGGTGGGGGGGGGGGGAATCTGATCGTTAAGATATGTGAATTGGAATCGTTTCCGATTCCAATTCACATCACTAATTTTTTTTTTTAGGGAGGCCCGCGCTGCTAAAAAAAAACCCGCCCGACCCTTTCAATCGACCCCCCTTAGCCTCCCCCACCCTCCCGACCCCCCCAAAACCTTTTAACATTACCTGGTGGTCCAGGGAGTCCTCAGGGGACAATTTCCCGTTCCCAGGCATCAGCTGCGCTAAAATAAAATGGTGCCGATGCCCCTTTGCCCTTACCATGTGACAGGGTATCCGTGCCATTGGCCGGCCCCTGTCAAATGGTAGGAGCACTGGATGGCCGGTGCCATCTTTAAAGATGGCACCGGCCATCTATACTCATCAGCCCCTATTATACTATACTCTATAATAGGGGCTGATGAGTAAAGATGTATTGCAATTTGCCTTTGGAATAAAGCAGAGTTTCACATTTTCATAAATAAATAAATAAATAAATAAATAAATAAATATTCCATTTTGATGTACATGAAACAAAGCAGAAGGCAGGGCCCACAAAATCATTCACTCATTTCATGGAATGACAGGTGGTGGATCAGTCTAAACTCCCCAGGTTATTTCTTAGATACCTCCACTAGTAGTAGAATTTATAGTTAACTAACTACTGGCCTACTAACAAAGGAGCCGGACATCCTTTCCTAGCTAGAATCTTATCAAGTAACTTTTTCACTGCCTTTTCATTTTCTTCTACTTTCAGGGGTATTGCATTTTGGCCTTAGGAAGGATAATTTTTTATGACATTTCTGTATGTACAATAGTGATGTATGCACAGAAATGGCATTTTGCAAAATTGCCCACAAAATAAGTGGACAAATTAATCAGACTGGGTTGTGGAGTTGGTTAGGGGTTTGCACTTATGTCCATACTTTTGGATTTTAAAAGGCATGCATGTACATTTTCACAGGAACTTTGTACGGATGTCTAAACAGGTGTAGATTCTGTAGGTACATTTGGTGGGAAATTTTTCAAATCACACAAGTCTGCATTGAAAATTGGTATTTTATTGTATATTACAAACTACCTCCAGAGTGAAACCTTTAGGGAAACCCACTACTATTAACCACTTAGCTTTCTGCCTGGAGGCTGATTTGCTTCTAGTGGTTGTTATAGCACACCTCCACAAACCACTATTGCATCTACTCTGGAAGTGCCCTGTTCTTGCCCGTTATGCACACATGGCTGTACTTGCATGCCCATTGCTAATGCCAGTGCCCTTCATTATACAATTTAGAAAACCTTCTCTGTTCCCTACCTGGTCCCTTAAAGCTGCCCTTTTTTCTACTTCACACTCCCATTTATCACCAAAAATGTAGGTCATACCCCTCACTTTACTTTCCAGCTCCCAGCTCATTTGGTGTGGTAGCTAAGGATGTGCAGTCATTTTAAACAAACATGCTACATTGGACAAATGAGGCTACTAATGGTTTGTTCTGACTGAAATGAACCTATAAGGATTTCTCTAAAAAATATCCCAAAATTTTCAGGTATTTTCAATTTCATCCACGTCCACGAAAAATGAAAAATAGCTCTGCCTGAGAACTTCTAACCCTTTCCTTCTTGGCAAGCAAAGGTCTAGGACCAGGCCTCCCCAGGCCCAGCAGAGTCCACTCCGGCTCCATCTGATCCCAAACCCTGCTACTGAAACTCCAGCCTTGGGCCCTGGTCTAATCAGCTGGGCCTCCCCAGGCCCCTCCATCCCAGTTAACATTTTCTGGGCACAGGGACCTCGCCAGCCCACACTTAGAACATCCATGGGACGCAGCATCATGGAAAGGACAGGAGCAATCACTCTTTGCTCTTTAAAAATGACACCATTGGCCTGATGGATGGCACCAAAGTGATGTCATTTGCAGTTCAGTAAGGAACCTCTGTAGTCTCCCCACCTCTTGGACAATTGCTGCTGCTGGGACCTGATTTCACCAGTTCTACAGCTGAAGCTTCGTTCTCATCATCCCCCCAACCGCAGATGCTCTATGTCCTGGAGATATAGCCCTTGCAACCTGATTCACCTAGGTGCCTTTCTGATCCTGTGGTTTTCTGAATTACCCATCTGGCTTGCCTGCTAGGTGGGAGTTTGGCATTCTCTTTTGTTTCTGCACTGGCTTTTCTTTTTTGTTACCCTAATCTTCCTTCCAAGTGGTGATATTTCCTTTCTTTTTGCAGGAGTTTTGCCTTTCATCTTGCTGGCTGTCATGTGTTCAGATGACCGTTTTGCATTTTTAAGGCAGTAGAAATGCAGCATGGAAAGAAACCCTTTTGTGTCCTTAGCCCTCAGCTTCTCCATGCTGCCCACGTCTGGCCTGCTGGGCCGTCTTTCAGCCTTCTGGCACTTTGACCCACCAGATCCCTACTGTAATCCTCCCTGGTGGCACTGCACTTCTCTGCGATCCCCAGTCTGGGCCTGCTTGCCTCCTAAATGCTGAGGCTGTTTGCAACTGAAGACCAATTGCCACTGACTCTGGGGCTTGGCTGATATTGCTGCCCCCCTGCCTTTACTGCTAGATCTCATCTGCCAGAGACCCTGCTGCTGCTGATTCTGGGACCGAGTGCTGCATGAAACCCTGATGCTGATGCTGCCTCCAGAGTCCTCCTGCTACTGCTTTGATTGGACACAGTCCAGTTTCTGCTGCTGTTGTATTCTTGTCGCCGATCACCACTGATGCTCTTCTATTGGAAAGTCTTCCCTGCCATGATTTCATTGTTGGCTCGCTGTCCTGCATTACCTCACTTTTTTCATCCCTCCCTCCTGCCCCTTCCTCAATGACTCATCCCCTCCAAACTGTTACTCTTTGAATTAAAAAAAAAAAAAAAAGCCCGGCGTAGACTGAGTGTCTTTTGCTCTTTTTACTTTATTCCCTTTTGTGTGTATAGTGACTATTTATGTGAAAATGATTCCTGCAATACCCTCAGCTGTTAAAGCAGTCCAACAACAAGATTTGTTTGGAGAGATAAAATGGGCAAGCTCATTAAAAGTCCATCTCTTTACAATTCATATATTTAAAATTAATAATTCTTACATTGATTGGCTGAGTTGGCAAGTCAAGGGGATATGGATACTTGAGCAGGCTATGGAAGATGGTTGCTTAATGAGCTTCCGGAGTCTGCAATCTAAGCTCACTTTACCATAAACTCATCTATTTAAATGGTAACAGCTGTCAAGTTTTTTAAGTGGCACTCTGTAGCTGTCCAAACTAAAGAAACAACCAGACAGCATTAAATATGGTTTAAAAATAATCTCTTCCCCTTTGATTCTATTTTCTGTTGTTTATATTTGGCACCGTACGGCTTTTATTGCTTGTTTTCTAGATTCTCCTGGCAGTTTGAATGCTTTCTATTCTGTTTGTCATGTAATTGTATTTTACTGATATTTCAAAATACACAATTTCTGTGCTAAGAAAAAATAAATGAGCACAGGCTGTCTTCTCTTCACCACCGAGTGATACCAGCCATGTTATGAGACCGTAGCTCCTTTGCCCATAGCCAAGTCCATATGCCATGGTTGCGCAATCCCTTGGCAAAGTCAACCCATCTTCTTCATACAGTTTCAGTATTCAGCAAGCATTCAAAAATGCACTATAATTAATAATGAGGCTAGAAATCCTCCAAAGATTAAAATAATTATTTGGGTGGGAGGGAGGCCTTACAAGTCAATGATGTCAGTGAAGAAGGGACAGAAAAGAGAAATGGACTGTACATACTAAGTGGTGCCTGATTCACTCTATTTTTAAGCTGATTTTTTTTTGATCCAAGAAGTTCTGATTTAGAATGGAACAGTTCACTCACAGCTATATTGGGATGTCCTTAAAGCACTGTATTTTATGAAAACCAGCATTTACATTCTCACTGACCATGCATTGCACATGCACAAATGTTTTCTCCTTCATACTATTTGTAAACTTTCAGAACTTTTTCCTACTTTGCAATTGCTGGTAAATTCAGTAAGTCAGATCAGATATTACATCACTGATAATGGTCTGATTGGAAGAGCTATACTAAATTGTGGGATTTGATTTGTAATAAAGCATTATAAGTTATATATTCTTCCTCAAGGCATTTTGCTGGTGCTTTTCCAGTGATATACAACCTCCTAAGGCAATAACGGGTATTTATAAATCTAGATTTCTACTCACATTGTACATTAATGCTGCAAACTGATTTAGACTAAGATAGAAAAAAATTGTCTCTGAGGGATAACATTTTAAAAGTTTGTAGAAAAAAAACAACCTAGCTTCAATGTCACATATTTTCTTAAACATATGAAAGCAAAGGTCATTGAACTTACTGTTAACAGTCTGGTAATTTCTTTAATTATCTAGTGAGATGGGGCATAGCGTGTTTGTTTGCTATTTTGAAACTGGAGCTCCTCCATAGAGGTTTAAGAGTGGAGATGGGAAAAAACTTGAGATAGTTAGCATTGACGAAAATTAATGGGTATCCCATGAGGCATTAAAAATGGAATCATATTTAAGGGGGAAAAAAGTAGTTGGTAAGACAGATCACTTGCAAATTGAAAGAATTCAGCACTCAGCTGCAGTAATATGTCCATTTCACACATTCTACAAGTGTACATTGTGAGGGCAATTCACAAAATGATTCCTGTAGGTAAAAAAAACATTTAACCTAAACAAACTGGCTATTTGAAAGTTGCCCAGTCTCAATGTGAACAGAAGCATTGTGGAAAAAAACATAGACTTTTAGTCTCAATGAGAAAAGGCATTCCCAGTGGCATGTTTAGGTCAGGAGAGAAAAAGCACACATGTAGATTGTGTAGTCAATGCTATGAGCATACAGGTTACAAGTGTAAATGTAATGCACTATCAAAGCAATTTAAAAAAAACCATTTATGCGCATACTGTACATCTATATGTGAATATCCTATAGACAATTCAATGGTATATACTGTAGCAAATTTCAAAAGCCCATTTACATGGGTAAAGTGCATTTACACAGGTAAAACCCAATTTTAAGTGTGTAAACAATTTTTAAATGAGACCCATACTTGTCCAGGAAAATACTACTCACACATAAAATAGGCATGTGTCCACAGTTGCATGTTTGCAACGTGTCTCCAAGAAAGCACTAAGGTAATCTGCACAAAGCAGATTACACGAATGCTGGGGGTAACCTGCATGGAGGGACCAAGGCCAGATATTTCACAGTTCTCAGTAATCTTGGTGGTCTAGGGATGGTACAAAACTTGATAATAAGACAGACAGGGGCCTGGGTGTTTGGCTAAGTAATATTTTTATAAGAAGCAAAGTTGAAAATGACAAGGCCTGAAATGGAGGCGATGGAAGCCAACAGTGTCACAGTTATTGAGATAAGGAGGGAGGTAGTAGGGATGGGGTGAGAGGTTAGTTATAAAACAAGGAGAAGATGGAGTTGGCATTGGGTCACATCTGAGAGTTTATGGGCTTGATTTTCAAAGTGATTTAAATGCATAAATGTGTTTAAGTGGCATTTTAAAATTGCTTTGGGAGTTAAGCATGAAAAGTACATACAAAACCCCATTTCAAATGTGCTTTTACAAGCACTAGACAGAAACATCCTGGGGGGGGGTGCAGCTCCATCCCAGAATGCCCATACTCCAGCCCTTTTATGTCCCCTTATTTTTTGCTTGCACATGCACATATATGTGTACTTTGCAGCTTTTAAAATGTGTGTCACTCATGAGTGACCTGTATATGTGTGTATATGAGCATTTTAGTGTGAGCAATACTTTTAAATTTGATCTCTATGGGGTAGATTTTCAAAGGGTTTAAGCGTGCAATCCCGGAAAACCTACCCCTGCCTCCCCCTGTGTGCGCCAAGCCTATATTGCATAGGCTCGGTGGCGCACAAGCCCCAGGACGTGCGTAAGTCCCAGGGCTTCGAAAAAGGGTCTGGCCGTGGGCGTGTCTGGGGCGTGGCGGCGGGCCGGGGGCATGTCCGGGGGCATGATGGAGGTCTGTGGGCAGTCCGTGGGTGAAGCCGGAGGCATGATGATTGTCTGGGGGCGGGGCCGAGTGCTCCGGCACAACGGCCTGTGCCGGGGCAGGGAGCCAGTGGCGTGCGCAAGTTTGCAGGCGTAACTCCACGAAATAAGGTAGGGGGAGGATGTAGTTAGGGCTGGGGGGTGAGTTAGATAGGAAAAGGGAGGGAAAGGTGGGGGGGGACAAAAAAAAATTCCCTCCAAGGCCGCTCCGATTTCGGAGCGGCCTTGGAGGGATTTGTTCGCGTCGGGTTGAACGAACAAATCTGCGCCCTCACGTAAGTTTAAAGATTTGCCCCTATGTGCATAAATGTACATGTAGAAAGTTGCACTTATTTGGGAGCAGGTAAATATCTATGGCAGTAACTTTCAAACTGGTGCACATATGTTTTTTGGCATGTAATCACTGGGTTGCTCAGGTACGCAGCCATTATATAACTTGCGCATGTATATGCACGCATGTTATAAAATAGCCTGACTTCATGCATATGTGTGTCCAATTTTAAGTGGGTGCACATCTATGTGTGTAAATATCTGTTGCATCCGTCAGTCGCATACACGTTCAAATACACGTCATGGCAGGAACCTTGGGGGCGGCCTCACCGCATGAAGTCAGTACCTCTGGGTATATCTAGCCTCCGCTTTCGCTACCACCTCGGGTTAACAAGGACTTCGGTATTAGCTACTCTGACCGCTCTAAGCTGCTCTCTTAGATGATGCTTCGACTCCAAGGGCCTTGCTCCCGTAGAAGCTTTAGATACCTGCTCCTTGGGGGTCTTTCACTTCCAACTACCCTTTAGGGCTCTCTCTAACTAAGACAACTGCTCCTCGGGGGTGTTTCTCTCTCTTCTATATTTCAGGATATCGGACCATCGGGTACTCGCTCCTCGAGGGCCTACTAGCCATTATATCCTGCACCACGGACCTTCGGTCCCAACTTTCCACCTTCAGGAAAACGCCATCATTCCTGTGAGTACCTCTACGATCCGGAGCTCCAGTTCTACCCACCAGCAGCGACGTTACCTGCACTGCAGTCTTCCGCCTATTGTTAACATCTGGGTGAGACTTCCCTTCTGAGCCTGTTGAACGTACTGGCACTTCTGGATCAGTGCCTTACCTTCCTGTTACCATCATCCATCTATAGCTGTACAATAAAGCCTTTATCCATACTGTGTCTGCTATTTGAGTTCAGCCTATTGCAGTGGTTCTCCATGGGGCCCCTCCCCGTGGGCGGAGTCATCTCCATTGCGACCAAGGGTCCACAATGTCTCAAACACAACAGATTGCTGACTCCATGGACTCGGCTCAGCTTGCAGCCCTGCAGGCCATCCCTGGCCTAGCCCAGTGGATCACGGAACAACAAAAGTCTTGGAGAGCCTAGCTACTGCCTTCAATCAGTTACATGCTCAACTGAACTCTTCAGCTCCTCCTGTGAAGGAATTGCTATCACCAGTGGTAACCCTTAAGACAACTGTACCTTTATCCACACCTACCCGCTTTACGAGTGAAGCCAAGATGTGCAGAGGGTTTGTTAATCAATGCAGCATGCATTTTTCATTACAGCCTACCCTCTTTCCCACTGAAGCTTCAAAGACCACCTACATCCTATCGTTCCTAGACGGACAAGCCCTGTCCTGTGCTTCACCGTTATGGGAACGTGAAGATCCTATCCGGAATGACCTACCAGGATTTCTAAAACGTTTTAAGTCTGTGTATGACGACCCGGCTTGCCAGACCATCACTGGATCTGTCTTGCTCAACCTTCAGCAATGTTGATCAAGGCAGACTTTGCTATTGAATTTAAGACTCTTGCATCCGAACTACATTGGGACACTGGATGCTTACGTGCCATATTCATGGAGGGTCTCAACTCTTGCGTAAAGGATGAAATAGTGGCTTGTGACTTGCCTGATATCCTTGAGTCCCTGATGGAACTAGCAGGGAGAATTGACCGCCGTATCCGCAATTGTACTCAGGAGGCTAAGAATCCATGAAAGTCTACAATGGGGGCTAACTATCCTAAACCTGTGCCTATTGCTTCCAGCTCACCATCTGCACCCCTAGAGGAGGAAGAGCTTATGCAACTAGGCTGAAGCCATTTGACCTCTAAGGAGAGACGTTATCACAAGAGCATGGGGTTGTGCATGTACTGTGGCCAATTAGGTCATGCAGTCCAAACTTGTCCCATTTGTCCGGGAAACTGACGGGCCTGGGATCTGCAAGAGGACTTCTCCTGGGCCTCACCTCTCCTACTCCTCCATTATCATTACCCGTATCTCTGCTTTGCGGAGGCCTCAAATTTCAGATTCTCACTCTCATTGACTCTGGTGCCAGAGGTAATTTTCTGAAGCACTTGGTTGAACATCTACGGATTCCTACCACACCAATAGCTAAGCCTCTGCTATTATCATCTATCCATGGAGAACCACTTCCTGGAGAAGTTTTATTGACCACCCAGGCTATCGGCCTGCGCACTGGAGCTCTACACTCAGAATCAATTTATTTTCTAGTGTTGGAAAAAGGCTTGCATCCGGTGGTATTGGGGCTGTCGTGGATTCAAGACCATATGCCACGATTTAATTGGGCTACCTTGGAACTGTCCCGGTGGGGACCAGACTGTCATGGTTGGTATCTTGCTGAAGTTTCACCGATTATCTGCATGCCACTACCCCATCATTACCTGGCTTACCTCCACAATATGCATCCTTCCAGGATGTTTTCTCAAAGCTAGCAGCTGATGTTCTTCCGCCTCACAGAGAGTTCGATTGTGCCATAAATTTGAAGCCAAATTCAGAACCTCCCAAAGGAAGAGTCTACCCTCTTTCAGTAGCTGAGACTAAAACTATGTCTATATACATACAAGAAAATTTGCAAAAGGGATTTATCAGACCTTTCAAATCACCTGCTGGTGCAGGCTTCTTTTTCGTGGGGAAAATGCATGGCACCTTATACCCCTGCATTGACTACAGGGGTCTGAATGAGATTACCATAAAGGACAGGTACCCCCTGCCCTTAATATATGAACTGTTTGATAGTCTTCAAGGGGCCAAAATATTCTCCAAATTAGACCTAAAAGGAGCTTAGAACTTGGTGTGTATTCGAGAAGGAGACAAATGGAAGACTGCTTTTAACACCCGTGATGGACACTTTGAATACCTCGCCATGCCCTTAGGTTTAAGTAACGCACCCGTACTCTTTTAAAATATGATGAATGACATCTTACGGGACTTACTGTATCAATGCGTAGTAGTATATCTCAATGATATACTGATCTTTTCCCATGATCTGCAAAGTCATCAAGAGGATGTTAAGAAAGTCCTAAGACGCCTGCGTGAGTACAATTTTACGCAAAGCTTGAGAAATGCAAATTCCACAAAGAGGCTGTATCCTTCCTAGGATACATTGTTTCTAAGAATGGTTTTCAAATGGACCCCAAGAAACTTGAGAGTATCCGGGACTGACCTCAACCCACAGGCCTAAAGGCATTGCGTCGCTCCTTGGGATTCACCAATTACTACCGATCCTTTTTTAAAAACTACTCATTGTTGACAGTCCCTCTAACTGCTATGACCAAGAAGGGAGCCAACCCTGCGATTTGGTCTCCAGAAGCCATCTCAGCCTTCCTGATGCTCAAAGTGGCTTTTCAAAAGAAGCCGTGTCTCCGCCTCCCTGACCCACACCGTCCTTTCATTGTGGAGGTTGACGCATCCGACGTTGGTGTGGGGGTGGATCTAAGTCAGTACAGAGAATCCAATGTGCTCCATCCTTGCTCCTTCTTTTCTAGGCGATTCTTGCCTGCTGAGAGAAATTATGGGATAGGAGACAAGGAGCTTCTCGCCATCAAGCTGGCTTTTGAAGTTTGGTGTCCCTGGCTAGAAGGCACAAAACACCAAATAGTAGTTTACATCGATCACAGGAATCTAGAGTACCTTGGACATGCTCAATGACTCAACCACCATCAAGCAAGATGGTCTCTGTTTTTCAACCGGTTCAATTTCCTTCTAAAGTACCATCTGGGAGAGAAGAACACCCGGGCTGATGCCCTATCTCGATCCTTCTCACCTAAGGATGTGCCAGATGAACCTTGTCATTTCATCGATCCCGAAAGAGTGGTCCTCGCAGCCACCCACACTGTACCTGCTGGGAAGACGGTGGTGGCCAGAAATTTAAGAAAAAACTGTTGAGATGGGCACATGATTCCTGTCTGGCAGGCCATCCAGGACAGAGTCATTCTCTAGCTATGTTGCAAAGATATTATTGGTGGCCAACCATGAAGAAGGACGTATAAGCGTACGTGGGTTCCTGCGCTGTCCTTGCCAAGCAAAAGCCACCACCCGGGTGTCCTTGGGGCCTATTACAGCCTCTACCATCACCAGATGAACCATGGACCCATATTGCTACCAATTTCGTAGTGGACCTGCCATCATCCAACGGCAATAACACCATATGGGTTACGGTCGACCATTTCTCTAAAATGGCACACTTTGTAGCATTACCAGGATTACTCTCTGCTACTGAGTTAGCAAAACTCTTCATTAAACACATCTTCCGTCTTCATGGGATGCCTAAACATATCTAACCAACAGGGGAGTGCAATTTACTGCAAAGTTTTGGAGAGCATTATGTCAAAAAATTGACATCGCCTTGGACTTAACCTTTGCCTACCATCCTCAGTCTAATGGTCATACTGAGAAGATGAATAGGATGCTGAAACAATTTCTGCGATCTTATGTCAACTTCAGACAGAATGACTGGGCTGAATTACTGCCTTGGGCAGAATTTGCCATCAATTCACATCCTGCTTCTTCAATGGGGTCTTCCCCTTTCCAACTTGTCTATGGGAGACAACCATTACATCTGCTGCCAATTCCATTGTCAGTAGCCTCTCCTGCTGCCCAGGCTACCCCAGCAGAATTATCCCAACTTTGGAAACAGATGAAGGAGCTTCTCCTCAAAGCAGGAAAAAAGGCAAAGAGAACCTATGATGCTCATCATCAAAAGGCACCCCAGTTTAAGCCTGGAGACAAGGTTTGCTAAGCACCAAGTACCTTCGACTTAAGCTTCCTTCTGCAAGATTTTCACCTCGCTTTGTGGGACCTTGCACCATTCTTCGGCGATTAGGAAATCTGACATACAGTCTAAAGCTGCCTCCATCAATGAAGATACACAATGCATTACATGTATCTCTAGTAAAGCCAGTGATACTCTCCGAGTTCTCCAGGAAGGAACCAGAGCCTACTAACCTGGATACAGAAGATGACATTGAATATGCCATAGACAACATCCTTGATGTACGTAAAAGAGGTGTTTGTGGAGACAATTTACGAATGCATGCAACTAAACGTATACGGCACCATTAAGGAATGGAACCGATAGATTTTTAAACACTACTCACTTCATTGAAGATATATGTTTTAGTGCGGATGTTTTATCGATTTTCATATTTGATTTTATCAATGTGTTCACCATTAAGCCCCTGAAGCAGCCACTACATGTGGCGAAACTCAGCCAGAGTCGGGCAAATTTTAACAAGCACCACACGTCTCCATTATTAAAGATTTGAAAAAGACTTATTTGTGGCATCCAATTTTTTGTTTCCTCACGGCTTTACTGGATTGCCTTCCTTGTTGTTTTTTGGGCCCGTAAAAGAGGCAAGACATGGGAGTATCTCATGTCATAGGAGAACTACAGCCCAGAGGAAATCTCCTGGGAACCACTGGCAATTATTACAGTTAAGGAGATGGTACGTCAATTCTACCTGGCACATGCACGCAAGCCCAGACCACTTGGAAGAGGTGTTGGAGGGGGCCCTTTGAAGGGGGGTACTGTTGTGTCTGTCGGTCACAGACGGCTGTGACCGCTCTGCCTTACCCCTTTTTCTCCTCTTTTGCTCTCCTTGGGCAAGATGGCTGCCTCTAGTGCCAAGTGCGTGGGTCTCGGCATTTCCAGACAAGCATGCGCATCCCCATCCACCATGCTCACTCCTGTGGCCTCCTAGAGCGTGAGCACGCACATCTCCTATGTTCAAATACATGACATAACGGGAACCTCGGGGGCGGCCTCACCACATGACATCAGTACCTCTGGGTATATCTAGCCTCCGCTTCTGCTACCATCTCAAGTTAGCAAGGACTTCGATTTTAACTACTCTGACCACTCGCTTTACCTCCTTGGCAATCCTTTCCTCTGCCTGACTTTTTTTGCTCACTTAGATGCTGCTTCGACTCCAAGGGCCTCGCTCCTGTGGGTCTTTCACTTCCAACTACCCTTCAGGGCTCTCTCTAACTAAGATAACCGCTCCTCGGGGGTCTTTCTCTCTCTTCTACATTTCAGGATATCGGACCATCGGGTACTCGCTCCTTGAGGGCCTACCAGCCATTATATCCTGCACCAAGGACCTTCAGCCCCAACTTTCCACCTTCAGGAAGACGCCATCATTCCTGTGAGTACCTCTACGATCCAGTGCTCCAGATCCACCCACCAGCAGCGGTTACCTGCACTGCTGGCTTCAGCCTATCGTTAACATCTGGGTGAGACTTTACTTCTGAGCCTGTTGAACGTACTGGTACATCTGGATCAGTGCCTTACCTTCCTTCTACCACCATCCATCTATAGCAGTACAATAAAGCCTCTATCCATACTGAGTCTGCTCTCTGAGTTCAGCCTATCATAGTGGTTCCCCACAGGGTCCCTCCCCGTGGGCGGAGTCATCTCCATTGCGACCAAGGGTCCACAATGCCTCAAACACAACAATACCAGTTCTACCATGTTAGTTCAGGAATTCTAAAAGGAGCACATGTCCATGCCATTGGCATTTTTACCAGTTTGTCCACCAGTTTGCCCAGTTAACTGTTACCCCAGACCCTTTATATCCATGAGAATAGGCTCTTTCTTTTTATTTTTTAACTTACACCTAGTGCATAGCAGAAGTAAACTTACACAACAGGGGATCTGGGAGCATGCCCAGGCATGTAAGTATTTATGTACAAATCTCTTGCCCACTCCCTGAAATGCTCATGTCCCGCCCAGACATTGACCACGTGCTGCCCCTTTCCGAAAAAACTTGAGATGTGCGCACAACGAGAGATACATGCATATCTGGGTGACTTTTAAAATTCAGTGGGCATGCACAAGCCCGACTTATGCATGTGTATCCTTATGTTGGCGCCTACCAGTCTTTTAAAATTCACCTTTCTGTGTATGTATATGAATGTAACCAAATAGTGATGTCTTAGATCTATTATTAGCTGCCTTTCTTAGTGTAAATAGTATGAAGCAAAATAAAAAGGGGAATAAATAAATATGGAAGTCCATATTCAGTTACTGTTAGCTAGATAAACTTATCTAGCCAACTATTTATTTATTTATTTGTGTATTTATTTATTTACTTTTCCCATTCTTATTAACTGCCAATGCAGGGAAATTCTGGTCAGTGCAGTTTATAGCAAATACAAACAAACCCATGCACCATAACAAACTATAATCAACACATTCACAAATCATACAATATAAACAAAATTAAACTATAATAACATTTCTTAAAATTGATAAAAATTACCTAACATAAGCTAATTAAAAACATACTGCATGAAGATCTAACATGGGGAAAGCCAAGCTTTCACCCTCCATCCCCAACCTTCCTTGGTGCTGAATTCCACCATTCAGGGCTTATAACACTAAAGAGCCACTTTCTAATTGAACTTCCTGATACCTCCTTCACTGTTGACACTACTAGAATCTCTGATGCTGAATGGAGGCATCTACTTGGTTTTAAATCTCTATCAGCTGTTGTAGATACTTTGCCCCCTGTCCTTTGGTCATTTTATATTTCTTAAAGTTAGTTGGCTAACTTTAGGAAATTTCTTTAACCCAACCATTCTTATCATTAGAGTTTAGAAGGTAAACAGTGAAAGGGAGACTATCTCTTTTTGCGTTTCTACAGATAGGAAACTCCATGATCCCTGTTTACAGGGCTTTGAATCCCTCCTGATATCGCTCAGCGGGCTCACCCAAATCTAGAGTTTTTGATGCCATCCAGTTGGGCTGCCTAATGCAACTGACTCTAAAATAACTCCTGATACCTGCCTCTTCTCCAATATTAATCTATTGCATGTTTGGTGATGTCGCATTTTGCAAGTGATCTTAGACAGTGTGAACTCTATATCATTCACACCTTCGGGATACCTCAGTTGGCACACAGCAGGTTATATGAGCATTACATAGAAGCTACTTTCCAGGATAACTCTGTGTTCTGATGGGCTCTCTACCTGGGTAACATCATGTTAGGTTGAGAGAACATTGCACAAATCTCATCTTTGGGTGAGTTTCCTCACTCCGAGGGTCATCAAATGTTCACAAGAGAGCACTGTTCTGTTCGTACTTCTCATATTGAATGTCAAAGTGGCCCCTAACACCCTACACTAATCCCTAAACCTCACCTCAAGTTACTAGGTGGGCCTCCCATAGAGATATAAATACCTATCTAGGGTCAGGAGATTACAGATAGGTTCTCTCTCTCTCTCTCTTTCTCTCTCCATGAGGTCTCTGATAGCAAGGTGGACCACAGAAAACAGCAGGTCATCTACTTGTTCAGCATTCCCTGAGAAAGGACAGTGAGTCTGAAACATGGTCATGTAGGGAGGAAAGTCTGCTGTTTCATTGTTGGACTCATTTAAATGCACTGAAAGATTCATTTACATCAATGAAAAGTTTCACTCTCTTCTAACTGATTTGTGCTTTTAATTCACTTTGATTATAATTAAGTTGACTTATAAAATAGCCACTGCTATTACTAGCAACTGTAACATGAAATAGACTTAGTTTTTGGGTACTTGCCAGGTTCTAATGGCCTGGATTGGCCACTGTTGGAAACAGGGTGCTGGGTTTGATGGACCCTTGGTCTGACCCAGTATGGCATGTTCAATGTTTCAGAGCACTGCAGAAAAAGAAAAAAAAATATAAACACAAAACATTTATGTAGATGGATTTTGGTAGTTAATGATTACATATATAGAAGATACATTGCCATGTTGTAATGTACTAGTATGAAACTATCTGCCTCCTTCCTTAAATATTTATAACTTGTGGAAATGTTTTCATAAGTTTATGATTTTAAGTGGGTGAAATATATATGGCAGTGACGGTGTGCAAGAGCCAAGTAAGTTTGTTTAAACATTTGGAGTTGTGGTGGGTGATTTTCTTTGTAGATTTGGAAGTGTTCATTAAATCATCCAGTCATAGTTTATTGATTTTTGGTGTTTTACATCTGTCTGTGGCATGAAAAAGGATACTAGGGATAAACTCAAATCCTGTGCCATAAGGCATTTAAACTAAACAACGGGGGTGGCAGGAGGAGAGTGGAGCATCACCCCCAAACGACAAAAACAAAGGAGAAGGATGAAGGGGGTTAACAAAGGTCAGCTGAATAAGGCAAAAAACAAGCCTTAAAAAACAGCAAATAGAACAAACAAAACTAGAGTGCTATGAGCACTAATGCTCGCAGTCTGGGCAATAAAATCCCAGACCTGCAAGCCTTTATGGTGGAGGCAATCTTGGACATTGTTGCTGTTACAGAGACATTGTTCACGGAAACTCATGATTGGGATAAGGCCATACCATGTTATAACTTGTTAAGGAAGGACAGAGAAGATAGAAAAGGGTAAGGAGTAGCTCTTTATGTCAAAAACAATATCCAAGCAACTGAACTGCAAGGAGTAGAGAAGGGGCATTCTGGGCCATTCTAAAAAAAGAGGATGGTGCATCCATTTTTACTGGAATGGTTTACAGGCCTCCTACTCAAACAGAAGAACTAGACAAATAGAAGACATACAAGAGGTGGGAAGGAAGGGAGATGTGTTGATTGTTGGAGATTTTAATCTTCCTGATATGGACTGGAGAATCCTTTCTGCAGAATCTAACAGAAGGAGAGAGATAGTGGATGCCTTCCAAGGAAAGGCTCTGTTCAAATGGTAATGGAACCCATGAGAGAGGGAATTATACTCAACTTAGTGCTCACTATTGGAGATAGTGACTATCAAACAGTATGGTTTGATATTGCAAATAGGTTAAGAATATAAGAAATTGCCATGCTGGGTCAGACCAAGGGACCATCAAGCCCAGCATCCTGTTTCCAACAGAGGCCAAACCAGGCCACAAGAACCTGGCAAGTACCCAAACACTAAGAAGATCCCATGCTGCTGATGCCAGTAATAGCAGAGGCCATTCCCTAAGTCAACTTGATAATCTGTTTAATGTTTAATGTTCTCATTACTGCTCAGTTACAAGATATATACCTTTGTAAACCGTTATGATGGCTCAACCGAATAACGGTATATAAAACCCATCAAATAAATAAATAAATAAATAAATAGCAGTTAATGGACTTCTCCTTCAAGAACGTATCCAAACCTTTTTTAAACCCAGCAACACTAACTACACTAACCACATCCTCTGCCCACAAATCCCAGAGCTTAATTATGCATTGAGTAAAAAAGAATTTTCTCCGATTAGTCTTAAATGTGTTACTTGCTAACTTCATGGAGTGACCCCCTAGTCTTTCTATTATCTGAAAGTGTAAATAACTGATTCACATCTACTCGTTCAAGACCTTCATATGACTTACAGAGAAGTCCCATTAAGATATGAGTTTTGCAGTTCAAAAATGCAGACTTTGCCAAAATGGGAAAATTCTTGGAGGTGGAACTTGAAGACTGGGAGAAAATGGGAGAGGTGGAACAACAGTGGGCCAAACTAAAAGGAGCAATTACTAAAGCAAAAAACCTATATGTTAGAAAAGTAACAGAAATAAGAAACTAATCTGGTTCACAAAGGAGGTGGCTGATGTAATAAAATCAAAAGAAGCAGCTTTTAAGAAATATAAAGGATCCCAAAAAGTAGAACACAGGGAGGATTATCTGGCAAAATTGAGGGAGATGAAAAAAGTAATTAAGAAAGCAAAAAAGTCAGGCAGAGGAAAGGATTGCCAAGGAGGTAAAGCGAGGTGACAAAACATTTTTCAGATACATCAGAGAAAAGAGAAAGGTCCATAGTGGTAAAGTGAAATTGAAAGGTGATAAGAATCAATTGGTGGAAAGAGAAGAATAAATGGCGGAAATATTAAACAAATACTTCAGTTCAGTGTTCACTAAGGAAGACCCTGGAGAAGGACAGTCACTTGTTAACATAAATGTAGAAGGAGGTGGAGTAGACGAAACTCCATTTATGGAAGAGAATGTATGGGAAGAGCTAATAAAACTGAAAGTGGACAAAGCCTGATGAGGTTCATCCCAGAATACTAAGGGAGCTCAGAGATGTGCTGGCAGGTCCACTATGTGACCCTTTCAATAGATCCCTGGATAAGGGTGTGGTGCCTAGTGACTGGAGAAGAGTGGTGGTGGTCCCACTCCAGAAGAGTGGGAGCAGAGAAGAGGCTAGAAACTTCAGGCTGGTTAGCCTCACCTCGGTGGTGGGAAAATTAATGGAGACTCTGCTGAAGGAAAGGAAAATGAACAATCTACAATCCAGTGGGTTGCTCGATCAAAGGCAGCATAGATTCACCAGGAGAAGGCCCTGTCAGATGAATCTCATTGATTTTTTTGGTTGGGTGACTAGAGAACTGGATCATGGAAGAGAGCTTGATGTAATTTACTTGGATTTTAGTAAAACCTTTGATATGGTCCCACATAGAAGACTCATCAACAAAATGAGAAGCTTGGGAGTGAGCTCCAAAGTAGTGGCATGGATTACAAATTGGTTGATGGATATAAGGCAACATGTGATGGTAATTTGAACCTACTCTAAAGAGAAAATGGAGTTAAGTGGAGTGCCAAAGGGATCATTGTTGGGACCGGTTCTGTTCAACATCTTTCTGAGCGACATTGCTGAAGGGAAAGAAGGTAAAGTTTGTCTGTTTGCAGATGATACTAAGATCTGCAACAGAGTGGACACCTAGCTTGATGTTACCCAGGTAGAGAGTCCATCAAGCTAGGTTGAGAGAACATTTATTTATTTATTTATTTATTTATTTATTTAATTAACAGCTTTTAATATACCGGTGTTCGTAGGGCACATCACGCCGGTTTACAGTAAAACTTGAGAAAGGAGGAAAAAAGTTATAATAAAACAGGGAGCGGGTGATGGAGACAGGTGAGAAAGAGGGGCGGGAAGGGGTGGATAGGCACAAATCTCATCTTTGGGTGAGTTTTCTCACTCTGAGTGTCATCAAATGTTCACAAGAGAGCACCGTTCTGTTCATATGTCTCACATTGAATGTCAAAGTGGCCCCTAACCCCTACACTAATACCTAAACCTCACCTCCAGTGACTAGGTAGGCCTCATATAGAGGTATAAATACTTACCTAGTATGAGGACATTATGGCTAGGCTCTCGCTCTCTCTCTCTCTCTCTCTCTCTCTCACAGTAAACATGGTCCCCCCAGTGGTTGTATGTAGGAAATACCACATTCTGGCACTGATCTCAAAGTGTGAAAAAGTGATCGCAATTTGTGGTAGCTTAGCTTTTCACATAGGTATTAGTGCAAATTGCGGTAAACTCCCTATTACCATAAAACACGCTCCTTTTCTCATTGCATGCAATATTTTCTCCATTTTGATAAATCCAGGCCTCAGTTTTCTGTTTCAGACTCTTTGGACACAATGGGCCGGATTTTAAAAGGGTTACGCGCCAAGCCTATTTTGCATAGGCTCGGCGGCACGCGCAAGCCCCGGGACGCGCGTAAGTGCCGAGGCTTGCAAAAGGGCGGTTGGGGGCGTGGCCATGGGGCGTGGTTTAGGATCGGGGGTGTGTTCGGGGCCTGTGGGCGGTCCGGGGGTGTGGCCGAGTGCCACGACACAGCGGCCTGTGTTGGGGCCTGCTGCGCCGGCGCACGTAAGTTACTACGGCCGGAGGCTGTAGTAACTTTTCAGATAAAGGTAGGGGGGGTCTAGATAGGGCCGGGAGGGTGGGTTAGGTAGGGAAAGGGAGGGGAAGGTGCAGGGGGTGGAAGGAAAGTTCCCTCCGAGGCAACGCTGATTTCTGAGCGGCCTCAGAGGGAACAGGCTGCGCGCGCAGAGCTCGGCACGCGCAAGTTGCACAAATGTGCACCCCCTTGTGCACGCCGACCCCGGATTTTATAAGATACGTGTGGCTACGCACGTATCTTATAAAATCCAGCGTACTTTTGTTCGTGCCTGATGCGCGAACAAAAGTACGCACGCGCATTGTCTTTTAAAATGTAACCCAGTGTCTGCCATTTAAAAATGAACCATTACACCCTTCACTGTAAACTCTCAGAAATAATGCCCCTACATTTTAAAATTACCTGCTGTTTCACAAAAAAATTATACTTGTTTAACAGCGTGAGACATTTGAACTTAAAGCTTGATAAGCACTAGGGATGTGAATCGTTTTTTGACGATTTAAAATATCGTCCGATATATTTTAAATCATCAAAAATCGTTAGGGCCACGATACAATACAAATTCCCCCGATTTATCGTCAAAAAATCGTAAATCGGGGGAAGGGGGAGGGCAGGAAAACCGGCACACTAAAACCCCCTAAAACCCACCCCCGACCCTTTAAATTAAATCCCCCACCCTCCCAAATGCATTAAATTACCTGGGAGTCCTCCGTAGCGGCGGTCCGTGGCTAAATCGGGGGAAGGGGGAGAGCACGAAAACCAGCACACTAGATCGTGAGGTCTTTAGCCGGCGCCATTTTTCAAAATGGCCGCCGCAAAATGGCGGAGGCCATAGACGAAAACGATTCGACGCAAGAGGTCGTTCCGGACCTCCGCTGGACTTTTGGCAAGTCTTGTGGGGGTCAGGAGGCCCCCCCAAGCTGGCCAAAAGTTCCTGGGGGTCCAGCGGGGGTCAAGGAGCGATTTCCTGCCGCGAATCGTTTTCCGTACGGACAATGGTGCTGGCCATACGCGTATGGCCGGCGCCATTGTCCGTACGGAAAATGGCGCCGGCAGGAGATCGACTGCAGGAGGTCGTTCAGCGAGGTCCGGAAATCTCGCGAGGGTTCCAGACCTCGCTGAACGACCTCCTGCAGTCGATCTCCTGCCGGCGCCATTTTCCGTACGGACAATGGCGCCGGCCATACGCGTATGGCCGGCGCCATTTTCCGTACGGAAAACGATTTGCGGCAGGAAATCACTCCTTGACCCCCGCTGGACCCCCAGGAACTTTTGGCCAGCTTGGGGGAGCCTCCTGACCCCCACAAGACTTGCCAAAAGTTCAGCGGGGGTCCGGAACAACCTCTTACGTCGAATCGTTTTCGTCTATGGCCGCCGCCATTTTGGGCGGCCATTTTGAAAAATGGCGCCGGCTGAAGACCTCACGATCTAGTGTGCCGGTTTTCGTGCTCTCCCCCTTCCCCCGATTTAGCCACGGACCGCTGCTACGGAGGACTCCCAGGTAATTTAATGCATTTG
The DNA here is from genome assembly GCF_901001135.1 of Rhinatrema bivittatum. NCBI lineage: Eukaryota > Metazoa > Chordata > Amphibia > Gymnophiona > Rhinatrematidae > Rhinatrema > Rhinatrema bivittatum. The sequence goes on along the minus strand of NC_042620.1, from coordinate 56,341,043 downwards.
GGGGTGGGGGATTTAATTTAAAGGGTCGGGGGTGGGTTTTAGGGGGTTTTAATGTGCCGCTGGACCACCAGGTAATTTAAGGTATTTGGGGGGGTATTTAATTTAAAGGGTCGGGGGTGGGTTTTAGGGGGTTTTAGTGTGCCGGCTCACGATTTTAACGATTATGACGATACTTTACACACACAAACGGCAACAATACGATTCCCTCCCCCTCCCAGCCGAAATCGATCGTTAAGACGATCGAGGACACGATTCACATCTCTAATAAGCACTGCTTCCATCTTTCTATTATGTATTCAGCTTTCATGTTCTGTAAATACATACTCTAATCACTTATAGAGTTTGCCTGATATATAACTTATTGAAAGGGCAAAATATTGCATACACTACTTGTGACATGAGGCAATTGATCCAACTGGTAAAACATACTTGGGTAGATATTCAAACATATCCTGTTAGGTGAGGTAGGGCCAGATTCATTAAGACTTTTCTCCCATTTTGTGTTTATGGGGAAAACTCTTAGGGGCAGATTTTAAATACTTGCGCGAGCGCGTACTTTTGTTCACGCAGCAGGCGCGAACAAAAGTATGCTGGATTTTATAAGATAAGCGCGTAGCCGTGCGTATCTTATAAAATCCGGGGTCGGCGCGCGCAAGGGGGTGCACATTTGTGCAACCTGCGCTCTCCGAGCCCAGCGCGCGCTGCCTGTTCCCTCCGAGGCCGCTCCGATTTCGGAGCGGCCTCGGAGGGAACTTTCCTTCACCCTCCCCCCACCTTCCCCTCCCTTCCCCTACCTAACCCACCCCCCCGGCCCTATCTAAACCCCCCCCTTACCTTTTTCGGCAAAGTTACGCCTGCTTTCAGCAGGCGTAACTTTGCGCGCGTTGGCCGGCTGCCCCGCTCCGTGGTCCGGTCCCGGGGGCTGTTCCGGAGGCCGCGGCCACGCCCCCAGAACGCCCCCGGGCCGAAACCACGCCCACGTCACTGCCCCCGAAACGCCCCCGAAATGCCGCGCCCCGCCCCCTAAACACCATGTCATACCGACACGCCCCCCGACATGCCCCCGACAGGAAGCCCCGGTACTTACGCACGTCCCGGGGCTCTGTGCGCGCCGGCGGCCTATGCAAAATAGGTGCGCCGGCGCGCGAGGGCCCTGCACTCGTAAATCCGGAAGGATTTATGCGCGCAGGGGTTTTAAAATCCGCCCCTTAGTAAATCAGTTTCTTAGTCTGATAAGACTTATCTGGCTAACTCACAAGGGATATTCAGCAGCCAGACTATGCTGCTGAATATCTCTTAAAAAGTCGCTAGTTAGCCGGGTAAGTCTTATTCAGGTAACTTTAGTCCTGCTATTGAGCAGGTCTAACTTATCCAGTTAACTTAACTGGATAGGTTTGAATATTTCAGCTAACTGCCTGATTCATATTGTTCCGGTTCTACTATAACCCTTATGCATGCTCTTCAGTAAGGAAAACCTCCCTAATTCTAATTATTATCAGATTGTGCAAGTGTACTGGCCAGAGAGACAGACATAAAACAAAACAGAAATAAATAGACAGAACACACAGGACAAATATTGATCATTACCTTGAATTTATAAAAAATTATTAAAACTGTAACTTATCTTAAATTTCAGAAACTATTAAAACTGTTTTCACATGTTGCTCGGTAACTCGTTTCCCAGAGAAAGTTACATCATGCATTCACACATTGCACACACAACACATACTGACAAGTACATCAAATTTCTCACATTTAGTTTCACATACTGGACATCCCTTTATAACTTATCTTAAAATTCAGTGCTCTACACTGTTAACTCTGTGATTTACTTGACTTACATCTAAACTATCTAGTACCACAGAAAAACTTTTCTTAAGGCTTAGCCTGGGTTTGAGGCTTATCTATGCTTTGCTTCTCTTTCTTCCACCTCAACATTAGGGATAGTCAGTCTTGAGGATAGCTTACTTGTTTAACTATATAAATCTTAACCTATAAATCTTAAACTTATCCTAATAAAGTTTTCTCCAGCTGTGGCTCTGCAAGACAAAAACTCTAATCAAAAAGAGGGAGGGAGAAAAAGCCAGCTAGCACGGAGAAAGAACACCTTCGTTAAACAGCAGCCAATCAGGCAGTTCCATTCACCATTTCACCTTAGTGGTCTCCAATTGTTGCTGTTCTCTGAAAATAGATTATTAAAGCCAACAACTGTAGAGAAAACAAACTTCTTTTATTAAAATGCTAGAAAATAATATAAGATATACGTTGGAGAGAAAGGCAGCATGCTATGCAAAGCACTGATATAACACGCTCTCTCAAGTGATTTTACTGATAGCAAAGCTATTTATAGAATTTTTACACTTGTTTCATCCACCCCTAAGCTAGATTACATACTTGCCAAATCTCTATGATTGGTTTTCTATTATAAACAAATAATCTGAATGAACATATGGTAATTTGCTCTCGGCTTCCATGCTAATTATTCTGGCTTCGTATATCGATTAGGTTATCTTTGGCTTGCAATTAGATGGAATGTAAACTGGCCTTGTTTCTGTTTAAACATGTTCTAATTATATAGTTCAGCATATTTTATCTAACTTAAAGAATATTTTTGTTTAGGAAAACAAGTGCAAGAGTATACTGTTGTTAGTACTTACAAAATTGCTTATGATCAAAAATCAAAAACTGAGAACAAAAAATAATGACTTCATATGTGACATGTCAAATATTATTTAACAGAAATCAGAAGCAACCACCTCTCAGAATAATCAACAATAAAGACAAACAGAGAGGGAAAAGGATCAAAGTCCAAATCTCATGAAACAATCCTTTAAATCTTTTAAATCACAAATGACAATATCATAAAAAAAACAGCTCCCAGATGTTTTAATCTGCAGCCTCTCGCCACGCAATGGGCCGCAAGCTGTATTCAGCCTTCAGAGCAGTATGAAATTTCAATCATTTATTGTAATTTGCAAAAAGATATCTCCTTATATAATTTTTATTCCCAATATAAATATAAATATATCCAACAATAATTTTTATGAATCAGAAATCTCAGCACTCCCAATTTTTAAGCATCAAATAATTCTGAAAAAAATAATTAAAAATAGAATACTTAGCCCAAATAGTTGAAACGTTTAGACCAGCAAAAATAGCTTATCCACCACAATTTTCAACATTCCCAACATGATTCATGTTTCAACTGTACATCAGTCTTCTTCAGGGGATTTTATTATAACTTCATATAGGCAAATATTCTCCAATCCTATAGATTAAAAACAAAAACAAAATAAAATCATACCTACAAACTCACAGGGAAAAAAAGTGCTCCAATACTTAACACCACACCTCCTAAAATAGCACAGAAAAAATTCTTATAAAGAAAAAACTCACCCGGATGACAATACCCGTCTCTTCAAACAATTAAAAACATGGCGCCACCTCGTCTCAAATGGGTCCCTCCTCCCTCTTACTTCTAAATTTAAATTATCTCCAAAGGCCTATGTCACCGGAAATCCGCATCAAACTGCTAACATAGAGAACTACATATCCCAGCCTCCCGAACCCCCCCCAAATGACTTAAATAACCTGCGGGTCCAGCGGCGGTCCGGAACGGCAGCGGTCCGGAACGGGCTCCTGCTCCTGAATCTTGTTGTCTTCAGCGCGCCGAAAAATGGCGGCGGCCATAGACGAACACGATTGGACGGCAGGAGGTCCTTCCGGACCCCCGCTGGACTTTTGGCAAGTCTCGTGGGGGTCAGGAGGCCCCCCACAAGCTGGCCAAAAGTTCCTGGAGGTCCAGCGGGGGTCAGGGAGCGATTTCCCGCCGCGAATCGTTTTCGTACGGAAAATGGCGCCGGCAGGAGATCGACTGCAGGAGGTCGTTCAGCGAGGGTTCCGGCGCCTCGCTGAACAACCTCCTGCAGTCGATCTCCTGCCAGCGCCATTTTCCGTACGAAAACGATTCGTGGCGGGAAATCGCTCCCTGACCCCCGCTGGACCTCCAGGAACTTTTGGCCAGCTTGTGGGGGGCCTCCTGACCCCCACGAGACTTGCCAAAAGTCCAGCGGGGGTCCGGAAGGACCTCCTGCCGTCCAATCGTGTTCGTCTATGGCCGCCTCCATTTTTCGGCGCGCTGAAGACAACAAGATTCAGGAGCAGGAGCCCGTTCCGGACCGCTGCCGTTCCGGACCGCCGCTGGACCCGCAGGTTATTTAAGTCATTTGGGGGGGGTTCGGGAGGGTGGGGGATTTAATTTAAAGGGTCGGGGGTGGGTTTTAGGGGGTTTTAGTGTGCCGGCTCACGATTCTAACGATTTATAACGATAAATCGTTAGAATCTCTATTGTATTGTGTTCCATAACGGTTTAAGACGATATTAAAATTATCGGACGATAATTTTAATCGTCCTAAAACGATTCACATCCCTACTTGCTAACTCGATTCGTAGTTGCAAGCAAAGACCTTTTAAGCTGGAAGCGGATGATATCACTATGGGGGAACACCCCCGAGGTTCGTGCCCTTGCCAGTACAAACTCTGGAGCATGCACGCACGCCCTTACATCATCAAGAACATGGGAGATCCGCAGCATCAGGCCAGCCCGGGGATACCAGAAAGTATGGCGAGGAGAAGCCGCGGCAGCATCTGTCCGTCAGACCCGAAGGGAGTCGCCACTAAGGTAGAGAGGGTGGAGCGAGGGCAAGAACAGGAACGAACACAACACATCCACAGGCCAATGGTCAAGCTGAAAGGACCAATCGGACCTTGAAAACATTCCTCTGTTCCTACGTGAATGACCAGCAGGACAACTGGTCTGATTTGCTACCCTGGGCTGAGTTGCATCATAATCCCCAAGTTGCTGCTGCCACCGATGTATCTCCATTCTCCGTGGTATTCGAATGACAACCTCGGCTGCCACTTCCATTTCCTTTGACTGTTCCTTCCCCAGCGGCATAGTTCAAGGCCCACACCATTTGCCAGGTGTGGAATCAAGTCAAAGAACACCTTACCCTGGCCACTGAACGCTCCAAGCGTACTTCTGATGCCCTGGTCAGAAGGTGTGGTTAAGCACCCAACACATAAGGTTGAGACTTCCTTCTCATCGCCAGGCTCCCAAGTACATTGGTCTGTTTCCGGTGCTTCGAAGAGTGGGAGCAGTGTTGTATCAGCTACAGCAACCATGTGCCATGGGCATCCATAACATATTCTATGTCTCGCTGTTGAAACATTTGGTCCTCTCCTGGCACTCTCGTAGAGATCCTTCACCTCCACGGATTTCCACTGAACCAGACTCATCCCTTCAGGTAAGAGAGGTCCTCGATGTCCGTCAGCATCGAAGTAGGTGGGAGTACCTCTTAGCCTGGGAGTGTTATGGGGCCGAGAAGAATTCATGGGAACCCTCCCACAACATTCTCAACAAAGACCTCCTTAAAGCCTTCCATAGAACCTATCCTGACAAGCCAAGGCCGCATAGAGGGAGGCCTAGAAGGGGGGGGGGGTACTGTTGCTCCACATCCAGGCAACGCACGGGCCTGCTCACCTCGCTAGCTCCTCTGCAGGTCATGGGTTGGCCTCCCCAGTGACAGCCGCGAGCTCCTCTAGACCTCGGCGCCCCGCGGCAGTGGTCGCCGGGCCTTCCAATGCACGCTAGGCCTCACGCCGGAGTTCGGCATCTCCAGTGGCATTGGCCACGCTCCTACGCATGAATGCGCGAACTGCCTGGCCTTTTGTAGGGCCAGGAGCAGGTCCTAGCTCTGTGGTGCGCCCTGATTGATGGAATGATATAAGGAAGTCTCTGCCTGCACTTCCTTGCCTTGGCAATCAGGTCAGCACTGTATTGTGTTCTAGTTTGCCTCCACGTTCAGTCTTGTTCCAGTCTTGTTCCAACCTTGTTCCAGCATCCTTCTGTTCCTGTGTCTGTCCGTCCTCCCAGGTAGTACCCTTGGACTGTCTCTCTGGTGCTGACCTCGGCCTGTTCCTTGACCTTCCTCTCTGCTGCCTGCATCCTGGCCTCTGCCTGCCTTGTGACCTCTTCTGACCTGTGGAACCTGACCTCTGCCTCGTTGACTCCTCCTCAGACTGATCCTCAGATTCTGACATTGGCTGCCTTTGACCACGTATCCTGATTCTGGCTCTGTCCCTTGCCTTGTCATCGCCTACGCTGTTTGAGCCTTCCTTGCCTCTCCAGGCCAACAGCGTGAAGTCTGACCACGCTCCCTTGCTGATCATGGGCATGCCTCTCTACTACCTCTCCAGAAGACCCTGCGAGGCGCACCTAAGTCCAAGCGGCCCGGATCCCTACGGGCTCCACCCAGGGGGACCTTGGGCTTCCAGTGGTGAAGCTCATCCTAGCCTCTGTCTCCTCTTGTGCTCCACCCCCTGGGGGCAGGTGCTTCCTGGTCCCTACCAGGGAGCCGTTCTCCACTGCTCCAGGATAAGGGTCCACCTCCAAGTGCAACAGCTACAATGTATGTAGGCAAAAAGTGCCAATGTATATTGTTAATAATTCAGACTGTTCAAAAATTGCTCCTTATCAGTCTATTTCTTTATTCATCTTAAGGAGATCCGAGGAAAGTAAAGACAGGTTGTTTTATTTGATTTGTGTAATTATGAGCACACTAGCAGCACTGCCAACTATTATTCTGTTTGTGTATCTGTCTTGTTTTGCTACTAGACTTAATAATACAAGTTGAAGAACATATTACTAATATTCCCTCTAAGATCAGGATGATAATTGTGTGTGCACACTGATACCACCTGACACCAGTATCCTGCACATAATTCAGCAGCTGTTTTCTTGTTTTGCTGCTGAACCAATTGATATTATTGCAAGTAGAAAAAAAGGGAGACTAACAGGAGTCAGAAAACACCCCGGTACTTTAGTACAAAGTAGAAGCAGACCAGTTATCCTGACTTCAGTGCCAGGAAAAATAGTAGAAAGTGTTCTAAATATCAAAATCACAGAACATATAGAAAGACATGGTTTAATGGAACAAAGTCAGCATGGCTTTACCCAAGGCAAGTCTTGCCTCACAAATCTGCTTCACTTTTTTGAAGGAATTAATAAACATGTAGATAAAGGTGAACCAGTAAATATAGTATATTTGGATTTTCAGAAGGCGTTTGACAAAGTTCCTCATGGGAGACTTCTAGGAAAAGTAAAAAGTCATGGGATAGGTGGTGATGTCCTTTCGTGGATTACAAACTGGCTAAAAGACAGGAAACAGAGAGTAGGATTAAATGGACAATTTTCTAGGTGGAAGGGAGTCGGCAGTGGAGTGCCTCAGGGATCTGTATTGGGACCTATACTTTTCAATATATTTATAAATGATCTGGAAAGAAATACGACAAGTGAGGTAATCAAATTTGCAGATGATACAAAATTGTTCAGATTAGTTCAATCACAAGCAGAGTATGATAAATTGCATGAAGACCTTCTGAGACTGGAAAATTGGGCATCCAAATGGCAGATGAAATTTAATGTGGATAAGTGCAAGCTGATGCATATAGGAAAACATTACCCATGCTATAGTTACACAATGTTAGGTTCCATATTACGAGCTACCACCCAAGAAAGAGATCTAGACGTCACAGTGGATAACACATTGAAATCGTCAGTTCACTGTGCTGTGGCAGTGAAAAAAAAAACAGAATGTTGGGAATTATTAGAAAGGGAATGGTGAATAAAATGCTGGACTTTTGGCAAGTCTTGTGGGGGTCAGGAGGGTCCCCCAAGACTTGCCAAAAGCCCCTGGTGGTCCAGCGGGGGTCCGGGAGTGATCTCCTGCACTCGGGCCATCAGCTGCCACTAATCAAAATGGCACCCATAGCCTTTGCCCTTACTATGTCACAGGGGTTACTGGTGCCATTGGTCAGCCCCTGTCACAAGGTAAGGGCAAAGGGCCATCGGCGCCATTTTGATTAGTGGCAGCCGATGACCCAGGAGCAGGAGATCACTCCAGGGACCCCCACTGGACCACCAGGTACCTGTAAAAAGTTTTTTGGGGGGTCGGGAGGGTGAGGGAAGCTAAGGTATTAGTTTTAAAGGGTCGGGTGGGTTTTTTGTTTATCGGCTCGGGCGCAGCCGATAAACAAAACCGTGATCGGGCCCGATGAAAAAAAAACCACATGTGAATCGGAACCAGAATCCGAACCAAGTCCGGTTCTGATTCACATCTCTAGAACATACATAAAATAGTATCAAGATGTTACGATCCCGGTCACTAGATTAGTGACCGGGCGCTTACCTCTCGTCCCCGCGCTGCTAAACGCCGGGTCCAGGGCCCTCCGGTCCGCGTGGCAGCGGCGTCTCCACGAGGGAGACACCGCCGAAGACTCCTCCCCTCAGCGGGGCAACGCGCGCGCGCGGGGAACGGCGTTTTCAGCTGTCAGCACCCGGATGTGCTGACACGCCCCCCATGATGTCAGACGCCGACCGGGAGATTTAAGCAAGGCACTTCTCCTTCCAAAGTGCCTTGCAACGAGGTTCCCTTGTGAAGTGCCGTTGTCTTCGTTCCTGCCGGTTTCGGTTCTGCTTGCCTGCCTGACTTGATCCCTGCCTGGTTCCTGGACTTCCGTTTGCCTTGTGTTTCTGCCTTCGCCTGACTCTTATCTGCCTTGACTCTGGTTAGTGACTCCGACTCCTGTTTGCCAGCTGCCTGCCTTGACTCCGGTCCGTGACTCCGACTCCTGTTTGCCAGCTGCCTGCCTTGACTCCGGTCCGTGACTCCGACTCCTGTTTGCCTGCTGCCTGCCTTGACTCCGGTCCGTGACTCCGACTCCTGTTTGCCTGCCGCCTGCCTTCGACTCCGGTTTGTACTCTACTCCTGGGTGTTTTCGTCTTCGCCTAAGTCCCAGCGGTCCGGGTTCCTACGGGCTCCTCCTGGGGGGACCTCGGACTTCCAGGGTGAAGACTCCTAAGTCCTAGCGACCCGGACTCTCACAGCTCCTCTGGGGGAGTCACGGGTTTCCAGGTGAAGCTCCGTTTGCCCAGTGGGAGTTCTGCCTCCCGACTGTACTCTCGGGTCAGTCGGCCTAAGGATCCACTTCCGGATTTCGCCCACCGTAACACAAGAAACATTCAAACACCAAAAATATCACATACAACAGCATTGGATTCTAAAACAACACAGAAACTACCAGCATTTAGAAATTCAGATCTTACATCAAGAGCACTGAAGGAGGAAGTTTTTTAGAGAATATCTAAATTTCTTCAGATTTTCCTGCATTCGAACTTCAAAAGATAAATAGTTCCAGATAGAGGGAGCAGCTGCAGAGAAAGCAGTTTCCCGTGTAAAAGCAGGATGGGCATGACGGACAGAAGGCACATCTAGTAAACCACGATGAGATGATCTTAATTGCCGAGTAGGTTGGTAAATCCTGAGAAGGGCATTTGCCCAGGGAGGAGAATCCGGACTGAGTAGTTTATATACAGTCATTGCAATTTTATAATGAATGCATTCAGAAATTGAAATCCATTTTAAATGAATCAGAACAGGGGTAATATGTTCAAATCGTGTAGTACAAGACACTAGTCTAGCTGCAGCATTAAGTAGTAATTGTAATGGCTGCAGAATAGACTTAGGTAGACCTGACAATAAACTATTACAATAGTCTAAATGTGGAAAGATAATGGTTTGCACTATGGTAAGAAAATCAGAATTAAACAACAAATGGTATAGACCAGAAAGCAAACGTAATTTGAAAAACCCAGATTTAACAATGGCTTTAATCTGAGGTTTGAATGAAAGCGTAGCATCAAGAAAGATGCCGAGACTTTTAATAGGTTTATTCAAAGCAAAAGATGAATTATCCAACCTAATGGTGTCTATGTAAGGTGTAGAATGAGGATGATATATGAGTAAAAACTATCTTTTTTTGTATTGAGAGAAAGCTTGTTTTAATTTAGCCATTGTTTCATAGTAGTTAAACATAGATTTAGGTGATCAAGTGTTTCTTGCCAAGAAGGTCTGATTTTGATAAAAAAAAACTATATGTCATCTGCATATAATTTGAAACCATTTGTAACATTGGTCAGTAAATCAGTAATAGGCGCAAGGTAGATATTAAACAGCGATATTAAATGCCAGGTTCTTGTGGCCTGGATTGGCCACTGTTGGAAACAGGATGCTGGGCATGATGGACCCTTGGTCTGACCCAGCATGACATGTTCTTATGTTCTTATGTTCTTATAGTTGAAGTCATATTTGTGATTCACAGACTGATTTTCCAGTGGTATTTGTTTATTTATTTAAACCTCTATAAAGTCTATCCGGAAAAAAAAACTAAGCGATGTACAATGAGGGGCGGATTTTAAGAGCCCTGCTCGCCTAAATCCGCCCAAATCCGGGCGGATTTAGGCGAGCAGGGCCCTGCGCGCCGGTGAGCCTATTTTACATAGGCTCACCGGCGCGCGCTGACCCCGGGACTCGCGTAAGTCCCGGGGTTCTCCGAGGGGGGCGTGTCGGGGGCATGTCGGGGGCGGGCCCGGTCGTCGCGGTGTTTAGGGGGCGTGTCGGCAGCGTTTTGGGGGTGGGTCTGGGGGCGTGGCCGCACCCTCTGTACCCGCCCCCAGGTCGCGTCCCGGTGCGCTAGTGGCCCGCTGGCGCGCAGGGATTTACGCCTCCCTCTGGGAGGCGTAAATCCCCCGACAAAGGTAAGGATGGGGTTTAGACAGGGCCGGGCGGGTGGGTTAGGTAGGGGAAGGGAGGGGAAGGTGAGGGGAGGGCAAAAGAAAGTTCCCTCCGAGGCCGCTCCGATTTCGGAGCGGCCTCGGAGGGAACGGAGGTAGGCTGCGCAGCTCGGCGCGCGCCGGCTATACAGAATCCATAGCCTTGCGTGCGCCGATCCTGGATTTTAGCAGATACGCGCTGCTCCGCACGTATCTACTAAAATCCAGCGTACTTTTGCTTGCACCTGATGCGCCAGCAAAAGTAGGCCAAATCGCGCGGTTTGAAAATCTACCCCTGAGCTTATAAATTCCAGTGGCAAAAATGTAGTATCCAAGGGCCATTCAGACATAAAATGTAACATAAGAGTGAATTATGCCATTTGGTGGCCAAATTAGGTTTTGGGTCGAGCACTCCACTGCTTAACATCTTCCGCCTCAAATAATCTCTTAAACCTTAAGAAATATTTCTCTAACCTTTTTTGGTATGGCATTCCATATACCAGGTTGCCAATCTGACCAATATAAATTCTTTAAGGATTAGGACCCTCAAGAATCCATCTCTAGCAAATGTTAAGCAATGCATCAGGGTATACCAGCTTAATCTTTCAGTCAAATAAATGGGGCCAGGGTCATTTATGGCCTTAAAGGAGAGGCAGAGAATTTAAACTGAGTATGGAATGTTATAGGAAGCCAATGAGAATCACTCAAAACCGGGGTAACATGGTCCTTAATGGCACAGCCTAACATGACTCTGGCAGCAGCAATCTGATTCACTTGTTCTTGGTTGAAACATTGACCAGGAAGGCCCATTAAAAGGGAATTATAGTAATTCATATAAAATAGCACTAAGGCATATAATACAGTTTTTAAAACAATCAGGGCACACATGTTTTTCGTTGATGGAATATTTGTACACATGTCCAATTGCTTATAAACTGTGATTTCTAGCCACTTTCCCTTTCCAAAATTGATATGATTTTGAACTTTTTTAAAAATAATCTTTCCTATCAGTTGCCTATAGCTACTGCAGATTTTTTGTTTGTTCAAGTAATTTTTTTTTTTCAATTCTCTGGTAAGCTAGCTGTCACTGAAGATTTCTTGAAAGGCTGTGTTGATAGCAGAATCTACAAGGATTTATAGAAGCTATCAAGCCAAAGAGCATAAAATTTTCATCTGAAAATTACTTATATTTTTAACATTGCAAGCAACAAATGTCATCATGTCATAAAGGAAAATGTTTTGGGCTCTTTTCTCAGGTTAACCTTTCATCATTCAATTTGCTTTTGTAGGTGTGTGAGATCCCATGTGCATGAATGGAGGGATATACGCAACCCTTGACATTTGTGACTGTCTATCAGGCTAGAGAGGCAAACAATATAACAAATGTAAGTTTGCAGAACTAACTAAACAACAAGCCATGTTTGTAAACAGCTAGGACTGAACCATAATATGGACTAAAGTATTATCTCTGCAAAATACTTGCACATGAAAATTTGTCTGATAGTTTGGTTAATGCTGCAATATTCTTTATAGTTTTACTTGCAAAATATTGATAAAAAGTGTGTTAACAGCATCAGTTCCACCATGGTAAAACATTTACAATGATATCAGTAATTGCACAGATTGGGTCAAAAGTTTTGCATCACTTTACATTTCCAAGGCAATTTCTGTCTGCAAAAGAATTGTCCAGTGAGATTACTTACTAAAATAGAATTTAATATTTACAAGAATTTAGCAAACTAAAAATAAATAGTTCATACATTCCAGACTGAGGCTGATATTTATTGCTGCTCAGCCAGATAAATAGGGACTTATTCTGCTATGATTTATCTGGCTAAGTAGATAGCTGGAAACCTTGGGGATTGGCAATGAGCTTATCCAGTTATCTTAACCGAATAAGTGCCTACATTCAATTTCATTGAGTTTACAGAATAAGTTAGACTTGCTCAATATACTAGGTGTAAAGTTATCTGGATATAATTAATCCAGTTAACTAGAACTTATCCAATTATATTCAACAGCATAATCATGCTGCTGAATATGTTTTCTAAGTTAGTCAGATAATTTATATCCAGATAACTTAGGTAACCAGATATCTTTAAATATTGGGTCCTCCAAATATTGTTATAGCAAATGTTGTACTATCTACATTATGCTAGCAGTACCTGCTGATTAGGTTAACATGGGAAGAAATACAACTATATGGAGTTTTACTTTACTTCCAAACATTTTTCCCTCTTTTAAGAACCTAACCTCCCTGATGGCATGTCTAGGTGGCACATGAGTCTCATAGGACAAGAAGACTTAGAATAAATCTCAGAACAGATTATATTCAAGCACTGTCCCCTTGGTTTATGTGTGTGGAGGGGGGGGGGAGGGAAGGGACAGGTATACAGTAGTCACCTTTCCTTCAAGAACATCAAGGGTGTATCCTCTGCAATGCACCCAAACCCAGCCAATTCTTTCTGACAGGAAAATCAAATTTGAGTCTCCTACACAATGCCAAGCAAAACTACACCTTGAGCCATGAATTTGGCCCATGGTACTTTTAGAGAACAATTTTTAAAGGCATTTAGCCAGGTAAATTGGTATTTACTTAGATATGTATATATGGATTTATTTATTTGATTTATATTCCACCTTTCAGACACTTAACATAGAAACATAGAAACATAGAAACATAGAAACATAGAAATGACGGCAGAAGAAGACCAAATGGCCCATCCAGTCTGCCCAGCAAGCTTCCCTCATTTCTTCTCCCATACTTATCTGTTTCTCTTAGCTCTTGGTTCTAATTCCCTTCCACCCCCGCCATTAATGTAGAGAGCGGTGGAGGAGCTGCATCCAAGTGAAATATCTAGCTTGATTAGTTAGAGGTAGTAGGAGTAGTAACCGCCGCAATAAGCAAGCTACACCCATGCTTATTTGTTTTTACCCAGATTATGTTATACAGCCCTTATTGGTTGTTTATCTTCTCCCCTGCTGTTGAAGCAGAGAGCTATGCTGGATATGCATCGAAAGTGAAGTATCAGGCACATTTGGTTTGGGGTAGTAACCGCCGTGACAAGCCAGCTACTCCCCGCTTTGTGAGTGTGAATCCTTTTTTCTTCTCCCCTGCCGTTGAAGTTATGCTGGATATGCGTGAAGTATCAGTTTTTCTTTTCCCCTGCCGTTGAAGCAGAGAGCTATGCTGGAAATTCGTGATGTATCAGTCTTTCTCCGATGCCGTTGAAGTAGAGAGCCATGCTGGATATGCGTCGAGAGTGAAGTATCAGGTACATTTGGTTTGGGGTAGTAACCGCCGTAACAAGCCAGCTACTCCCCGCTTTGTGAGTGCGAACCCTTTTTTCTTCTCCCCTGCCGTTTAAGCAGAGAGCTCTGCTGGATGTGTGAAGTAACAGTTTTTCTTTTCCCCTGCTGTTGAAGCAGAGAACTATGCTGGATATGCATTGAAAGTGAAGTATAAGAATGGAGTGATCAAGCTAGTTGAAAGGCATCAGGAATAGAGGAAGGTGGAGGTAGTAATCTGGATATTTGGTTTGGGGTAGTAACCGCCGTAACAAGCCAGCTACTCCCGTCATTGTGAGTGCAAATCCTTTTTTCCACATTTCCTCATGCTGTTGAATCTTAGAGTGATGTTGGAGTCACAGTAACCATGTGTATGTTTATTGACTAAGGGTATTGTCTCCAGGCAGTAGCCATCATTCTGGCGAGTCACCCACTCTTCATTGGCGGCCTCTTGACTTTATGGATCCACAGTGTTTATCCCACGCCCCTTTGAAGTCCTTCACAGTTCTGGTCTTCACCACTTCCTCCGGAAGGGCATTCCAGGCATCCACCACCCTCTCCGTGAAGAAATACTTCCTGACATTGGTTCTGAATCTTCCTCCCTGGAGCTTCAAATCGTGACCCCTGGTTCTGCTGATTTTTTTCTTATGGTAAAGGTTTGTCGTTGCCTTTGGATCATTAAAACCTTTCAAGTATCTGAAAGTCTGTATCATATCACCTCTGCTCCTCCTTTCCTCCAGGGTGTACATATTTAGATTCTTCAATCTCTCCTCGTACGTCATGCGATGAAGATCCTCCACCTTCCTGGTCGCCCTTCTCTGTACCGCTTCCATCTTGTCTTTGTCTTTTTGTAGATACGGTCTCCAGAACTGAACACAGTACTCCAGGTGAGGCCTCACCAAGGACCTGTACAAGGGAATAATCACTTCCCTTTTCTTACTCGATATTCCTCTCTCTATGCAGCCCAGCATTCTTCTGGCTTTTGCTATCGCCTTGTCGCATTGTTTCGCAGACTTCATATCATTAGACACTATCACCCCAAGGTCCCTCTCCTGCTCCGTGCACGTCAGCCTTTCCCCCCCCATCGAATACAGTTCATTCGGATTTCCGCTCCCCATATGCATGACTTTGCACTTCTTGGCATTGAATCTCAGCTGCCATATCTTCGACCACTCTTCCAGTTTCCTTAGATCCCGTCTCATTCTCTCCACTCCTTCCGGCGTGTCCACTCTGTTGCAGATCTTAGTGTCATCCGCAAAAAGACAAACCTTACCTTCTATCCCGTCCGCAATGTCGCTCACAAAGATATTGAACAGGACCGGTCCCAACACCGATCCTTGCGGTACACCACTTAAAACCGCTCTCTCTTCAGAGAAGGTTCCGTTTACCATCACACATTGTCTTCTGTCCGTCAACCAATTTGCAATCCAGGTCACCACCTTGTCACTCACTCCCAAGCTTCTCGTTTTATTCACCAGTCTTCTGTGCGGAACCGTATCAAAAGCTTTGCTGAAATCCAAGTATATGACATCGAGCGCTCTTCCTTGGTCCAATTCCTTGGTTACCCAGTCAAAAAAGTCAATCAGATTTGTCTGACAGGATCTTCCCCTGGTGAATCCATGTTGCCTCTGGTCCATCAATTCTCCGGACTGTAGATAGTTCACTATTCTCTCTTTCAGCAGAGACTCCATTACTTTTCCCACCACCGAAGTGAGGCTAACCGGCCTGTAGTTGCCAGCCTCCTCCCTGTTCCCACTCTTGTGAAGCGGGACCACCACCGCTCTTCTCCAGTCTCTCGGCACCACTCCCGTTTCTAGGGATCTATTGAACAGGTCACACAGCGGACCCGCCAGAACATCTCTGAGCTCCCTCAATATCCTTGGATGAATCCCATCAGGCCCCATGGCTTTTTCCACTTTCAGGTTCTTTAGCTCTTCCCACACATTTTCTACTGTAAAAGGATTTTCATCTATTCCACTTCCCTCCAGTTTCTTGTTGTGTAGAGATGGTCCTTCTCCAGGGTCTTCTTTAGTGAACACAGAGCTGAAGTATTTGTTTAATATTTCTGCCATTTCTTCGTCTGTCTCCACACATTGATCATTACCACCTTTCAATTTCACTATACCACTTTGGACCTTTCTCTTTTCGCTGATGTATCTGAAAAATGTTTTGTCACCATTTTTTATCTCCTTGGCGATCCTCTCTTCTGCTTGATTTTTTGCCAACTTGATTGTTTTCTTCGTCTCCCTCAGTTGATACAAATATTCTTCTTTGTGCTCCTCCCTTTGGGATCCTTTATATTTCTTGAATGCTGTTCTTTTAGCTTTAATTTTGTCAGCCACCTCCTTTGAGAACCAGATAGGTTTCAATTTTCTTTTGCTTTTCTTTATGTTTCTAAAAGTGGATTTCTTTATGTTTCTAAAAGTGGATTACATTTAGGCACTACTTGTATTTCTTTAAAGAGTTCTAGACATCCTTCCAACGCTTTTCAGACAGCTCAAAGCAATGTGCAATAATGTATTAAAATGTTTCAACATAATCATTGTCTAGAAAATTATGGGGTAGATTTTAAAAGAAGCGCGCATGGCCTACATGTGAGCATGCTACCTGGCGCGTGCACATGTATGCCCAATTTTATAACATGCGCGTGCACCTGCACGAGCATGTTATAAAATCCGGGGTCGGCGCATGCAAGGGGGTGCACAATTGTGCACCTTGCGCTTGCCAAGCTGCACTGCCTTCCTCCGTTCCCTTCCCCCTAACCTAACCTTCCCACCCCTTCCCCTAACCTTTCCCCCCCCCAAAAAAACTACTATAACCCCCCAAAAATGATTATCTTACCTTTTGCGCCTGCCTCCAGCTTGCCAGCACACGATCCTCCAACACAGCGACAATGGCCGATCTGTCGGAGGCCTCTGGCCCCGACCCCACCCCACCCCAGACCGCCCTATCCCACCCATGACCGCCCCTTAAGTAAAGCCCCGGGACTTGCATGCGTCCCGGGGCTTTACACGTGTTGCTGGGCCTTTTGAAAATAGGCCCGGCGCGTATAACCTTTTGAAAATCCAGCCCTATGTATGTATTGACAATATTAATCACAATACAACAACAACAACAAAAAAACCTCACAAGCAAATAAAAAAAAATCCCCAAACTTAAAAAAATGGTTGTCATGAAACATCAGGAATCTTAACCTTTTTTATGACATCAGGGAAAAAGCCAAGACTTAACCTTCTTTCAGAAATTCAAATAATTTGACATCAGTCTGATATCCATTGGAAAACAATTCTACCACTACCACATGACTTTAACTCCAGCTTTTTTCATAGTCTTGCAAGTTGGAATCATTAGTAAGGCACCCTGACTGGAAGGCAGATCCTGCTGAGGAGCAAGCCAAACCAGTTTATTTTTATAGGTAAGAAGGACCATTACCCCATAACACCTAAAATGCCAGTGAGATCTTGAACCAATCAGAAGCCAATGCAAAAGTAGAGAAAAGGAGATACCTTTGGACTTAGCCCAGCGCTGTTCATGTTGGGGCATTCTGAACCACTTGATTAGGTAAAATAGCATGACTAGAAATTTCCCTCCAGAAATGTGGTTACAAATATGCATACGTTCCATACGTTTTAGCCACATTAATAAGTGGCATTCCTATGAGCATGGCTGTTTAGGTTGGAGAAGTGTGCAGGTGACTTTCAACTATATGCATGTTATTGTGACCCTGGCTGGCCACCTACGCAAATTGCAAGGTCGGAGTGCGCGGACTCTTTTAACTTGTACACTTTACAGCTGCAAATTTTCAAAAGGAAACAAAGTGGCTTGTTTCACTTTGACAATTTGCATAAAGTAATAAAAGTATGTGTGTTAAAAGTCCCGTGATAATTGTCCCTCCTAGTGAAGTTGCTTTTACCCTGTAATGTTCCAGAAAACCTTAAATTGCCCTCCACCCCTGAGGAAGAACACTACAAAATAGAGAAATTCTGCCTTCATCCTCGGAAACATTTTGTGTGTGTGTGTGGGGGGGGGGGGGGGGGGGGGGGGAATTCACTTTGAGACACCATAGCAGTTTAGAAGAAAATGGATTCATGCACAAAGCAAAAGGCTTATTAAGCTTTGTATAAAATGTGATATTCTGTCTCCTGCAGCTGTTTAACTCTTATGCACAGTTTTATATAAATCCTTTCTGGGGGCTTTAAATTACAGTATTGATTTCAGGTATTAACTGTTTCACTCATTTAACTATATTTTATAGAGAAAAGCAATATACTGAATTCAGAAATACTAAACTATTCAAAGTCTATAGTGAAGCTTTCGAAACTGATATACTCACAAGGCCATCAGATGGTTTTCAGTACATAATTTAGAGACTGATATGTTATTACACCACAAGTCTATGATATTTGACTTCAGTTTACATAAAAATACAATTTCAAAACACCATAATCTTATCTTCAAATGTTTCAGGGAATATTTTGCTCCACACACTTATTCATTACTATGATGTTGGCAGATAAACTGAATACATTTAAGATCAAGATGACAGACCGTATGGAAGATTGATTAATGCATTGGCTTTTCACCCTAGGATTCTTGATGGAGAATATAATTTAGAAATCAGCACAAAATAAGTTTGTTAGTTTCAGCACTGTTCCAGAAGGACAACAGCAATTGATTCAATTTTCCATGGTCAGAATTATAACATACTGAAGATTAATAAAAATGAATTATAACCAAACTCTCAATATTGTGGGGCATAGAATCATTATTTTTTTTTTCTTAGTGATAAAAGTATAATTCATAAGAAGAAAACCAGAAAGAGAATGGGAATAGCAAGAATGTATTATTATCATTATTATTGTTATTTTTAAATCAAAGTTCTTGAAAACCTTTATCTAAGGTGACAGAATGAGAAAGCCATCACCTTTCTTTCTGCCTCTATGCAAGCAATCAGCGAATGGATGCATCAAAGCAAGTTAACACTCAACTTGCAGAAGGCTGAGGTATTCTGAGTAAACCATTCTTTGCTTCCCCTCCCACTATAGCAGCACAACTTCAATTTCAGCTCAATGACATTATGCACCATTTTTTTTGTTTAAGGTTTTAGACTTAGGGGCAATGCTGGATTATAGCCCTAATTATAAATTGGAATAGTATTGAGATCTGCCTTTTACAAACTGGGAGGGAGATTTACTTGGCTATAGGGAAAAATATAACGGAATTCACTAACCTGTGATACTGATTTTCTCTCTCTCTTTCTAGAAGCAAAGGTGCAGGTGAGGCTGGCCAGCATCATTTTCAAAATGGGGCATCCTCTGGGCATCACTGGATCACTGAGTATTTTAAATACGTAATCAGGTAGATTGAGGGGCTAGGGGAGGGAAGGAGGTCCAGGGATGGGATGGATCATTTTATTTACACAAAGGAGGTAGGATTTGGGCCAGGAAGAACAGGGCTAGGGCCAACAGTGGCCCAAATGTATTCATATTTTTACACATTTGCCACTTCAAATTATGTCAGTGGGGGGCAGAGGGGGTTCTCATTGGACCCCTAGAGATATGAGAACTCCAGCTGTGGGGGGATTAATGGACCATCCAGCTGGGGAGAGTCTGGGGCCATATAGCTTCATTTAAGGAAAGATCTTGGAGCTTTGGAAAAATGTGCATTAGCATCCCAATGCTCCTAGGGGGGAAATTAACTAAACCTTCTGTGGTGTATGATTGAAAGGTCTGGGATTCCTGTATGTTTTCATAAGAAGTCTAGCCCTAGTCCAATCTTGCTGTTTCCCAAATAATTGATTTTGAATTTCTTCATTGATAGATGTTATTTTGGTTAAGGTGTTGGTCTCAACTATATTTGAAACAGAGATGACTTCAGTACTATTGTGCTAGGTTCAACTATTAGTGCAACGCCCTACATCAATGGCATAACCATGGGAGGACCTAGAAGAGCCATGGCCCACCCACCTTGGGCTCAAGCATGCCCAATTATAACTGAAATAGAGGCCCTGTGGCTGGGCTGCTGCACCTCCTATCCTGTGGCAGAAAAGAAGAAGACAAGGCCCTTAATAGGCTCTACACCAGTCCTGCTTATCTGGTGGCCTAAGAAGAAGATGAGGTCCCACTGCAGGACTGCTTTAGACTCCATCCCATGGTGTCTGAATAAGGCCTTGCAGTTAGGTAGCTACAGACCCCATCCTGTGGAGGCCCCTGAAGAAAAGGTTCTGCAGCAGGGCTACTACAAACCCTATTCCACAGCAATCCAAGAACATGAGGCCATGTAGCAGGACCGCCATGGACCCCATTCTAGTAGCCTAAGAAGGGGGCTGTCAGTGGCTAAAGAAGGGGGCCAAAAGATAAGGGAAGGCCCTTGCAGTGTGTGTGTGTGTGTGGGGGGGGGAGTGGGAGCTTATGTGAGAGAGAACATGTATGTGTGTGTGTGTGTGTGTGTGTGTGTGTGTGTGTGTGTGTGAATGTGTTTGTGTCAGGGAACTTGTGACAGACAACATATGAGTGAGTGAGAGAGAGAGAGAGCCTGTGTGTGTGTATGTGTGTGTGTGAGTAAGAGCCTGTAAGATTGAGAGACTATATGAGCATATGTGTGTGTGTGTGTGTGTGTGTAAGTATGTATGTGAGGGAGCCTGTGACAAAGAACATGTGAGAGAGCACAAGAGAGTGAGTGCTTTGTGTGTGTGTGTGTGTGTGTGGGGGGGAGGAATGGAAGAAGATAGGAGGAGAGACAAGAAACTGAAAAAAAAACCCCTCTGAAAAAGGAATTATGAAAACCGCCTTAAACCTTTGCATTTTTGACTGTTATCTATATCTACTCTTTTACACTCTCTAATTACTTATATTTTATATACATGTTCTTTTTATTTTTCTACTGTTAACCTTTACTTTTATACCTTTTATATATTGTATTTCATATTATTTCTACTTACATGATATTTTTGTAAACCACCTAGTTCTCGTACTGTTTGTATAGGTGGTATATAAAAACATTTAAATAAGTAAATAAATAGATAGATGAAAAGACCAATAAGGGGAAAGTGGAAAAAAAAGAGACCAGGGCCAACCAAATTAGTGCAGATAACAAAGGTAATATTTATGAAATCTATATCATATATTTATGAAATCTATATCATATATATATAAAATCTATATATTATCTACATCTATCTATCTAGAGAGAGAGGGAGAGAGAGAGAGAGAGAGAGAGATTTTTTGTGATTGGAATATACCATCCTTGGGGACTGTTCCTGTTTTATATTTTGTATTTTGCTCATTCTTCAGTTTTCCACTGTTCAGAGTCTAGTTTCTTGAGCTTTCCATTTCATTTTTGGCTGCATATTTCTGTTTCAAATTTATAGTTCCTTATTCTGTATTAGGTAAAGGTCAGTCTGTGTTCTGCATGTATGACTGAGATGCAGTATTTCTATTAGCTTGTAGTTTCTCTGCAGGGATTTACAAAAGTCCGGCTTGTCCTGTTTCCCCCAGTAGGAGATATATTAGTGTCCTACAGCCTGCTGTAATATTTGCATTGCTACTTCTTCATAGATAAAGTTGTACTGTTTGAGTCCTGAGAGATAGTGCCATTATAGTATGGTATGGCAAAGCTCTAGGCATATTTTTTTTTCAGAGGTTTATGTTACTTCACAAAGTGGCAGTGGATGGAGTTTATTTTGCTGTTACTGAGGTGACACCATCATGTGAATATATATTTTGTTTTTGCATTTTGGGTTGTAATGTGAACTGTCCTAGTTATGCTCTGCATCCATTACAAATCTTGTTCTTATGATTATGATTATTGCTATTTTATTAACATGAAAACATAGTAATCACAGTAGAAAAAGACCAAATAGCCCATCCAGTACATCCAGCAAGTTTCTTATGGTAGTAACTGCTGCTCCTTGCAGGATATCCCCATTTTCTGTTAAGAGTAGTAAATGCCACTCCATGCAGGTTTCCCCCAAACCTTAAGTTAAGGGTAGTAATATTTACAAACAAAACCAAATAACTGTCAAACCCATACAAAATTACTGCTATTAACAATTTTTTACAGGGTGAGCAGCCTTCTTGATAATTCATACGATGATGCTGCATGTTATGCTTTGCTTTTGGACTTGGCCATAGAATCAGACCTGGGCTTTTTCCTAATATCTGCGTATCAGTACCCTGGACCATGAAAGTCAGCGCCCAGCATTGGCTGTCATCCGAATCCAATTCCCCTTCCTCCCCCCACCGCCATTGAAGCAGAGAACAATGTTTGTATAATTATTGTAATGATGATGTTCTTTGCCTTTCTGGAAAGAGGATTATAAAAGAATGCATTCATATTTGTTTTTATTAGATGATTATTTGGCTCTTTTAAAATGATATTCTTCTTGTGTATTTATAAATTGTAATATATATATATATAAATACATATTATTGTCATTTGTAATGTTGGTAAGTGCATGAAATAATTGAGTTAAAATATTTAAAACTGTCATTCATGATGCATGATGGCTGTTGCAGACTACTTAGAAATCCATTGCTGGATGCACTTCAATGCATTATTTATCGATAAAAATACATTTAGTAGGGATCAGATCTATATGCTTACTACCCACCCATGTTAAACTTGGACCCTGGAATAACAAGGAGAAGAATAAAAACTAAAAATGATCAATAAATAAATAACAGTAAAAAAGTACCTTGAAGTGTCTGGCTTCTGGTCCTGTTGGGGGCTGGAGGTCTGGGCCCTGTAAGCCGGAGGCAGCCTCATGGCAGCGTTATGCTGCTGAGGTAAGGGACAGGAAAAGTTGGGCTGCAGAGGCCAGGCAGTCATGGGAAAGCTACTTGTTTGCTCTTGCAGAACCAAAGATGCATTTCTAGCTGGCGGGAAGAGGCAGAGTGAACGGCAAAGACTAGTGCTGCTGCCCCTGCTCCTCCTGATGACAATGGCAGCATTGAAGAATTTGTGCTGCCAGGAACCTTCGGCAAGTTATCAGTGCTGAATGTCAGTGAAGTCCCAGTCTGGCGATGATGTCATGCTAACGTCACTTATAGAATCATGGCACCTCCGAGGGATAACAAAAATAAGTTTAAAATGAGCAAAATAAAATAAGAGGACATGTTGGCTTGACCAGGGGGGCTTGCCAAAGGCAAGAAATTAAAAAAAAACATAACTAAAAGAATTGTCAGTTGGTGCTGTCAAAGTAAATAAAATGTGTTCAAAATCATTAGAAATAAATACAAAATGAGCACAGGGGACATTAGTCCAAGGGTAGGGGACCTCTGAAATGGTCCCCACTAAAACTGTAAAGTAAGGCAAAAACAAAAATAGCAAACAAAATTGCAGTATTTTTACCACACACCTTACATTAGTGCATAGCAAAGCACCGTGACAGTGGACAGTGGGCAGTTTAACAGACTGAACCTTATTATTGGGACAGTCTGTGCAGTCAAGTGCCCAGTCTGCCTCTTTTGTACTTACAAGCAAGCTGCGTGTGTGGGCACACCATACACCTTACATTAGTGCATAGCAAGGCACCATGACAGTGGGCAGTGGGTAGGCACTAGTCAGTGACATTAAATCCATAATGTCAGGGAAAGCTAGATGTATTCGTGTGATTGGGACTGGCAGAGGAGGCACTTGAAAGGACACTAGTGCCACTCCCCCATTAAAGTTAAAAAGGCACCTGTCGCAATCTAAACTCTTTGTAGGGGCAGGCATTTCCATCCCTAAAAAAATGAAATCTGACCATGATGCATCACCATCGCCACCACCTGTTTCTGGCCCTGTAGTTTTGGAGGTGAGGGAAGGGGAGGCTGAGTCATGCCAGACAAAATGTTGACACCCAAAAGCAGCAGGGGGATAGAAGTCTCGACTAGGACTTAGCGTTGACAATGTAGCACAGTCACTGTTTGCTTCTGATTCAGATGAAGAATCATCTTGTGTGGGATTCTCATCTGAAACGGAAGACGTAATAGGTGACAAATTTTCAGGAGGATCAGAAGTCCTGTCTTAGCCTCCAATTCAGTGCAGCAGGGGAGAGGTAAAAGTGATGAGGAGGAGGAAGAGCAGTCAGCACAGGCACAGAGGGTGACTGAAGCACCTGGCATAGCTTCTCAGGGTGCACCCACTACCTCAGCAACAGTGGCAGCTTCCACCCCCAAGGCTTTAGAGAGGGGAGGATCACAAAAGACATCTGCGATCTGGAGCTACTTTACAGTGACGGAAGACCCGTGTTTTGCTTGGTGCAATACTGTGCCAGGGATATTAACAGAGGCAAGCAAATGGGACATCTGTCTAATTTTGGCATGATGCATCATATGAAGAGGCAACACCCAACAAGATTACTGGCAGTACCAGTCAGGGGACCCCTTCCAAGCAGTATGCAGTGGTTCAAAAGCTGCAGAATCAGCCCACGCCCTCATCCCCTTCTAGCAGTCAGGTGGCAGGCCAGCAACCCCCTGACATGTGGCAGAAGTGACAACCCACCATGGAGGAAATGGGGTGGAGTGCGGTAACGCTATCCCGGGGTAGGAGGCAGGCAGCCTCAAAAGTTGTAACCAGGACCATTGGGGAAATGATTGCCCTTGATGACCAGCCCTTGCAGTTAGTGGAGAATGTGGTTTAAAGCATTTTCTGAAGGTCGTAGTTCCAAATTAAAAAGTCCCCTCCAGAACCACATTTAGCAGAAAGGTCATCCCCAGCCTGTACAAGCAGTGTCAAGTCGCATGCAAGTGCTGCTAGCAAAGGTGGAGGGGAGAGTGCATTTCACCTGTGATATCTGGACCACCATGAATGCTGCACACTCTTACCTCTCCCTGACAGCACACTGGTGGGACCTGGCTGAGGCATGGGCAGCCAGCAGCTCTATTACTGAACAAGTATCAGTGTGGAGGTGGGCTTTACTGCACACCCACCTGACGGACCAGGCCCATACTGCAGCCAATATTCCAGCATGCATCAGACAGATGCTGGAGGGCTGGCAACTACAACAGCGAGACAGGAATACTCAGGCAAGGTTCTTTGTCACAGACAATGGTGCAAACATGGTAAAGGCAATAAACGACGGACACTTTAAGAACATCCGATGTTTTGCACACACTCTGCACCTGATAGTGAAGTCAGCTCTGGGGTTGGATTCCATAGACAAATAGAATGAATACCTGCATAGGTTTATACAGAAGTGCAGGAACATAGCAGCGCACTTCCACAGAAGTGAAAAGGCAGGGCAGATTTTCCAACAAAAGCAGACTGATTTGGAGATGCCTCACAAGCGTCTCATTCAAGACATTGCCACCCGGTGGAATTCCACCTTTATGATGCTGGAGAGGTTAGTGGAGATACAGACACCCCTTCATGAACTTTTTGGTACAATGGACATAGGTGTGCAGAATCCCCTAGGGCATCATAATTGGTTAGTCATGAGTCAGCTGGTAAAAATCCAGCAGCCCTTCAAGGATATTGGGCCCCTCCCATGGCCAAACATTTTGGCTTAGTAAATCCAGACCTAAATGTGTTACATAAGTGTGCATGCACTGATTTTGCTTATATTTTGCTCTGAGCTGGCAGTTTTCTTCGACAACAAAATAAAAAATTTACCTTTTCCGCTGACATCTTCCAACCCCACTCCAAACTCCCAGCCTCCACCTGACCAAAACCACGCCCCATTGATACACAAACAGTCACTAGAATCTTTTGATTCTTCATCATCCTTGGAAATTGAATCTATCATCAAGAAAATGAAGCCCTCATCGCACACAAGAGACCAAATCCCGACCAAATTCCTTCTCACAATCCCAAACATCATCACCAAACCTCTGGCTGACATCTTAAACTGTTCCCTCACTCACGGAACAGTCCCGGACGCTTTAAAACAGCCTCTCTGAAACCATTACTAAAAAAACCTAACTTGGACCCATCTAACCCTACAAATTTCCGCCCCATTGCCAACCTACCTTTCATAGCCAACCTAATGGAAAAACTGGTCAATACTCGACTCACAGACTTCCTCGACTCCCACGACATTCTATAACCATCACAATTCGGTTTCAGGAAACGCAGAAACACAGAATCTCTCCTACTCTCATTAACGAACAACATCCTGATGGGCCTCGACAAAGGTCAATCATACTTGCTAGCTCTGCTAGACATCTCGGCAGTTTTCGACACAGTTAACCACACAATCCTCATCAACCATCTGATGGAAATAGGCATCTCAGGTTCTGCACTCCTCTGGTTTAAATCCTTTCTAAGCGACAGGTATTACAAAGTAAAAATAATCAACAAAGAGTCTCACCCTGTAGCGTCCAAGCAAGGAGTTCCCCAGGGTTCCTCGCTCTCGCCGACCCTATTCAACATATATCTTCTCTCCCTCTGCCAACTACTCAATAACCTCCACCTCACCTACTTCGTTTATGCGGACGATGTGCAGATCCTAATCCCCATCAAGGATCCTGTTTCCGACACTCTAAACTATTGGAATAGCTGCCTTCACGCCATCAACCTCCTTCTCACAAGCCTCAGCCTTGTTCCCAATACATCCAAGACTGAACTGCTGGTCATTTCCCCCAATTATAATAACCCACTAGCCAACACTACTAATACACCATTAGTAAATCAAGTGAGAGACCTTGGAGCCATCCTAGTCTCCAGAATAAACCTTAAAAAATTCATTAACAACACCACTAAAGAAGGCTTTTAAAAACTACAGGTCCTAAAACAGTTAAGACCTCTCCTACACTTCCATGACTACCGCTCGGTCCTTCAAGCCATACTATTCTCAAAGATTGATTATTGTAATGCGCTGCTGCTTGGTCTCCCGGCCTCTTCTACCAAACCTCTCCAAATGCTGCAAAATGCTGCAGCCAGGATCCTCACAAACTCTCACCGTATGGACCACATCACACCGATTCTAAAAATACTTCACTGGCTACCCATCCGCTTCAGAATTCTCTTCAAGACACTGACCATCATTCACAAAACCATATTTCAGCAATCCTCTCTCCAACTCACCATACTCCTCTCTCCAACTCACTCCTCTCTCCAACTCACCACACTCCTCAGCAAGACCTACCAGATCTGCATACAGAGACTCCCTCCAGGTTCCCCCGAACAAATCCGCTATACACAACGCCATTGAAAAATGAGCGCTATCAACTGCCGGTCCGCATCACTGGAATTCTCTCCTGCCAGATCTCCGCCAGGAACATTGTCATATCACATTCAGAAAAAAATTAAAAACATGGCTGTTCGCCCAAGCATATCCTTGAAGAAGCCTTATGGTAACCCACACGGACCAACACCCCACGATTGCGTCCTCTTTCTGCTGCACAAAGGAACTGTTTTTCTGCAAACTGCGCTCTCATATAACTTGCCTAATCGACTCCACTATGTAAACTGTATATAATTCTTACCATGTAAGCAATTACTCTCTGCTTACATGCACTGCTCTCCAGTTAGAAATTGTTAATCTATCCCTTTTTTTCTAACAGCCTTGTTCCACATTCCCTGTTGTAATGTAACTTTTGCTTTCAGTGTTAACTGGTTTACCCCCTAGTTTATTGTAAACCGGTATGATAAGACCTGGTCTTGAGCATCGGTATATTAAAATTTTAAATAAATAAATAATAAATATTATTTGCAATAGTACTATTGAGAGAACATATAATACTGGTGAGATATGGCTCCTTATACTACAGCCTGAAATTAACCAGGTGGCGGCATTCTGCAATAGCTGATTTAATAATGGTAGATGGTAGTCCAAGACAGATAGCATTACAATAGTCAATGATAAGAAGAATCAAGGTTTGAACAACTTACAGAAATCATGGGAATATAGCAGAGGTTTAATGCAATGCAGTAAGCAAGGTTTATAAAAACCCTGCCTTAAACACAGATTTCATTTGGGGGGCCATGGGCAGTTCTGTATCAACAATGATTCCATTCTTTCCCTCTAGCTATATTGAAGTCCAGTCTGAAAACTCACTTGTCTGAGGCTTTTTTTAAAATCCTAAACACTTTTCTACAAACATACTACGCACAGATTTATGTTTGACTTACAGTTTGTCATACATGTTTGTCTTGGCTGAATTATATGATCCTTTGAGCAGGAAGTGTCTTTTATATATATCTGAACAGTGCTGTGAATATCTAATAATGTTTCTAAAATAAGTAAACAGTAGTAATTGTAAAATATGTAATTTATGTATATTTGATAAAGAAAAAAAGCAAAAAAGTTATTCAGACTGTCTGCGGTAGATATTCAAAAGCCATTTAGATGGATAAATGAAAAATTATTCATCTAAATGACTTAGCTGAGATATTCAGTGATCTATATAGCTAAATTCTAGCTGGATATAACTCTTTATTCGGCTAGAATTTAGCCAGATATGTTGGGGGCATTCCTGGGGTAGGCAGTATGTGTTCTGGGGAGCAGCGGAGGTAGCCGGTGAATCTAACCAGATAACTCTGACTGCGTTGTAGGCAGGTCTAAAGTTAGCTGGATGCATCTGGCTGTGTCCTGCTATCTTAACTGGCTGTTAGCGGCTGAATATGGACCCCAGTCTAGTTTTAACACAAGAAAAAGTGATGATCAAACTTAGAGAAACATATAGTCCGAGGTCACCACATTTAATAGAGTTAGCTCAAAATGCTATCACACTCATGAGAACTGAACATTGAACTGCCAATTTCAACACTGGGAAAGTTCAAAAGCTAAACATCAGCTTTCTTACTTTCTTCCTCATAGGGATTTGTTTCTAGAATCTCTATGTTTCAAGATTATAATGCAGTAGAACACCTTATATCCAAAAGGATCAAGATCATGGCTTTTCTAGATAATGGATATTTACAGGTAATGGAAGTTCCATGATATGTTTTGGATTACAGACATTTTTTCTGATAACAGAAAGGAACTGTTTACTTGACAATTTCTGGACAACAGATGCTTCAGTGTATAACAGCAAGAGGTATAGGAGAAAATAATACATGAAAACTAAAAATCAAAACAGCAAATAAGGTGTAACATGTAAGGTATAGTCCACCAAAGAATATATTCAAGTAAATCAAAGTATCTTTACACAAAAAGGCAGCAGAAATTCAGCTTAAAAAGTAGTCATTCCAACAAACTAGAGTTGCCAAAAGATGACACAGACAAATATGCCTTGGCAAAGACACAAGCAGTGTTTCATTGAAACACTTTCTCAAGGGGGCAGTTAATCAAACAAAAACATTATTTATTTATTCATTTAAAAGCTTTTCTATACCAGTATTCGTGGGTACATCATATCAGTTTACAGATAACTTTACGTATTACAGAGAACAAGGGTGGGGGAAACTAGAGGAACCAAAGAACAAGGGGGTGAGATGGGGTAAAATGGAATAATAGGAGAAACTAATATGACCAGGGAAGCTAGAGGAGGGTAACACGGGAGAAAGGGTACTAAAATACACAGGGGAAGAGGATTAAGACAAAAAGTGGCATAACTAATAAATAACGGCTAGAAGGTACAGGGGTAACGAGGAATAGAAAATACTGAAAACCGGGGCAAGAAAAACAAGGCATAAGGAATACTGAAATACAAGATGTAAAATATACTGAAATACAGGGGGAATAAAGTACATTAGAAAAATACATAAGTTAATAACAAGTGGACGCTCAATATAAGAATAGGCATAAACAAGTTTCAAAGCATACTTACAGGCAACACTTAATAGTGGCAGTTATACATCTCAAAGAGTTAATAGGGCTGCCACGGCAGTTACAGTGTTTTACCTATGCATAGGCAGTATTATCACAGGGTGCATTAAAGAACTTGTACCCTGTAATACGGAAATGGAGAGGGAGGGAGAGAAAGATTCTGTATAAGGCTTACATTATATTCAAATGTTTATATCACTATAGGAGGGCCAGCTAATAACTCAAGGTAAGGTTTTGATGGTGGTTTAGGGTTTGGGGATCAGTTTTACATATAGAGTGAGACATACGAACAGTGCAGTACAGGTCATTGAAGATTTGACATCATTTGGAGTAGAGATGTGAATCGGAACCGGAATCAGTTCCGATTCCGGTTCCGATTCACATGTGGGGTTTTTTTCATCGGGCCTGATCGCGGTTTTGTTTATCGGCTGCACCCGAG
The DNA here is from genome assembly GCF_901001135.1 of Rhinatrema bivittatum. NCBI lineage: Eukaryota > Metazoa > Chordata > Amphibia > Gymnophiona > Rhinatrematidae > Rhinatrema > Rhinatrema bivittatum. The sequence continues at coordinate 56,310,950 of NC_042620.1, read as the reverse complement.
CCGATAAACAAAAAACCCACCCCGACTCTTTAAAACTAATCCCTTTTCTTCCCCCACCCTCCCGACCCCCCAAAAAACATTTTACAGGTACCTGGTGGTCCAGTGGGGGGAGCACTGGATGGCCGGCGCCATCTTTAAAAATGGCGTGGGACATCCAGTGCTCCTACCATGTGACAGGGGCCGGCCAATGGCATGGATACCCTGTCACGTGGTAAGGGCAAAGGGCCATCGGCGCCATTTTGATTAGTGGCAGCCGACGGCCCGGGAGCGGGAGATCGCTCCCGGGACCCCCACTGGACCACCAGTACCTGTAAAATGTTTTTGGGGGGGTCAAGAGGGTGGGGGAAGCAAAGGGATTTGTTTTAAAGGGTCGGGGTGGGTTTAGGGGTTATTTTTGTGTGCCCTTTTTACCGCCCTCCCCCAAACGATAAGAGAACCTCCATGATCAATATCGTGGGGTTTTCCTATCGTTTCGGGGGAGCCCCCGATTTCTGACGATTTTAAAAATATCGTACGATATTTTCAATCGTCTGAAGCCCGATTCACATCCCTAATTTGGAGTGAGGAAAGTCTAGCTTGATGGACACTATAGTGGTACCATAACTATTGCATGGTTTATGGCTTTAACACCATAACACATTTTGATGAATGACTGTTATTTGTGGGAATGACTACTTTTTAAGATGAAATTCTGCAGCTTTTTTGTATAAAGATACTTTAAGTTACTTGAATATATACTTTGGTGGACTATACCTTACCTGTTACACCTTATTTCCTGTTTTGATCAGTGTATAACCAAACATGGGCCAAATTAATGAAATTTTGAAAGATGGTGAAGGCCTGGTTGTTTGTTTTTTGACTTTGCTTCATATTAGAGCTGACTGGGCTGAAGAAGTAATCTAAAATGCTTAATGATCTGGGGTTTCTTGTGATTAGGAAGTTATTAAGGGTGGTGGGGTGAGAGGAAAATGGGTAAAATATGTATTTTGATGGTTCTAGTAATTTATTTTAACCTATTTTGATGTATATAGTATTATGGGATATAAAGTAGAAGTAATACATTTATAAATAACTTTAAAAAAATTTCTGGATAATAGGAGTTTTTGGATATTGGAACGTTGGACAGAAAGGTGCTGAACTATATATTACACCACAGCAAATTTACCCTGGGATTCATCATTCCACTATAAATATAGAGTAATGATGAGTTGCAAAAAAAAAAATGGGGCGGGGGAGCGATAGTCTGCACCTGGCTGCATCATGGCACTGCATTTTTGCCCACTGTGGTTGTAGCCACGGCACACACTATCATCTCTGTAATGCAATGGGAAAGATGGTGTTATTTCCAGTGCTACAGCCAGCGACAATGTCTAAAACATTTTCACCTGCAGTGGTACTGGAATCAAAATTTTCTAACCCCACCCAAACCCTTCCCTAACCCCCTCCCCCTTTCCTCATTTAAATCATAACACCGCAAAAATGGCCTTTGCGTTTTAATGAATAACCCTGCTTATTAGATTCTGAAACAGTATTCTGAAATAAAACATTATACCAATACCGGTATTCTGATATTAAAAATCAGGGAAGCTAACAAATTTGGCAGTGCAGTAATAATGGGAGATTTCAATTACCCCAAAATTGACTGGGTAAATGTATCATCGGGACATGCTAGAGACATAAAATTCCTGACAGATATATGTGACTGCTTCATGGAGCTATTGGTTCAGGAACCAATGAGAGAGGGAGCTATTTTAGATTTAATTCTGAAAGGAATGCTAGATTTGGGGAGAGAGGTAATGGTGGTGGGGCCACTTGGCAATAGTGATCACAACATGATCAGATTTGAACTAATGACTGGAAAGGGGACAATATGTAAATCTACAGCTCTAACACTAAATTGTCAAAAGGAAAACTTTGATAAAATGAGAAAAATAAAAAAAAAAAAAAAGAAAGGTGCAGCTGCAAAGGTTAAAAGAAAACAAAAGGCTTGGACACTGTTTAAAAATACAATCTTAGAAGCACAGTCCAGATGTATTCCATGCATTAAGAAAGGTGTGAGGAAGGAAAAACGATAACTGGCATGGTTAAAAGGTGAGGTAAAAGAGGCTAGGGATGTGCATCGGGTGCCCGATCATTTGCACTTTCAGGTTCGTGTGGCCACGGGAAAATCTTGTTTTCCCGCATATTGGCATTTTTTTAAAGTAAAAAATCATTTTTTGGCTTAACAAAAATAAATGTCTTTTTCTTAGTGCGCGCTAACTCCCGTTAGCGCGCACTAACCCAAAAAACGATTTTCATGAAAATTCAGGGGGAAAAAGTGTTTGTTGTTTTAACTGATAGATAACGAATTAAGAAATATTGTAAAATATTTCAATTCATTATAAAAATTATTCACATCCCTAAAAGAGGCTATTTTAGCCAAAAAACTATTTCAAAAATTGGAAGAAGGATCCATCTGAAGAAAATAGGAAAAAGCATAAGCATTTTGAAATTAAGTGTAAAACATTGATAAGGCAGGCTAAAAGATAATTTAAAATGAAGTTTGCCATAGAGGCAAAAACTTATAATAAAAAATTTTAAAATATATCCGAAGCAAGAAACCTGTGAGGGAGTCGGTAGGACCATTAGAAGACTGAGAGCTTCAAGTGGCTCTTAGGGAAAATAAGGCCATTGCAGAAACACTAAATTAATTAGGGATGTGAATCGTTTTAGGACGATTAAAATTATCGTCCGATAATTTTAATATCGTCTTAAACCGTTATGGAACACAATACAATACAGATTCTAACGATTTATCGTTATAAATCGTTAGAATCGTGAGCCGGCACACTAAAACCCCCTAAAACCCACCCCCGACCCTTTAAATTAAATCCCCCACCCTCCCGAACCCCCCCCAAATAACTTAAATAACCTGCGGGTCCAGCGGCGGTCCGGAACGGCAGCGGTCCGGAACGGGCTCCTGCTCTGAATCTTGTCGTCTTCAGCCGGCGCCATTTTCCAAAATGGCGCCGAAAAATGGCGGCGGCCATAGACGAAAAAGATTGGACGGCAGGAGGTCCTTCCGGACCCCCACTGGACTTTTGGCAAGTCTCGTGGGGGTCAGGAGGCCCCCCACAAGCTGGCCAAAAGTTCCTGGAGGTCCAGCGGGGGTCAGGGAGCGATTTCCCGCCACGAATCGTTTTCGTACGGAAAATGGCGCCGGCAGGAGATCGACTGCAGGAGGTCGTTCAGTGAGGCGCCGGAACCCTCGCTGAACGACCTCCTGCAGTCGATCTCCTGCCGGCGCCATTTTCCGTACGAAAACGATTCGCGGCGGGAAATCGCTCCCTGACCCCCGCTGGACCTCCAGGAACTTTTGGCCAGCTTGTGGGGGGCCTCCTGACCCCCACGAGACTTGCCAAAAGTCCAGCGGGGGTCCGGAAGGACCTCCTGCCGTCCAATCTTTTTCGTCTATGGCCGCCGCCATTTTTCGGCGCCATTTTGGAAAATGGCGCCGGCTGAAGACGACAAGATTCAGAGCAGGAGCCCGTTCCGGACCGCTGCCGTTCCGGACCGCCGCTGGACCCGCAGGTTATTTAAGTTATTTGGGGGGGGTTCGGGAGGGTGGGGGATTTAATTTAAAGGGTCGGGGGTGGGTTTTAGGGGGTTTTAATGTGCCGGTTTTTCGATTTTTCGATTTTTAACGATTTTTCACGATTTTTCACGATATTTTACCCCCCCCAAACGGCAACAATACGATTCCCTCCCCCTCCCAGCCGAAATCGATCGTTAAGACGATCGAGGACACGATTCACATCCCTAAAATTAATTATTTGCATCTATGCTTACTAATGGGGATGTTGGAGAGATACAGATTCTGAAGATGGTTTTCAAGAGTGATGTTTCAGATCTACTGATCCAAATCACTGTGAACCTGGAAGATGAAGTATGCCAGATTGAAAAACTAAAGAGTAGCAAATCACCTGGACCGGATGGTACGCACCCCAGGGTTCTGAAGGAACTAAAAAATGAAATTTCAGATCTATTAGTTAAAATTTGTAAGCAATCTGTTACAACCCTGTCCGTGGACCCCACCCCGTGGACAGGCCCTCACCTCTTCTCTCCAGCCGGCCCAAACCTGCTGCTCTCCCTCACAGCCCACACCGCTGCCGAGCTGTGCCTTCCTTCATCTTCTCAGCTTTGCTGCCTCTGCTGCCGCTATTGCTGCTCCCTTCTTCGTGGCTGAAGCCGCACCACCGACTCCTACTAGGGAATTCCCTGCTGGGATTCCCTCCTCCTCCGCGGCCCGTGTGCCACCATCGAAGTCTTCTTCAGCAGCAGGGAGCCATTGCCACCTCGTCCTCTTCTTCAGGGCTGCAGCCCGGCCCCAGCGTGGCTTCTCTTTAGAAGCAGGAGCTGCCTCTGGCTTTCTCTGTCTTCCACCATGTGGCAGGATGCCGCTGCAGGCCTCGGCTCCAACCACCTGCCTCCGGGGCTCCCTATAGGCACAGGCACGTGCCTCCTGCCTCTTCTTAAATGGCCAGAGACAGGAAGTACTCCTGTGCTCTCCAGATGATGTCTTCAGGGCTCTTCCCGGTCCTGCCCTTTATAAAGGCCCTGCTTCAGTTCCTCAGTGCCTTCGGATGAAGTAACACACTCTATGGAGCTTCTAAGAACATAAGCACATAAGAAATTGCCATGCTGGGTCAGACCAAGGGTCCATCAAGCCCAGCATCCTGTTTCCAACAGAGGCCAAACAAGAACCTGATGCCTGGATCTTTTTCAACGCTTTATTGGTGCAGAGACGTGTCAAATAAAATCGCCTGACTCAGGCCGAGTTTTGCAGCTTTGCAGCCGCTGCCTCAGGGGCTCCACTATTCCACTATTCCAATCAATGATGTTGTTTCATCCAATCAATTGTACTAGTATGCCGGCAGTACAAGAACAACTTGTGCACGAAGGTTCAAAACGCATGCCAGCATAACAAACAGCAGTCTCCGTTTGGCCGGCTCCTGTCACATGGTAGGAGCACTGGATGGCCGGCGCCATCTTTAAAGATGGCAGCGGCCATATTTACGACAGCGGCAGCCATCTTTAAATACGGCGGCGCCCATCTTTAAAGACGGTGGTGGCCATCTTTAAAGATGGCGCCGGCCAGCCAGTGCTCCTACCATGTGACAGGGGCTGGCCAATGGCACGGATACCCTGTCATATAGTAAGGGCAAAGGGCCATTGGCGCCATCTTTATGAGTGGCAGCCGACGGCCTGAGAACGGGAGATCGCTCCCGGGACCACCACTAGACCACCAGGTATGTTTTGGGGGGATCGGGAGGGTGGGAGAAGCTAAGGGGTCATTTTTAAAGGGTCGGTGGTTTTTTTTTTATCGGGCCATCGGTGCCATTTTTGAGTGGCAGTCAAAATGGCGCCGATGGACCGAGAGCGGGAGATCGGTCCCCGCGCCCCCACTGGACCACCAGGTACTCGTAAAAAGTTTTGGGGGGGTTCGGGAGGGTGGGGGAAGGTAAGGGATTCGTTTTATAGGGTCGGGGTGGGTTTAGGGCTTTTTTTGGTGTGCCGGTTTTCCCCGCCCTCCCCCTCCCCCGATTTACGATTTTTCACTATAAATCGGGGTAATTTCTATTGTATCGCGACTCAACGATTTTTGACAATTTAAAATATATCTGACGATTGTTTTAAATCGTCAAAAAACGATTCACATCCCTAATATCCTGCTCCACAGAGGATTTAACCACTGCTTACAGAATCCCTAATCAAACTTACAGAATCCCTAACCAAACTTGATTACAGAATCCCTAACCAAACTTGATTGCTCTAACCAAACTTGATTTCCCTAACCAAACTTGATTTCTCCTCTCCTGAAGCAGCCCTCAGCTCTTGGAACAATCTTACCCAAGACATAGCCAACAAATTATGCCCCCTCATCACTTGCAAGCAACACCATGCAGCCTCAAACAACAAACCATGGTACACCACAGAATTGCACCAAATAAAAAATGACCTCAGACTGAAAGAAAGAACGTGGCGAAAAGACCCAACCCTAGAAAATGCAACCTCTTACAAATCAACCTTACACAGCTATCGCCTCTCAATTCAAAAAACCAAACGTGATTACTATGCCACCAAACTACACCAAATACATTTACAATCCCAAAGCCTTGTTCGCTTATGTTACTGTCCTTACCAAATCTACACCCCCTCCCATCGCAGACAACGAAGCTAGCACAAAATGTGAGGAACTTGCCCTCTTCTTCCACAACAAATTAACTAACATCCTCCTCTGATTCACCCCCACAGCCCCACCCCCTCACGTCTACCAACCTTCACACCACCCACAGCACCACACTAGATGCCATTGACCTCACATCATCCAGAGAAATCAAATCTATTCTCAAAACAATCAAGCCTGCTTCCCACCCCTCTGATACCATCCCCACCAAAACCCTCCTTACCATTCCTAGTACTATTGCCAAACCTATAGCCGACATTATAAAATGCTCCCTCTCCACCTGCACAGTCCCAGATTCACTAAAACATGCAGTTGTTACTAGTGATCAAACATGCAGTTGTTACTAGTGATCAAAAAACCATCTTTAGATCCCAAAGATCCAGCTAACTTCCATCCCATCTCTAATCTTCCCCTCATCACCAAAATCATGGAAAAGATTGTAAACACCCAACTCATGGACTACCTGGAAGACAACCACATCCTCTACCCCTCTCAATTTGGATTTTGGAAGAACTTGAGCACAGAAACGCTACTTTTCTCCCTCACTGACACCATCCTCACTGGCCTAGACCATGGTCATAGCTTCATCATCGCCTTTCTTGACATATCCGCAGCCTTTGACACAATAAACCACAACCTCCTCATCTCACGTCTAGCTGACATTGGCATCTCCGGTGCAGCCCTCCTCTGGTTCAAATCTTACCTGGCTAACAGACAATTCTCTGTTAAAATAGGCATCTCTGAATCCACACATTTTTCCCTCTCACAAGGAGTTCCCCAAGGCTCCTCACTGTCCTCCACCCTATTCAATATTTACCTACTGCCACTCTGCCACCTACTAACAAAACTCGGCCTCAAATTCTACATATATGCTGATGATGTACAAATCATCATACCAATACAGGAATCTATCCCCACTACAGTAAAATTCTGGGAGAAATGCCTCGCATCTATAAATTCCCTACTCAACGATCTACATCTTGCCCTTAACTCCACTAAAACTGAACTCCTCCTCATCAACAACCATCAAACGCTAAAGCTCTCCTCTGCCAATGACCCAGTTTTCAGCATATTCACCACATAGTCTCCAGTACGAAACCTTGGTGTTCTAATTGACCCACACCTAAACCTAAAGAAACACATTAACTATGTCCTAAAAGAAGGCTTCTTTAAACTCAATGTCATAGAAAAGCTCAAACCTTACTCTATACCCATGACCTCAGAACTGTCATCCAAGCTACCCTATCATCCAAGCTGGACTACTGCAACTCATTGTACCTAGGCTTTCCCTACTCCTCTATCAAACCTCTCCAAATGTTACAGAACACCACCACTAGAATCATAATGAATGCATGCAAATCAGACCACATAACCCCCCTCCTCAAAGAATTACACTGGCTCCCTATATCATCACGCATCCTATTTAAGACCCTCACCATTATGCACAAATCCATCCACAAAAGTAACTCCAACTGGCTCAGTGAACCTTTCCTATTCACGCAATCCAGCCGCCCAACCAGAACAAACCTCAAAGGTACCCTACATATTCCACCGCTCAAGAAAGCCCATCTCACATCTACCAGAGACCGCGTCTTATCGATCGCTGGACCTACCGCTGGAATACCCTACCCTCAAACCTCTGCCTTGAGCCATGTCCCTTTAAATTCAAGAAAATGGTAAAGACCTGGCTCTTCCACCAGGCTTTCTCAGACTAGTTCTAGATATGCCCTACCCACTACACCCCCCCCCCCCCCAACTGCTTTAACACTACCTCTCACAAAGTCATATGTTAATATGTTTTACATGCTAATATGTTATTACATTAATATCTTAATATCTTAATACATTAATCTTAATATGTTTTCATCTCTAGTTTTATCCTTCAGGCTCACCATTAGAGCCTCTTCTTGCTGCAGCACCATTGTTGCAACATGTTACCCTTGTTGTCCCTCTTCCCCTCTTCCTGTTTGTATTTTCCACCTTTTGTTTTTTTTATGTAAACCAATATGATGTTCATTCGAATATCGGTATAAAAAAGCTGTTAAGTAAAAAATAAATCTTGTCCAAGTTTCCAAGAGTCTCATCTTGTCCAAATTTCCAAGAGTTTTGTCTTGTCCAACTCTCTGAGAGTCCCGTCTCATCTTGTTCAGTCCAGGAGTCCTCTTCTTGTCCAAGTTCCAGGAGTCCTTGTTCTCCTACCGTATGTACTCTGACTCTTTTACTCTCTTGGGTTCGGAATCTCCTACTCCGGTACTCTGCCTCATTTCCAGCCCTCTGCCTCCATCTATCCTCACTAGTACACTTTGGTTCAACAGAGGGTTGACCCACTTCATTCTCCTCCTGTGTTCTTGCTCCGCCCATGCCAGTACTTGCTCATCTCCCTCGGGGGGGGGGGGGTGGTCTTGGGGCTCCTCCCTAAGCCACCTTGGGGCTCAAGGGCTCACTCTCTCTCAGGAGCAATCAATCGCCTCTACACCCTTCCCAAGGCTCACTGGGCGCATTCGTAACACAATCACTAAAATCATTTATTGTTCCAGAAGACTAGAGGGTGGCCAATGTAATCTCAATATTTAAAAAGTGCTCCAGGGGTGGGCCAGGAAACCATTTTTTAAGATGGCACTGGCCATCCATTGCTCCTACCAAGTGACAGAGGCCGGCCAATGGCACCGATAGCCCCTGTCACATGGTAAGGGCAAAGGGCCACGGCGCCATTTTGTTTACTGGCAGCCGACGGTCCGTGAGCAGGAGATCACTCCCAGGACCCCGCTGGATCACCAGGGACTTCAGGCAAGTTTTTGGGGGGTCAGGAGGGTGGGGGATTATAATTAATTAAATCTGAAGGGTTGGAGTGGAGGGTTTTTTTTTTTTTTTTGTTTTGCTATTTTTTCACGAAATAGCACGATAAAAGTTTTCCGATCTGGGGAGTTGGCAGAAATGGCCCTCCCCAGACCTGAAAACAAAACGGGGATGAAAAAAATTGTATGCACACCCCTAATCCCCAATGTTGTTAATGGGGACAGGTCAGGAGGTATGAGGACGTGTGAAGTCCTACTGTTGTTGATGGGGAAGGAACAGAAGGTAGAAGGAGGAATGAAGCCCTAGTGTTGTTGATGGGGATGTGTCAGGAGATGGGAGGAGGAGTGAAGCCTCAGTGTTGTTGATGGCGGCATTTTAAAAGGAAAGAGGAGGAGGAATGAAGCTCCAGAGTTGTTGACAGGTATTTGTCAAGAGGTAGGAGGAAGAGAGAAGCCCCATTGTTGTTGATGGGGATATGACAGGAAGTAAAAGGAGCAGATAAGCCCCAGTGTTGTTGATATGGATGTGCCAGGAGGCAGCAGGATGTGACAACACACAAGTGATGTTGATGGGGAAGTGTCAGGAGGTAGCAGAATGCCAAGGTCCCAATAGTTGTTTATGGGGACAAGTCAGGAGGCTGCAGGCTTTGTCAGACCACTGTGTGGTTGATGGGGACAAGTCAGGAGGCAGCAGGGTGTGACAGACCCCAGTGTTATTGATAAGGATCTGTCAGGAGGCAGCAAGATGTGATGACCTCAGTGTTGTTGATGTTGTATCTGTGGACTCTTGGACTGAGGTGAGATTAGCTCTTCTGTAGGGATAAGCCCAAGTGAAGAAAAGACCAGTCAGGAGCTTTACATTTACCAGCCCACATTCCCCTTGGGTTCAGCCTTTTGGTGCTGGGCCAGCAGGACTTAGGTGAGGGTCTCTGCAGATGACTGGAGACATGGTCCAAGGCCAGACTAGGGTTGAAAGCAGGCAGCAATCAGGCATATCCAGAGTCTAGGCAAGATTCATGGCAGGCAGTTATCAGGTATATTCAGAGTCCAGGCAGGGGCAGAACCAGGTATCCCTCTGAGGAAGAGGAAAAGAGGTTGAAAGTGCTGAGGCAGGTTGGGCAGGGCAGGCTGGAACAGACTCGGCAAGCAAGGCAGGAAAAGACTGGGCAGGCAAAGGCTGGAACAGGCTGTGCAGACAAAGACTGGAACAGGCTTGGATGCAATATGCCCTATTCAAGGTAAATGGACCTATTGCTGAGGCAGGGAGAATCAGCAGAACTGCCCTTACATAGGGTAGTGATGGTGAAATCATCACTAGGGTTTACAAGGACTTTCACACCGTGGTCCCTTTTAAATAGGCCAATGTTGAATGCATACACACACCTAAGGAGAGTGGTATGATGTTAGAGGTGTTTTGACGGCGTTTCACCATGTTGGACGGCAGAATGGCTGGCCTGGCTACAAAGGTAAGTGTGGCAGTTCACAGGGGCAGCCCATGGACCACTGAATACAACAGTAGGGGTGTGCATTCGTTTGCAACGTATTGGCAATCTGCAACGTATATGCCATATTCGTTGTATTCGTGGGGGTCACGAAACCTATGGCGAACCCCCACGATTACAACGTATCACTAACGAATAAACCCCCACCCTCCTGACCCCCCCAAGACTTGCCAAAAGTCCCTGGTGGTCCAGCGGGGGCCCTATAGCGATCTCCTGCACTCGGGCTGTCGGCTGCCGGTATTCAAAATGGTACCGATAGCCCCTGTGATATAGTAAGGGCAAAGGCTATCATTGTCATTTTGAATACCGGCAGCCGACAGCCCGAGTGCAGGAGATCACTCCAGTACTCCCACTGGACCACCAGGGACTTTTAGCAAGTCTTGGGGATGTCAGGAGGGTGGGAGGTTGTAGTAAATTAAATTTAAAGGGTTTGGGAAATGAATACATATGTAACTAATGAACAGATCGGGATCCCCCGAGAACTGATGCAACGGATTTGGGTCCCAATGAATATGAATACCGAATGGGATGAATCTGTCCCTGCTGCACATCCCTATACAACAGCATCCCCCCCCCCCCCTTTAGGCCTCCCCCCAAGGCTTTGGGTTTCCTGGTGTACTGCTGTTGAAAGTGCTTTAGAAGATTGGGGTCCAATATGTTGGACGCTGGCTCCCATGAATTATCTTCCGGCCATAGTTCTTCCAGGAAATCAAATACTGTATTATTTTCCCAGTGGGAATCTAAGACTTCTTGGACTTCGAATATTGTGTCTCCATCAGAAACATCCTCCTGGTGTTCAGACGGCACTCTGGAGAGCCAAGAAAGTACTGCTGACTTGTGCAGGGTAATGTGAAACACATTGTGGATTTTTAAAGTAGGTGGCTGCTTTAGTTGTACATGACAGAGTCCACTTGCCATAACACTGGAAAATACCCAAAAAATCATGGTGCCAAATGCATTGAGGGGAGCTGCAGGAATAAGTGCTGGGTACTTAGCCAAACTTTCTCACCCATCTTGAACTGGGGTGTTGGCCTCCTTCAGGCATCTTTCATCTTTTTGGCTCACATAGCCTTTTCAATCAACAGATTGGTTTGCTCCCTAGATCATGCAATTTTTATGCTGAGAGTTGGGCCACAGGTGAAGAAACTGTCATGGGTAATGGCAGCAGAGGCAGGGGCTGTCTCCCATGAACCAGTTGGAAAGGGGAGGCTGCATTAACATTATTGTTGTGGGAGAATTTGGCCTAAGAAATGAAGGTGGCCTAGTTGTCCTGGCACTCATTGACTTAAGAGTGGAGGAACATTTTAAGCATTCAGTTGGAACTCTCCACTTCCCCATTGCCTGCAGGTGACAGGCCATCGTATAGTCAAGTGTGATAGCAAATTTCTTGCAGAGAGAACGTTCCAGTATCACACAGTGAACTGAACTCCTCTATCTGATAGGATATGTTTCAGTAAGCCATGTAAGTGGAAGACATGGAGGATGAAAAGACAGGCCAATTCTGGGGCAGAAGGAAGACCAGGCAATGGGACGAAGTGTGCCAGCTTGGAGATTTGATCAATTACCACCTATATCACAGTGGTGTGCTAGAGACAGAAGTCCACGATAAAGTCCGTTGGCGAGTGGGTCCAGAGTTTCTTGGGGTCTGTCAATGGCTGTAGCAGCCCCCAGGGTTAGCAATGCCTGACTCTTCCACCGATCTAGCCTTGCCATCACAGCCACAATCCATTCTGCAATTTGTTATGTGCATACCCTGACTTAATGTCACTACTGAGTGATGGCCGAGACTCCCTGCCCCAGGAATGCTGTGTTTGCCATTATGTTCTAAAGCATGTTAACATGCTAAAATCATCCTGAAGACATTTCTTTTTAATTAAGATTATTTTGCAAGCTAAAATCAGCAGCTTTTGAAATTTAACCCATTACCTCTGTCAGAAACAGACACTTATAAAGTTATTTTAAGCAGATTTATTCCTATAGTTAGAATTATTATGTTCTGACAATGCAGGTTTTTCTATATTGACTGGTTTTTTTATTTCAGTTAAATTATGAATGTTTTAATTTGTATATCATGTAATGCCAAATATGTCGGCAATTAAGAAATTTTATTAAAGATAAAAGATAAAGGTAAAGCAGTGCACAAAGCATACTTCAGGTATAATAATCAGTAATTGTTCAGGTGAAAAGGGTACATCTTTCATTGTCTTTAAAATGTTTTCTACTAGGACATGGAAAACCAGATACATTAGCATAAAAATAAATGATTTAATTTATGAAATTAGAATAAATTAAACCATTCCTCATTTCCATTAGAGTGTCTGGTTTTTATATGTACATATTTTTGGATTTGTTATTGGTTGAATAGGATATCCTTAAGCTTTCACTTTTTCTACTGCTAGTAATATCTTTTTAAAGCAAAGTTGAATAATTTTTTAAGTATACATTAAGGCATACTCACTCTAAATCCCATTCACATATCAGTTTGTGTTAGTGAGGTTTCATCCGTGTTAAAAAAAATGTTATTTGAAGAGAGCAGTGTTCATACTGTATATATTGCGACTGATCTTCAAGAAAGTAATGCATTAACTTGGGTATGCAATGCTGACACAGAGGGCCGGATTTTAAAAGGGTTACGCGCATAAGGTATGCGCGTAACCCTTTTAAAACCCCCCTGCGCGCGCCGAGCCTATTTTGCATAGGCTCGGTGGCGCGCGCAAGCCCCGGGATGCGTGTAAGTCCCGGGGCTTGCAAAAAGGGGTGGTCGGGGGCGTGGCCAGGGGGCGCGGTTTTTGATCGGGGGTGTGTTCGGGGCGTGTGGGCGGTAGTAACTTTTCTGATAAATGTAGGGGGAAGGGTTAGATAGGGCCGGGAGGGTGGGTTAGGTAGGGGAAGGAAAGTTCCCTCCAAGGCCGCTCCGATTTCGGAGCGGCCTCGGAGGGAACGGGCAGCGCGAGCAGGGCTCGACGCGTGCACGTTGCACAAATGTGCATCCCCTTGCGCGTGCCGACCCCAGATTTTATAAGATACGCGCGGCTACGCATGTATCTTATAAAATCCAGCGTAATTTTGTTCGCGCCTGATGCGCGAACAAAAGTACGCGCTTGCACTCTCTTTTAAAATGTACCCCAGAGTCTTTCGAACATAAAACTGCAGATGCCAAATATTACCACAAGGATAAAACTTATATCAGATGCAGTTAGAGCAAGATGGAAAAGTTTTCTTTCATTGTTAAGAATAAAAAAATTGATTTGGCAAAAACCTATGGGGCAGATTTTACATACTTGTGCGAGCGCGTACTTTTGTTCGCGCGTCGGCTGGCTGCCCCGCTCCGTGGTCCGGTCCCGGGGGCTGTTCCGGAGGCCGCGGCCACACCCCCGGAATGCCTCCGGGCCAAAACCATGCCCACTTCGCCGCCCCCGAAATGCCGCGCCCCGCCCCGAACGCCGCGTCATCCCGCCACGCCCCCACCACGCCCCTGACAGGAAGCCCTGGGACTTACGTGCTTCCCGGGCTCTGCGCACGCCGGCAGCCTATGCAAAATAGGCGCGCCGGCGCGCAGGGGTTTTAAAATCCGCCCCTATATGTATTTCTTTAAAATGAATATTTATATCAAAACTGTCTTTTGCATCATACTTTGGAATGTGCACATTAGCATGAATTAAAACCTTTCATATCTGTCGCCTTGTTTTGAGATTAAGATTCAGTCTCCATTGGCAACATCCACAGTATGAAAAAGGATTTAAATCAACTATCTCCATGTGTTAAATGGAAATGAGACATTGGCTTGAACAACGCACCTGTTTTAGATGATGGAAAATAAATTCCAAACCTAAGGCTGTAAGGAACAACTGCAAATAACAGAACCTAACCAAACTGACTTTCAGAAACTAGCATTTTAATGGCAGAATAGAAGCTGTCATGATCAAAATGACATCATCAAGATGTTGTGTGCATGTTTTGAATTTGCTCCATTTACACAAGCATTAGACACAAAATTGAAATAACACATCTGAATGAACAAATGAATGAATAGATAAATTATTCCTCTCCATTAAATGTGATTTGCTGCATTCTATGAGTCATTGTGGCATGCTCTAGCTCATAACTATTCCTTAGGGGTATCCTAAAACTCTGACCCATTTGTGGCCCTTGAGGTCTAGAAGGGAATACTGCTACTTTGGGTCATAATTGTGAATACTGGTAATGATTTTGTAGTATTGTTTTACTTGCATGAATTATGCGTGGAAATACGGCACTTAAAACCAATCCTGTGGAACATTTTTAATAAAAAATGTTTTCCAACAGCACATGTTCCAGAACTCTTCTTCCATATTCCTTTAAGCACTTCACTGTACATTTCTGTTTTGCAGCTCAGGACCACAATAGCAAAATTGCAAGACAAAGAAAACATGTATTTGGCTTCTGGCATAACAACACTTTGAAGCTCTCTGTTTCACAAGAAATGCTGTGAACATTTGTCCTCTTTTTTTTTTCAGTCACACTGAAGTATAATTGACTTCAGAGCTTCTAATAAGTGCATTCACACTTTTCAAACTCATTAAGATGACAGTGCTTCTAGTATCAGCTAAAACCTATTATTTTTAGCTTCGGTTATCACATCATGTACTGTATTCACTGCAGAATGCTCATTATTCCAACAATTAATGTTCAAAAGGCTGACAGTTCAAAGGCTTTTTGTCTGTTTAATCTATTTGGAATTAAGAAATTATGTAAAAAGAACTATTTTTACTAGACCTGCTCATCTTTATGGGGCAATTTTCTAACTCTCCAAAGTCCCTTGTACTTAATTTTCAACGGGAAAGTAAATGCCTACTTTTCCTTTGAAAATTACCATAGAAACAAAGTATGACTGGATTTTTGAACCAATTTTTTTTTGTGCAGGTGAAATTTCAATAAGTAGGTCCATAGATCTGAAAATATAATCTAAGGAGTTGATTTTCAAAGGAATGTAATGTAAATGTAAAATGTAAAATATTATTGTAGCCATTTTCAAAAGCAATTTACCCACATTAAGGGCCAGATTTTCAAAAGGTTATGTGTGTAAATGGTCTTACGCGCACCGGACCTATTTTCAAAAGGCCAGGCAATGCGCGTAAAGCCCCAGGACGCATGTAAGTCCCAGGGCTTGCAAAAAGGGGCAGTCCGGGGGCAGGGAGGGGTGGGGTGGGGCAGGCTGGGGGAGTGGCGGGAGCATGGCCAGAGGATCCCGGCACAGCGGCCATTTCCTGCTTTGCCGAGGATCGTGTGCCAGCAGTCGGCCAGCGGGTACAACTTACTTCAGCCCCAGAGCTGCAAACAAATCTAAAAAAGGTAGGGGGGAAAGTGGAGGAGGTAGGGGAAAGGAAGGGAAGATGGGGTGGGGGGGTAGGGAATGGGAGAAGGCAGCACGGCCTAGCGCGGGCTCGGTGCACACAAGGTGCACAATTGTGCACCCCCTTGCACGCGCTGACCCCCAATTTTATAACATGTACGTGCCTGCGCGCATGTTATAAAATCGGGCATACATGTGTGCGCGCTGGGTAGCGCGCACACGTTTTACAATCTACCCCTAAGTGCACTTAATATGGGTAAAACCTATTGACAATTCAATGGCATATATTGTAACAATTTTCAAAAGCTTGTTTACCCAGCCAGTTTATTTCTTATTTATTTTATTTTATTACAGTAATTTATATCCGCCTAACTTCCAGAACACCTATTCTAGGTGGATTACAAAATAAAAACATAAAAATATACTCAACTTGTATTAGAAAAGAGATTTATATAGGTAAATCATTATGTATCATGTTAAATGACTTTGAAAATTGTCTTCTTTATAATTTAACATTGCCATTTCATTAAGAAAATACAGAAAGACTAGACCATAAAAAACTTTCTCTTAGTTTGCAAATTTAATTGCAGATCTAAACAAAGTCAATGTGACTTTCTTTTTTTATATAATAGGGTTTTTTAATTTTATATAAATGTGGTAATGTGAATAAATAAATTACAAATATGATTAATATATATAATTAGAGTACTGTTTATCCTAATAGGTGGAATAAAGGCTATTCCAGATAATGGATTTTTCTGGATAATGAGATTTATCCCCCATGTGTTGAAAAAGAAACAATTACTGTGGAAAGAAAAAAAAAATGCTTGTTGTAGAGGATGACATGATGGGTTTGCTGGTCCTAGTACTTAGACTTGTTGAACGGAGCAGAAAAGTATCTATGCTTGGATATCTTTGTATAAAGTAAGATGCCTTTGGTTACTCTCACAAATTCATAATCTCAAAATGAAACAAGAAAAATCATAATGAAATGATTAAAAAGTGGAAAAGGTATGATCATAATGCTACTGAAGTCCCTTACATCACACAGGGCCTTATTTTTTTAATGTATCGCATGCGGTAAGGGACGTTTCGCACAAGAAACGTCCCTTTTCGCATGTGATACCAAAATGGGGGCAGAGTCGGCCCCGGAAGAGGAGGAGTCGGGGCGTCACCGGGGCCGACTCCGCGAAGCCGCCGCGGACGATGGAAAGGTAAGGCCCTTTTCGCGTCCACGTTCGCTACCAATAGCTACACCTTCTATGGTGGCGCTATTGGGTGCGAAACCGGCAGCGATCGTACCGCGACGGTGCGATCGCTGCTGGCTAGCACAGGCCCGCCCCCCGTTTCGGCCCCCCGCCCCTCGTTTTCTAAAGTATCGCAGGCCTGCGATACTTTAGAAAATGAGGCCCACAGTGAGTAGGACAGAGTTCCAAAACCATAATTATCACATATCAGAAAACACTTTTTATTATTTCAGTGTTTTCAATTAGAGTATTTATGTATTTAACTTAGCTTAATTTCTGTTTGTCTATCACAAAATATAAAACCAGACACATCACAATCATAAATCATGGTGCACAAACAAGAACATTATCATCTGGTGCAACCTGCTACCATTTTAAGAATAGTTGCAACAATAACTTTTTCTTATTTATTTTTTATTTATTAAAAAAATTTTCTATACCGTCGTTAAGTTAAGTAACCATCACAACGGTTTACAGAAGGGCACGATAAAGAGAAATATGGGTGGTATAGATTACAAATTACTCATGTGCCATCATAGTACGGTAACAATTTAAAATAATAAACTAAGGGGTAGATTTTCAAACCGGGCGAATTGGCGTACTTTTGCTGGCGCATCAGGCGCCAGCAAAAGTACACGGGATTTTAGTAGATACGCGCGTAGCCACGCGTATCCGCTAAAATCCTGGATCGGCGCGCGCAAGGCTATCGATTCTGTATAGCCGGCGCGCAGTCTACCACCGTTCCCTCCGAGGCCGCTCCGAAATCGGAGCGGCCTCGGAGGGAACTTTCTTTTGCCCTCCCCTCACCTTCCCCTCCCTTCCCCTACCTAACCCACCCGCCCGGCCCTGCCTAAACCCCCCCTTACCTTTGTCGGGGGATTTACGCCTCCCGGAGGGAGACGTAAATCCCAGCGCGCCAGCGGGCCGCTAGTGCGCCGGGACGCGACCTGGGGGCGGGTACAGAGGGTGCAGCCATGCCCCCGGACCGCCCCGGGCCGTAACCACGCCCCGGGCCCACCCCCAAAACGCTGCCGACACGCCCCCAAAACGCCGCGCCGACCGGGCCCGCCCCCGACACGCCCCCCTCATGAAACCCCGGGACTTACGCGAGTCCCGGGGTCTGTGCGCGCCGGTAAGCCTATTGAACATAGGCGCACCGGCGCGCAGGGCCCTGCTCGCCTAAATCCACCCGGATTTAGGCGGATTTAGGCGAGCAAGGCTCTGAAAATCCGCCCCTAAGTGTGTAAGTTAAACCTTATTGTTAGGAACAAATTAGGCAGTTTGATTTTAACATTAATATGCTTATGTAGGTTTACCAATAACTTCTAGCTTGGTGCATCCTTAGCAACTAGCATCCAGTGAGATAAATCCAGAACAAGTGGGTTATGCACCTCTACCAGCAGATGGAGGCAGAGCAAACTTACATCACAGTATGTATACCCCTGCAGTGACATCAGCCTGCTAGTATTCTTCATCTGCAGCAGATGGTGGCCGTGCATCTTCCCACTGGGGATTGCTTCGATTTGAAAAGGAGAAATAAGGAAAATTAATTTGCCCTGCTCTCTTGCGGTGATACCAAAAGGTCCCCCCCCCCCTGCCCAGTTGAGAATTCCTGAGGTGATTTCCATGGTCCCTCAGAGCTGTGCCTTGGTCTTGTAGCTGGTTTTCAGCCAGTGTGGACTTAACTGTTTAAACAGCTGAAAGGCAGCAGGTGCAGGAAGCCAAGCATGGCCTCTATCCCTACAGCCGGAGACTGTCTCTGTACTCAGCCAGGTAAGGCTGAGTTCAGGTAAGTTAAAATATATATATAATAATAATACAGAGACAGAGAAAGAGGGTATTTTGTGTATGGCTTTCTCTTTCCCCCAACCTCTGTGCTCAGCACATCATTCCGACAATCGTTCTGCTCCCTGAGAGGTCGAGGGATGTGGGCAGCTTGGTGGACTGAGCAGCCTTTGTAGGCTACGCCCCGCTCTGAGACTTTTTTGCTGCACGATGCATGGTAGGCCTCTTCGGTGTTTTGCATGCTTTCTTTAGGCTGCCCTCTACAGGATTGTCGATTTTTGTGTATGTGTCTAACTATGCATCCAAGTTGAACGTCCAGTCTTTAGATGCTTAGGCGGGCCTAGCAGTCTGTGTGTCCAAGTTAAGTGGTACCTTAAGTGGCCATCTGCTTACCTGTGTGCGCAAATTGAGCTTTGCTGTGCGCTTCAGTTTTTGTGGTGCCTATCCTAGGGATGCCTAAGTCTTGGACGCCTAGGTACTGAGATGCCTAGGTGTCAGATGCTTAAGAGTTGGACACCTAATTTTTGGACGCCTAAGGTTAACGCCTAGAATTTTTAGATCTTAGGAATTTTGGATGTCTTAAAAAAAAATGCTAGACGCATGCCTCTGGTCGCTGATCAGTACGCTGCTGGCCTAATAGTGCATATATCTAAGAATCCTAAGTGCCTTTCTCTTTGTACTGCCTGTCATATTTGGGCATCTTAGCCAAGAGTGCCTCCTGACTTGTGCCAGTACTGTTTGGAGGCTCAGGGAGATTTATCTTCCTCTGATTTCACTAGAACTTGTTCTTCCCAGTCAGATTATGGTCTGGGTAGAGACAATTCAGGTGGGCACTTGATTTTGGACCTCCCCTAATTGATTTGTCAGCAGGGGTCAGTGGCTTGGTGAGTGCACCGCAGGTATCTCCTGGTAGAATTTTCCAGGGATTGCAATGTTTTCTTCAGGCATAGTCCTCAGTAGGGATGTGAATCGTTTTTTGACGATTTAAAAAAATTGTCGATATTTTTAAAATCATCAAAAATCGTTAGAGTATGCGATACAATACAAATTCCCCCGATTTATTGTCAAAAATCGTTAAATTGGGCACGGGAATTATTTGGGGGGAGGGCGGGAAAACCGGCACACCAAAACAACCCCTAAACCCACCCCGACCCTTTAAAACCAATCCCTTACCCTCCCCCTCCCTCCTGAACCCCCCCAAAATGTTAAATTACCTGGTGGTCCAGTGGGGGGGGGGGGTGTCCCGGCGCGATCTCCTGCTCTCGGGCCATCGGCACCATTTTGGCTGCCACTAATATAAATGGCGCCGATGGCCCGATAAAAAAAAACCCACCCGACCCTTTAAACGACCCCCTTAGCCTCCCCCACCCTCCCGACCCCCCCCCCCCCCCCAAAAAAAAACCTTTTCAAATTACCTGGTGGTCCGGGGGGGGGGGGGCGCAGGGAGCGATCTCCTGCTCTCGGGCCATCGGCTGCCACTCATAAAGATGGCGCCGATAGCCCTTTGCCCTTACCATGTGACAGGGTATCCGTGCCATTGGCCAGTCCCTGTCACATAGTAGGAGCACTGGATGGCAGGCCTCACTAAAAAAAGGCCTCACTAAAAAAAATTAGTGATGTGAATTGGAATCGGAACCGATCCCAATTCACATCTCTAACGATCAGATTCCCCCCCCCCCCCCCCCCCCCCAGCCGAACCCGATCATTAAAACGATCGGGCACACAATTCACATCCCTAGTCCTCAGCCCTGTCTATTGTTCCCAGGGCAGGCCTCTTCCTAGAGAGAGACTGTATGATGGAGATCCAGATTGAACACATGATGATGCCGATCCTGACTCTTTTGCGGATGGTAAAATTCCTCCTGGATTAGAACTGTATAGGATTATGTGATGGTTCCTTCATAGAGATAAACTACCAGCTCTGTTTTCCCAGACTTTGATAATGCTTGGGGTTGCTGGAACAGATTCTGTGTCTGAGTCAAAGAGAAATCCCATTTTGGTTTCTTTGCATAAAGCAGTGATTGAGGCCATTTAAGAATTAATTGATCTTGAATGAGGTGCCCCAGAGGCTGGTTTCAAATGGGGTTGGATTTTGGAAGGCCTGTAATCCTTGAATCAGAAAAGTAGATGCACTTTTGAGTGCAGTCTCCCTGCGGAACACTATTCCTATGGAAGGAGGAGTGTGAAGGATGATCCTGATAGAAGGATTGAAATTATCCTGAAGCAGGCATTTACAGTAGTGGCAATGACTTTGAAAATAACTTCTTGTTGTTCCCTGGTGGCTTGCTGTTGTTTACTTCTCTCTCAAGACGTTGCTGACTCCAGGTGAATTCCAGGGAAGTTATGGAGGCAGTGGCCACCTTATTGGCAGATACAGGCTGTGATTTTGTCTAGGGATGTGAATCGTTTTTGAACGATTAAAATTATCGTTAGATAATTTTAAAATTGTCCTAAATCGTTAGAGTGCACGACACAATACAAATGCCTCTGATTTATCGTCAGGGGCATTTGTATTTTATCGTTAAATTGGACGGGAATTATTTGGGGGAGGGCGGTAAAACTGGCACACCACAACAACCCCTAAACCCACCCCGACCCTTTAAAACCAATTCCTTACCCTCCCCCACCCTCCCGAACCCCCCAAAAATGTTAAGTTACCTGGTGGTCCAGTGGGGAGGGGGGGGGTCCTGGCGTGATATACCGCTCTCGGGCCATCGGCGCCATTTTAGCTGCCACTAATTAAAAAACCCACCTGACCCTTTAAATCGACCCCCACCCTCCCGACCCTTTTTTTTTTAGGGAGGCCCGCGCCGCTAAAAAAAAACAACCCACCCGACCCTTTAAATCTTCCCCCCCAAAACCTTTTAAAATTACCTGGTGGTCCAGGGGGGCCTCGGGGGGCCTCGGGGAGAGATCCAGGGGGGCCTCGGGGGGCCTCGGGGAGAGATCCATGGGGGCCTCGGGGAGAGGAGAGATCCAGGGGGGCCTCGGGGAAAGATTTCCCGTTCCCAGGCATCAGCTGTTCTAAAAATAAAATGGCGCTGATGCCCCTTTGCCCTTACCATGTGACAGGGTATCCGTGCCATTGGCCGGCCCCTGTCACATGGTAGGAGCACTGGATGGCCGGCGCCATCTTTAAAGATGGCACCGGCCATCTTTACTCATCAGCCCTATTATACTATACTCTATAATAGGGGCTGATGAGTAAAGATGGCGCCGGCCATCTTTACTCATCAGCCCTATTATACTATACTCTATAATAGGGGCTGATGAGTAAAGATGGCGCCGGCCATCTTTACTCATCAGCCCTATTATACTATACTCTATAATAGGGGCTGATGAGTAAAGATGGCCGGCGCCATCTTTAAAGATGGCGCCGGCCATCCAGTGCTCCTACCATGTGACAGGGGCCAGCCAATGGCATGGATACCCTGTTACATGGAAAGGGCAAAGGGGCATCGGCGCCATTTTTTTTTAGAACAGCTGATGCCTGGGAACGGGAAATTTTTCGCCGAGGCCCCCCTGGATCTCTCCTCTACCCGAGGCCCCCCTGGATCTCTCCCCGAGGCCCCCCTGGACCACCAGGTAATTTTAAAAGGTTTTGGGGGGGTCGATTTAAAGGGTTGGATGGGTTTTTTTTTTTAGCGGCACGGGCCTCCCTAAAAAAAAAATTAGCGATGTGAATTGGAATCGGAATTGATTCCAATTCACATATCTTAACGATCAGATTTCCACACACACCCCCAGCCGAATCTGATCGTTAAGACGATCTGGCTCACGATTCACATCTCTAATTTTGTCTGCACTTCAGCTAGAGTGGCTTCAGTAATAACAGCCAGGCATGTTATCATTGAGAAATTGATCGGCTGATGCAAACTCCAAGACTAACCTAACAAAATTGCCCATTAAAGTTTTGCTCTTGTTTGGGAGTGAGTTGGAAAAACTGGCCAGTAAGTGGGGTGAGTCAGCGGTTCTTCGAATACCATAGGATAAGAGTTATGTACACCTGCCACGGTTCTACTAACCTGTCTAATAAAAGAATTATCTGTGTCTGTCTCCGTACTCAAGCCTAGCCGGTGGTCCCTCTCAGGATATCCTCCTGGGGGCGCAGTTATCTGTCATCGGCCCAAGGATCCACCTATCTACATTCCTCTACAGCTGAGTGCCCTCTCCAAGCACTCCGCTGGTAACAGATTGCTACTTCTTCTCCATCAGGAGACTTCAGCAACAGATTCATAACAGATTGTTACTCCGCAGTCTAAACCCTAACAGATTGTTTACTACTCCCTCTACAGGAGCTGAGCATATCAGATTGCTAACTCCTCCTTCCACAGGAGCATATTCATTACAAATTGCTAACTCCTCCCTTCTTGAGGAGTAGATCATAACAGTTTGCTAACTCTTCCCTCCACAGGAGCCAAAGCCTAACAGCCTGCTAACTCCTTCCTTCCTCAGGAGCCGATTCATAACATACAGTTCTAACACCAAGTGAACTTTATTAAATGAAATGCCCATTTCATTTAATAAATGCCTTTTTCATTTAATAAAGTTCACCAATCCTCTTCGTCTGTTCCTAAGTCTAGCCAGCCCTGGCCACAAAGGTTCAACATGAGGGGAATGAGGGCTGGTATTGATGAAGGCCCTGTTGAGTCTCTGCATCTTCCAGCTCCACCTACCAATGATGAGAAACTACTGGGCTCCTCCATGCATGTAGGTGACAACTAGGGTTGTGCAATTGTTTTTCCTGAATTAGGCAATGTCAACAAAATTGCCTAATTCGGAATGGTTCGGGAGAACCGAAAAATGATTGAATTTTTTCTGAAATTTCAGAAAAAATTCATTTTTGAGTTAGCGCGCTAACTCCTGTTAGTGCTAACTCCCGATAGTGCTAACTCCCGATAGTGCTAACTCCCGATAGTGCGCACTAACCTGAAAATCAGGACCCCCCCCCAAAAAAAAACCCCGAACCACGGGAAAATTGAAATTCCCACAGGGGGGCCCTGAAACAAAGCCCGAAACAACATTTTTACCCGAAGCACATCTCTAGTGACAACTTTGTCTCGGAATCAGGGTCCACTTTCATAACAATAAGAAGCAGACACCACACTCCTTTAGCACGAGAGGCCAAGCATTTTTTAACATATAAGAGGAGTGACCTTTCAGAAGACTTGACCTTTTGGTAGGTCTCAGTCCTTTTGTACCAGACAGCCTGGAGGGGGCATGGGCTCAGGTTGTGGATCCTCCCGAGTCTCCCAATGAAGGTTTGCCAAACAACCCCCAGGAACAGGAGATTGGAGGACACCTCTCTCTCTTCTATCAGAGGTGGCTTGATATGATATGAGAAGGATATATGTGGAGTTTCACAGTATTCCTCAGGATGTGTTCATGGTCTCTCCCTGCCACTCTCTACAGAAGAAGCAGGCAGTGGAGGATACATTGGCAAGGCTTCTCAGTTTGACGGCTGTGATTCTGGTGCCCATATCTCTAGAAAATATGGGTCAATTTTAAATTTCTTTCATTGTGCCCAAGAAAGAGGGATCCTTTTGTCCCATCCTGGATCTCAGATGTGTCAACCGTCATCTGCGGGTGACACATTTTCGCATGGAGACCTTGTGCTTAGTAATAATGGCTAGGCAGTTTAGGGAATTTCTGACCTCTTTGGACCTGTCCAAAGCATATCTCCACATTCCCATTCACCTAGAGCTTCAACACATTTTGATAAATGACCCTGTTAATTAGGATATTTAGTGGCACAGTCATGCCACTGAATATACCCAGCAATCCTAAAAGTTATATGAATGGGTATATCTGGCTAACTTTATATCTGCCTACAGCATGGCCAGAGTTAGCCGGTAAAGTTAACTGGATAACTGCACTCCTTCCTGGAATGCCAGATAACTTTTCAGTTATCCATCTAAATGGCTTTTGAATATCTTCCCCAATATGTCTGCATTCATGTTCACTTCAGAGTTAGTGACAACAAACTAGGCATAAGGTGGGGAATTCAAACTTGCATAGCTTCATACTTAAATAAAGTGCTGGAAATAAAAACCCACAAGTATTTTGTATAATCAAATGCCATCCAATTTAAGCATTTAATCCTAGAGGGTAAGAGAAACCATTATGAAAATCCACTTTAGTTCAAGGTTGTGGCTTATCTTTTCCTGCTTTGTAAAGCACTGTGCTTGGAGATTTTTTTTTTTTTGAAAGAAAATACTACACAAAAAAAGACAAAGAAAATATTGCACACAAAAAAGATTTTATTGGCACTATGATTAAAATGTATGCGGATTGCACCAGATGATGATGTGCTTGTGCACTGTGATATATCATCATTCCCTATTTTCTGATTGTCTTCTCTTATGGCTGTGCTTGTATTTTGGAGATCACTTATTGCACTATATTCATCAAAGACCATGAAAATGGCTGTGTTCCTGAAAAACACTTAAGCAAATGACCACAAGAAATATTAGCCCAGGATCACTTCAGTGCTCCAGGTCAGACCATGCGTTTGCAAAGGAGCTGTATCCAGGAGTCTCATCTGTAAATAATACAGTGCATTTAAAGATGCACTCTATTGTGTCATATTTGGAGCCACTTAATGCAACAGCATGTAGTATTATTATGAAATAGTTCTAATTTAAAGAAACACTTTCACTGTTACTTGTTCTAGGTCAACATTTAATGTTAAACTCTTTTAAACATCGAATCTTTGTAAACCGTTGTGATGGCAAACCCGAAGGATGGTATATAAAACTCGATAAATAAAATAAAAATAAAAATGTATTATGATTAATTAAAAAAATATAAGAACATAATAAATTTCCATACTGGGTCAGATCTAGGGTCCATCAAGCCCAGCATCCTGTTTCCAACAGTGTTTAATCCAGGCTACAATTACCTGGCAAGTACCCATACACTAAGTAGATCCCATGCTATTGATACCAGTAACAGCAGTGGCTATTCTCTAAGTCAACATGATTAATAGCAGTTAATGGTCTTCTCCTCCAAGAAAATATCCAAACCTTTTTTAAACCTAGCTACATTAACTGCACTAACTACATCCTCTTGCAATAAATTAGAGAACTTAATTGTGTGTTGAGTGAAAAAGAATTTTCTCTGATTAGTTTTAATTGTGCTACTTGCTAACGTCATGGAGTCATGGAGTCCTTGCATTATCTGAAAGTGTAAATAACCAATTCACAAGTACCCATTCTAGACCTCTCTGATTTTAAAGACCTAGATCAAATCACAGCTGTTTCTTCTCCAAGCTGAACAGCCATACCCTCTTTATCCTTTCCTAATAGGGGAGCTGTTTCAACCCCTTTATCATTTTGGTCACCCTTCTCTGTACCTTCTCCATCTCAACTATATCTTATTTGAGATGCAGTGACCAGAATTATACACAGTATTCAAGGTGTGGTCTCACCATGGAGCAACACAAAGGTTTTATGACATTTTCCATTTTATTCACCATTCCCTTCTTAATAATTCCTAACATTCTGTTGGCTTTTTTGACAGCTGCAGCACACATAGCTGATGATTTCAATGTATTAGCCACTATGATGCCTAGATATTTTTCCTTGGTAGTAGCTCTTAATATGGAATTTAACATCATGCAACTACAGCATGGATTACTTTTCCCTATATGCATCATCTTGCACGTCCACATTAAATTTCATCTGCCATTTGGATGCCCAATCTTCCAATCCCACAAGGTACTCCTGCAATTTGTCACAATCCACTTGTGATTTAACTACTCTTGATAATGTTGTGCGCCTCATCCAGGTCCGGCCCACGCACGGGCCTGCTCACCTTGCTAGCTTCTCTGCAGGTCACGGGTTGGCCTCCCCAGCAGCAGCCGCAAGCTCCACTAGGCCTCGGCGTCCTGTGGCGGCGGTCGCCTGGCCTTCCACTGCACACCAGGCCTCATGCCAGAGTAAGGTGTCTCCAGTGGCGTCGGTCACGCCCCTACACACATGCGCACAGACCACCCGGCCTTTGTAGGGCCAGGGGCGGGTCCTAGCTCTGCGGCACGCCCTGATTGATGGAACAATATAAGGAAGTCCCTGCCTGCACTTCCTTGCCTTGGCAATCGGGTCGGTATTGTATTGTGTGCTAGGTTGCCTCCGCGTTCACAGTCTTCTTCCAGCCTTGTTCCAAGATCCTACTGTTCCAGCCTTTTTCCAGTGTGCTACTCTTCTAGTGTCCTCCTGTTCCTGCGTCTGTCTGTTCATCTTCCCAGGTAGTACCCTTGGACTGTCTCTCTGGTAGTGACCGCTGCCTGTTCTTTGACCTTCCTGTCTGCTGCCTGCATCCTGACCTCTGCCTGCCTTGTGACCTCATCTGACCTCTGCAACCTGACCTCTGCCTCATTGACTACTCTTCGGATTGATCCTCGGATTCTGACCTCGGCTACCATTGAATACGTTTCCTGATTCTGGCTCTGTCCCTTGCCTTGTCATCGCCTGTTCTGTTTGGGCATTCCTTGCCTCTCCAGGCCAACAGCGTGAAGTCCGACCATGCTCCCTTGCTGATCATGGGCACGCCTCTCTACTACTGCCCTGGGAGACCCTGCGAGGCCCATCTAAGTCCAAGCGGCCCGGGTCCCAATGGGCTCCACCCGGGGGGACCTTGGACTTCCAGTGGTGAAGCTCATCTTAGCCTCTGTCTCCTCCTGTGCTCTGCCCCCTGGGGGCAGGTGCTCCTGGTCCCTACAAGGGAGCCGTTCTCCACTGCGCCAGGACAAGGGTCCACT
The DNA here is from genome assembly GCF_901001135.1 of Rhinatrema bivittatum. Lineage (NCBI taxonomy): Eukaryota > Metazoa > Chordata > Amphibia > Gymnophiona > Rhinatrematidae > Rhinatrema > Rhinatrema bivittatum. The sequence continues at coordinate 56,283,305 of NC_042620.1, read as the reverse complement.
TCCAAGCACAACAATAATTTTGTATCACCTGCAAACTTGATTACCTCACTCATCGTATTCCTTTCCAGATCATTTATAAATATATTGAAAGCACTGGTCCAAGTACAGATCCCTGAAGCACTCCATTGTTTACCCTTTTCTACTGAGAACATTGACTATTTAATCCTACTCTCTGTTTCCTGTCTTTTGAGCAGTTTGTAAGCCACAAAAGGACTCCACCTCGTATCCCATGACGTTTTAGTTTTCTTAGAAGCCTCTCATGAGGACCTTTTTAACATGCCTTCTGAAAATCCAAATACACTACCTCTACTAGTTCACCTTTATCCTCATGTTTATTAAACCCTTCAAAAAAATGAGGCAGATTTGTGAGGCAAGACTTTCCATGGGTAAATCCATGCTGACAGTGTTCCATTACCATGTCTTTGTATATGCTCTTTGATTTTGATCTTTAGAATAGTTTCCATTATTTTTCCCAGAACTAAAGTCAGGCTCACTGGTCTATAGTTTCCAGGATCACTCTTGGAGCATTTCATACATATTGGGGTTATATTGGCCACCCTCCAAACTTCAGGTATAATGGATGATTTTAATGATAGGTAACACATTTTAACTAATAGATCTGAAATTTCATTTTTTAGTTCCTTCAGAACCCTGGAATGCATATCATTTGATCCACGTGATTTGCTACTCTTTAGTTTGTCAATCTGGCCTACTACATCATCCAGGTTCACAGTGATTTGGTTCAGTTCATCTGACTCATCACTCTTGAAAACCAACTCCGGAACTGGAATCCCTCTCAATATCCTCATTGGTAAACACAGAAGCAAAGAATTAATTTAGTATTTCTGTAATGGCCTTATCTTCCCTAAGAGCCCCTTTAACCCCTCAGCCATCTGTCCAACCGACTCCCTCACAGATTTCTTGCTTTGGATATATGTAAAAAAAAGTTTTTATTGTGAGTTTTTGCCTCCACAGCCAACTTCATGTCAAATTCTCTCTAGCCTGCCTTATCAGTGTTTTATACTTAACTTGACAATGCATATGCTTTTTCCTATTTTCTTGAGATGGATCCTCCTTCAAATTTTTGAAGGTTATTTTTTTGGCTAAAATAGCCTCTTTCACCTCACCTTTAACCATGCTGGTTTATCATTTTGCCTTCCTTCCACCTTTCTTAATGCGTGGAATACATTTGGACTGCAGTTCTAAGATTTTACTTTTTAAAAATGTCCATGCCTGTTGAACACTTTTAACCCTTGTAGCTACACCTTTCTGTCTTTTTCTGTTTTCCTTATTTTAACAAAGTTTCCCTTTTAAAAATTTAGTGTTAGATTGTAGATTTACATATTGTCCCCTTTCCAGTCAATAATTCAGATTTGATCATCTTATGAGATCTATTGCCAAGTGGCCCCACTACCATTACCTCTCTCACCAAATCCTGTGTTCCACTAAGAATTAAATCTAAAATAACTCCCTCTCTCATTGGTTCCTGAAACAATTGCTCTATGAAGCAGTGGTTTATTCTATCTAGGAATGTTATGTCTCTAGGATGTCCTGATGTTATATTTACCTAGTCAATATTGGGGTAATTGAAATTTCCCATTATTACTGCATTGCCAAATTGGTTAGCTTCCCTGATTTCTCATAGCATTTCATCATCTGTCTGATCATTTTGGCCAGATGGATGGTAGTAGGGATGTGAATCGTTTTTTTGACGATTTAAAATATCGTCCGATATATTTTAAATCGTCAAAAATCGTTAGGGCCACGATACAATACCAATTCCCCTGATTTATCGTCAAAAAATCGTAAATCGGGGAAGGGGGAGGGCAGGAAAACCGGCACACTAAAACCCCCTAAAACCCACCCCCGACCCTTTAAATTAAATCCCCCACTCAAATGCATTAAATTACCTGGGAGTCCTCCGTAGCGGCGGTCCGTGGCTAAATCGGGGGAAGGGGGAGAGCACGAAAACCGGCACACTAGATCGTGAGGTCTTCAGCCGGCGCCATTTTTCAAAATGGCTGCCGCAAAATGGCGGCGGCCATAGACGAAAACGATTCGACGCAAGAGGTCGTTCCGGACCCCCGCTGGACTTTTGGCAAGTCTTGTGGGGGTCAGGAGGCCCCCCCAAGCTGGCCAAAAGTTCCTGGGGGTCCAGCGGGGGTCAAGGAGCGATTTCCTGCCGCGAATCGTTTTCCGTACGGAAAATGGCGCCGGCAGCAGATCGACTGCAGGAGGTCGTTCAGCGAGGTCCGGAACCCTCGCGAGATTTCCGGACCTCGCTGAACGACCTCCTGCAGTCGATCTCCTGCCGGCGCCATTTTCCGTACGGACAATGGCGCCGGCCATACGCGTATGGCCGGCGCCATTGTCCGTACGGAAAACGGTTCGCGGCAGGAAATTGCTCCTTGACCTCTGCAGGACCCCCAGAAACTTTTGGCCAGCTTGGGGGGGCCTCCTGACCCCCACAAGACTTGCCAAAAGTCCAGCGGGGGTCCGGAACAACCTCTTGCGTTGAATCATTTTCGTCTATGGCCGCCACCATTTTGCGGCGGCCATTTTGAAAAATGGCGCCGGCTGAAGACCTCACGATCTAGTGTGCCGGTTTTCGTGCTCTCCCCCTTCCCCCGATTTAGCCACGGACCGCCGCTACGGAGGACTCCCAGATAATTTAATGCATTGGGGGGGGGTTCGGGAGGGTGGGGGATTTAATTTAAAGGGTCGGGGGTGGGTTTTAGGGGGTTTTAGTGTGCCGCTGGACCACCAGGTAATTTAAGGCATTGGGGGGGGGTTAATTTAAAGGGTCGGGGGTGGGTTTTAGGGGGTTTTAGTGTGCCGGCTCACGATTTTAACAATTATGACGATACTTTACACACACAAACGGCAACAATATGATTCCCTCCCCCTCCCAGCCGAAATCGATCGTTAAGACGATCGAGGACACGATTCACATCTCTAGATGGTAGTATACTATCACTATATTCTTACCCAACACACATGGGATTTCTACCTATATAGATTCTACTGATAGTTGATTGTATGATCTTTATCTTGTTAGACTCTATACCCTCCCAGACATAAAGTGCTACATTCCCACCAAGTAGATCCTCCCTAACATTGCAATATAATTTGTACCCTGATTTAGCACTGTCTCATTGGATATAGCACTGTTATTCTCCTTCCACCAAGTCTCTGAAATGCCAATTATGTCTATCTCATCATCTACTAGAGATGTGAATCGGAACCGGAATCGGTTCGGATTCCGGTTCTGATTCACATCGTGTTTTTTTTTTTCATCCTGCCCAATCGCGGTTTTGTTTATCGGCTGCGCCCGAGCCGATAAACAAAAAACCCACCCGACCATTTAAAACTAATCCCTTAGCTTCCCCCACCGTCCTGACCCCCCCCCCCCCACAAACATTTTACAGGTACCTGGTGGTCCAGTGGGGGTCCTTTAAAAATGGCGCGGGCCATCCAGTGCTCCTACCATGTGACAGGGGCCGGCCAATGGCACGGATACCCTGTCACATGGTAAGGGCAAAGAGCCATCGGCACCATTTTGATTAGTGGCAGCTGACGGCACGGAAGTGGGAGATCACTACCGGGACCTCCACTGGACCACCAGGTACCTGTAAAAAGTTTTTTGGGGGGTCGGGAGGGTGGGGGAAGCTAAGGGATTAGTTTTAAAGGGTCGGGTGGGTTTAGGGGTTATTTTTGTGTGCTGTTTTTCCTGCTCTCCCCCAAAACAATGAGAACCCCCACGAACAATATCGTGAGGTTTTCCTATTGTTTTGGGGGAGCCCCCAATTTCTGATGATTTTGAAAATATTGATGATATTTTCAATCGTCCGAAGTCCGATTCACATCCCTATCATCTACTGCTAAGCATTCTAACTCTCCTATCTTTCTTTCTTTTTTTTTTTTTTTATAAATAAGGCTTGCACATGGGTACAGTTTCATATGGTAAAATGCATCCAGGACTGCAGGTTCAGTTCAAATTGAAAACTTAAGCCACTAATATTTGAAGCAGTGTGGTCAAAAAATGTAGTCATGGATGAATCAGTTTTGAAGTGAAATGGCAGGTGTTTTGTGATACATGCATAAAAGTTATTTATCGTGATTTCTGATTTAAATTCCTTTCTAAGAGTCATGGCTTTACTATCTTTTGAATGAATGAGTGTTCTTCAATCACTCAAGTAGCCATCCTTTGATTGGTTAATCCAATCATTTGCAGCTAGGGGTGGGATTTCCAGCCTTAGTATAACCCCCCCTGCTCCATGTTATTTTGTTTTCCCCCCTATGCCAAGGGAGAGGAGAGTCACCTTAGAAGAAACAGGGGTTTATACTTGATGGAGGTCAAGCAGTGCCCCCAATCCTCAATCCCACAACCAATTTCCTTTTCAGGTAACCCCTTATTCATTCCTAAATATTGCATATGCAATCACCACACCAAGACAGAACAGTTAATATTGTACTTATAACTTGTGGAGAGTAGAAAAAGGCAATTATGGCAACAGATTGGTCATATATTTCAAGCAAAATTCTTCACCATATATTTTATTCAAAGTGAATTTTTTTGTAGGACCGACTCCAAGCGCTGGGGTAGATTTTATAAATCTACGCGCGCGCGTACTTTTGTTCGCGCACCAGGTGCCAACAAAAGTACGCCAGATTTTATAAGATACGTGCGTAGCCACATGTATCATATAAAATCTGGGGTCGGCATGCGCAAGGGGGTGCACATTTGTGCAACTTGCGCGTGCCGAGCCCTGCGCACGCTGCCCGTTCCCTCTACCCCCCCCCCTGCACCTTCCCCTCTCTTCCCCTACCTAACCCACCCCCCCCCCGGCCCTATCTAAACCTTCCCCCTACTTTTGTTTCTAAAGTTACGCTGGCCAGAGACCGGCGTAACTCTGTGCGTGCCAGCGGGCTGCTGGCGCGCCATCACCTGACCTGGGGTCTGGTCCAGAGGCCTCGACCACACCCCTGGGCCAGTGCCACGCCCCAACATGCCCTCGGAACGCCCCGAAATTCACGCCGCCCACCCGGCACGCCCCCTTGCAAAGCCCGGGGACTTACGCACGTCCCGTGGATTGCGTGTGTCGCCGTGCCTATGCAAAATAGGCTCGGCGCACGCAGGGGGGTTTTAAAAGGGTTACGCACATACCTTATGCGCGTAACCCTTTTAAAATCTGGCCCACAGTGTACAATACATTGCAAAAACTGCCTCTTCTTTAAAGTCCAACTTCTTTAAGGTCTGTCCAGCAAGCTTATGGTAGCATCAGCTGCACCATACAGTTCTCCGCCATAATGGTTAATAAAGTAAAATTAGACCTTAAAGAAGAGGCAGTTTTTGCAATATAAACTGTACTTGGAGTCGGTCCTACAAAAAAATTCACTTTGAAAAAAATATATGGTGAAGAATTTCACTTGAAATATATGACCAGGTGTCTATTTGTGGTGTTGGTTTAAAACCCATTAAGTTCCTGGATTTCCCTTCAGTTTGGGCTCGTTTGATTGGATGCTTAATTAACCCAGACAAACTCCACTGACCATCCCACAGAATAGTTTTACCACTAGTTACCAAAGAATCCAAAATCCCAATTGAACATAAAGTATATGTGCTTCTTTTTATTTATTTATTTATTTATTTATTTATTTATTTATTTATTTATTTATTTAAGAGTTTTAGATACCGGCATTAGTATGCAAACATCATACCGGTTTACATTGCAACTAAAAGACTGAAGGTACAATCAACAGGGAGGAGGAGGAGGAGGGAGAGAGTAACTACAAAGTGCAGAGGTATAGAAAGTAAAAAACAGTAACTTTAAACGGTAACAGAGAGGCTAAATACAAAAGGTGCAGCTTATATGCAAAAGACTATATACAACTTAAATACCAGTTATATAAGGACTGTTCATGAGATTAAAGAGGTAGCGGTTGATGGAGACTATTCTGGATAGGCCTGTCGGAAGACAGAACATGTTAATTTTAAGTATTTTCCTTACAGAATAAAGATAATCTTTGTGTCAACCATATAAATTATGGGCCGGATTTTAATAGATATGCGCGGGCGTAGATTTTATAACATGCGTGCGCAGCCGCACACATGTTATAAAATCCAGGGTCAGCGAGCGCAAGGGGGGTGCACACATGTGCACCTTGTGAGCGCCGAGCCCTAGGGGAGCCCCGATGGCTTTTCCCATTCCCATGTCCCCCCCCTCACCTTCCCTTCCCTTATCTAACCCACCCCCAGCCCTATTAAAACCCCTCCTGACCTTTGTTTAGCAAGTTGCGCCTGCTTCCAGGCCGGTGCAGGTTGCGTGCGCCGGCCGAGTGCCAGTGCGCAATCCCCCGGCACGGCCGCTGTGCCAGAGGCCTCGGTCCTGCCCCCGCCCCATCCCCAGACTTCCCCGTCCACTCCCCGCCTCTTTTTTCAAACCCCGGGACATACGCACATCCCGGGGCTTGCGTGCGTCATCGGGCCTATGCAAAATAGGCTCGGCGCGCGTAAGAGCGGGTAATCGTGGTTACGAGCGTATTATACGTGCGTAACCCTTTTAAAATCCACCCCTATATGTTCAAGATCTTTACTTTTCTTTCAGATTTTACCACAAAGCCAAACAATTCCAAGTAAAATAAAAGTATGACAGGGAACTGCAGGAAGCAGATACTTTTTTTTTAGGTGAAAGTGTGTTTTTCTGTGGGGGGGGGGGGGTTTCTTGAAGAATAAAGGACTCCACCTTTTCACTGAAAGGATTGGGTATGCAAATCTGCGAGGGATTTCCTAGAGAATACAGCTTTCTACTGTATGGGTAATTAAATCATCAGTCAAAAGCTTCCAATGAGACGCTTCTCTCCTAATCCAATCAGGTTACGTATGTCCTAAAGAAGAAGAAAGATATTTTCAACATCTAGAAGTCAGCAATTTAGCAAGTACTGCACATTATTAACTAATTCTGAGCCTGAATCCCAGGAGACCATTTTTTTTTTAAGTTTAAGCGTTCTTTACCAAAGCTCTGCTGTTTTGTTATCCAGAAAGCGAGTTTACAAAACGCACTATTGAAACGAATGCAAAAACAAATGCTGACAAATGTAAATGCTGAATAGACTTTAGCAAATCCTTAGCCTTTGTCACTTCAGGCACATTTCTATAAAAGAAAAAAATCATTGAACAAAATCTACTGGGGCCATTTGATATTTGGGTGAGAAACAGCTGGTGTACTCACAACTGGTAGCTTATAGAAACATAGAAATGATGGCAGAAAAGGACCAAACAGTCCATCCAGTCTGCCCAGCAAGCTTATGGTAGCATCAACCGCACCATAGTGTTCTTCCCCATAATGGTAGCATCAGCACGCCTGCACGCCATACAGGTCTCCCTCATAATGGTAGAATCTGCTGCACCATAAAAGTCACCTCCATACTTAGTTTCTCAGTCAAAGTCAGGGCTCTTGTTGGTTGCTGTCTGTCTCCAGTTCCCCATTACCTCTTGCCCTTGAAGCAGAGGGCAATGTTGGAATTGCATCAAAAGTATAAGGCTTATTGGTTAATGGTAGTATCAGCCGCATCAGTAACTTACCCCCATGCTTATTTGTTTTCCCAGAACATAAAATTAAATATCCTTGTTGGTTGCTGTCTGAAACTAGTTCCTCTTTTCCTCTTTCCCTCCTGCCATTAAAGCAGAGAGCAATTATGGAATTGTATCAACAGTATGAAGGCTTATTAGTTAAGAGTAGTAACTGCCACACCAGCACGTTACCCCCATCACTCGTAAGTCATTTGATGGAGACCCCCCCACCATTTTTGTCACCCTTTTCTGGACCACTTCCATCCTGTCTCTGTCCCTTTTGAGATACAGTCTCCAGAACTGAATGCAATACTCCAGGAGTGGCTTCACCAAGGACCTGTACAGGGGGATTATCACCTCCCTTTTCTTACTAGTTATTTCTCTATCTGTGCAGCCCAGCATTCTGGCTTTAGCTATCACTTTGTCTCATTGCTTCGCAGTCTTCAGATCGCTAGTGACCTTGGGGTGATAGACACTATCACCCCAAGGTCCCTCTCTTGCTCCGTGCACAACAGCCCTTCATCCCCATCACATACAGATCTTTTGGATTACCACACCCCAGATGCATGACTCTGGACTTCTTGGCACTGACTCCCAACTGCCATATCTTTGATCACTGTTCAAGCTTCCTTAAAGCACGTCTCATTCTCTCTACTCCTTCTGACATGTCCACTCTGTTGCAAGTCTTATTATCATCCACAAATAAACAAACTTTACCTTCTATCCCTTCTGCAATGTCGCTCACAAGGATATTGAACAGGACCAGTGGACTGCTAAGTGAGATTTGCAAGTCACTTAGCAGATCCCTGGCATAGTGAAAACTGTTCTAGAAGGCTGTACATTCTGAGAGAGTCTGCATTCCACTTAAAGTAAGGCTGTTGCAAAAGTTTAAGGTGACAAGAAAAGGCATCTCTTTCCTCTCCCTAGAGGGCCTCTTAGACCAAGTTAAGCTGTACTTGTCTGAGGGTAGATGACCCAAGTTCTTGGTTTTGTGGAGCCATGTGACAGAAACTCCTCTGCTTCTAGGTTCCCACTGCTGTGCTCTGGTCCTGCAGCCTTACCTCTTTCTGGCGTTCTTCTTCCACCGCTGCTCTCTAAGCTGCTGCCAATAGCACCCCAGCTCTCATGGTTCTCAGCACTGCTTCTCTCTGGCCAGTCTCTCTCAAAACTAAAGATTGCCAGTCCCTACCCTTGGAAAAACACTAGAGAGTGTTTTCTTCCTCCTCTCATAGGCTGGGACACAAACTGATATTTGTTTCCTTTGGTTATGCGAGAACCTCATTTATTAAACTTGTCATGTGGCCTCCACAGCCAATTAAACTTGTCATGTGGCCTCCACAGCCAATCCCAATGACAGCCTGACTCAGGATGAGTGTTTTTCTTCCTGCAGCTGCTAGTATTCTTAATAAACACAGTCTTCCAGCAGCACAGGTCAAATTCCTGGGTTTAAATTGAAACAGCTTTCTTCCAGTGACTCTCTGTTCAAGGTGGGAAAATGAAACTGTCCAGAAGTACTTTTGCCGCAATATCTGGAACACAATTGCTACAGTCCAGCACTTATCAAATGTCTCTGGTTACACTATATGGTCCCAGAACCAGGTAATCTTATGGGAGATAGCATGCCCATGTAGGAGAACCTCAACCCTACTAGCATCTGTGGGAGAATGGAGGGGGGGCTCTGTGGGACTATCAGAGAGGGTTACTATTTAGAGGGTTTATTAATACTTGGGGAAGCTTCTCTCAGAGTTAGTGCCCTGTAAAGGTCATGTGACTGAATAACAATAATACATTGACATGGATGAGAATGTACATAATTTTTTGTGTATGTCAACACTCTCCCACCACAAATGTAGAATTTAATAAACAGCAATACTCATTTACTGCAGTTTATTTATTCCATGGAAAAGAAAATGTTGTGTAGATAGGTCCTAGAATTAACCTGCTAGTTAACATAAATTGTGTATCCATATTACGTTTTTTAATGACAATCACCCAATAAATACCATGTTGAAATTTTATATCCAATCCATCAAAACCTTGTTTAAATATTAAAGTATTACTTATCAAATAAACTATAATGGATGCTGTGAAGCCAGTCATACAGATGTGCATAACTGTATCTTTGACACCATCAGTCTCAGGGTAATCTCTGTGGATGTGGCAAATTGATTGCATTTAATCCTCAACACTCAATGAGTTTTCTTTAATTTAACATAAAATCATGCAGGTTCATAAAAAAAATGTTTACATGTTGACTGTCAAAGAGAAAGGAGCTAGTCAATAACAATAAAAATGAATGATGGCACAATTTGCATAAATTATCTTAGACCTGACCAGGCATTCAACCCAAACACTTTCACCTGCCCTGAGCTCATGTTCTGGGTTCTCACGCGGGCTGGTTGTCCAGCATAGAGTGTCGTAGCAATAAAGCTGGCGAATACTGCATTTTCTTGGTCCTCCCTTGAAACTGGTGAATTGGCCAGTCTACTTTGGATATCCTTCATATCCACAGAAACCAAATGACAGATTTCACTGGAAGATCTGAGGAAAATACACAATTTCCCTTAAATTGGGACCTGGCTGAAATCTACCTTCTTGCAGGAAAATTTTAAAAGCAATGCACGGACGCACATGTACAGGTATGTGCCAGCTCGCGTAAAAGGAAGCGGCCGTTTTATAACCTACACGCATATATGCATGCATGTTACAAAATAGGCTGAAGGTGTGTACATGTATGCACTATTTTGTAATGGATGTGCACATGTGTGCACAAATGCTGCCTCTAGCATGTACATGGGGTTATTTTTTAAGGGATGTGCACGGACGCAATTGGCCATTTTTCCAGTCCGCTCCTTGTTTGTTTAGGTAAGGGACAAACCTAACCCCTCCTAGTTAAATAGCTTCCCTTTACCCTGTTAACCCTGACCCGTAAAATCTCACTCACCTTTTTACTTTTTTTTTGCTTTAGGACTTATACACTATCCATAGCAGAAGTAAAGTTAAGCGGAAGGGGACCCCAGCATGCGCTGGTGCACGTATTTACACGCTGATTTCATTGAGAAATCCAGGAATGTCCATGGCATGTGCAGGGCTTATAAATTCACCTGATATTGTTTGTACATCCTTAGTTAGGAATCCTTATGGTTCAGCTTTTTCCATAGTGAGCAGTTACATTTTATTTTCCGTTTGTTTGAAATATTTCTGCAAAATATAACTATATCTAAACATTTTAAGTAAGCACTTGGTTTACTGCATATTGTAGCATGTATATGAGTCAATACTGGCATAATCTTGCATCCATACACATTTGAAAATAATCTTGCTTAAAACTCATTAAGAAACAATTAGCTACATATGAACCCTTTTGAATAACAGGATTTTATTCAGTGTTTTATTGGTGTTGTCTATGTTATAGCTATTCTATACATTGTTTTATTATTCTGTTTATTTTAACCCTTACCTTTTCGCTGTCCACGCCGTAGTCGCAGAGTCAGCCCCGGTGACGCCCCGACTCCTCTTCTTCCGGGGCTGACTCTGCCCCGATGTCGGTAGCGCAGGCATGTGCTACCTTCGCTAGCTATCGCAGGCTTGCGCTAACAGAGCAAGCCTGTGATAGCCTTGGAAAATAAGGTCCTAAGTTTGCAGAATAACTTTGGGATGCTTCAGAATGCCTATTTTCTGTCTGACTAAATTATGGCTGGATAACAACTTTGCCAAATAAGTGGTTGAATACAGTATCACAAACTTTAGATGAATAACTTGTGAATTTTTAATCTAATTAGATTTGAATATTGACCTCTTATACTCTATAGAAGACAGAAACCCATGCATTATAGTAAAAGAAAAATGTATTAGCAGAGGAAAAGATAGACACATTAGCTTTTTATAACTTATATCCAGAAATCACAAACTCCACCCTTTCTCACACTTTTCATTTTAAGCAAATTAAAAATGAGTTCCCAAAATCCCCATCTCATTTCACTGTACCACACAAAAAATATTTTTGTAGATATTTCTGATGTTAAATCCCGTGATACTGTGTTACTCTATTGCACACTATGCTAGCAGACCTTCATTTACTCCATCCAAAATCCTCTCACTAGAATACGCAATGTTTAGTTTGGATATGTATTTTGCATTGCATTATTTATTGTGTGCGTTATGGCTTTATCACACACATTATGGTGTTATCACACGCGATAAGGCCCTAATGCGAAATAAGAAATGACCCTGTTAGTTTTAGGGAATAATCTGAAGATTTGGCATTATTTTCATTATTTGTATGAGGAATGTTGATCATCTGATCCATATGGAGTGCTGAGAGTCATTGCAGATTCCCCAATCATCCTGCAGAGAAATTCAACTAAAGTGTTCGGGAGGGTGGGGGATTTATTTTAAAGAGTCGGGGTGGGTTTTAGGGATGTTTTAGGTTGCCGGTTTTCGATTTACACGATTTACACGATTTACATGATATTTAAAAAACCCAAACTGCGACGATCCGATTCCCTCCCCCTCCCAGCCGAAATCGATCGTTAAGACGATCGATCACACGATTCACATCTCTAGTTAATAACATTTTATGGACTTCTGCTCAAGAACTTGTCCAAGCTTCTTTCAAACCTAGTTATGCTAACTGCCTTAAACATATCCTCTGGCATTAAATTCCAGAACTTAATTGTGTGTTGAGTGAAAAAGTGTTGGAACTGTGGACCCTTGAGCCAGCTCGAGAGCTGGTGAATCCACTGAGGGGAGGCTCTCTAGTGGTTCTCATAACCGGGAGGCAGTGCAGAGCCAGGAGACCTGTCAGGAGCTTCACCCTATACCAGCCCTCGTTCCCCGCAGGTTGAGGCCTTGGGTGCCAGGGCCAGCAGGACTTAGGTGGTCTCCTGGTGGAGGGAATTCCAGTAGGCAGTCCGAGTCAAGACTGGCTGAGATCCAGAAGAATGAAAACAGTCCAGGAGTTGAGGCGGGCAGCAGCGGTGCAACACGTTAAACCAGGCCAGAAGTCGGGGCAGGCAGAAGACAAGCAGGAGCCAGAGAACTCGCCAAAGGTCAGGATGGGCAGAAGACAGAAGAATCAAGATACCAGGCTGAAGTCAGAACTGAGGAGACAACTGAAGGCAGGAACAGGAAAAGGAGCAGAACCACGGAAGCAGGAACTCAAGAACAGGTACTGGAGCAAGCAGGAACACAGGAACAGAGGCTGGAGCACAGGAACAAGCAACTAGCTACTCACACGAGCTGACCTGTTGCCAAGGCAAGGAATGGATGCAGGAAGTGGCCTTAAATAGCCCCAGCTGGTGATGTCAGAGTTTGGGGTCAGGCCAAGGTTTCCCACTGCGGCCCCTTTAAAAAGCTGGCTTGGCTGTGTGCGTGCGCCTAAGGGGGAGGAGCCCAGGAGGAAGTCTGTGGTGTCTCCTTCATGGGGAGGATGCCACAGAACGGCCCCAGAGTGGCCTGTGCTAAAGCACCATGGAGGAAGGCAGAAGCAGGTGTTTGCCAGTGAAGGCAAGGGAACCCGGCTGCGGCGATCTGCGGCCAGGATTCCCAACAAAAGGAATGTTCTCTGATTTGTTTTGAATGTGCTACTTACAGATTTCCTGGGTCTAGTCTTTGTATTTTTTAAAGCGTAAATTACCAATTTACATTAATCATTCTAGTGCACTCATAATTTTATATACTTCTATCATATCCCCATTCAGATGTTTCTTCTCCCAGCTAAAAAGCCCTAACCTCCTTAGTTTTTCTTAGGGGAACAGTTCCATCCCTTTCTCATTTTGGTTGCTCTTCTTTGTAGCTTTTCCAATGCAACTATTAGAGATGTGAATCGTGTCCTCGATCGTCTTGATCGATTTCGGCTGGGAGGGGGAGGGAATCGTATTGTTGCCGTTTGGGTGTTTAAAATATCGTGAAAATCGTTAAAATCGTGAGCCGGCACACTAAAACCCCCTAAAACCCACCCCCGACCCTTTAAATTAAATCCCCCCCCTCCCAAACCCCCCCCCCCCAAATGCCTTAAATTAACTGGGGGTCCAGCGGCGGTCCGGAACGGGCTCCTGCAATTGAATTGTGTTGTCTTCAGCCGGCGCCATTTTGCAAAATGGCGGCCGCAAAATGGCGGCAGCCATAGACCAACACGATTCGACTACAGGAGGTCGTTCCGGACCCCCGCTGGACTTTTGGCAAGTCTTGTGGGGGTCAGGAGGCCCCCCCAAGCTGGCCAAAAGTCCCTGGGTGTCCAGCGGGGGTCCGGGAGCGATCTCCTGCCGCGAATCATTTTCCGTACGGAAAATGGCGCCGGCAGGAGATCGACTGCAGGGGGTTCCGGAACGCCGCTGAACGACCTCCTGCAGTCGATCTCCTGCCGGCGCCATTTTCCTTACGGAAAACGATTTGCGGCAGGAGATCGCTCCCGGACCCCCGCTGGACCCCCAGGGACTTTTGGCCAGCTTGGGGGGGCCTCCTGACCCCCACAAGACTTGCCAAAAGTCCAGCGGGGGTCCGGAACGACCTCCTGCAGTCGAATCGTGTTGGTCTATGGCCGCCGCCATTTTGCGGCCGCCATTTTGCAAAATGGCGCCGGCTGAAGACAACACAATTCAATTGCAGGAGCCCGTTCCGGACCACCGCTGGACCCCCAGGTAATTTAAGGCATTTGGGGGGGGTTCGGGAGGGTGGGGGATTTAATTTAAAGGGTCGGGGGTGGGTTTTAGGGGGTTTTAGTGTGCCGGTTTTCCTGCCATTGGTTTAGGGCAAGTAAGTAAGTTCCTGCCCTCCCCCTTCCCCCGATTTACGATTTTTTAACGATAAATCGGGGGAATTGGTATTGTTTCATGGCCCTAATGATTTTTGACGATTTAAAATATATCGGACGATATTTTAAATCGTCAAAAAACGATTCACATCCCTAGCAACTATATCTTTTTTCAGAAGTGGCAACCAGAACTGCACACAGTACTCCAGGTGCAGTCTCACCATGGAGTGATACAGAGGCATTATGACGTTTGCCGTTTTTATTCTCCATTCTTTTCCTAATAATTCCTAGCATTCTGTTTGTTATATTCACTGCTGCAACATACTGAACCAAGGATTTCAATGTATTGTACAGTTTAGGGATGAAAAGAAGCAAACATTTTGTTTTTGTTTTTTTTTTTTTTACACACAAATTTTGTTTTGTTTAATGTTTATTCCATTTATTTATTTACTTCTGTATTTAAATGTTTTATATACCGTCATTCCAAGTGAAGTTCACAAGATCATAACGGTTTACATAAAAAACATTCATAGATAAAATAACATACAGTGTAAACTCACATATAAAATAATTAATAACTTATAAACAATTCTAGAGGAATATTTTCCAGAGCATCTTATTTATCAAGTGGGTTATCTGAATGCTAAGGCTATGTAAAGTTATAGGCATTTTTAAAGAGTCAAGTTTTCAAGTTTTCATTTAGATTAAAAAAAGAATAAAATGAGCATTAAAAAAAAAGAAATGGAGCCTTCCGAGGCCTTCCATCCCAACCACCCATCACTCCCACCCAAAAAGTGCTGAGGCCAAGATTTTCCCTATTTCCCACTTACCTGGTCTAAGGGGGGAATCCAACGACAAGGCCTAGTCCTAGGCTGACACCTTGGCCTTGCATAGGTCTAGGCTATGGTAGATTGCCACGACATCAGCCTAGGCCCTATGCAAGAAACAGGCTTGGAGACCTGGTCCCAACTCCAGAGTCTAGGCTTAGGCCAAGGCAAGGGTCAGGCCTGACATCAGAGCCCAGTTCAGAGGCTGGGCTCTGATGCCTTGGACTCAGCCTAGGACAGGGTCTGGACTCATATCTGTTGCCAGGGCCTATTCTGGAGGCTGGGTCCTGATGCCTATGCCTCCGTCTAGGCCAGAGTCCAGGCTCAGACCTGATACTGGTGCCCAATCTGGAGATTAGGACCTGATGCTGGACCTGGCCCACACCCTGGCCTAGGCCAAGGCATTTGGCCTGGGACTGAGATGAAATATAAGCATTGGGACTTGGCCTCCATGCTAGGCTTAGGCATCAGGCCTGAACCTCCAGTCTGGGCCCCTGCATCTGGCTTGGGCCCAGTCTCTGGCCTTGGCTAAGGCCCAGGCATCAGGATACAGCCTCTGAGCCAGGCCCCAGCATTGGGCCTAGGCTTGGGCTGAGAACTAGGCATCAAGACCAGGTCTGGATGTGATTTTGGATTACCAACAGATAAGGTAAGTGGGAGTTTGGGAAATTTCCCATTTGGGCCTTTGATTGGGTCTCAGTTGAGGCCCTGACTTCAGGCCAGGGTCTAGGCCGAGACCCCAGCTTTGCAGTCAGGCATAGGTCATGTACCTGCATTGAGCCATGGCCTATGCCTTGGTGAGGCCTCAGCTTTGGGCCTAGGCTTAGGCCAAGGTGTTTGCATCATGCTTGGGCATAAGCAAGGGCCCATGCTTTGGGTCTTGACCTATTCCGTACACAGGGCCCGGACTTCAGGCCTAGTTCCGATGGATGACTTTTTTTTCCACTGATATTTAAAATGGGATGAAATTCCAATTTCATTTTTTCAGAATTTTAATCGTTCCATTTTAAAAATGACCCAAATGAATAGGAAATTTCATCTCATTTTCTGTTTCATATCTCCTGAATACCTATCCCTATTGTCCACTCTCATGTGCAGATCCATTTTCTGGGTGGTACTCCTTATATGGAACCCAACATTAGGGATGTGAATTGGGCTTCGGACGATTGAAAATATCGTCGATATTTTCAAAATCATCAGAAATCAGGGGCTCTCCCAAAACAATAGGAAAACCCCACGATATTGATCGTGGGGCTTCCCTTATCGTTTTGGGGGAGGGCGGGAAAAACGGCACACAACAATAACCCCTAAATCCACCCCGACCCTTTAAAAGTAATCCCTTAGTTTCCCCCACCCTCCCGACCCCCCCAAAACCTTTTTACAGGTACTTTGTGGTCCAGTGGGGGTCCGGGGAGGAATCGCCCGCTCCTTTGCCCTCACTAGATATATGAGGGCAAAGGCTAGTGCCGGCGCCATTTTGAATACTGGCAATACGGCCCGAGTGCAGGAGGTCGCTCCCGGACCCCCGCTGGACTTTTGGCAAGTCTTGTGGGGGTCAGGAGGCCCCCCCAAGCTGGCCAAAAGTCCCTGGGGGTCCAGCGGGGGTCCGGGAGCGATCTCCTGCACTCGTGCCGTCGGGTGCCAGGAACCAAAATGTTGCCGATAGCCTTGCCCTTACTATGTCACAGGGGCTACCGGTGCCATTGGTCAGCCCCTGTCACATGGCAGGAGTACAAGATGGCGCTGGCCATCCAGTGCTCCTACCATGTGACAGGATCTGGCCAATGGCACAGTTACCCTGTCACAAGATAAGGGCAAAGGGCCAACGGCGCCATTTTTACTAGTGGCAGCCGACGGCCCGGGAGCCAGAAAACGGCCCGGAGCGGGAGATCGTGGGAGATCACGGGAGATCGCTCCCGGGACCCCCACTGGACCACCAGGTACCTGTAAAAAGGTTTTGGGGGGGTCGGGAGGGTCGGGAGGGTGGGGGAAGCTAAGGGGTTACTTTTAAAGAGTCGGGTGGGTTTTTTGTTTATCGGCTGGGCAGCCGATAAACAAAACGCGATCGGGCCCGATGGGAAAAAACCCACATGTGAATCTGAACCGGAATCTGAACCAATTCCGGTTCCGATTCACATCTCTACCCAACATCATGTGAAACAGTGTGTCTTACTTTTCCCCATGTGCATCTCTTTGGGCTTGTCTACATTAATTTAATTTCCCATTTGAATTCCCAATCTTCCAGTCTCATGAGTTTTTCCTGCAATTTTTCAGAATTTGCTTGTGATTTAGTAAGTCAGACTAGTTTTATGTCATTTGAAAATGACACAAAACTCATCTTTCCCCTTTCCAAATCATTCATAAATATTGAAAAGCACTGGTCCCAATTACAGATCACTGAGGCACTTCATTCTTTTACCTTTTCCACTGAGAAACTAACAAATTATTGCTTTTCTCTGTATCTTTTAAACAGTTTGCTGTCCAAAATAGGACATTGCTTTCTAGCCCATGACTTTTTAATTTTCTTGAGTATTTCATGGGGTACTTTGTCAAATGCCTTCTGAAAATCCAACAGACAAAAAGCCAGAAATTACTAAAACAATAGTGTAAACAGAAGGCATATGCGGGCAGTAGTTGAAGAGAACATGTCCATGAGCCTTTGAATATATTTGGAAAGTCAGCTCACTGGCTCTGCACATCCCAGAGGACATCAAAGAAAAAATACTTAAAAGCATGTCGATATTTTTCATTTTTTGAAAAGGGAAAGGACAGAAGAAAAAGTAAAATGTCACAAAAGTTGTTAAAAGCTAGAGATAAAAATGCCATTGCACAGATTTTAGTAAATTGCTTGGCAGCTTTTAGGATTTTTAGATAGTAATATAAGGTAAAATACCGTGAAAATACTAGGGATGTGAATCGTGTGCCTGTTCGGCTGGGGGGGGGGGGGGGGGGGGAATCTGATCGTTAGAGATGTGAATTGGGATCAGTTCCGATTCCAATTCACATTCCAATTCAAATCGCCGGCCATCCAGTGCTCCTACCATGTGACAGGGGCCGGCCAATGGCACGGATACCCTGTCACATGGTAAGGGCAAAGGGCCATCGGCGCCATCTTTATGAGTGGCAGTCGATGGCCCGAGAGTGGGAGATCGCTCCCCGTGCCCCCACTGGACCACCAGGTAATTTTAAAAGGTTTTTGGGGGGGGGTCGGGAGGGTGGGGGAGGCTAAGGGGGTCGGTTTAAAGGGTCGGGTGGGTTGTTTTTTTATCGGGCCATCGGCGCCATTTATATTAGTGGCAGCCAAAATGGCGCCGATGGCCCGAGAGCGGGAGATAGCACAGGGACCCCCCCCCCCACTGGACCACCAGGTAATTTAACATTTTGGGGGGGTTCGGGAGGGTGGGGGAGGGTAAGTGATTGGTTGTAAAGGGTCGGGGTGGGTTTAGGGGTTGTTTTGGTGTGCTGGTTTTCCCGCCCTCCCCCCAAATAATTCCCGTGCCCGATTTAACGATTTTTGACGATAAATCGGGGGAATTTATATTGTATCGCGCACTCTAATGATTTTTGATGATTTAAAAAATATCGACAATTTTTTTAAATCGTCAAAAAATGATTCACATCCCTAGAAAATACTAGAGATGTGCTTCGTTTTTTTCTACCGGGTCGTTTTTCGGTTCGAATACTTCGTGGTATAATTCGGGTCTTCTCGTTTCGTTTTCGGTTCGTTTGCCCGAAAACGAAACGAGAAACCCGAAACCGGACCGAAAAACGAATCGGTAACGAAGCGAAAAAAAAAACCACCCCAAGCATTTAAAAACATTTTTAAGCATTTTCGTACATATATAACACCCCCCCCCATCCCGATCCCTCCCCAAGACTTACGAAGATCCCTGGTGGTCCAGCGGGGTCCCGGGGTCCATTTTCCCTCCGTGCCCTCCGTGCCCGGTGTGCTGTGCTGCAAGCCGTGCGCCTCAAAATGGTGCCGAATAGCCCGAACTACCATGTCACAGGGGCTTTCGGCGCTATTGGTCAGCCCCTGTCACATGGCCATCGGCGCCATCTTGTGCTCCTATCATGTGACAGGAGCTGACCAATGGCGCCGAAAGCCTCTGTGACATAGTATGGGCAAAGGCTATCGGCGCCATTTTGGTTACTGGCAGCCGAAAACGAAATCGCTTTCGGACCCTTGCTGGACCCCCAGGGATTATTGGCAAGCCTTGGGGGGGTCAGGAGGGGGTGGTGTATTATAGTGAATTTAAATGTTTGGGGTGGGTTTTAATAAAAAAAAAAATTTGTGCCCCCTCTCCCCAGGCAAACCCGAAAACAAATTTTCCCCCGAATTGCGGGGAAAATTTCGTTTCCGGTTTCGGGGGCTCCGAAATAACGGCGTTTATGTCGTGTTTCGGATACTCCGAAACAGAAACGAATTAGGAAATTTCGTTAAATTTCCTAAATAGGGCGAAAAACGAACCACATCTCTAGAAAATACTATGCTGTGTTTAAATATCAAGATGTGATGTGCAGTGCTTTCAAAACAGATGAGGGGACTACTTGATCCAATTATGAACAATTTAGGATGAACATGTTGTATAACCTTTCCCTAAAATGTAATAAGAAGGAGAATGACTTATGGTTAAAATGACTACACTATCAGTTAAAAATCAGCTGCTGCAGGGCAATAATCTGGTACCAATGAAATAGGGATCTACCTTTTTAACTTTTATAAAAAAAATAAAAAAAAAAGATGTGGGAAGCAACATTTATGGAAGACAGGGTTTTATAAATTATTAAATGAGGGGCAAAGTAAGTGATTCCACAATTGCAGATTTAAGCATGCATGAATGGCATGGGGAAAAGGAGGAACAGGAAGGGCACCCATAAATCTAAAGTGTCAAGATGTTCCATGAATATAGCCATCCCTCCTGAAATGTAGAAAGGAAAACTAATGAATACCCCAACAAAAGTTACATGCATAATTTAATGCAGGGGTCCACACACTATGGCATGAGGGCTAGATGTGTTCCTGGAATGAATTTCATCCAGTCACCTGCAGGAATAGCAGAAGGCGGTTGATCCAGCCTACAGCAGGGATGGCAGAAAGAGCTTGATCTGGCCTGAAGTGGTGGCAGTGGGAGAGCATTCTGCTACTGCCACCATCTCAGATACTAGAAGTTGGAAATGCAAGTCCAAATGAGAGCGGCATGAGCGTCACATGCTGGAACAAGGCCATCACTAGTTGGCTGTGCTATGCATTGATGTTGTTAGTACTGCTTTTGCAGGTTGAAGTCAACTGGATAAAGACAGAGAGAGAGGTTACAGCAAAGACATAAGGAATTTTTGGCCACAGTGGAGGATGATACATGTCATATTGAGGAATACAGTGGCAATACTGAGCCATGGGTTCAGCAGGGCTGCCATCAAAAGCCAGGTAAGGATTATGGATTTTGGAGCTCCTAACAGTGCTGTAGGGGAGAAAGAATGGACATTGTCCCCTAAGGATGCAGGCTTTCAAAAAGTAGAGTACAGAAAACCTCATCATTATTGTAATAATTCTGGTTGCTAGGCAACCTCATTGTTAGTAGAGGTTGCCACAGTTTCTCCTGCTCTAGCCACCTTCTCAATGGTCCCATGACTCAGCAAGGGCTTCTTTATTTAGCCCTGCCTCTCCCACAATTCAGTGCCTCTTGATTGAGTCAACTTGACTCTTCGCATTGACCCATCTTGCCTTGCTTTGCTTCTGTGTGGCCCCTGTGGTGTTTCTATCTTGCCTTGTGGCCTGCTTGGACTTTCTTGCCGTACCTTGTGGCCTCCTTGGCCTTCCATCTCTGTCCTCTGTCCTCCTTTGCCTTCTAGCCCTGTCTTCTGGCCTTATCAGGATGCCTGAAGACCTGGCTGTTTGAGTGACATTATCAGCTTTGCAGGCCAAGATGGAGGATCCTCTGGAATGGCAATGGCTGGTTCCATCAAGGCAGGTCAAGGATTTTTCACATCTGTAGGTGGAATTGCTTGTTCTGGAATCCAGACAGATAATCAACCTTCAGTAGCTACTGAGGAAGAGCTGTAACCCTAGAAGTTTGTGATGCCCAGACCCAACATATTTTGTCTTGATACTATATGGTTGACTATTGAATGTTTTGCTATTTTTCTGCACATTTTTCACAGCTGCCTACCCAGTTTAAAATGTTGACTGCAAAGGTTTCTACTCAAGGGTTGCACTAAGAGATTGGAGACAGTTGAGGCTATTGTTCAAAAACTTCAGTCAGATAAATCTTTTTTTGATTAATAATAGTACATTTGTGCACAATAAGCTGGAGAATTCTGAGAATATTTTGAAGCAAATGAACCTCATTTGATTAACTTTCCCAGGTCTGAAAAATTTCTTGTGTAGAAATGTTTAACAATTAATTTCCATGTAAATGTGTAAAGTATAAAAATGTGAACTATGTATTTTTTGAACCTTCACAATTCTCCTTTTTTCTTAGTGACAAAATGACTACAGGCTATAATAATTCCTTTCCGTATCCTTGCCTCCATAAATATTAGATTTATTAGCATCACTTTGATGGGAGATTCCATCAGGATATATTTCCATATTTTTCAATTATTTTCTTATGTACTTGGTGGAATCTTTGCTCCCAATATGGTAGACTGTAGTGGTTGGATTATTAAGTAATATTGCTTGACGTTGAAAATGAAAGTGCCTATTTAACTTTGTATATTAATTTGTTGCAAGTCCTCTCACTTTTATTTACAAGATTTGATTTCTTAAAATGTTGTAAGTGCAAATAAATAAAAAGTAAACAAAAAAACATCATTATTATTACTCAGATATCAAGTCTGAGTGTCTCTCCCTGGATTAAGGTTTCCAGAGGGTGTTATTTTACTCATACTATTAATTTGGAATGTTAAAAAAAGGGGGATTGAGAGGAGGGAAAAAGAGAGAAAGGGTAGGGGAAACAGATGAAAAGGAAGGAAGTAGAGAAAGATCAAGAGTATATGGGGGATGTGAGTGACAGAGCATGCACCACAAACAAAGTCACCCCATCTGAACATCCATCCACCCGCTACCATCCCCACCTCCTAAAGGGAAATATTGGGGAATGGAGAAGGTAGCAGGTGAGTTTGCAAGGGATGTGGAATGGTTGCAAAGTCTGGAAAAATCTAGAAATATTATTATTGACACTCTATCTACCACACACCTACACCCTTGCCTCCCCCTTCCTCAGCATATCAAATCATCAAAAGGACCAGACATGGTCCATCCCAAATTATTCTTAACAAACAACACAGAGGGACTCTCTCCCTCCCTTCTTACTACCACCCTCGCCCAGCGCTCTCAGTGATTTGAAATGTCCTATGTGACTATTCTCTTGTAAAGTTTGAGGACCCCTGATCTAATGGCATGTTTTACAGGCTAAGGTGAGATCAAAAACTTTGTCAGCCATTATGCTACCTGTAATGAATAATATGCACACAAGCAGCAACGAGGTTTTCAAAGATTGTCAGCATGGACTTATTCAACTTTACTGGGAAAGAGTTACTGTTGATAGCTGATCACCTTTAAGACTTTTGCGAAATTGAATTGCTTCCAGACATGTCTTGGAAGCCACAATCAAGTATTAAAAGACAGAGTTTGCACATTATTGACAACCAGATTAAATGATTTTGGATAATAGCCCTCAGTTTGCATTGAATGTAAATAGTTTACAACTGATTGGGAGTTTGAGCATGTCACGGCATTACAACAGCACTCACAAGCTAATGCAAAGCTGAATCAGCTGCGAAAAACTTGTACAAGAAGAAAAAATGGGATTGCAAAGACCTGTAGAGAAAAACACCAATGGAAGGCAAGGATAGCAATCCTGCATAAAGTGTCTATTGTCATGTAGAGTGTAAGTATCATTGCCAGTAACCAGTAAACTACTTGAGCCCTGTATGATACAAGATTTTAATTATGAATTAAAAAAAATTTCTGTACCGTCATTAAGTTATTTACCATCATAGCGGTTTACAAAGAGGCACATATAATAATAAATACCTAGTATTTTACAAAAGAATGGTGCCAGTAATGTCCGGTAACATAAAATTGTTTAAAGACTAGTTGATTAATGATATATATTACCTATGGATACGTGTCTCAAGGGTGGAGCACATGTGTTTCATTCTAAACTTTTCAATTGTTTTACGATTATCAGTGTGATAAGAATAATTTCCAGGTAGGCACCTAGAGATTATGTGTTGGGTGCATGCTGCCAGCTGTACCTTACTTATTTTCACTGTTCTCTTTGTAAAAGGCTTGTTTGAAAAGCCAGGTTTTCAGATTTGTTTTAAACAGTTTGAAATGTCTCTGTAGTCTTAGTTCTAAAGGCATAGTGTTCCATACAATGGGACCAGCCAATGTTCGTGCTCGCTCCCTTACCTGGGTTAATCTTGTCATTTTTACTGACAGAATAGTTAAGAAAGCTTTGTTTACCGATCTTAAATTTCTATGTGGTACATGAACTCGTAGTGCTGTGTTCAGCCATTCTGCTTTTTCGTCATGGATCAGTTTGTGTATGGTGCACAGTGCTTTGAATTGAACTCTTTGCTCGATTGGTAGCCAATGTAATTCTGCTAGTATATCTGTAATGTGATACCTTTTTGTTTTGCCTGTGAAAACCCTAGCCACAGAGTTTTGTAATATTTGCAGTGGTCTTATCGATGTATAAGGTAATCCTAGCAACAGTGCATTGCAGAGATATCAGAAAGGTTGCTACATAAGACGCATGTCTTTGTATCAAGTTATGAGTTGAATATTGGTGAGACAATTCACATGAAACCATCACTGGGAGATTAAATAAGCGATTGGAGGCTGGATACTTGTATGTTAAAGCTCTCACCCTGTTCATATCTGGTAGACATTGAAGGAACACTCTATCACCATAATCATGTGAATCCTTGTGACTAAATAGTCATCTTCATAAGGCTGTTATAGATTAGAGATGTGAATCGTGTCCTCGATCGTCTTAACGATCAATTTCAGCTGGGAGGGGGAGGGAATCGTATCATCGCCGTTTGGGTGTTTAGAGTATCGTAAAAATCGTTAAAATCATGAACTGGCACACTAAAACCCCCTAAAACCCACCCCTGACCCTTTATTTATTTTTTTTTTATTTTAAGTTTTTTTATATACCAACATTCAAGACAGTAGTCCCATCATGCTGGTTCACAAGAAACAGGGGTGCAATAAACTTTACAATTTGAACAATGGTGCAGAAAAGCAGTTACATGTAACAGGGAATCAATAACTAGGAGTAAGAAGGAAAATGAAGATCAAATAATTATATATATATATATATATAATAACATTATAAGAGGTGGCTATTAATGCTATTACTAGCGAAGAATGTTGATTGGCTATTAATGCTATTACTAGCGAAGAATGTTGATTGGAGGAGGTTAAGTAATGTTGGAGTTAGGAAAGGCCTGCGTGAACAGCCACGTCTTGAGTCTTTTCTTGAATGTTGAGATGCTGGGTTCCATTCTAAGATCCGGGGGAATGGCGTTCCATAAAGTTGGACCAGCTGTGGAGAAGGCCCGATCTCTAAGCGTGATGTGTCTGGTAGTTTTGGCTGGAGGTACTTGAAGAGATCCTTTGTAAGCATCTCTTGTCGGTCTTGTTGAGTAGTGTAATCGGAGGGGGATATGGAGATCGATTGGGGCTAATTGATGGATGTTTTTGAAAATGGTGAGAATGGTCTTGTAGATTATTCTGAAGTGGATAGGCAGCCAGTGGAGGCCCATCAGGATAGGGGTTATGTGTTCTCTTCTCCTGGTGTTAGTGAGTATATGGGCGGAGGCATTTTGGACCATTTGCAATGGTTTGGTGTGTGAAGAAGGGAGACCAAGCATGATGGAGTTACAATAGTCCAGCTTTGCGAAAATGATTGATTGTAGAATCGTTCTGAAGTCATGTGTGTGGAAGAGAGGCCGTATTCTTTTCAGCACTTGGAGCTTATAAAAGCAGTCTCTGGTGGTTTTGTTGATGTTCGCTTTCAGGTTTAGGTGATTGTCAATTAGAACTCCTAGGTCTCTCACTTGTGTAGTATTTGGTAAGGCTGGATGAGTGGGTGTGAGGGAGCTGTTTTCTGGTGTGATGAGTAGAAGTTCCGTTTTTGAAGAATTTAGTATAAGGTTGAGACTTGTGAGAAGCTGTTTGATATTTTAAATTGAAGAATTTAGTATAAGGTTTAGTATAAGAATTTAGTATAAGAATTTAGTATAATATTTAGTATAAGAATTTAGTATAAGCTGTTTGATATTTTAAATTGAAGAATTTAGTATAAGGTTGAGACTTGTGAGAAGCTGTTTGATATTTTAAATTAAATCCCCCACCCTCCCGAACCCCCCCCCCCCAAATGCCTTAAATTACCTGGGGGTCCAGCGGCGGTCCGTAGCTAAATCGGGGGAAGGGGGAGGGCAGGAAAACCGGCACACTAAAACCCCCTAAAACCCACCCCCGACCCTTTAAATTAAATCCCTCACCCTCCCGAACCCCCCCAAATGCCTTAAATTACCTGGGGGTCCAGCGGTGGTCCGGAACGATCTCCTGCAATTGAATCGTGTTGTCTTCAGCCGGCGCCATTCTGCGCCGCCATTTTGCAAAATGGCGGTGCAAAATGGCGGCGGCCATAGACCAACACGATTCGACTGCAGGAGGTCGTTCAGCTGGGGTCCGCCCGGCTGAACGACCTCCTGCAGTCGATCTCCTGCCGGCACCATTTTCCGTACGGAAAATGATTCGCGGCAGGAGATCGCTCCCGGACCCCCGCTGGACCCCCAGGGACTTTTGGCCAGCTTGGGGGCGCCTCCTGACCCCCACAAGACTTGCCAAAAGTCCAGCGGGGGTCCGGAATGACCTCCTGCAGTCGAATCGTGTTGGTCTATTGCCGCCACCATTTTGCGCCACCATTTTGCAAAATGACGGCGCAGAATGGCGCCGGCTGAAGACAACACGATTCAATTGCAGGAGGCCGTTCCGGACTGCCGCTGGACCCCCAGGTAATTTAAGGCATTTGGGGGGGGTTCGGGAGGGTGGGGGATTTAATTTAAAGGGTCGGGGGTGGGTTTTAGGGAGTTTTAGTGTGCCGGTTTTCCTGCCCTCCCCCTTCCCCCGATTTACGATTTTTTGACGATAAATCGGGGAAATTGGTATTGTTTCGTGGCCCTAACGATTTTTGACGATTTAAAATATATCGGACGATATTTTAAATCTTCAAAAAACGATTCACATCCCTATTATAGATAGAACACTAGCAGCTCAACTGAAGGACCAAGCAATTCCTCTTGCATAAGTATGAATAGTAGATGATGTATGGGGAACAGTACTGATGGGAACCCTCATCAAGCAGGCATACCTATTATAAGGGCGGGGACAAGCATGACAACCAGGAGCGATAACAGCCAACTGACATTAGACAGAGATCAGCAGCTGAGCAGAAAAGCCCTGTCTATATTCACTGTGGTTGACGCTCAAAACCTCCTGAGAGATTTTATCTGTAGGACATTTTACAATACTTGTGCAAATAATGAACAAAGAAAAGGGGGGCACCTTGTGGTTGTTTGTTATATTTCACTGTTTTCTGCTTTCTGTCTCAGTTATTACTTCAACCTTACATAAGAACATGTCATACTGGCTCAGCCAAGAGTCCATCAAGCCCAGCACCCTGTTTCCAACAGTGGCCAATCCAGGCCATAAGGACCTGGCAAGTACCCAAAAACTAAGTCTATTTCATGTTACCGTTGCTAGTAATAGCAGTGGCTATTTTCTAAGTCAACTTAATTAATAGCAGGTAATGGACTTCTCCTCCAAGAACGTATCCAATCCTTTTTTAAACACAGCTATACTAACTGCACTAACCACATCCTCTGGCAACAAATTCCAGAGTTTAATTGTGCATTGAGGGGCGGATTTTAAGAGCCCTGCGCGCCGGTGCGCCTATGTTCAATAGGCCTACCGGCGCGCTAAGCCCCGGGACTCACGTAAGTCCTGGGGTTTTCCGAGGGGGGCGTGTCGGGGCGGGGCCGAGCGGCGTGCCGTTTTCGGGGCGGGACGCAGCATTTCGGGGGCGGGCCCGGGGCGTGGTTTCGGCCCGGGGCGGTCCGGGGGCGTGGCCGCGCCCTCCGTAACCGCCCCCGGGTTGCGTCTAGGCGCGCGAGGATTTACTTCTCCCTCTAGGAGGCGTAAATCCCCCAACAAAGGTAGCGGGGGTTTAGACAGGGCCGGGGGGGTGGGTTAGGTAGAGGAAGGGAGGGAAAGGTGAGGGGAGGGCGTTAGCGAATTCCCTCCGAGGCCGCTCCGATTTCGGAGCGGCCTCGGAGGGAACGGAGGCAGGCTGCGCGGCTCGGCGCAGGCGGGCTACACGAAATTGGTAGCCTTGCGCGTGCTGATCCAGGATTTTAGTGGATACGCGCGGCTACGCGCGTATCTACTAAAATCCCGCGTACTTTTGTTTGCACCTGGAGCACCAACAAAAGTACGCCAACGCGCCGTTTTTGAAAATCTACCCTTGAGTGAAGAAGAACTTTCTCCAATTAGTTTTAAATGTGCCACATGTTAACTTCATGGTGTGCCCCCTAGTCTTTCTATTATCTGACAGACTAAATAACCAGTTCACATCCACCCATTCTAGACCTCTCATGATTTTAAACACCTCTATCATATCCCCCCTCAGCCATCTCTTCTCCAAGCTGAAAAGTCCTAACCTCTTTAGTCTTTCCTCATAGGGGAGCTGTTCCATTCCCCTTACCATTTTGGTCACCCTTCTGACTTGGTCAAATAAAAGTTATCACAAGCTACAAATAATTCAGGTTTTCCAGAACCAGAACCTTGTATATTGCTTGCTGGGTAGCACAATACAACATGGCATTTGCTCACTCAAAACTTTCTATATATGAAACAGTATCCATGTCAGAACTATAGTCTGAAAGCTATTTTATAAAGTTGCTATTTATAAATGTATTCATTCATTTATTTGATTTATATTCTACCTTTCAGATACTACAAAGTGGACTACATTCAGGTACTATAGGTATTTCCCTATCCCAGAGGTCTTACAGTCTAACATAGTTCATTCATCAAATTGCTATGGCCCTACCGCACACCATAACTCCATATCACAATTTGAAAATTTAAATTAGGGAAAGGGGAGGAGTTTGGGTGAGGTTTAGGGAAATTTGGGGCCTGTAGCGCTGTGGGCAATAATGTATCACACATTATCACATGCAGTAGTGCTGGAAGTAGCTACACTATTGCTTGCTCACTATCGCCCTCCGCCCCTTTCTTTGTCGCAACTCATCATTCCTGTCCAAAGTCCCAAGATATCAATGATTTTAAGTCTATGAATAGAACTATAAAATGATTATAATGGACACTACTCATAGAGATATCACTTATGAGAAACAAATGAAGCACCAGTAATTCTGAAAGGTGATAAAAGATCAGTCCCTCATTTGACAGACTAACAAAAGGCCTTATTTTCTAAACGGACCGCACGGGATAAGGGACGTTTCGCACGCGAAATGTCCCTTATCGCATGCGATACCAAATGGGGGCGGAGTCGACCCCGGAAGAGGAGGAGTCGGGGCGTTACTGGGGCCGACTCCGCGAAGAAGCTGCAGATGATGAAAAGGTAAGGCCCTTTTCGCGTCCGAGTTCGCACCCAATAGCTCCACCTTCTATGGTGGCGCTATTGGGTGTGAAACCGGCAGCGATCGCACCACGACGGTGCGATTGCTGCCAGCTAGCACAGGCCCGCCCCCCGTTTCGGCCCCCCGCCCCTCATTCCCTAAAGTATTGCAGGCCTGCGATACTTTAGAAAATGAGGCCCAAAATGATTTATCTCATGCTAACCTACAGATAAATAACAACATTGGTTTTGATTGATAGCTAGAATTTGTGGTTTTCAGCAGCAGAAAATAATGAACACCAAGGCAACAGCTGCATTGCTTTCTGATTTTGGTCAAATAAAAGTTATCACAACCTACAAATAATTCCTTTTTTCCAGAACCAGTATGGCTACTAAAACTCTACAATATTTAATAAACCTGAATGTGAATATTGTTGATTTCCTTTATACAGAAACATATTTTATAGTTGTTTCATGAAAGAGTAATTGTGAAAAGATTGTATTGTTCTAATTCTATTTGATTTGAAGGATAAGAAAGATGTGTTTAGCATCTCAAAGGCCAAGCATATCATTATTGTTTTCTTTTTTCTTTTATATCACTCTTCAGTGTTTCTCATTTTTCTTTGGTCATTTGAATCTCTGGATTTCAATCTGGGTTTCCTTGGTTAGTCTGAAAAATACTATCCAAAACAGAATGTAACATACCCATTTCACCAGCTGTTTATCATTTGAAGAACCTGTGAGCCAGAAATAATTACTAAAATATATTCCTAGACAGGGAAGTTAAACTAGGCTACCTTCCCCATATCCACTTTCTATCAGTTGAACAAGTATTCCAGTAATCTCCTCTAGTCCAGGAAGAAAGATTAAGTGCACTCTGCTAAGGTCTCCGATACTTTTTTATTAGCCTACCAGCCAGATTTGCTTTATTACTACAAAGTGTGAAAGAAAAGCATCAGCTTATTCTGCAGTTTTGTCTCTGTTTTATTTCTTCAAAAGCTAAAACTGAAAAACCAGTGAGCTGCAACCACATAAGCTCAAAGAAAACTGTCATTTCTTAAATTTTTAAACTTAAATAACCAGCAAATCTGTGCAGTGAAAATCAACTAGACCAATTAAATCAAATAAAGAAGATAACAGAAATAAAGGAAAATTTCCTTTCCACAATTGTTTAGATAGAAACCTGTGGACTGTAAATAGGAGTGGCAGTACCATTTATAGATTTTATTAAATACAAATATAAGTTCATAAAATACAAAAGAGTATATTAACTAGTTATTTTATTAAACCCACGTGTATCTTATAAAATCCGGGGTCGGTGCGCGCAAGGGGGTGCACATTTTTGCAACTTGCGCGCGCCAAGCCCTGCTCGTGCTGCCCGTTCCCTCCGAGGCCGCTCCGAAATCGGAGCGGCCTCAGAGGGAACTTTTTTTCTAACCCCCCCAGGCACCTTCCCTTCCCTTCCCCTACCTAACCCCCCCCCGGGCACTAACTAGACCCCCCCCCCCTACCTTTATCGGAGAAGTTACTACTGCCTCCGGGCAGTAGTAACTTACGTGCGCTGGCGCGGCAGGCCCCGACACAGGCCACTGTGTCGGGGCACTCGGCCACACCCCTGGACCGCCCACACGTCCCCGGACACGCCCCTGATCCCTATCTGTGCCCCCTGGCCACGCTCCCGACCGCCCCTTTTTGCAAGCCCTGGGACTTATGCGCGTCCCGGGGCTTGCACGCACCGCCGAGCCTATGCAAAATAGGCTCGGCGCACGCAGGGGGGTTTGGGGTAGGTTTTTTGGGGGTACGCGCATATCCCTTTGAAAATCTACCCCATTGTGTCTAGGATGATCCTTGACTGCTCGCCATCTCCCTTGCTCCACTTTTACTCTGACACTATGCATCCCCCCTCCCCCCCACTTCAGGGAACTAAAGCTCCACTTTTTCTCTCCTGCTGGGTCCACAATCCCCCTGGTATGGCAGCCAACTGGCTTCAGGTTTTCAGGACAGGTTGAACCTGTTCAAGTTTTACTTCCCTGCATGTAGAAACTTGTAGTATTGCTTTTTCATAGGGAAAGTATTAGGGAAGTGAGAACAAGTCACTGCATGCAGTGAGGTAAAATCAGGACTGCATCAACCTGTCCTGAAAATCTGGAGCCAGTTGGTAATCCTACCTCCTAGTGAGACCAAAAGTTTCACTTTCACTCTCCTTCTGGGGGGACAAAGCTCCACCTAGACCTGACATTTTGCTAGGGATGTGCAGGAGGGACGGATATGTTCGATTTGATATTCATATTCGTCGGGACTCAAATCCATTACATCCATTTTGGGGGACCCCGATTCATCCATTAGTTATGTATGGTATTTGTTTCCCATTAAAGTTAAAAATAACTCCATCCCAACCCTTTAAATTTAATTAACTACAAACCCCCACCCCCAAGACTTGCCAAAAGTCCCTGGTGGTCCAGAGGGGGTCCTGGAGCATTCTCCAGCACTTGGGCCGTCATCTGCTGGTATTCAAAATGGCACCGAAAGCCTTTGCCCTTTCTATGCCAAAGGAGCTTAGGGATGTGCAGGAGGGACGGATATGTTCGATTTGATATTCATATTCGTCGGGACTCAAATCCATTACATCAATTTTCAGGGGACCCCGATTTGTCCATTAGTTACATATGGTATTCGTTTCCCATTAAAGTTAAAAATAACTCCATCCCAACTCTTTAAATTTAATTAACTACAACCCCCCACCCTCCTGACTCCCCTAAGACTTGCCAAAAGTCCCTGGTGGTCCATCGGGGGTCCTGGAGCATTCTCCTGCACTCAGGCCATCGGCTGTCGGTATTCAAAATGGCACCGATAGCCTTTGCCCTTCTATGTCACAGGGACTACCGGTGCCATTGGTCGGCCCTTGTCACATGGTAGGAGCACAAGATGGCACCCGCCATCCATTGCTCCTACCATGTGACAGGGGCCGACCAATGGCACCGGTAGCCCCTGTGACATAGTAAGGTCAAAGGCTATCGGCGCCATTTTGAATACTGGCAGCCGAGGTCGTGAGTGCAGGAGATGGCTCCCGGACCCCCCGCTGGACCACCAGGGAGTTTTGGTAAGTCTTGGGGTGGGTTAGGAGGGTGGGGGGTTTGTTTAAATTCATTCCTTTAGACGGTCGAATAATTTGGCGAAGATTTGTTGTATTCGTGGGGAATTGCGATACATTTCGCTTCCCCATGAATACAACAAATATGGCCCTATACGTTGCGGATTACCAATATGTAGGAAACAAATGCACACCCCTAAAATGACCTTAGAACCATGTATGCATTGTTCTCTATGGAACACGATAAGCATATCAATGCATAATTCAGTCACAGGTCTTAAAAAACCTCTGCTTTTAATTCTTTTTTTACAACTCTGTTACCAAAAATCTTCTATATTCAACTCCCAATGTGTTTTTCTTTTTTGGGGATTATTTATAAAATAAGAACATAAGAACATAAGAAATTGCAATGCTGGGTCAGACCAAGGGTCCATCAAGCTCACCATCCTATTTCCAACAGAGGCCAAACCAGGCCACAAGAACCTAGCAATTACCCAAACACTAAGAAGGTCTGTCTTACAACTTCTTCTTCTACTCGACTATCCTGGTGAAGGTAGTACATAAGAAAATATAACTTATCATATAGCCATTGTGTGTCCTCTCAAATTTATAATCTTGTAGCTGGTTAGCCAGGTGCAATTAGGCTGAGTGTTCAAACATCCTTATTAAAGTTTTAAAAAGAGACTTATCTTATTGTCATTTGTCACAATGTATCAACTCAAATCCTTCAGCCACAAAGCTAGATTCCCGGAAGCTGTAAGTCTGAATGCCAATGGCTGACTCAAGGCAATTTTTTGAATCGCTGCAGCAGTTTATCTGCCATGAAGAAGTGTGAAATACTGCAGCGATTCAAAAAATTGCCTTGAGACAGCCATTGGGCGAAATGTTGGCTAACGTTGGCATCAGGGCATTCAACCTTACAGCTTCTGGGAATCTAGCTATCTGGCTGAAGGATTTGAGTTGATACATTGTGACAATTAGATAAGTCTATTTTTAAAACTTTAATACGGATGTTTGAAAATTCAGCCTAATAGCACCTGGCTAACCAACTACATGATTGTAAATTTGAGAGGACACACAATGACTATATGACAAGTTATATTTTATAAATAATCCCCCAAAAAAGAAAAAATATTGGAAATTGAATATAGAAGATTTTTTGTAACAGGGTTGTAATACAATAATTAAAAGTGGAGGATTTTTAAGACCCGTGACTGAATTACCCATTGATATGTTTGTTGTGTTCCATAGAGCTCAATGCATACATGGTTCTGTGGTCTTTTTCCTCCTTGTGTAAAGTATTCCTTTGATAATAGTTCAATTTTTTAATAAGTTGTTGTGAAACAATTTAAGATTTTGACTAGGTCAATAACTTGCCATTCAATCCTCCCAGGTCAAGAGGGGTTCCTTCATTTTATGCTGCTTCCCACTTCCCCTCCCTCACCTGGTGGGAGATACAAACTAGATGGTCAGAAGTGGGAGGTTCAAAGAGAATAGCATATATCTGGGATTATTAGACAGGGTGACAGCAAAAGTATGCACCAGGGCTAAACTCAAGCTTAGTCACAAGGCCAAGAACCAATCAGTATGTGGAAAGAGAGAGAGAGAGAATATATTCCCTTCTCCTCCTATCTGGATTTTTTTCTGGCCTGAAATCCAGCTACCCAGTTTGTCAGCTACACACTATACACTGAGGCAGGGAATCAGTCCATCTGTCCTAAGTATCTTTATACAAATCCCCCATTGTTTCCCAGCATAGATTCCCATTTTCAGTCAGACCAAGGGGTGTTCAAATATCCTCCCTGCGTGCGCTCATGTGAATCTTCCAATCAGAAAAGTTTATGCTATACTATTTATTTATTATTTATTATTTTTGGTTTTTTATATACCGATCTTCTTGCATTGGATGCAAATCAAATCGGTTTACATTGAACAATTAAACTTGCTTGAGAGCATTACATATAACAAAGAACATATAAGAACATTAAAATAACATGGTAATTGAAGTATTCATCTTATACAGATGCCTTGCAAAAGACCAATGAAAATTAACATTAAAAAATTAACTAACAGATGAATGAATCAAATGAAATTGGGCTAGAGTGCAATACTACAGGAGTCTGTGGGCCCTCTATTTTTCTATTGCATTTCATTTCTCTAGCACTACATTACCTTCTCCCTACCCTTTAAACTCAGGGGATGGAGGGGTTCCAGGTCTGTACACTCAGAGGCAAAGGATAAATGTCCATATTCTCCCAGGTCAGCTGAACCTACATAGGAGGTGCACATGTTATAAAATTGGGTGTCCATGTGCGTGCACCGAGTAGAGCGCATACATGGACGCCCGCACACAACTTTATAAAATCTACACCAAAGGCAAAAAGAACAGTGTTCAAGAAGTACAAAGGATCCTAAAAAGAGGAAGACAGGGAAGAATACTTAGTGAATGTGAAGGAGACAAAGAAAGAGATCAGGAAAGCAAAATGTTAGGTGGAATAAAGGACTGCCAAAGAGGTAAAGTGAGGTGACAAAACATTTTTCAGAAATATCAATGAAAGGAAGGTGGCCCGAGGTGGTTTGAAAGGTGTCAAACTGCAAAGTAGGGAGAAATATGAGGAAATAGCAGAAATATTAAACATATACTTCTGTTTTCACTAAAGAAGAATCTAAAGGTGGACTGATGCTGGTTTACATATTTAAATGAATATACCATCTTTAAAAATGGTGCAGACCATCCATTGCTCCTACCATGTGACAGGGGTCGACCAATGGCACTGACAGCCCCTGTCACATGGTAAGGGCAAAGGGCCATTGGCACCATTTTGATTAGTGGCAGCTGATGGCCTGAGAGGGGGAGATCACTCCCAGGACCCCGCTAGACCACCAAGGATTTTTTATAAGTCTTTGGGGGGGGGGGGGGTCGGGCAAGTCTTGTGGGGTCAGGAGGGTGGGGGGTTGCAATTAATTAAATGTGAAAGGTTGGAGTGGGTTTGGGTTGTTTTTTTTTAATGTGCCCTTTCTCGCCCCCTCCCTCCCAAAATAAAAATGATAGGAAACCACACAAAATTGTGTGGGTTTCCTTATCGTTTCATCGCTCCCCTGAAATGCGACAAAATAGGAAATATTGTCTCTATTTCCTATTTCATCATAAACGAATGCACATCCCTACTACAGGCTAGTTAGCTTCACCTCAGTGGTGGAAAATTTAAAGGAGACTCTGCTGAAGGAAAGAATAGTGAACTATCTACAATCAGATTGGTTGCTGGATCTGAGGCAGCATGGATTCACCAAGGGAAGGTCCCCTAAGACAAATCTGATAGATTGTTTTGATTGAATGACTAGAGAATTGAATCAAGGAAGAGTCCTTGATGTAATTTACTTGGATTTCAGCAAAGCTTTTGATATAGTCCATCATAGGAGGCTTGTAAATAAAATGAGAAGCTTGGGAGTTGGCACCAAAGAGATGGAGTGGGTTACAAACTGGTTGACTGACAGGAGACAGCAAATGGAAAATGTAACCTATTCTGAAGCGATAACGATGTTAAGCAAAGTACCACAGGGATCAGTTTTGGGATAATTTCTGTTCAATATCTTTGTGAATTACATTGTGGAAGGGATAGGAGGTAAATATTGTCTATTTGCAGCTGATACTAAGATCTGCAACAGAATGGACATGCTTGAAGGAGTAGAGAGAATGAAAACTGATTTAAGAAAGCTTGAAGAGTGGTAAAAGACTTGGCAGCTGAGATTCAATGCCAAGAAGTGCAGAGTAATCTTTATGAAGAGGGTGGTGAATGCCTGGAATGCCCTCCTGGAGGAGGTGGTAAAGACAAAAACAGTTAAAGAATTCAAAGGGGAATGGGGCTAGACTCTGTGGATCCGTAAAGAGTCAAGACTAGAGGAGAGAAATGAAGAAAAGAGCACACGGGGGCTTTTTGGCAGTTACTATCCTTAATAGAAGGCATGGGGATTAGTATTTTATTTATTTATTTGTTTGTTTGTAGAGTTTTATATACCGTTATTCGATAGAGCCATCATAATGGTTTTCAAAATATGCAATTATCATACAAAAATATGCAATTATCATAGTAGTTGGGCACAGTAAAACTTTGTGAACAATATACATTTTTCTTAGTAGATGTATAACAGAAGAGTGAGGAGAACATTTTCATAAAATTTAACGTATCAAGTCAGAGAGCAGGGAGGGGTAGAAAGGGAGGGTAAGGGGCTACATCAGGAGAGCAGGAAGAAAGAGGATTATGTATGCGAGTTCGGTTGAGAGCTGGGATGATCAGACGTCTGAGAGTTACAATAGAATTTGTGGAATAAAAATGTTTTTCGATCTTTTTTAAATGTTTTCAGGTTGTGCTGGGTTCTCAGGGCTTTAGGTAGGGTATTCCAAATTTTTGGGGAAGCGATGGAAAATGCTCTTTCTCGTGTAGTTGAAAGATAAGCGTCTCTGATGGTGGTGATGTTTAAGTATCCTGCGTTGTTAGAGCGTAGGTTTCTTTGTGGATTTTGGGGGGTTATGTTTAAGCCTTTTAGTCCATGATGATCATTGTTTAGGATTTTGTGAATGATGGTCATTGATTTGTAGGTAATACGCGCAGAAATAGGTAGCCAGTGAAGAGAGGTCAAAATGGGTGTTATGTGCTCATTTCTTTTTTTTCCTGTAAGGATTCTGGCAGCTGAGTTCTGCAGTATTTGGAGTGGTTTGAGGGATGATGAAGGTTTTCCAATTAGTAAGGAGTTGCAGTAGTTGAAGGTAGAGAAAATAAGTAGTTGCAGGATGGTTCTGAAGTCACAAGGGTTGAGAAATGGCTTTATATGTCTTAGGGTTAGTAGCTTGTGGTATCCTTCTTTCGTTTTATTTGCTATGTGGGTCTTGAAAGAGAGTTCAGCATCAATGGTAACTCCAAGGTTCCTGGTGTGGGTGGTAGGGATTATAGATATCATTTTCTTATCTAGTATTGTCAGGGGTGGTGGAGTTGGATTGAGTTTTTTATCCATGAGTATGATTTCAGTTTTGTCGAAGTTGATTATGAGTTTCAGGGAATTTAGTAGATGCTTTTTGGTGGTTACTATCCTTAATAGAAGTCATGGGGATTACTACCCTTAATCAATAAGCCTTGATGCTTTTGATGCAATTTCAACATTGCTCTCCACTTCAAAATTGGTGGGGGAGGGGGTGTCAAAATTGGATTCAGACATCAACTAATTTTTAAAGTCTGGGGTACTGATAAGCATGGGGGTAACCTGCTCGGTGCACTTGTTACAAGGATTGTGCAGAGGAGCCGCATACGTTTCATACAGCATTTGTATTCGTCGGGGCCAGATACGTTGTATCCATTCAAAGGGGCCCCCCGATCCATTGATACGCGCCATTCTTATTCATTTCCCTTTTAATTTAATTAATTACAACCCCCCACCCTCCTGACACCCCATCCCCCCAAGATTTGCCCTAAATTCCCTGGTGGTCCAGCAGAGGTCCTGGAGCGTCTCCTGCCCTCCCTCCGTCTGCTGCCAGCGCCATCTTGTGCTCCTACCATGTGACAGGGGCGACCAATGGTAGCGGTAGCCCCTGTGACATAGTAAGGGCAAAGGCTATCGGCGCCATTTTGATTACTGGCATCCAACGGCCCGAGTGCAGGAGATCACTCCAGGACCCCCGCTGGACTTTTGGCAAGTCTTGTGGGGGTCAGGAGGGTACCCCAAGACTTGCCAAAAGTCCCTGATGGTCCAGCGGGTGTCCAGGGGTGATCTCCTGCACTCGGGCCGTCAGCTGCCAGTAATCAAAATGGTGCCGATAGCCTTTGCCTTTACTATGTCACAGTGGCTACCGCTACCATTGGTCAGCCCCTGTCACATGGTAGGAGCACAAGATGGCGCCGGCAGCCAATGGAGGGAGGGCAGGAGACACTCTGGGACCCCCGCTGGACCACCAGGGAATTTAGGCAAGTCTTGGTGGGGGGTCAGGAGGGGGGGGGTTAAAATTGCCATTTCGACGGTCGATTCATTAAGCCGCAATTCGTTGTATTTGTGGGAAATCGAGATACGTTTTGCGATGCACTGAATACAACGAATCCGGCCATATACGTTGCGGATTCGCGATATGTTGCAAATGAATACACACCCCTATTGGTTACTACCATTAATAGAAGGCATGGGTATTATTTCTCTTAACCAATAATCCTTAATGCTTTTGATGCAACTGCAACATCATTCTCTGCTTTGACAGTGTGTGTGTATGTGTGTGGGGTGGGGGGGAATGAGAATTGTATTCAGATGACAACCAACATGGACCCCAACTTTTATAGTATGGGGTATTGATATACAGATAGGCTTCTACGGCCAAGTTCAAAAACAAAGCACGTCATTGTCTGAATTTTCAAGAAGGCTGCTAATCAAATAAAAAATGTTATCAGCAGTAATTTTTCATGGGTTTGACAGTTGCTTGGTTTTGATTGTAAATAATACTACCCTATCATATGGCGGGGGGGGGGGGTATTTGCACATAGCAGCAGTTATTTCTCTTAAGAGAAACATGGGGGTAATGTGCATGGCGCATTAGATACTACCATAAGAAGCTTGCAGGGCAAACTGGATGGAGCATTTGGTCCTTTTCTGCCATAATTACTATGTTTCTATGTATGTATAAAGCACATCTATGTACTGTATTTTGATAAGAAAATACATTTAAAAACATTCTGGTGAACGACTCTGAACATAGAACAAAAATACAATTCAGTAAAAAACATATATTTTCTATATTTCTAATTATAATAAATTAATAGCATTCACATTATAGATTTTCTTAAAAATGATTGGGCTGTTGCCAACAGGCTATTTTTTCAGGAGAAAAGGAATGAAAGGACCATTTAATGGGCATGAACACAAGTGTTCTGTGCTATTCATTACTGTCTTCTAACAACCATGGATACCAAATATTTTAAAATGTATGTGGTGATCCATCTATGTGTACTTTTAGACAAAGAATTTTGAAATGTTACTCTGCCAAATGGGAACCTGGTCTTCTGTCACCTTTCAAAATCCTTGGCATTTTTTTTAAACTTCTGCTAATTAGAGATTGCTGAGATGTAGTAAACTATCTAACATATTCATTTTCTAATGCTAGGTTTTCATCATATTCCTGTACTACTGTATACGATGCTAAATATGACAACTCAGACATCAGAACTTGACCCAAGTGACTAATCACAGGGGTAACCAATTTTGGTCCCCGAGAGCCACAAACAGGCCAGGTCTTCAGGATATCTAACATGAATATGCATGAGATAGATTTGCATGCACTTCCTCCATTGTGGATATCCTGAAAATCTGGCCTGTTTCTGGCTCTCGAAGACTGGAGTTGGTCACTTCTGGATTACCGTAAAGGATAATGAGGCCTATGAATAAAGCTTAGCATGCACATTATGGCCTTTGTAAGCCTGCAAAAATTTGAATGTCCTTCATGAAAATGAAGAAACATGATATGCAAATAAATGGTTACTAAGCTCACACTACATAATGTGGTATGTGGCTTACCTTCCATATTATTTACTAAGTGCTGCTAGTTAGTACTTGCTTGGAACTGGCGGTTATTTACTGATGTGAGCATATGGTACTTACCAAGGACAAGTTAAGTAGTGTGAGCATGCTAAACTATACTTGCTCTTGAGAGAGCTCAGCTAACTGCAAACAGAAAACCTGAAAAAATGAAGGTCATGGACAAAGGATGACACAAACAACTGTACCTATAGTCCTCTGGAGAATTAATTTATTTGACCGCACAATACTGATAACAGCCTTTTGTGTTTTCTGGACAGCTAATCAGAATTAATCCAATCCCACCGCCCAGCACAGCTTTGTGTCCTTTGGCAGCAGAGGCAGCATAACACTCACTCTGGTGCTGGCAGGTCCAGCAGACCATCCTTCTATCTTTCTCTTTACCTTCCTGCCCTCCAGCATCATCTCCCCCACCTCCTGCCATCAGCATTTCACTTTTCCTTTTTCTCCTTCCCACCCCCTACGAGCTGCATCAGGACTCTCTCACTCTCCCTCCTATCCCCTGCTCTCTACCCTTATTTTCTTTCAGCAGCATCTTCTTCCCCTTCATCCCATATCTAGAATCTCCCTTTCACTTTTTTCTCTCCAGCCTCTATACCTCTACCCTTCCACCAAATATTCCCTCTCTCCTACTGCATCCCCATCTTCCCCCATTCCTGCCAAGCCTGCCCCTTCTCTTATTCTCGTTCTTATTCTTGTTCCCCATCTGGCATCATCTGGCATCTGGCATCATCTCTTTCTGCTCCCTACCTTTCTGCTCCCTACCTTTCCTCTTTCTGCTCCCTACCTTGGCCTCCTGCATCTAACCTTTTTGAGCCAGGACCCCTAGGGCCTGCCAAATATCTTGAGGCCATGGAGGAAACAGCACCAACGTGACACAGGACTTGCAGTGGCTCATTTGTACCATTTTACCCATTTGTTTCAATGAATACATATCTATAGCTATCATTGTTGGAGCTAGTGTGGCCACTGCTTGAATTTAAATATCTGCCCCCCCCCCGGCAGTCTTTTTGTGGCTAGTTGATAAATCAGGGGGATTCCTTCCAAGGGGAGCTTCTAGCAGAGGCAAATAACTAGCCAGTGGGCTCTTCCACTCCTTCCCCTCACACAAACATAAAAACAAAGCTTCTCATGTTATCAGCAGGATAGGGAGGACATTGAGGAGAGTAACAGAATGATAAGGAAGTGGAGAAATATTTACACACTCTGGAGCACTTAAAAAACCCACCTTTCTTTGTACATGGCAAATGCATTTGTATGCATCAGGTTGTAAAAAATGAATTTTCAAAAGTTGCACATGTAAAAGCAGTATATATACAAGTATATGCTATTTTAAAAACCTCAAAATAATAAAGATTCAGCTATGACAAGAAGAACTCAATATGAGGTGGTGACTAGCAACCGTCATATATTGCCACAGTGAACTTTATGGCTTATATTGTCAAGCCCGTGAGACACTGGGTTTGTCTAATCATAGGTTGCAGAGAATGGCAGGTGCAGGCACTGTGTGACTACTACTGATGCTTGCACTTATCTTATTCCACCAGTGACGGGATAGTACTACTACTGATGCTTGCACTTATCTTATTCCACCAGTGACGGGATAGTACAATCATAGGTTGCAGAGAATGGCAGGTGCAGGCACTGTGTGACTACTACTGATGCTTGCACTTATCTTATTCCACCAGTGACGGGATAGTACATTCAGTCCTGAAGTGTCAGGACTGAATGTACTATCCCGTCACTGGTGGAATAAGATAAGTGCAAGCATCAGTAGTAGTCACACAGTGCCTGCACCTGCTATTCTCTGCAACCTATGATTAGACAAGCCCAGTGTCTCACGGGCTTGACAATATAAGCCATAAAGTTCACTGTGGCAATATATGACGGTTGCTAGTCACCACCTCATATTGAGTTCTTCTTGTCATAGCTGAATCTTTATTATTTTGAGTATTTCTTGTTTTCAGCTACCTTTGAGTTATATTAATAATTTTAAAAACCTCAACATACATGCATAAATCGGGGTCCATGAGTAAATTTACATGTTTAAAAAAGAGGCAGGATAGGGCATTTTGGGGTGAGGCTAACATTTACATGAGTAATTTCTTATTTTATGAGCAATTTGCATATGTAAATATTGACTCTTTCTCACATGTTATGCCCGTCGGTCGCAGACGGCAGCGACCACATGCATTCACTTCCTGCCCTGCTCTCCTGCTCTCCCTGGGGCTGCTCATGGCTCGGGCTAGCCTTCATCGCTGGGTCCCCCTGGACTCCTCATGGCAGCCTGGAACATGGAGAGCAACTGCTCTAAAAATTCTCAAATTCACAAGTAGCTCTGAAGCTTAAAGACACAGCCTGAAGTTACAGGTAAGTTTAAGGTATTAATCACAGAGTTCCCATTTTTCAGCCTCATCCCATAGCTGACAAATGTGTGCATATGAAGTTATGTACCTATACTTCATATATTTTGTGTCACATGGGCCTGCAAAGGCACTGCTGACAGTAGTGCCTCAGCTGTTTCAGACCCACTGCTGACATCAAAGAGCTCTTCTAGCAGTTCTTCACTTACAGCCTTTTGTAAAGCACCTGTGAAACATTGTGACAATCCTGCAATGCTGACAGGTCCTTCCAAGCTAGAATACCTCTTTGTGGTTGCATACACCCATACACAGATGAATCCTGCTATTCCTACTTAGGAAAAATGTCAACTAGCATGTCTAGATGTTGAGGACCTTGGCTGTTGGGATATCATGCTGGTTAGTTTAGCTTCTCAGGGAGGCAACACAAGGATGCTGGTCAGACTATGTGAAGGTAGGATTAGGAATCAAATGGTATCATGCCTTTACTTGTATTTGCACGTCACCTCGGAAATTTCATCATCACAGTATAGTTTCTAATGTCTCTAAGAGAACCCACATGCCTCCTAGGAAAAGGTTAATGTCATTGAACCCAAAGCAAAGGTGTGTTAGAAGCTATTTGACTCGCCTGACCCATCAAAGGTAGCCTTAGTCAGATATGGAGATGTCATAGTGCTGCAAGGCTCTTGACTGGTCAGGCTCAGAACTAGTCATGTGGTGCTGCTGTATGAATGTATGTACCTAGAAAATATGCACAGTAGTTTACTTGTTGCAATAGCTAGTATCATTTATAATGCTTATGCTATATGCGGCCACCCATAAAGCACATAGGCTGAGAATTCCTGGGGCAAACAGCTTACAGAATGGTCTGTTTCCAAGGTTAGTCACCACCTTTCAGGTATTTTGTGGTTGTAGGTCCTTGCTGATTCACATGGCTGGTAGGACTTGTGGTCAAGCTGGAAGAATTGCTGTCCTATAGGTTGTGCCTCGTGGTGTTTGTCACTTTTACAGTAAGTGGTGAGCAGGGCAGGTGTTCTGATATACTCTCTATCATCAGCTCTGTGTATAATATAAAGGTTGGATGACCTCAGGGGCCTACGACCTGCCTCATTCTGAAACCTGTCATTGTACTGAATGTATGAGGCAACTGCTCCCAGAAGTGTCATGTGGTTGGCATGAAGGCTTATTTACTTTCTGTGTTGGTGTCTTTCAACACAAACATTTCCTGCCCTCTGAGGTCTTAAGAGGCTCATGTCAGTAACTCTGACAAAGTGCTTATCATATATACTTCTCATAGATGTCTAAGTTGCAAAGGTTTGCTAAATAATGTTCTATAAATACTTATTTGAACATTTAGCATGTTTGACTGCTTCCCTGTTGCAATAGGGAATCTTCTATTAGCCTTAGCGAACAGGTATTATATAGATCCACATGCCAGGCCAGTACAGGGAAGACAGCCAGTCTGTGGAGGTCTGTATGATCCCAAGCAACAGCAGGCCTTCTATCTGTCTGCTCTGGGGCTATAGGTTTGTGTAACCTACACAACTCCATCGCTCCTCCTCTGTTGCCACACAGCTGCTGACACAGTGTTAGAGCAGCCTGCAAGTATAAAACATTTTCTTTAGTGTGGCACCTAAAAAGGGTTCTGTCCAGATTGCCTTTTACATGGCATAAGGACCCAAGTAAGAGTCTTAATGTAAAGTCTTGTAGGGTGATTAGTAT
The DNA here is from genome assembly GCF_901001135.1 of Rhinatrema bivittatum. Taxonomy (NCBI): domain Eukaryota; kingdom Metazoa; phylum Chordata; class Amphibia; order Gymnophiona; family Rhinatrematidae; genus Rhinatrema; species Rhinatrema bivittatum. The sequence continues at coordinate 56,239,745 of NC_042620.1, read as the reverse complement.
AACTTGCCCTTAACACCACATGTCACAGGCTTTACATGTACACTATCATTTTGTTTACCCTTCTCTATACCTTTTCTAATTCTATATCTTTTTTGAGATGTGGTGACCAGAACTGCACACAATACTCAAGAAGAGTTTGCACCATAGAGCAATACAAATGCATTATGATATTCTCTGTTTTATTCTCCATTCCGTTCTTAATAATCCCTAACATTCTCCTTGTTTTCTTGGCAGCTGCTGAACAGTGAGCAGAAGATATCAATGTTTTATCAGTGATGACACCTAGATGCTTTTCCTGAAAGGTGACTCCTAATGTGGAATCTTTCATTGTGGAGTTATAATTTGTGAAGCACTTCCTTAAGTGCCCAGTTTTGCAAAGTCCTTTTGCAATTTTCCACAAACCTCTTGTGATTTAACAAGTTTGAATAATTGTATGTCATCAGCAAATTTGATCACCTCATTCATTCCCATTTCCAAGTCGATCATAAATATGTTAAGAAAAAGTGGTCCCAGCACAGATCCATGGGAACTATTCACCTTTCTCAATTGGGAAAATTTACCATTTAGCTCTACTCTCTGTTTCCTTTTAACCAGTTCCCAATCCATAACAGGACATTGTTCCATTTCCCATGAATTTTTAATTTCCTAAGAAGTCTCTAATGAGGGATTATGTCAAACGTTTAAAATACTGTAGTAGGTCTCTACACACCCATATATATATATATATATATATATATATATATATATATACACACACAAAAAAAATTACCCCCAAATGGAGAATGGAAAAAAAAGCACTTCAATCTATATTATTATGAACACCATACATAAAAAATTTATCATTGGTTATATATGAAACTTTTATTGTTTCAATTATAAATTTTATAAACACATTCTCACATTCAATATTAATCACAATTTTTTAATATGATCCAATATTTACTTTATGTAAAACAATAATTTAACATCCATTGAATGATGTGTACAAAACTAGATACATCACTGTTCACAGCCCTCACCTCTATACTGCTACTAGGCTCAAGCTGACCCTCAATAATTTCGTATCCCCTTCTAATTCATGCAATATTAATCACTGTTGATGAACATCATAAACTATATAAAGTTCTTCATTGATCATCATATCCCATGATAATTTTATTTTCAACATTTAATTTTCATTTGGAAATACAATGTAACATTGCATTCCCCACTTTATAATTCATTATCATGTGAATACTCAAGATGTGTATGGAGCTGTTTGAAAGATATCTTTGATGGCTCCTGAACCTTCATAATATTAAGGGCAACAGGGGTCAAACCTGTAGCACCAGGTGTTCAAGACCATGTGGAGTCACAAGGACTCATTACTTTCACAACATTTAGCTGAATAAAAAGAGGCAGGGTTGAAAGTATTTAGGGGTTCTGGTTATATTTTGGCCATTGAGCATTAATATTCAGTGATACCCAGCTGAGTCTAGTCATAACCTGTCCTAAGGTTACCCAGAAAACTTTATCTAGGTAACTTTAACCAGTGGAACACTTGCTTATCCAGGTATGTACTGCTCAAGATCTGTGTAAAGTTATTTGGGTAACTTTCCTACATACCAACAAACTGAATACTGGCCTCAAGGTTTTCAAAATCAAAATGTATGGACATAAATGCAAATCCTGACCAGATTGCACCCCTGGAGTGTCTCTCAACAATGTATTTAATATTATATGCATACAGACTGTATGCGCCTAATTTTATGCATATATTGGATTATTGGCCAGGACATTTTTTAAAATGATCCATAAATAAATGAATGAATGAACAAATAAATAAATAAATAAATAAATAATTGATTATATATATATATGTATAAATATAAAAAGACAAGTAAAAATCAAATATTTTTAGAGGGGTAAAATACCATACAAATCACAGAATTAGAAATACAAAGAATTCATATAAATTATAAAGAAAAAATACAAATTAAGATCTGGATTTATCAAAATGCAGTAAATATTACATGTGATAGGAAAAGGGGTGTGTTTTATGGTAATAGCCTGTTTATCACAAAGTGTGCTATCTTAGGGGGTTATTTTCTATCCCATTCCCTATCGCATGCAAAAAGGGACTTTTCGCGTGCGATAGCTAGATAGGGGTGGAGTCGTGGCAGAATCGGGGCAGAGTCAGCACCGGGAGAGGAGGAGTTGGGGCGTTGTTGGGGCGGACGTGGCGGAAACTTCACTGGTGTCAAAAAGGTAAAGCCCCTTATCGCTGCCAGTAGCACATCCAATAGCACCACCTTTCACGGTGGCGCTATTGGATGCAAAAGCCGTCAGCGATAACACCGCAGTAGTGCAATCGCTGCCGGCTTTCGCAGGCCCGCCCCGCTTCTACCCACCGCCCCCCGTTACCGCGCGATTCAGGAAGGTTTGTGATTTTAGAAAATCCAGGCCTCAGTGCTTTGCATAGGTATTTGTATTAATACCTATTAACACAAATACCTATGCAAAACGCCTAGGTATGCGAAAACGCCATAAAGCACTTTGATAAATGACCCCCTAAATTTATAAACAAAAACTAATAAATGCAGTCATGGCCACCTATTTTCTAGGTTTTATTTTTAGGTAATTTGTTGTCTGTTGGTTATGGTTAAGCTGTTTTACTGCTGACTTTCTTTGATTTAAGGATTAAATACATTAACTACTCTTGATGCAGGCAGTTATGCAAAAACATGGCCTTGGCAGGTTTTATTAGTTTTTGCTTATGTGTTAAAGTAAAGTTTGTAAAATAGAGAAAGAATGCCCTTATACATTGTCAAAGACACATTTTTAAAAAATGTAATTTTAAGGGAGGGAATTTTGTTTTCAAATGTTAATATCTTCTTTATTGTATTGTTTATTAATTATTTAATGCAACAAAATTTTCTTAATATGACTTTTAGTAGTAGGTATATGCATTGGCAGATTCAGTTGGGATGATTAACACTTCAATAAGCTTGGTAGAAATATCAATCATGGTAATGTGTTATACCATCCATAGAGTAGGTGAGAGTACAGTAGAGAAAGGAAAAATCTAGGCCTGCATGGTGCTGATCTAACGAGTGAACTGATTGACAGTGAAAGTACTATTAGCACAGTTTTAATAAAATATCCACGGTACTACAACTCTTTTTTTGTTTGCTGAAAAAGAAGAAAACAAAATGTGAGGTATACACCTATCAGAGATTCCTTTGCTCCTGAGGCAGCAAATCAACTTTAGTAACAACAAAAAAGTAGGCTACCGCCAGCCTTGTTTATTGGAAATCTATTTATAATAGTGCTTATATGTTAAGGAAAAGAAAACCTGGGAGGTTAGGATGAAGACATTTCTAATAGAACTCTAATTCTGTGTTGTGTGGGAAATGACAGGTGCATACCTCAAGGAAAGCCATTATGCTGTATCAAGGCAACATCCCCAGAGATGTAATTGCAGCTTGAAAAGTATTCTATTACAGCCACACAGTAACTGAAGTTACTGTGCTTTTCAATGTTTAACGTTTTCTCTCGTTTTTGTACATCATCTGACCTCTGAATGTCACAGAAATATAATAATAGATATATTTTTTTTTAAATCTAAATAAACAAAATAATTATAGGTTCCAAAGGAAGTTAGAGGACAATTGGGGGGCACCAGAAGGCGCCAAGAAGCAATCACTATGGAGAGGTGAGCCATATTGGGTTTATGTACGTATTAGCATTAAAGCAGGTTTTAGTGCCTGATTTACCAAACTAATGATATGTAGAAGCCAACAGCATTACCATGGACATTCAAAACACAGCAAGGCCATAATAACACTGACATGCTAGGCATATGAGATTTCCTTGCACTAACCTCCCTAAATTGGTAGGATTGTTTAGTGCAGGAGCGATCCATACAACCATCCCTACTCACCGAAAAAAGAAGCCCATCCAGGCCCTTTACCCCTCCACCCATCAATGAATAAATTGAGGCTCCATGTCCCATAACCTCTCAGTCCTTCAATCAATAAACAAGGCCTCTGATTTCTATGCATGTGCATTAAAGTGTCAGTAGCACCAATTTGGATTTGGTGTCACTGCAGTCAAGAAGAAAACTCCTGCTGGTGAAGATTCTGGGAACCATTTAGGCAGTTAGTGGGGCCTAGAAGCGGGTATGGAGTTATGTGGCCAGGATTACAGGCTCTGATTGGTGGTTTGACGAATGGGAGGTTATGGGGTATAATTAGCTTTCCTGCCTTAAGTGGCTAGTAATAACCGGCTTGGCTATTAACATTGAATAGTACTTCCAACATTAATATCTAATGACCCATTTTCTTGCTATTCATTATTGTGTTAGTGTTACCATTAGGGAATTGGCAGTAGTACTAAGAAGCATGCGAATAATGTACTTTGACATACTTTGTACATGGGCATTAACTAACTCACCAGTCAATCGGCCTCCTACTTCTAAGTAATTTTTTTTTTCCTTTTAAGGGAATACAACACTGTATTTTACTGCTATACTTTCATGTAGTTTCATCTGAGTCAAAATTTTTAAGAAATTCTTAAGTAACTTGAAGCCAGGAGGCCTACTTTTCAAAGATATTTGCCCATGTGTATCATAGGAAAATTAAGAACTTACTCATAAAGGGGCAAATTTTAAGACCCCGCACGCAGGCGCACATGTGTGTGCATTTGCCGACTCACGTACATGGACGTGGCAAATGTAAAATATATGCACATACATGTTTCATACTGATGCATGCATGTGTGCACAAATGCCACCACGCTGGCTTAAGTGTGGGGGGGGGGGGGAGATTTTACTAGACGCGCGCTGATGCAATTACCTCTTTTCACAGTTCATTCTCAGTTTGCTCCAGTAAAGGAGAAGACTTCATAACCCCCTCTAGCTAACTCACCTCCCTTTTACCCTATTAGCCTCAACCCTTAAAATCCCGCTGACTATTCTATTTTTTTTATCTCACAACTTACAAGCCGTCCATAGCAGAAGTAAAGTTACACGGTAGGGGACGCCGGCATGCGCTTGTGCACGTACGTCACAAAGGATGCCGGCATGCGCTTACAAACAGATTTCATGGTACAGACCCAGCCCACCCATGTCCTGCCCATGCCCCACCCAGACCATGTCCACACCCTGCCCCTTTTGTGAAAACATTTTGTGCACGTACTGGGAAATACGTGCATACCCACACATTTTTAAAAATATGCACGGCACGCGCCGGGCCAAGTCACGCATGTATCTCCTGGCTATGGCATGCATGGGGCTTTTAAAATTGATCAGAAAAAACGTTTCCCTATCCTATGCCTTTGGAAAAATTCCTTATTGAATAGGGACCTTAACACAGAGATAAAAGAACATGTCCTGGCAAAGTTATAGCACACAATTAAGTGTCTTACTTCCCTGAGTATTTCTCTCCATCTGCTTTGGGTTACTTTTGTTTAGCTACCATGTTTATTGGGCTGATGTCCTTTTATATCTTACTTTGCTCGGAGACCCTTAGGATACACTAACAGAATTTGGGAGAATATCCAGGCACAAAGTACAGTACAGGTACAAATCATTTTTATACTGGAATAGGAATTATGCAAAGGAGAATCAAATGTGAATCTTCCTTTTCATGAGTGGGCATGTTTCCATCTATCTACCAAATCTGTATGTCTTATATGCTGTTTAAAATCATCTAAAGCCCTTTGCCTGTGAGACTCAAAAGACTGGTCCTGTTGTGAGCTTGGGTCCCTCTCTAGTGGGTATAAAATGATTAGGAAACAATAGTGAAGTCATACAAGGTTTATTATACAAGCTCACCGCATTCATTTCTCACTTAGTATACCTGGTCACCTCCTTCTAGATTCATGTCATCTGAAATCAAGCTGCTTTAGAAGTCAGTGGCCAATTTGAGTTGTTTAGCAGAGCTGTCACAGACCCTCACTGCAAGGTCTTCTGCTCTTGTACTTCCTGTTGCCTGTTGTCATCTTTTTGCTGCTGCTGCTGTGATGCTCTTGGTTTTTGTCCATGCAAAATCTAGGCACTTCACCCTGGCATTGTGGACAGTCCCTGGCTCGTGAGTGGCTGGTGGCTGGTTGCTGGAAATCTCCCATTGGTTACTAAATTCATAGATACATAATTCGACATGACTGAATTGTTGTCTTACTTTGGATAGAGTTACCCTACTTACATTAGAGTTCATTCTCAAGCTCTGATTGGCTCAAGTCTGATTGGATGGCAGGGACTTACACCTCCTCCATAGCAGAAGTTAAGTTACGCAGCACTGGGCCTGGGTGCGTGCCCAGTCACGTAGTTACTTATATGCACATCTCTTGGCCCCATTCCAGAATGCTCACAGCTTTCCCACACCAAGCCCACACTATGCTCCTTTTTTCTCCAATGCAAGATATTTGCTCATTGGCACTTGTGTGTGCTTCTGCTCTCTTTATAAAATTGGGTGGGCAAATGCTAGTGTTATATGCGTGCCCATCTCCAGATTTTGGTGCGTGTCCAGCTTTTAAAATTCACCTTTAAGTTTCTTACTTCTCTGAGCATTTCTCTCCATCTGCTTTAGGTTACTTTTGTTTAGCTACCATGTTTATTGGGATGCTATCCTTTTATATCTTACTTTGCTCAGAGACCTACAGGATATACTAATAGAATTTGGGAGAATATCCGGGTACAAAGTAGATATTAGTAAATCAGAGGTTTCACCACTGAATTTAATAACAGCAAAATAAAAAAAAATAAAAAATAAACAACATTTAAAAGGAAGGCTGTTCCATCAAATGTGTTCTGAATTCCTACACTATTTGAGAATCATCGTTTCCCAAATGTTAGCGAATCTCATTAAATTAGTCTCTCCTTTTATCTAATATAAAACAAGATCTGAGGGTAGAGATGTTGCTACAAATATATTGGCTTGCAAGGTTGGCACTTTATACACTTTTTATTATAAATGTGTTTGTCTTTATCTTATTTAATTTGAACCATTCTCATGTACTTTTTGCAACTTTTGTTGTATTAATTAGGTCTATAATGTGTCTTCTCTGCTCTTTGGTTCTTCACATCCTTTTAGAGACATAAGGGTAGATTTTTAAAAAAATATGCGCGCTCCTCCATGTCTGTGTGCTACCCGTCACGTGCACATGGACACGTGATTTTACAACATGCACGTGCAAGCATAATGCATGTTATAAAATCTGGGCCAGTGGGGAGATTTGCCCAGTTTACGCGCAGTGATGAGATTGGGCCTCCCCCATTTCCCTCCCAGTCCGTTCCAATTAAGTAGCGGAATGGGAGGGAATTTTCTTATCCTCTACCTACCCTCCCTCCCTTTTCCTCCCTTTTCCTCTCTCTTCCTCGACCCCTTTGAAGGCCCTACCTTTTATTTTCTTTATTTCGGTACTTATGCCAGCTCCTGTACCAGCAGCCTCCAGCTCCACTCCACCCCCTGGTCCACCCCTCCCCGCCCCTGGACCGCCCCTTGATAGAGGCCTGGCTCTTGTGCATGGAATGGGGTTTACGCGCATGGCCGGGCCTCTTCTAAAATGTGCGCAGTATGTGCAAGCCCCGGCCGCACGCATAACCCCTATTTTCCCCGCATGCAGGGGATTTAAAATTTAGCTGGTACTGTTTACATCAGAAGGTCATTGTCAGTCTTTATTTGGTCAGGGTTCATCATGACCTGTTCAGAACAGATCAATAGTACTTTCCTGAATTCTGCATCCAGACATCTTCCTGTAATACTGCATTCTGGCTACATAACTATCTGGTGCAGGTCTGGCTTCTGGTGTTCACCTCATGATGGTAACTGATATTAATGTTAGCAGCTGCCACTTACTCCTTTGTCCCTTCGATTTTTACTTTGTCCAATCCATACCTTAACAACCATTTATCAGCGTCTTCTATAATAATAACCATGAGTACTCTGTCTTTGGTATAATATGGCTGCAGATTTTATTTTAAACACCACATGATAACTTTTCTGGATACCCAAGCCAGTAGTATGTTTCCACCACTGCATGAACCAAACAAGGCAGCCTGACTCTGTGGGCTCCCCGCCTTGTCCCCGAGTAATGGGGCCATGACCTTTGGTGCCCTCACCTCTTGGTGCTGACCGGCTACCCCACTGTCATGTGACTTCACCAGCACCACTTGTAATCTGCCACGGTACCGATCCCCTCCCTCTCAGCTGCAACATAAACCCCAAACACTGTTACACATTCAACTGTGCTTACTAACATAGGGCCTCATTTACCAATATCACATTGGTAACGCATTAAGGGGCGTTTCCCATGCAAATGAAGCTTTTTTCGTGCAGCAGGGAAACTTCGTGTGCCATGATATATGTGTGTGTGTGTGTGTGTGAGAGAGAGAGAGAGAGAGAGAGAGAGAGAGAGAGAGAGAGAGAGAGAGAGAGAGCGAGGAGAGAGAGAGAGAGAGAGAGAGAGAGAGAGAGAGCGAGGAGAGAGAGAGAGAGAGAGAGAGACTTGTTATAGGGTCTACTCCCTAGACAGGTATTTGTATCCCTATGGGAGGCCCACCTAGTAACTCGAGGTGGGGATTAGGTATGAGTGTAGGGGGTTGGGGGCCACTTTCACATTCAACGTGAGACGTACGAACAGAACAGTGGTCTCTTGTGAAGATTTGATGGCCTTCGGAGTAAGGAAACTCACTCCAAGATGAGATTTGGGCATGTTCTCTCAAACTAGCTTGTTGTTGCCCAGGTAGAGTGTCCATCAAGCTAGTTTGAGAGAACATTGCCCAAATCTCATCTTGGAGTGAGTTTCCTTACTCCGAAGGCCATCAAATCTTCACAAGAGACCACTGTTCTGTTCGTACGTCTCACATTGAATGTGAAAGTGGCCCCCAACCCCCTACACTCATACCTAATCCCCACCTCGAGTTACTAGGTGGGCCTCCCATAGGGATACAAATACCTGTCTAGGGAGTAGACCCTATAGTAAGTCTCTCTCTCTCTCACACACAGGCTGTCTGGAAACATCATGAACTGTGATAAACCTTTACCAGCCTCTAGCGCCCAACATACCACAAATGAAAGAGGTGTAGCTATTGGCCGCACTAACACTGCAGCACACGATAACTCTTTCCTACTTATCATATGCTCCACCCCCTGATTACAAAATTAGCAAATCCTGTTAGCACAATTTGCGGTAACTCCTTGGAAAATGATCCTAATAGTTATGCTAACTGTTTGTTTCCCATATTATAACAGATTATGCATGTTAATACTATTATAATATATATTTTTTTTAAATCCCTGATCGTGGCCATTTTTGTCCCTGCCATCAGGGTGGGTGAGTGGGTTATCCCCCAGTTGAGCGATCCAAAAGGATCACTTTGCCTGTGTCACGGCCCTTTAAAGGGCTGCTTGCATCATCCACCGGCACAGCCAGCGCACCTCTACAACATCATAGACCTGGAGCGGGGCTCTAATGCTGCTTTTTCCTCTCCTCCCGTGGCTCGCAAAAGGAGGGGCGGGCAGGGGTATTCTCCGGATGCCCCATTCCTCCTTTGCCCCCCCCCCCCCCCCCCCCCCCCCGGGCCTCTTTCCATCGTGGGCATGCATCCGTCAATGGTCTGGCTCTGGCCATGTGGTGCAGGCCCACCTATTTCTTTGTAACAAAAATAAAGTATATAAATAAAATGACCCCTATGTATATCTTACATTTTCCTTTCTTATTCCCTTGGAGTTAAAATAGAGTGATTTGTTATTAGGTAAAAATTTCCCCCTACTATAATCTCTCCCTTAGCAAAGGATAATAATTCAGCCAGGAAATTAATAAAAAATCCAAGCTGAGGTAGTATATTGAGACAAGCATAACAGGATTTCCTAAGAGACTATCTCTCAGCATAATGTATTTTTCTTTCCCATCCTATTTAATGCTCTCTTTCTGCACAGGGAATTTTATTACTATCAAGGTTCCAACTTTTCTTTTCTTAAATGTGGTTGAAGAAAAATATATTTATTTTGTATGGCAAATTCCCTTTGTTTTGAGAAATTAGTTTATTGGATAAACAGAAACTCAGACTTAAGTATTGAGAATTCCCAGAACAGTTTCATAAACTTAGCTGTAGTGTTTAGTCTTTTCATGTTAAGGATAAAACATAAAAATAATTGGTTACTCTCATGGTAGCTCAATAATAGAGTCATTCATCAAAATGCTTATTATGGTGTTAATGCCCGCTATAACGCGTTAACACATGCGTTAACACCATCTCTAATTGGCTTACCTAAATCATCCCTAAGACCCTTACAACTTCTTCAGAATGCTGCTGCCAGAATTGTGATCATATCATATCACACCCGTACTCAATCAATTACAATGGCTCTCAATTGAACAAAGAATCGAATTTAAGATCCTCTCAACTTTACAGAAAGCAATATACAAAGCAGACTACACCGCACTTGATGACATCATTCATATCCAGTACTCTCCATGCACAACAAGAACAACTAGTAAACTACAGCTAGTGATTCCATCACTCCCTTATGCTAAACTCTCTTCCACCAGAAACAGAGCCATTTCTATCATCGGCCCAAAACTACGGAACTCCTTACCTCAGTTCCTCACCTCCCAAGAAAACCCAAAATCTTTTAAGAAAGAACTAAAAGCCTGAATACTCTGCCAATCTCATACTGACAGCCTGCACAACAATCTCAAAACTTAATCCCACAGCTTCCCATATTTTGTCATTTATTTCCCCCCCCCCCCCTGTCTAATCATCCTGTTTCCTACAGATATCTAAGACTATTTTATCATTATACTTGAACTCAGTCTATTTAATGTACCTATCCTTTGGTACATCTTATCTGGTTTATACTCAATGTGCTTATCCTTTGGGATATCTTGCCTTGTTCATATGTTTGACATGACAGTTCTCAGATTGTTAATTGTTGTTTTTCTTCAATGTCTTCAATAGTTTTATGTAACATGTTGTTATAATTTGTAAACCGGAGTGAAGGCTACTCTGCTCTACCTCGGTATATAAAAAAATGCTAAATAAATAAAAATAAATAAATCTTGCATGCAATAATTATGATACTGCATGGTGCGAATGTAAATTTTTTGAAGGGGCAGGATTGAGGAGGGGTTTGGGTGGGAATATTAAAAATGAGGGGAAATATCACACTGTTTTTAACGCCGGAAATAACTATACCTTTTTTCATGGCGTTAAGCTGTGCAATATGCCTGAAACGGCCGTAATGCAATTCGCGATAAAGATTACAAATTACATTTTGGCCATTTCTGGGCTTCAGGAGTAAAGAGAAGAGAAAAGAAAAAAAGAGAAGAGAAGAAAATGAGAGAGAGAGAGCCTCTAGGGAGGCCTTCACAGTATTCACCTATTTATATCACTATAGGAGGGCCAGCTAATAACTTGAGGTGAGGTTTTGGTGGTGGTTTACGGTTTTGGGGCCAGTTTGACATGCAGAGTAAGACGTATGAACAACAGAACAGTACACCTCAGTGAAGATTTGACATCATTTGGATTGAGGAAAGTCTCCCAAAGATGAGATTTCTACAATGTTCTCTCATCCTAGCTTGATAGTATCCTGGTATAGAGTCCATCAAATGATGTCAAATCTTCACTGAGGTGTACTGTTCTGTTCATAGCTCTTACTCTGCATGTCAAACTGGCTCCAAAACCATAAACCACCACCTAAACCTCACCTCCAGTTATTAGCTGTCCTTCCTATATGATATAAATAGTTGTCTACTATGAAGGCCTTATAGTATTGTGGGGTGCAAAATCTTTAACACCCCCTGCAATACTACCTGTATGGTAATTCTAAATTTATCATAAATACATCTCTTTTTCTCATCAAAGGCATTATCCATGTGAAATTATAGTATTTTGATGAATCTATGGGGTAACCCTTTAGTATTTGTACTCAAGACATCTGCATCTGAATATGTCTCTCTTGGTCAAATGATATGATACAATAAACAATAAGAAATCTTTCAACTCTCATCATGTTTCCTTTCTGCAGTTCTGCTTTCCCCTTGCTCTTTGCATCCCTCCCAACTTGTCCCTTCTACTCAAGGATTTACTGTGGTACTATGCTGAACTTACCTACACTGGATCTGAATCCCACACTTCTCCCTCAGACACACTGGGGTCCATTTTAAGGTCACTTACATACATAAAACATGGGTTTATGTAAGCAAATGGCTTGAAATTAAACAGCCTGGGTTTTGAGCATAAGAACATAAGAACATGCCATACTGGGTCATCAAGCCCAGCATCATGCCATACTGGGTCATCAAGCCCAGCATCCTGTTTCCAACAGTGGCCAATCCAGGTCATAAGAACCTGGCAAGTACCCAAAAGCTAAGTCTATTCCATGTTACCATTGCTAATGGCAGTGGCTATTCTCTAAGTGAACTTAATAGCAGGTAATGGACTTCTCCTCCAAGAACTTATCCAATCTTTTTTTAAACACAGCTATACTAACTGCACTAACCACATCCTCTTGTCTAACTGCACTAACTGCACTAACCACATCTTCTTGTCCTGAGAAAATTGAAACCACTTCTCCACTTCAATGATTTTCGGATGGTTCTACAAGCCATTATACTAACAAAAATTGACTATTGCAACTCACTCCTTTTTGGCCTACCAACCTCATCCATCAAACCCCTCCAGATGATTCAAAACTCTGCAGCTAGAATCCTTACCAATACGAATAAAAGAGACCACATAACCCCCATACTAAAACTCCTCCACTGGCTGCCTATTAAGCAAAGGATTCTCTATAAAGTATACACAGCAATTCATAAATCTATTTACAATATATCCCCACTCCACTTAAGCACCCAACTACGTTTTCACTCTTCAACTAGACCTATCAGAGGAGCTTATAAAGGCACACTCTATGTTCCTTCAACAATATCCTTACATCAGAAACGTACCATTTCTTTAGCAGGACCTGTCCAATGGAACATGCTCCCACCAGACATCCGCCTTGAGATCTGCTTTGCTTCCTTCAAAAAGAAAATTAAAACCTGGCTCTTTAGCCAAGCTTTTCCAGAACTTTGATTATTTTTACCTCCAGCTATCAAGATTTTCTCACCATCGCAATCCCTTTTGCAGATCACATTTATCTTAGACAATTACGCCTTATTTTATGATTTGATTTCTCAGAGACTTTGCAAGTTTATCAGTGTTATTATTCGAATCTGTTTTCCATGTTTTCCAAGTTCTATAACCTTGTTATATGTACCGCCTCTTGGCATAATTTTTATGTTTCAATGTAAACCGATGTGATCTGTATTTTAATACAGGAACACCGGTATATAAAAATCTAAAAATAATAATAAATAAATAATCCTCTGGCAACAAATTCCAGAGTTTAATTGTGTGTTGAGTAAAAAAGAACTTTCTCCGATTAGTTTTAAATGTGCTACATGCTAATTTCATGGAGTGCCCCCTAGTCTTTCTACTATCCGAAAGAGTAAATAACCGATTCACATCTACCCGTTCTAGACCTCTCATATTTTAAACACCTCTATCATATCCCCCCTCAGTTGTCTCTTCTCCATAAAAGTATGCATGTAACACATTCTGGGGGCATTCCAGGGGCAGAATTGGGCAGAGTTTGGATTTACAGGCATACTGTTGATTTTTAATAAGTAATCTTGTGCATTCACATGTACAAGATACCCCTTACAAAGAACAGGTTCAGCTTTGTATTGGTAAGTTTGTGCATTATTTTGTATAAATTTGAAAGCATACTTATGCGCATAAGTTTGCTTTAAAAATTGGTGTAACTTATGCTTGTAGTTGCTGCATAAGTTATCCATATTGTTATAAAATTATCCTCTCTATGCAAAACACAAGGAATTGCAAACAAAGGTTAAACTTTAACCTCCTTTTTTAGTTCAAGTTCTCTTTCCAGATTAGGTTTTTCTCTTATCTGTTAAGAATAAATGCTTAATCATTTCTTCTCTACTTACTTCAACCTATTAAACATTCACTTAAGTACACTGCATGAGGATAAAAGATGCTAATAACTTATATATTAAATACAATTCTGAATCCATCCGCAAACATATTAGCATTGCAAGAAGTCAATCCCCCATGCTATAGAAATATAATGAATAGAGAAAAATAAAGAGGACAATTTTCAAAAGGATCTAGATGGAAATTGTCCTGTGTAGAGGGGCTAAATCTAGCTACCTTGTTTCATCTAGTAGCCACTCTAAATTTACATATTCCCCGGGAACATTTCTTAGTTGAAGTCAAAATCTACATTCTATGGAGTATTTCAGTACATGAGTATACTTTCTCCAGCCTAGACCTACCTGAAGAAATAACAGGAGCAAAGTACCTGGGTACTATTGTACTCCCATAGAGGGTAATTAATTATATGACAGCCTGTGCATAGCTTAGCATAGCATAGGCAAGTATATTTATACCTGCATTATACCATACATTTACATGTATACTTTTGAAAATAGAAGGCACATGTGTAAATAATTTCCATGCCCCAACTCTATTTTCGGGAATGCCTCTTTGCAGCACATGTAAAAGTGCACATGAAATCACTTTTGCACACACTTTTACATGCACAAGCCCTGGGGTAATTTTCAAAAAGCCCATTTACACACATAAAACCACATTTTATGCACTTAAATGCTTCTGCAAAGGAAAACTGCCTGGATAGTTTCCTTTTGAAATTTTGCTAAAGATACACAGGTACAAAAATACCCATATACTTTCCTCCTATGTGGTTTAGTCAATTTTGTAAATATGACATGGATGGATGGAGCAACCCACAAAAAAGCATGTTAGACTAGTGTCCTGAATAGCATTCATGTCTCAGAATCATTGAATGCAATATTGAACAATGAATTTGCCTTAGTCTGTAGCACAGTTACTGATAATGACCAGGTCTGGCTAGCTGCCAGCTTGTCAGGAAAACCATACAACCAGGCTCTTGCAATAAAATAATGTTGTTGTTTTTTTCAGTTTTTCTCTCTGTATTCCTCCACAGCCCAAGGCACAGTTTCACACTCCTGAGGCCCTAAGGTAACTCTAGACATGTGCAACAGGCATTTAAACACAGGCATGCATAAACTCTATGCATTAACACAACACCCTTCTCTGCTGTCTTTTGTCTTGCACCAGCCTTAAGCAGAAACATTCCAGACACCTTACTGGGGTATTTCTTTACTGGCCTGGCAGATCTCAGTTTATCACTGTATTCTTTGACCAGTTTCTGCTTGGTTGGCAGCCCTCTGCTTTCCTGGTAAACTCATATTCCTGCCAGTCTGATTCACTGTTGATCTCATCCAGCAAGAAAGACTCTGCTTTGCCTATGTACATCTCCTGTATTTCCCCATAATCCTCTGTCATGAGTTTCTGACCCCTGACTAGCTTTAAGGTAAGACTTCCTGGAGCTACACCTCCTATCATCTTCCAACTTCCTGTTCCTCATAGGGACAACTCTCATCAGCCTCCTGTTCTCTGTTCCTGATTGTGAGAGGTATCCATCTAAGCTCAGATTTGTTATTTACTTTTTTCTTTGTATAACATTTAATCTTAGTTACATTTCCTCTGTGAAACAGCAATGATGAATAAAAAATGTCTTTGTATAAAGCAATAAATTTTATCTTCATTAAAGCATTCAACAGATATTCCATTTCCTCATTAAAAGGATCATCAACTTATTTTAAAGACTTCCTTCTTGTATCTTATATCTTCCTCTTCTTTGGTATGATTTCAGTCCATATTTTCCTCATCTTCCAGCAACTCATATACTAGGGGTGTGCATTCGGATTGACCGCATTAGTAAAACGCAACTCATATTTTTTTTTTTACTTAAAAAATTGATTCGACATAAACGATCGGATTTCCCACATATCGAACATAGATATGTTCGATATGTGGGAAATCGCGATTGTTGAGCCAAAATAAAAATATAAACCCCCTCACCCTCCTTAATCCCCCCCCCCCCGACTTACCACAACTCCCTGGTGATGGAGCGAGGAGTGAGGACGCCATTTCTGCAATCCTTGGCGAGAAGCATGTGACGTCGGCGGCACGTTGAGTGACGCCGGCGTCACGTGATTCCCGGCTCGTTCGCGCCGGACGGCTCGTTCGGCCCAAAAAGAACTTTTGGCCAGCTTGGGGGGGGCCTCCTGACCCCCCCAAGCTGGCCAAAAGTTATTTTTGGGCCGAACGAGCTGTCCGGCGGCGAACGAGCCGGGAATCACGTGGCGCCGCGTCACTCAGACGCGACGTCACGTGATTCCCGGCAAGTTCGCCCCGGACGGCTCGTTCGGC
The DNA here is from genome assembly GCF_901001135.1 of Rhinatrema bivittatum. NCBI lineage: Eukaryota > Metazoa > Chordata > Amphibia > Gymnophiona > Rhinatrematidae > Rhinatrema > Rhinatrema bivittatum. The sequence continues at coordinate 56,223,436 of NC_042620.1, read as the reverse complement.
CCAAAAAGAACTTTTGGCCAGCTTGAGGGGGTCAGGAGGCCCCCCCAAGCTGGCCAAAAGTTCTTTTTGGGCCGAACGAGCCGTCCGGCGCGAACTTGCCGGGAATCACGTGACGCCGCGTCACTCGACGTGCCACCGACGTCACATGCTTCTCGCCAAGGATTGCAGAAATGACGTCCTCACTCCTCGCTCGATCACCAGGGAGTTGTGGTAAGTCTGGGGGGGGGATTAAGGAGGGTGAGGGGGTTTAAATTTTTTTTTTGCACATATGTACATATACCCAACTCATTGGATTTTTTTAATGTCCATATTGGCCGCAAGTGGGACCCCCTTTCGGACATAAAAAATATGAACATAAAATTTTGCTCTGCACATCCCTATCATATACCATCAGTGTCTTAAATAAGTATTTCTTGGATTTATTCTGAAATTGCAAAGACAGGGGGAATCCTAGTGATAATAAATCTCCTGTGATAGTAGTAGCATTGTCAAAAAATAGAAACATCATCTGACTAATGTGTATCGTACAAGTACTGGAATAATTTGATATTTTTCCTGTGATAACACGTATAGCCTGTTTGAGTAAACTCTAGACTCTCCTGACAGCTCCCTGGATAATCCTATCACATTTCCCAAGAACTTCTGATTCCCTCTCTGACTACATCTGATACCTCTACCTGCTGCCTGGCATCCATAGCCTATGAAGCTTCCACCCCTGTGGCTCGATTGTCACAGCCCCTCACTACTCCAAAGCCCTCATCACCACTGCTACCACTTCAACATCAAGCCCTTCCACTAACACAGCACCAAGTCTCCTGCAGTCACCATGCATTGCTGGCATACCTGATATGACCTATCTTTCCTATTGCTGGTACTGTCGTTACTGATTCTGCCATCCTCTCCAGTAACAGAGACTGAATCAGCAATGCATTCATTCCCTGCAGTTCATTCCTGGCATTCGTATCTGCAATATGGCCCACTAAGTGTCCATATTTATTTATTTATTTAAAATAATTTATATACCGGAGGTTCCTGTATAATATACATATCACCCCGGTTCACAAGGAACAGTAACTATCGCTACATTTAGCGGTTTACATAGAACAGAATAAAAAAAAAAAAAGAAGTTTTTACATTGAACAAACTAAGTAAACAAGTTTTTACATTGAACAAATTAATCGAAGTAAGCAAATAGTGTATGATATTGAACCGTTAATAAAACAATATTTGGTGGAGGTCAGAAGTCATTTGATCACTGATAGTATATTGGAAGAGTCTCTCTGTTCTCAGGTCTCCCTGATGCACAGGGTCCTCTGTGAGTTTCATGTCACTACTCATACACTTGGTGACTCCATCTGGAGCATCTCCTGCAGGGTCTTGCTGCTTCTTCTCCAATGCCTGCTGACATTGGCATATAATCTATTAGAGGTGGTAGTAACATCAGAGGCTACACGGTGCCAGTATTTCTAAGACAGACCAAAAGTACAAGTATAATAACTTCTAGAGACTTTCAGTTTCTTTTCCTTCTTCTTTTCCTTCTTTTTCTTATAATTCTCCTCATGAGCATCCTCTTCTTCCCACCAAAGGAGGGAGAAAATATAAATATACTCTATCATCTACACTTTTCCTTTTCCTTTAAATGGCAGTTGTACACCCAGTGATTAGATTTGCCAACTGACCCAATATTGACCAAATTGGCTGATTCAGTCTTGGATTTGCCCCTTTGAATTCATGGATTTGTAATCCTGATTGTCCAATTGAGTTTCCTAAGAAAATACGAACTACAAGTCCATGCAGTCATGGGAATAAAACTAGGTCTGGATCAGCCTATTTGGTTGACCTGGAGTCAGATGGCAATCCTAGGCATGATTGAACATAGCACATTGTTCCTTATCTACCTGTCTCAATGTCCTGGATCTACTCTTGCCACTCCAACCTCTTCTTCCTCCAAATGTCTGGCTACTATCTTCAGTGATGATGGCACTAATTTATATTGCAACCAGTCCCATCCCTTTTTTTTTTAAATCATCTCTTCCAAGTTCACCACCTCAAATTTATTTGAGGTGGATTGAGATGACCATCACAAAAGATTACACATCACAAAAGATTATTGGAGGATGTCCTGTGCAGTTCATATCCCAGTGCCTGCTTTTGCATGCATTCTCCTTTTAGCCAAGAAAGAGCCTGTGAGCCACTTTTTTTTCTTTGTTGCATAGAAGCATGAACTAATATTACAGGCTTCAATCCTTGGACCACCTGTATGGACTTTCTTTGCAAATTCTGCTGTCATCTCAATTTCTGCTCATTAGGCATTTCATCCAGAATTATGATGAGGTATAGGTGGATTTCCATAAACTTGCTCTGCCAGGTGATGCCATAGGCTGGCCAGAAAGTGTGAGATATTCAAAAAAAGAATACTGGGACAGCCATCTTGAAGTTATCTCTTATCTCCATTTTAGGGGGGGGAGGGGTCCTCTTTATGCAACACTTGAGGACTGGAGGTGATCCACATTGGTTACAGGCTGGTGTTATCAAATTGGACGTATTTAAACATGACCAATGTTCCATTATCCTAACCTTTTTCGGGCGGCTAGTGAGGTCGACATATACTTTAGGGCACGGACACATAATGATGTAAATGACATTTGCTGATTGACAATTAATAATAGACGCATTTAATGCAATAACCAGTAATAGGATCCTGCCAAAATTGGCCTTCAATAGTGTTGGCACACACGCTGCATTGTTGACACTTCATATGATTTCCCAAAGATCTCACATTATGATCTGTAAAATAAGAATGCACTATTTGACCTCGTATATTGGCCCCATGGGAGTTAGCTATTAATGGAGGCTCTTGAAAAATTTGATGTAATTCAACAATGTGCCAATGTCTTCTAATTGATGCCGCTATGGCTCCAGAGATCATGCTATGTTGTAACATACTAACTAATGAATCATTAATAAAGGCACTTGGAGGTTAGTTAATGATTATTGTGAGACAACTTTGGGTAAATTGAAGAAGTACCATTAAAAAAGTTACATATGAAACCACCTCCATCTACCTGTATAATATTTTTAATTGATAGCATTTAGTGGTGTCTTTATTATTAAAATTGGTAGTGAGTACTGTTGGATTTCAAGAATTGGTTTCTCAATATGAGTGGATCATTTTTATAGTATTGAACTTTAGCACCCAGCAGGCTGGGATATGCTGCTCATAGCCTCAACCAATCTTATCACTGCTGAAGACTACAAGGCCAGCCCAAAATATACTTGCAACTGTGTTATGCTTGCCACCCACGGGAGGTCCGTGGTACAGCCCTCTCACCTTCTTAGACGGTCCTCAGCACTCAGTTCTCCGTCGCTGGTGGCAGTCGGCTGCCGGCTCCGACCTTGGGCCCCTGCCAGTGTCCCTGTCCCTGGTCCTGCCATGCTGCCCAGAACCTCCAGCCAGGATTCTTCTTCTCGGCGGGCCCCTCCGCTTGCTTCATGGAGAGACACCACCGCCAGCACCGCGCCCCCTCCTAGGCACATGCGTGCGCAACACTGATATTTTTATAGGGCCCGCGGAGGGAACCTGGCCGTGGACAAGGATGCTGACGTCACCACCTTCAGCGTATTTAAGCTCGGGCAGCACTCCTAAGCATTGCCTTTGCAACAGGTCTCCTTGGTTTGCCTATACCTGGTTTCCAAGTGCTCGTTGCCTCCGTGTTCCTGATTGTGTTCCTGTGTCATTGGTTCCTGGTTTCTGTGTTTGTCTTGTCTTCTTGTTTCTGATTGACTTCCTTGTGCTGATCTTTGTTACATTTGACTTTGCCTGCCTTCTCCATGCCTGACCATTGCTTTGCCTGACCAGGCTTGCCTTCTCCGTGCCCTGACCATTGCTATGCCTGACCACGCCTGCCTTCTCCATGCCTTGACCACTGCTACACCTGACCATGCCTGCCATCTCCATGCTTTGACCACTGCTACATTTGACCACTCCTGTCTTCTCAGTGCACTGACCATTGCTACGGTTAACTTTGATATAGACTCTTTCTTGTCCAGAGTTCTACATTGCTTGCTTCAACTTCCATTGGCTGCCAACCTCCATCTGAGCTCGACAGTGACGCCACTGCCTCTATCCTCTGGACATGGACTCTCTAGGTTTTGGCCTTTCTTTGCTCAAGCACTTCCAGTCACTCCTTGTTCCTCGGTGCTTGGGTTCCAGTTCCGCAACCCATCTCGGATAGACTTATGCCACCTGCTGGCTGCTGTTTGTGAGCTGAACCAGTCATCTTCGCTCTTCTATCTCGAGGCATGCCTAAGTCTTGCTGGCCCCGGCACTCAAAGGCTCAACCTGAGGGGAATGTGGGCTGGTATAGGTGAAGCTCCAATGGCCTCTAGCTTCAGCCCACTCTGCCTGTTGATGGTGGGGACCCATAGGACCTTGCCTGGGGGTTGCGTCAACTCCACCTCAGCCCAAGAATCCACCTCCAGCACAACACACTGGACAATCATGATTATTGCTGCAGAAAATTTCTACTCAATACTTCCTCCTGCCCCAGTTGCTCCTGTTCTCTCTTTTTTCCTACAGATTACAGTGTTGTCCTTTACCATGGGACTAAAAAAGCAGCAAGTAAGGTTGCTTAATAATTGGTTTCCATACTTACACCACACATATCCATGTTACCATTTTATATGTATCATTTTATATGTTCATTTTAAATGTTTGTTTATTATATGTTTTTATTAGTTTTATTCATTTTCATATTATTTATTGTCATTTATTGTATGTTTTTAGCCCCTGATGCAGCCCTATTGAAAGAGGGCGAAACTCGGCTGGAGTCGGGCTCATTTGCATACATTGTTTCTACACAATAAAGTTGTATAAGATCGGACATTTGGTTGCTTATTGTGTACTTTTGCTCTCACAGTCCTTTACCATGGAACACTTGGAAAAGCTATCTACCCAGATTCCCACTTCTTACCTCTCATTTTTTGGAAGGATTATTCTCATCACGCTGAAGAAAGGAATAAAAAGCAGTTGAAAAGGGCAAAAGGATGCACATGTGGTTTATCATACCTTCTATAGGTTCTGAGGGCATTTTCAAAAGGGCACTCAATGATTTCCAAAAGGCCACTTAATGCTTTTCAGCCAATCCAAGCTAGTTATGTTATTGACTGAAAGTCAGCTGGCCAACTGGATTTAGTCCTGCCATCACTGAGACCTGACTTAGGTAGCCAAACAACTTTCCAAGGCTGGAAATCAGTACTGGATGACTAAGCTGAAAGTTCATCCCAAGAGCACCTACGATGCTGCCCATGTGTTTGACTGGACAAATTTACAGGGTCATTCATCAAATCTTGATGGGCCATTATCGCATGCGTTAGGGCGATAATGCTCTAATGCGAAAACTACCACATTGCAATTTCAAAACTCAAATTAGGGAAAAAGGAAGTGTTTGGGCAGAGTTTAGACAAAGTAGGTGGCCAACTGCTCAATATTTCCCCCACCCCTTTTCTGGCCACGGCTCATCATTCCACTATATTTATAACGGCATGATGAATCCAGGGGTTATCTAGCTAGTAAATCACATTATCCAAATGTGGCTTATTTGTGGTGATATATTTTCAGTCTGGGGAGATCCGATCACTGAAAATTGACCTCTCTGTTTTTAAAAGATTTTCCTTTGTCTATGTTAGTTTTTTTTTCATGAAATGAAAACAGATCCCGGCCCAGTCAGTGAACCTATGCCATTATATGATTTACTTGAGGAATTTGTATTCTTAATTTCCCACTCAATCACATTTCCAGCTTCAATAGTTATCATCAGCATTAATGAATGCATTAAACTTTCACGCTTTGCTATTCCAGATGTCAACTTTAAGAAAAGTTGGGTACTGCTCAACACACTTGTACAGCTTCAGTCAAGTAAAACCACAGGCTGGGCAGGCATAGAAAAGTTAAATAGTTATTCAGGTCAAATCCATCATACTTATAAAGATGTATGGCTACTTCTAAGCTAGTAAAGAAAACATTTTCAAAAATAAAATTGCAAACTTGTTGGAAAAGAAAAAACATTAAAGGATAACACTGCAGTATAATGTTAATTCTGTACTGATGATATCTGCAACAATAGTGTACTATATTTTCCCTTGGAACAGTACCAGCATGATTTTTTTTTTTTATATGTAGCTGAAAGCGTGAAAATGATCTGTACCATTAAGAAAACACAAGCGAAACAGATTGTGCTAATTCTCAGACTTACATTTTATTGACAATTCCATTTTTATAAATGTGTCTCTGAAGGAATACTTGTGCTTTTCATTTGCAGTGCATTAGTCACCCTAGTCACTTAATGAGTATGCTTGTAAAGACTGAAAAAAAAAAATCCTATATTCAAAGTCAATCATGAACTGTGCCATAAGGAAAAAATATTTTTTTATGAAACAGAATGCTGGTAGCTTACAAGACTACTTTGTGTGTTAAAGGAATTTTTAAAGGCATGAAGCACCCCATTAAGAGAAAATGCTTATTGTGAATAAATACATGAATATTAATATTAAAAGTCAGTCTAGAAAAGTAAATCCAAAAAAGCTAACTAGGATTTTATGGCCAGATTATCAGAGTTTAAAAAAAATGTGTGCAATTTATTTTCCCAACATAAAGGACTCAGTTTTCAATAAGGAAGCAAAGCACACATTCAAGTAATTGACTAAACTGTGCACATCTCATGGTTATTAGCAGACTTAATTTTTGTTATGTAGGAATTTCTAATTGTGTTTGTAGCTCTTTGAATTTTAAAATTGTATACCTATTCAAAATATGTGTACAAATATGCAAAATAAATGTGTAACTCCAACAATTGCTCATGCATTTGTCTCACTTTAAGAAAGATAGCTCAAACTGATTACTAAATTATAAGATTAAGAACATAAGAACATAAGAAATTGCTATGCTGGGTCAGACCCAAGGGTCCATCAAGCCCAACATCATGTTTCCAACAAAGGCAAAACCAGGCCACAAGAACCTGGCAGGTACCCAAACACAGAGAAGATCCCATGCTACTGATGCCAGTAATTGCAGCAGTGGCTATTCCCTAAGTAAACTTGATTAAAAGAGGTTAATGACTTCACCTCCAAGAACTTATCCAAACCTTTATTGAACCCAGCTACACTAACGGCACTAACAACATCCTCTGGCAAAAAAATTCCAGAGCTTAATTGTGCGTTGAGTGAAAAATAATTTTCTCCGATTAGTCTTAAAGGTGCTACTTGCTAACTTCATGGAGTGCCCCTAGTCCTTTTATTATCCAAAAATGTAAATAACCGATTCACATCTACTCATTCAAGACCTCTCCTGATCTTAAAGACCTCTATCATATCCCCCCTCAGCCGTCTCTTTTCCAAGCTGATCAGCCCTAACCTCTTCAGCCTTTCCTCATAGGGGAGCTGTTCCATCCCCTTTGTCATTTTGGTTGCCTTTCTCTGTACCTTTTCCATTGCAACTATATCTTTTTTGAGATGCGGTGACCAGAATTGTACACAGTATTCAAGGAGCAGTCTCACCATGGAGCGATTCAAAGGCATTATGACATTTTCCATTTTATTAACCATTCCCTTCCTAATAATTCCTAACATTCTGTTTGCTTTTTTGACTGCTGCAGCACGATTTCAAAATATTATCCACTATGATGCCTAGATCTTTTTCCTGGGTGGTAGCTCCTAATATGGATCCTGACCATGTAACTACAGCAAGGGCTATTTTTCCCTACATGCAATACCTTGCACTTGTCCACATTAAATTTCATCTGCCATTTAGATGCCCAATCTTCCAGTCTTGCAAGGTCCTCCTGTAATGTATCACAATCCGCTTGTGATTTAACTACTCTGAATAATTTTGTATCATCTGCAAATTTGGTAACATCACTCATCATATTCTTTTCCAGATCATTTATAAATATATTGAAACACACTGTTTACACTTTTCCACCGAGAAAATTGACCATTTAATCCTTCTCTCTGTTTCCTGCCTTTTAACCAGTTTGTAAACCCTTTTCTGAGGAAGGGGCTTTGAAGATTGTCCATTTTCTCTGTTTTTTTGAAAGGAGATAAAAAATATATAAACCGTGAAAATATATACAGACATACTTAGACCTCTGTGAAGGTAGCATTATCAGATTAGTCTCTTGTGGAATTATTTCACAATTTTTGAAAAGGAGAGTCATAACTGTGTAACATTGGTATGGCCAAATGAACTGTTTTTGATCCATCTGCAATGGTCACTATGAAACTATATAGACATAGAACTGTGATGATCTCAGGATTAATTATTAGGACTCTTTTTTTTGTAGTATTTCATTGTTTTAGGGCTGGACTATGTCTTTCTTCCTCCTCTCAAATAATGGCCTTAGGCTCTATGGTTGCCAACAGGCCACATTTTCAGGACAGATTGATCCAGTCCTGGTTTTACTCCATTGCATGCTGGGAGTTATTCTGATTTCTCTATTGCATTCCCTAAAAAAAGCAAGACTATAAGTACCTGCATGCAAGGGAGTAAAACCAGGACTGGGTCAACCTATCCTGAAAAACTGGAGCCAATTGGTAACCCTAGTCCGATAAAAATCAGGGAAGCTAGATGATTAAAGATGTCTATCATAAATCTGCAAGGAAGGAAAGAGTCAACATGGGATAAATAAGCATTCATGCTGTAGAAAAAAATGTATTAGATTTTAAAAAAATGTGGAATGTTAGAAAATTGAAAAAAAATGAGAAAGGTACCAAATTAGCAAATTTGTAATGTTAGTATTTTCCAGCCTTTAGTCTCCAATAAACCCTTGATAATATTCTAAACAAATTTGCTCAAAACCATTTAACTTAAAGAGCAATTAAATTGATATTTCTTTCCAATAGTCTTACACTGTCATGTTGAACAGTGGATAATGTTACAATAGTGCACAAGAAAAGAAAATTAGAGGGTAGAGATGTATGAAAGTTTTCATACCAAATGCAAATTATGAGAAATATTGAATTTTTACCTTTGTGAGTTATTTGCAAAATGAAATTATCTTCTACACATCCATAAATATATGTAAATGATCCAATGTGGTTAAAATCATTATAAATAAAGGGACCTGCTATTGAGCAGGTCTAACTTACACCTTAACTTATCTGGATAAGGCTGAATATAGGCACTTATCTGGTTAAGATAATTGTATAAGTTGCCCCGCCTCAATCTCCCCATTGTCCGCCCCCAAGATATCCGGCTATCTACTTAGCCGGATAAATACTTATCCGGCTAAGTAGTAGATGCTGAACATTGCCAGATATTCAGCAGCTTAGCCGGATAGGTTCCTATTTATCTGACTAGTTCTAAATATCGGCCTCCATGAGTTTAAATGATCCGATGTTTGTTTTTTTGCAAGATTTTGACATTGATAATTGTTTATTCATTTTACAAGATTTTGCTACTTTTTTCCTTGCAAAGAAAACCTTGTCGATAAAACCTTTAATTAATACAGTATTGGGTTCCGGACCGCCGCTGAATGACCTCCTGCAGGCGATCTCCTGCCGGTGCCATTTTCCGTACGGAAAACGATTTGCGGCAGGAGATCGCTCCCAGACCCCCGCTGGACCCCCAGGGACTTTTGGCCAGCTTGTGGGGGCCTCCTGACCCCCACAAGACTTGCCAAAGTCCAGCGGGGGTCCGGAACGACCTCCTGCAGTCGAATCGTGTTGGTCTATGGCCGCCACCATTTTGCGGCCGCCATTTTGCAAAATGGCGCCGGCTGAAGACAACACAATTCAATTGCAGGAGCCTGTTCCTGACCGCCGCTGGACCCCCAGGTAATTTAAGGCATTTGGGGGGGATTCGGGAGGTTGGGGGATTTAATTTAAAGGGTCGGGGGTGGGTTTTAGGGGGTTTTAGTGTGCCGGTTTTCCTGCCATTGGTTTAGGGCAAGTAAGTAAGTTCCTGCCCTCCCCCTTCCCCCGATTTACGATTTTTTAACGATAAATCGGGGGAATTGGTATTGTATCGTGGCCCTAACGATTTTTGACGATTTAAAATATATCGGACAATATTTTAAATCATCAAAAAACGATTCACATCCCTAAAACCTATCTGATTAACAAAGGAGGTTTTTGATAAAATAAAAGATAAAAGAACAGCATTTGAGAAATATAAAAGATCCCAAAGGGAGGATCACAAGGAAGAATATCTAGTAAAACTGAGGGAGATGAAGAAAGAAATCAAGAAAGCGAAAAGTCAGTCGGAAGAAAGGATTGCCAAAGAGGTAAAGCGAGGTGACAAAACATTTTTCAGATTCATCAGTGAAAAGAGAAAAGTCCAAAGTGGTATAGTGAAATTGAAAGGTGAAAAAGATCAATGGGTGGAAACAGAAGAAGAAATGGCAGAAATAAAGAAAATCAAACCCGCCTCACACCCGTCTGACACCATTCCCTCCAAATCCCTCCTAACCATCCATAATATGATTGTACCTCCCCTGGCTAACATTTGCAACCTCTCTATTACACTAGGTGAAGTTCCCACTCCCCTTAAACAAGCCATCATTAAACCTGTCCTTAAGAAACCTAAACTCGACCCCACAGAGCTATCCAATTATCACCTTATCTCCAATCTACCTTTTCTAGCAAAAATCCTGGAAAAAGTAGCAAACACTCAACTGAATACCTGGAAAAACATGATATACTTTCCCCATCTCAGTTTGGCTTCTGTAGGCACCACAGTACTGAAACCCTCTTAATTTTGCTTACAAATTCCCTCCTCATGGGGTTTGAATAAAGGACACTCCTACATACTCCGCTATGCTGCTCGATATTTCCTCGGCCTTCGACACCATAAGCCTTAACATTCTTCTCATTCGCCTTAAGGAAAAAGGCATTTCTGATACTCTCCTACTCTGACTCATATCTTTCCTTAAAAACAGGTGGTACAATAATGGCAATATGGAATCCCAAGCACACAACCTAGCCCACGGTGTTCTCCAAGGCTCTACACTTTCCTCTACTCTCTTTAACATATACATACTACCTCTATGCCACCTCCTCTCTGAACTGGGTCTTAAACACTTCATCTATGCGGATGATGTACAAATCATCATCCCCATTACATATTCCATTCACAATAGGGATGTGACTCGGTCTTCGGATGATTGAAAATATCATCGATATTTTCAAAATCGTCAGAAATCGGGGGCTCCCCAAAACGATAGGAAAACCCCATGATATTGATCGTGAGGGTTCCCTTATCATTTTGGGGGAGGGTGGGAAAAACGGCACACAAAAATAACCCCTAAACCCACCCCGACCCTTTAAAAGTAACCCCTTAGATTCCCCCACTCTCCCACCCCCCCCCAAAACCTTTTTACTGGTACCTGGTGGTGCAGTGGGGGTCCCGGGAGCGATCTTCCACGATCTCCCGTTCCGGGCCGTCCTCCGGCGCCCGGGCCATCGGCTGCCACTAATCAAAATGGTGCCGATGGCCCTTTGCCCATACCATGTGACAGGGTATCCGTGCAATTGGCCGGATCCTGTCACATGGTAGGAGCACTGGATGTCCGGCGCCATCTTGTGGTCCTACCATGTGACAGAGGCTGACCAATGGCACCGGTAGCCCCTGTGACATAGTAAGGCAAAGGCTATTGGCGCCATTTTGATTACTGGCAGCCGACAGTCCGAGTGCAGGAGCTCGCTCCCGGACCCCCGCTGGACTTTTGACAAGCCTTGTGGGGGTCAGCAGGGTCCCCCAAGACTTGCCAAAAGCCCCTGGTGGGGCTTTTGGCAAGTCTTGGGGCTATCAGCTGCCAGTAATCAAAATGGCGCCAATAGCCTTTGCCCTTACTATGTCACAGGGGCTACTGGTGCCATTGGTCAGCCCCTGTCACATGGTAGGAGCACAAGATGGCGCTGGCCATCCAGTGCTCCTACCATGTGACAGGATCCGGCCAATGGCACGGATACCCTGTCACATGGTAAGGGCAAATGGCCATTGGCGCCATTTTGATTAGTGCCAGCCGACGGCCTGGGAACGGGAGGACGGCCCGGGAGCGGGAGGATGGCCCGGAGTGGGAAATAGCGGGAGATCGCTCCCGGGACCCCCACTGGACGACCAGGTACCTGCAAAAAGTTTTTGGGGGGGTCGGGGAGGGGGGGTGGAAGCTAAGGGTATTTTTTAAAGGGTTGGGGTGGGTTTTTTGTTTATCGGCTGGGGCGCAGCCGATAAACAAAATGCGATTGGGCCCGATGGAAAAAACCCCACATGTGAATCGGAACCGGAATCCGACCGATTCCGGTTCCGATTCACATCTCTAATACACAATGCCTTCAAAATCTGGGATTCTGCCTTCTCTGCAATCAACACCCTTCTCACTAGCATTAACTTGGCCCTCAACACCGACAAAACTGAAATCTTGATCATAACCCCCCAGTAATCATAACCCCACTTCCCAACCCAGACCTCTTGCCATTCCCTCCACAATCACCCCATCACAATATGTGAGAGACCTTGGAGTCATCATTAATAATCAACTAAACCTAAAAAAATTCATCAACACCACTATAAAAGATTGCTATTTCAGAGTATACACTCTAAAAAAATTAAAACCCCTTTTATATTTCTGTGACTTTCATACGATACTGCAATCATTGATTCTCACAAAAATTGACTACTGTAATGCCCTCCTCCTGGGCCTCCCCAAAAATACTATCCTCCTCCTCCAAATGCTTCAAAATGCTGCAGCACGCATTCTCACCAACACGCGCAAAAATGAACATATCACCCCCATTCTAAAAGAATTACACTGGCTCCCCATTGCCACACAGATTCGTTACAAAGCTTTATCTTTCATACACAAAACCCTACATACACAAGAAATGCACTGGCTCAATGACTATACTTCCACAATCCCAACAGACCAATTAGATCCCAATATTCCGCTACCTTACACACACCAAATCTATACACCTCGCTACAACTAAAGAGTGTGCCCTATCCATAGCTGGGCCAGCAATCTGGAAAGCCATGCCCTCCGACCCTCCGTCAAGAGTTCTGCCCCCAAAAAATTCAAACAAAAACTCTAGACTTGGCTATTTCCTGATCCTCTCTTCCCTGTGTCCCTTCTTACCCTAATAACAATGATGTTTATTGTATACTTTTTCGTAATTTTATGTACCAGTTTTATATAATCCCACCATTGTACAGTATTTATAATACATTTTTTTAAATTATCTCAACATGGAACCTTGTCTACAGATTTTTCTGCACTTTTTCTTCCCCCCCCCCCCCCTTTTTTATAACCTGCGCTCTTTCCTATTTATAATTTCTTCTCACCTTCGCCCCCCTCATCCTCTTTCCTCCTTCCTCCTTCATCTTTCCCCTCCATTCTCACCTGCCCCACCCCTGCTTCACTCCTCCTTTCTCCCCCTTTTTCCTCCTATGCATTTGTAATATAACAGCTGTTTTATTGTTAGGTAATATTGCTTTCTCATTAGCATTTTCAGTTACCAGGTTTTCTTTTCTAGTTTTCTGTAAAACAACTTTTGCTGCTGCTCATGTTTCATGGAAACCGATATGATGTTACCCTAAGAATGTCGGTATAGAAAAACCTTTAAATAAAAAAAATAAATTAATTAAATGAATACTTCAGTTCAGTGTTCACTAAAGAAGACCCCGGAGAAGGACTGTCACTAGTTAACAAGGAACTGGAGGGGAGTGGAATGGATGAAACTCTATTTACAGAAGAGAATGTATGGGAAGAGCTAGGAAAACAAAGTGGACAAAGCCATGGGGCCTGATGAGGTTCATCCTAGGATACTGAGGGAGCTCAGAGATGTGCTGGAGGCTCCACTGCGTGACCTGTTCAATAGACCCCTGGAAACGGGAGTGGTGCCGAGAGACTGTGGAAGAGTGGCGGTGGTCCCTCTTCACAAGAGTGGGAGCAGAGAGGAGGCTGGAAACTACAAGCCGGTTAGCCTCACCTCGGTGGAGGGAAAAGTATTGAAGTCGCTGCTGAAGGAAAGAATAGTGAACTATCTACAAGCAGCATAATTGATGGACCAGAGGCAGCATGGTTTCACCAAAGGAAGGTCCTGTCAAACAAATCTGATTGACTTTTTTGATTGGTTGTCTAAGGAATTGGATCGAGGAAGAGCGCTCGATGTCATCCATTTGGATTTTAGCAAATTTTTTGATATGGTCCCACACAGGAGGCTTGTGAATAAAATGAGAAGCTTGGGAGTGAGTGCCAAGGTGGTGGCCTGGATAGCAAACTGGTTGAAGGACAGAAGACAATGTGTGATGGTAAATGGAACTTACTCGGAAGAGAGAGCATGATGAGCGGAGAGCCGCAAGGGTCGGTGTTGGGACCGGTCCTGTTCAATATCTTTGTGAGCGACATCGTGGATAGGATAGAAGATAAGGTTTGTCTATTTTCGGATGTTACTAAGAGCTGCAACAGAGTGGATATGCCGGAAGGAGTGGAGAGAATGAGATCGGATTTAAGGAAGCTGGAAAATTGGTTGAAGATATGGAAGCTGAGATTCAATGCCAAGAAGTGCAGAGTCATGCATATGGGGTGTGGAAATCTGAAAGAAATGTATTTGATGGGGGGTGAAGAGCTGATGTGCATGGATCAGGAGAGAGACCTTGGGGTGATAGTGTGTAATGATCTGAAGTCAGCAAAACAATGTGACAAGGCAATAGCTAAAGCCAGAAGAATGCTGGGCTGCATAGAGAGAGGAATATCGAGTAAGAAAAGGGAAGTAATTATTCCCTTGTACAGGTCCTTGGTGAGGTCTCACCTGGAGTATTGTGCTCAGTTCTGGAGACCATATCTCCGAAGGGACAGAGACAGGTTGGAGGCAGTCCAGAGAAGGGCAACCAAAAAGGTGTATGGTCTTCATCAAATGACTTATGAGGAGAGATTGAAGAATCTAAATATGTACACCCTGGAGGAAATGAGGAGCAGGGTTGATATGATACATAGACTTTCAGATACTTGAAAGGTTTTAATGATCCAAAGTCAACGACAAATCTTTTCTGTTGGAAAAAAATCAGCAGAACCAGGGGTCACGATTTAAAACTCCAGGGAGGAAGACTCAGAACCAATGTCAGGACGTATTTCTTCACGGAGAGGGTGGTGGATGCCTGGAACACCCTTCCAGAGGAAGCGGTGAAGACCAATACTGTGAAGGATTTCAAAGGGGCGTGGGATAAACACTGTGGATCCATAAATTCTAGAGGATGTGAATGAAGAGAAGAGGCATGGAGGTGGCTTGCAGGAATGATAGCTACTAACTGGAGATTAATTAATTTATTCAATAAACATGCACATGGTTAATGTGACTGCAACATTGCTCTATGCTTCAATGGCAAGTGGAAATGTGGAAAAAAGGATTTGCATTCACAAAAAAGCAGGGGAATAGATTGCTTGTTGGGGCGGTTACTACCC
This sequence comes from Rhinatrema bivittatum, assembly GCF_901001135.1. Taxonomy (NCBI): domain Eukaryota; kingdom Metazoa; phylum Chordata; class Amphibia; order Gymnophiona; family Rhinatrematidae; genus Rhinatrema; species Rhinatrema bivittatum. Next base: position 56,207,981 of record NC_042620.1, on the reverse strand, counting down.
CAACAATATGCCTGATACTTCACTTTCAATGCATATCCAACATAGCTCTCTGCTTCAACGTCAGGGGGGAATGAAGATAAAGAGGATTTGCATTCAGACAACAACCAACAAGGACTGAATTGCATAGTCTGGGTAAACAAATAAGCTTGGGTGTAGCTTGCTTGATATGGCAGTTACTACCCTGAATCAATTAAGCCTGATACTTCACTTGGAAAACATATCCAGTGCATCTCACTGCTTCAACGGAAGGGCAGGGATGAAGAAAAGAGGATTTATATTCAGACAACAACCAACAAGGACTGAATTGCACAGGCTGGGAAAACAAATAAGCGTGGGAGTAGCTTGCTTATTGCGGCGGTTACTACCCCTAACCAATTAAGCTTGACACTTCACTTTGATGCAGCTCCAGCACTGCTCTCTACATCAGTGGAAGGTAATTAGAACCAAAAAGTTACTAATAAGGGCCAAGAGTAACAGATAAGTATGAGAAAAAATAAATGTGAAAGCTTGCTGGGCAGACTGGATGGGCCATTTGGTCTTCTTCTTCCGTCATTTCTATGTTTCTATCCTATCTCTATCCTTTATGAGATACAGTTTCCAAAACTGAACACAGTACTCCAGTATAAGGGTATTATTGTCTCCTTTTACCCTGCTGGTTATTCTTCTTTTATGAAGCATCCCTCTGGTCTTAGCCACCACCTTGTCTCATTGCTTTGTCAATGTAATGCCCCTCACCTCTATTCTGAAGCAGCTACAGCATTGTGCCGCATCTCAGGAACATGGCTGAACATCTTGCTGTTACTGTGACCCTTTTATAGGCCACTGGCTGGACTTCATGTCACATGCACAGGTGACAACATATCCTGCCTTGTATAAAGGGGAGCTCAGTGGGGATGTGAATCGTGTGATCGATCGTCTTAACGATCGAGTTTGGCTGGGGGGGGAGGGAAATCTGATCGTCATGTTTGTTTTTTTAAAAAATCGTTAAAAATCGTAAATCGGGGGAGGGTGGGAAAACCGGCACACCAAAACAACCCTAAAACCCACCCCGACCCTTTAAAACAAATCCCCCATCCTCCCGAACCCCCCCCCCCCAAATGTTTTAAATTACCTGGGGTCCAGTGGGGGGGTCCCGGCATGATCTCCCGTGATCTCCCGCTCTCGGGCCACGGCTGCGTTAATAGAAATGGCGCTGGTGGCCCTTTGCCCTTATCATATGACAGGGCAAAGGTAGCGCTGGCGCCATTTTGGTTCCTGACACCCGACGTCACGAGTGCAGGAGATCGCTCCCGGACCCCCTGGGACTTTTGGCCAGCTTGGGGGGGCCTCCTGACCCCCACAAGACTTGCCAAAAGTCCAGCGGGGGTCCGGGAGCGACCTCCTGCACTCGCGCCGTATTGCCAATATTCAAAATGGCGCCAGCGCTACCTTTGCCCTCACTATGTCATACCACCCGTATGACATAGTGAGGGCAAAATGGCGCCATTTTGAATATTGGCAATACGGCGCGAGTGCAGGAGGTCACTCCCGGACCCCTGCTGGACTTTTTGCAAGTCTTGTGGGGGTCAGGAGGCCCCCCCAAGCTGGCCAAAAGTCCCCTGGGGGTCCAGCGGGGGTCCGGGAGCGATCTCCTGCACTCGTGACATCGGGTGTCAGGAACCAAAATGGCGCCGGCGCTACCTTTGCCCTGTCATATGGTAAGGGCAAAGGGCCACCGGCGCCATTTCTATTAACACAGCCGTGGCCCGAGAGCGGGAGATCGCGGGAGATCGTGCCGGGACCCCCCCCACTGGACCCCAGGTAATTTAAAACATTTTGCGGGGGTTCGGGAGGGTGGGGGATCTGTTTTAAAGGGTCGGGGTGGGTTTTAGGGTTGTTTTGGTGTGCCGGTTTTCCAGCCTTCCCCCCTCCCCCGATTTACGATTTTTTGACGATAAATTGGGGGAATTGTTATTGTATCGCGGCTCTAACAATTTTTGATGATTTAAAATATATCTGACGATTGTTTTAAATCGTCAAAAAACGATTCACATCCCTAGAGCTCAGAGTCACCTTCCAGTGCCTTTGCAACAGGTATCCTGCTCATTCTGCTGCGTTGGTTTCTATAGCATGTTCCTGCTTTGTTCTTGGTTTTGCTCCTGAAGGTTTTCCTGCCTTGTTCCTAGCTTGTTTTTGTGTGATCCTGACCTACCTTGTTTCAGCCTTGTCCTCTCCTGTCTGTTCTGTTGTGTTCTCTCCTTGATCTGATTCCTCATTACATTCACTTCACTTTTCTCTCTGCCTGCCTTGATGTTAGTCTGCACCATGACTCTACTTTTCTCCCTTTCTGCTCCAACCTCAGTTCAGCCACAAACCGTGTGTACGTCTACCTTCCTTGATCTGGCTGGAAAGCTCAACTGGCCGCCAGATCCTCCAGGCTCAACCCAAGGGGAAGGTGACTGGTCAGACAGAAGGTCTAGTTTTGGGGCAGATCAGCTGCTTGCACAAGATAGGCTTTTTTTTAGGATTTTAGGTAGGAAGCTGAAATCCAGAACCTCCATTCTCTGAAATACTTCCTGTTCCACATGCAGGCAGAGCTCCAGAGTTTCAATGCATGGATGAGATGATGGTGCAGGGAAGAGGGATTCGGTATTGTAAGGAACTGGGGAAACTATTGGGGAAAGGGGAGATATGTATCCTTGAAGGATACTAATGAAACAGGAGAGAGAACCTAGCCTAGGGCCAACGGGGGGGGGGGGGGGGGGGGGGGGGGGGGGAAGGGGAAGAGAAAGAGAGAGAGAGAGAGAAGAGAGAGAGAGAGAGACTAGCTCTAAGGCTCTCATACTAGGTAGGTATTTATACCTCTATATGAGGCCCACCTAGCAACTCGAGTTAAGGCTTAGTATTAGTGTAGGGGTTAGGGGCTACTTTGACATTCAGAGTGTGACGTAGAAACAGAACAGTGCACTCTTGTGAAGATTTGATGACCTTCGGAGTGAGGAAACTCACCCAAAGATGAGATTTGTGCAATGTTCTCTCAACCTAACTTGATGGACTCTCTGCCTGGGTAACATCAAGCTAGGTTGAGAGAACATTGCACAAATCTCATCTTTGGGTGAGTTTCCTCACTCCGAAGGTCATCAAATCTTCACAAGAGTGCCCTGTTCTGTTTGTAAATAAATAAGTAAAATCAGTATTAAAACAATTATTGGAAATAAAGGTATGAAGTTGTGTAATAGGGCATTTGATATCTGGGATTACTTGGAAATCATTTCTACAACTTCGGGATGATTTGGGGGTCTCTAACTCTGAGTATTTTAGTTGGTTACAGTTAAAACATTCTTTTACCTCAGCTAAAATAGATTTACAGAAGCTCTTAGATAACTTGGATGTGCAACAACTCAGGTTTTATAAAGTTCTTAAAACTGTTACGGTGTCTAGGTATGCAGATACAGAAAGAGTCTGGGAAAAAGATCTTGATATGAAATTGGATTTTGTAGGAACTACGGTGTGATCAGTGGACCCCTAGCCTAAATTGGGGTTGACGCTACCTGAGAGGGTAAACCCCACAGGTCCCCAACATCAGGAGGCTAGGCCGGAGGAAGTCAGGGGCCAACAGGAGCTTCGCCAATACCAGTCCACGTTCCCCGCAGGTTGAGCCCTTGGATGCCGGGACCGGCTGGACTTAGATGGACCCCTGAGGTGTGGTATTGATGCCAGGTCCAAAGCTTGGAGCAGGAACGAGATTGGAGTCAGATGGCTGGCAGGCAAGAGAAGACAGGCAGAGTTCAGGTGCCTGCAGCAGGAGAAGGCTGGCCAGGGATGGCCAAGAAACCACAATCCCGCCAAAGGGTAGATAAGCAGAGTGAGATCCAGTCCAAGGTTCAGAGGCAAGCAGCAGATGAGCAGAGTGAGGTCTGGTCCAAGGTTCAGAGCCAGGCGATCCATCCAAAGAGATTCCAGGAAGAAGGGTGCAAGGCCTGGTCCTGTAGCGGGAGTCAGGTACTGGAACAGGAGTCCTTCTAGGAGAAGTGCAGGATCCCGAGAGAAGCAACGCAGGAGACTCATTGCCAAGCTGTTTGGGTACAGCCTGAGGGAGCCTAAATAGTCCCGCGCTGATGATGTCATCCTCCGGGGCAGTCCCAGGTTTCCCGCCGAAGGCCCTTTAAATAGCTGCCTGTACCACATACGCGGGCCTAGGAGGAACCCTGGGAGAGACCGGAAGCTAGCAACGTCTCATGCGCTGGCAAGGCTGAGGAGGTCCTGGCGATGGCGGCTGCAAGTGGAGTATAATCAGAAAGGCAGGCTGTGGCAGCTGACGTCCCAGGCAATGCTCGGAAATGTAGCTGGATAGAAGGAACCGGCATGGGGGGTTCCGCGGGCGGTGAGTGCAACAGATTTAAAATGATGGGCAAATCTATTCATATTTCATCATCTTTGATCATTTAATCTTTATTTTTCATTGCCCATAGGGTTAAATGTTGGTTATGTAAGTTAGAAGTGGGTTTTTTGTCCAAAATGCTTTAGTTTTGTTCCAACTTATCTTTATTTTGGGGAAGGGTATGGGATCGTATTTGTAATATTATTCATTTTCAAAAGCCTTTATCTTACAAAATTGTTATCTGGAAATGTCTGGCTCTGCAATCATTGTTTAATGCTGAAAAGAAGATACTGGATTTTCTATTGTCAATTGCTTTCAAGATGATTCTACTCCATTGGAAGAATAATACAGGGTTGGACTTTGTAATGTAGTGGGAAGCTGTCTGTCAGTAAGCTAAGTACAAACTTGCTGTGGCAGACAAGAAAGGTACAGTGCTTACAAGTCATAGGATGCAGGATCCTGTACTGTGCTTCTCATTGTTTTGAATATATATATATATATATTAATTGCATTCTACTCTGATTGGTCATGAATAATGTTAGCCTACTCATTTATGTTTTATTTACTTTACTTTCTTGTATTACTTAGAATTCACTAAATAAATCTGAATTTAAAAAAAAATGTGCTGCTTGCTCATATGAGATAAAACACAGTTCAAAAGTCCTTATCATTACTAATTCTAGGGCAGCACTGATGGACCCCCATAGGAAAGACTGCCCCTACTAAAAGAAAATTTCTGTGCTTGCATGTACTTCTACTGAAAGAATCTTACTTAAGCAAGTACCTTCTCTACTCAAGGCTTACTTTCTTTTTGCTGTATTCACACATTGAAATAATCAATAATCCTCCCTACTGTGCTATGGTTTGCTCATTCCAAAAGGGACAGGGTTTAATGGCAATCATTTTATTATGATTTCCAAAATTCAAATGTGATTTTATAACTGCATGACAGGAAAGTAGTCAAAATGTATTGTGGTGTTCTTTAGGCTACTACTGATTACTGAATGACAAATGTGTGTTTCTACTGAGGCAAAATTGGGTGAAGGAAGGAAAAGAGTGGCCCCAGGGAGCTTGTGATTGAACTGTTTTATCAGAAGGTTATTTTTAGTTTTAGCACTTGTTGAGTGTTGGCTAGCTGATTGGTTTGCAGTAGCATTTCATGCTTTAATTTGGTTTAAAGGTCTTCTTGTTCACTTTAAGGGCTTGTTATCCAAGCACAGGTTTTCCAATTAGTTAGAATGCTGTAGAGACTGCAAAACCAGTAAAAAACTAAACTTTACAGCCATGAAAGGCACGTGCTGTAGGTTTAGCACACATTATTTTCAGTAAAAAAAAGTTAATCTCTTCTGATCTATGTAGCATTTTCTGCTTCTGTAATCTAAATATTACACTTTACATTAAAATGTTCCCATACACACTCTGTTACGTGCCTCGCCCGTGGCCATCCCACACACAGGACCGCTCACCTGCATAGTTCCTCGGCGTGTCCCAGGGCAACCTCCCTCGCGGTAGTTGCTAGCCCAGCTAGACCCCACCGTCCTGTGGCGACAGTCGCCGGGCCTTCCCCTGCACACCAGGCCTCACACTGAGGTTCGGCTTCTCCTGCCATGCTAGCCATGCCCCTACGCACATGCATGGACCGCCTAGACACTTGTAGGCCCAAGGGCAGGTCTTGGTTCTGCATCGCGCCCTGATTGATCTAACAATATAAGGAAGTTCCTGCCTCCACTTCCTTGCCTTGGCAGTCAGGTCAGCTTGTTTGCTAGATTGTCTCTGCGCTTGTTCCTGCTTGTTCCTAGTCTCGCTCCAGGATCCTTATGTTTCAGTTCTGTTCCTGACTTCTTCCTTCATCCATGTTCCAGAGTCCTGCCTGTTCCTGTGTTTGTCTGTCTGTCTACCCAGGTTGTACTCTCGGACTGTCTTTCTGGTACTGACCTCGACTTGCTCCTGACCTGCCTGCCTGCCGCCTGACTATGACCTCAGCTAGTTCTTGACTTGCCTGCCTCAAGACCTCAGCTTGCCTCTGACTATGTCTGACCTCCGGTATCTGACCCTTGCTTCGTTGACTACTCCTCGGACTGACCTATGGACATTGACCTTTCGCCTGTCTGACCTCGTCTCCAGATTCTGGCTCTATTCCTCGCCTTGTCATCACCAACTCTGTTCTGGTTCTCCCTGCTACAACTCGAATCTGACCCCGCTCTTTCTGTGTCTGTGGGCATGCCGGACTTCCATAGTCCCAGGAGACCCTGTGAGGCCCACCTAAGTCCAAGCGGCCAGGGTTCCTACAGGTTCCTCCCGGGGGGACCTCGAGCTTCCAGTGGTGAAGCTCTTCACAGCCTCTGTCTCCTCCAGTGCTCCACCCCCTGGGGCCAGTTACCTCCTGTTCCCTTTCAGGAGCCATTCCATCCTTGCCCCAGGACAAGGATCCATCCCCGAGCGCAACAGGTTGCCAAGGCCATGGACTCGGCGGAATCTCCCACCTCCAGGGCCCTACCAGGACTGGCCGCCACGGTAAAGCAACATCATCAAGCTTTAGAGACACTGGCCTCTTCGGTGGAAGAACTGCATTCTCAATTGCAAGATACAGCAATGGCCAATCCTGTGGGCCTCTCAGCCACAATGCTTCCCAAAGCAACTTTGGAACTTCCTGCACCCCCCAGGTACAATGGGGATCCACACTCCTGTTGTGGCTTCCTTAATCAGTGCTTTATGCAGTTTGCAGTGCAACCCTCATTGTTTTTGAAGGAGATTACCAAAGTCACCTTCATTCTGTCCCAGTTGGAAGGGAAGGCTCTGGCATGGGCCTCTTCCTTATGGGAATGTTCTGACCCCATTCTCTCCAAGCTATCTAACTTCATTACTCTGTTCAAGCAGACCTTCAGAGACCCAGGTTGTATGGCTGTTGCCAGTCATAGTTTACTCCACCTCAGTCAAGGGTCAAGGAACCTCTTCGAATATATAGTAGAGTTTCAGACCTTGGCCACAGAACTTGGGTGGCAAGAAGATTGTCTGCAAGCCATCTTCCTAGATGGACTCTCTAAAGGATGAGCTCGCTGTCCATGAGACTTCCACGTCTCTAGAAGACTTGATCTCTCTTGCTGGCAGGATTGACCACCTCCGGCAAAGATGCCTAGAAGTAAGGGTTCCACGCCTTCCTGCCTCACGTCCCACAAGTGCAGTGAAAGTTCCGGTGTTACCACCTTCCTCCACCGTGGAACCCATGGAGGTGAATCGCAGGTGATTATCCCCGACCGAAAATCTCCGTTGGAGAAAGGAGGTGCTCTGCCTTTACTGTGGCACTTCTGGACATCGTCTGCAGTGTTGCCCCGTCCATCCGGGAAACTGCAAAACCTAAGCCCGGCGGGGGTCCCAAGCTTGGGCGCGACTGTTTCAGGCCTTCAACTCTTGCTTCCTGTAACCTTGGGCATTAAGGCCCACACCTTCATGACCACTGCTGTCATCGATACCGGAGCGAGCAGTAGCTTCATTACAGACAACATTGTCAAGCTTCTGAAAATACCTCTTCAACCCCTCGAGGTGAGTCTTTGTATCGCTTTCATCCAGGGGAACCATCTTCCAGGTCTCATTACTCACCAGACAGTGGAAATCCATCTCACTGTGTGTACTCTTCATCAGGAAGAAACATCCTTCTATGTCCTAAAACGCTCTACCCATCCAGTGATCCTGGTGCTTCCCTGGCTCCAGGCCCACGAACCGCAGTTTGATTGGCAGTCCCTGCAATTGGTGCAGTGGGGGTCCCAAATGCCACAAGACTTGTCTGCATCCAGTATCCCCCGTGATACCTGTCTTGAAATCGGTTACATTTCTAGGTTTGCCTCCACAGAACTCTGACTTCAGTGACATATTCTCTAAGCAGAAAGCGGATACCTTACTCCCATTACGCAAGTTCAACTGTCCTATTGAACTCCTGCCGGGCACCACGCCTCCCAAAAGCAGAACCTACCCGTTGTTTCAGCCTGAAACCCAGGTCATGTCGGAATATATTAAAGAGAATCTTGAAAAGGGCTTAATTCATCCATTTGATTCCCCCACAGGAGCTGGGTTCTTCTTTGTGAAGAAAAAGTACGGTGGACTCCATCCCTGTATTGATTACAGGGGTCTCAACGCAATAACCCGTAAGGATCGTTACCCATTACCTCTTATCAGCAAATTGTTTGATCGCATTATAGTGGAATGAATCTTCTCCAAACTAGATCTGAGAGGTGCGTACAATTTGGTATGCATTCAATCCGATGATATCTGGAAGACGGTGTTTAATACCAGAGTCGGCCACTATGAATACGTGGTAATATCTTTTAGGCTATATAACACCCCAGCCAACATTCAGCGCCTCATGAATGAAATCTTCCGATATATACAATTTTGTAGTCGTCTACCTTGATGACATCCTGATTTTTTCTAAGGATATAGAGTCACATCGTGAACACGTCCACATTGTTTGCCAACGTCTGAGGGAGAATCACCTGTATATAAAGCTAGAAAAATGCTTGTTTGAGCGGAACCGCTTATCCTTTTTGGGATTCATCAACTCTGATTGTGGATTCTCGATGGACCCAGAGAGGCTTCAGGGAATCCGTGACTGGCCTCAGCCAATAGGCCTCCGGCCATTATAATGCTTCCTAGGATTCACTAATTATTACCAGAGCTTCATTGCGAACTACTCTTTGATAGTTGCCCCACTCATTGCTATGACTAGGAAGGGGGCCAACACCGAGTTTGGATGCCTAAAGCAATTGCTGCCTTTCAAAGAATTAAAAAGGCCTTCAGCTCTGGTCCCTGTCTCTTCCACCTCGATCCCAGATGTCCATTTATTGTGGAGGTCAATGCCTCAGCGGTTGGCGCCGGTGCCGTCCTGAATCAACATTCTCCTACAGGCAAGCTATTACCCTGCTCGTTTTACTCTCATAAGTTTTCTCCCACAGAGCAATGTTACACCGTTGGCGACCGCAAACTTCTTGCAATCAAATTTTCGCTTCAGGAGTGGCGCCCCTGGTTGGAAGAGGTGCAACATAAGTTTACCATCTTCACGGACCACAAGAACCTCGAACATCTCAAAGAAACTCAACTTGTGAATCCCCATCAGGCCCGGTGGGCTTTGTTCTTCGAGAGGTTTAATGTCAACCTTTGTTTCCATCCTAGTTCTAAGAACTTGAGCGCTGATGCACTCTCCAGATCCTTTGAGCCAGAGGACATTCCAGAGGTCCCCAGCTTCATCATTGACCATGCTTGTATTTCCCTGGCTGCGACTACCACAGTCCCAGTTGGGAAGACCGTCGTTCCTCGCCAGTTACATGAATGTGTTTTAAGGTGGGCTTACGATTCCAAACTGGCAGGCTACCCTGGTCATGCTCAGACCTTGGAGATGCTGAGAAGGCATTATTGATGACCTACTATGATACAAGACACCCAAAACTATGTGGACTCATGTCCCACTTGTGCTCAGCAAAAACCACCTATGGGGAAGCCTTGGGGCTTGCTTCAGCCTCTCCCAGCTCCTACTGAATCATGGTCCAGCATTTCTACAGATTGTATCACGGATCTGCCTGCTTCCCAGAATAGCACAGTGATATGGGTTGTCATTGACCGCTTCTTGAAAATGGGACACTTTATCCCTCTGCCGGGTCTTCCTTCAGCCCCGGAACTTGCCAGACTTTTTCTGAAGAATATCTTTCGTCTTCATGGACTCCTCAAGAAGATTGTATCCGACCAGGGACCACAGTTTGCCACCAAGTATTGGCGTTCCTTGTGCCAAAAGTTCAATATTACCCTGAATTATACATCGGCCTACCATCCTCAGGCTAATGGGCAGGCTGAGAGGACCAATCAGACCTTGAAGACATTTCTACGTTCCTATGTTAATGATCAGCAAGACAATTGGTCAGAGCTCTTCCCCTGGGCCGAGCTGTTGCACAACACTCATGTCGCAGCAGCTACTGACACATCTCCATTTGCAGTAGTCTTCGGATGGCAGCCCTGATTGCCTCTTCCTGTACCTTTGGTGGTTCCGTCTCCAGCGGCTCAATCCATTACGGATGTGAATCATTTTTCTAACGAATTTAAATATTGTACGATATTTCTAAATTCATTAATATATTGGGTAAAAAAAGAAACGATCACTTCCCCCCTCCCAAGTTTTTGTAAAAATCGTTTTTTGGGTTAGTGCCTGCTAACAAAAAAATGTTTATTTTTCTTATTTTATGTTACTTTTTGCTATTTTTGTTAGTATGCGCTAACATGAGTTAGCAGGCACTAACCCAAAAAATGATTTTTTTCACTAAAAAAAAATGGGGATCCGTGGGAAAACGAGATTTTCCCGTGACCAGATGAACCCGAAAGCAGGAACGATCAGGCACCTGATTCACATCCCTACAATTCAAGGCTCAAACCATTTTCCACGTGTGGACCTGAGTAAAGGAGTGACTGGCGCAAGCTGCGGAACGTGCCAAACGCACCTCTGATCTTCGTAGAAGACCTGCTCCACTCTTTCGTCCTGGCCAGAAAGTATGGTTGAGTGCTCGACACATTCGCCTAAGGCTACCTTCTCATCATCTGTCTCCCAAATACATAGGACCGTTTCCGGTAATCAGAAGAGTGGGAGCTGTTTCGTATCAACTCCAGTTATCTCGTTCATTGGGTATCCACAACACGTTTCACGTGACCATGTTGAAGCCATTGGTTCTCTCCTGGCCTTCTCGAAAAGACCCTCCTGCTCCACATGTCTCTGTAGAATGAGACACGTCTGTTCAGGTAAGAGAGGTCCTCGACATCCGGCGATGCCGAGGCAAGTGAGAATATCTCTTAGCCTGGGAGGGCTATGGGGCCAAGGAGAATTCGTGAGAAGCATCCCAAAACATCCTTGATATGGATCTTCTGAAGACCTTTCATAGAATGTACCCCGAGAAACCACAGCCGCGTAGGGGGAGGCTTAGAAGGGGGGGGTACTGTTACGTGCCCCTTCCGCGGCTGTCCTGCGCACGAGACCACTTACCTGCATAGTTCCTCAGCGGGTCCCGGGACGACCTCCATCGCGGTAGTTGCTAGCCCAGCTAGGCCCCGGCGTCCCGAGGCGGTGGTCGCTGGGCCTTCCTCTGCACGTCAGGCCTCACGCTGAGGTTCGGCATCTCCTGCCATGCTAGCCACGCCCCTATGATCACGCACATGCAGACACCTGTAGGCCTGAGAGCGGGTCTTGGTTCCGCAGCACGCCCTGATTGATCTAACAACATAAGGAAGTTCCTACCTCCACTTCCTTGTCTTGGCAATCGGGTCAGCTTGTATGCTAGATTGTCTCTGCGCTTGTTCCTGCTTTTTTCTAGTCTCGTTCCAGGATCCTTCTGTTCCAGTTCCGTTCCTGACTTGTTCCTGCATCCATGTTCCTTTGCCTGCCTGTTCCTGTGTTCGTCTGTCTGTCTACCCTGGTAGTACCCATGCTCTGACTTTCTGGTACTGACCTGAGCTTGCTCCTGACCTGCCTGCCTGCCTGCTGCCTGCCTACGACCTCTGCTAGTTCATGACCTACCTGCCTGTTTGCCGCCTGTCTACGACCTCAGCTAGTTCCTGACTTGCCTGTCTGTCTGCCGCCTGCCTCACGACCTCAGCTTGCTCCAGACCTGCTCGCCTGCCTGCCACCTGCCTCAAGACCTCTGTTTGCCTCTGACTACATCTGACCTCTGATATCTGACTTTTGCTTCGTTGACTACTCCTCAGACTGACCTATGGACATTGACCTTTCACCTGCCTGACCTCGTCTCCAGATTCTGACTCTGTTCCTCGCCTTGTCATCACCAACTCTGTTCTGGTTGTCCCTGCTCCAGCTCGAACCTGACCATGCTCCTTCTGTGACTGTGGGTATGCCGGACTTCCATACTCCCAGGAGACCCCATGAAGCCCACCTAAGTCCAAGTGGCCCAGGTCCCTATGGGCTCCTCCCGGGCGGACCTCGGGCTTCCAGTGGTAAAGCTCTACTTAGCCTCTGTCTCCTCCAGTGCTCCGCCCCCAAGGGCCAGTTATCTCCTCTTCCCTTTCATGAGCCATTCCATCCTTGCCCCAGGACAAGGGTCCACCCCCGAGTGCAACACACTCAATGAACAGGTATATTGTACTGCATCACAGCAAGCATAAGAAGATATGATCTTCAGTCTAACAATGCAAAGAATAGAAAAAAAAATATTGAAACTTGAATGCACTTATTTTTTTTGTTAATTCTTTTACAATAAAGGAAGATTTATTTATATTCATGTAATTTAACTTGAAATTTACTAAACCTTTTTGAAATAACTGTCATTTCACTTTTTTCTTAATCTTTCCCTTTACCCAGTATGACTATGTCTACCTGCTTAAACATTCATAAACTGACAAGTACAAATAATCCTTTTAAATAAGACACTGCAGAAGTTTGTGCCAATACAAAGTAAGGATTGTATTTTGGCTTATGATGCAGTTACTTGAACATGAAATGAAATTGGAAACCACACGCTTTCTCTGTGCTCTGATTTTCTCATCTATAAGGAAATTAATTGAAATACTCACCAAGATAATGGTGGAGGTTTTTTTTTAGGAGCAGAACAAGGCTCCATTTTAAAGTCTTTTTCTATGGCTAAAGTGGCTTTTTTGGATATATTGATCAAAAAACAGGGGGACTCGTTCACTACTTCCCTATATAGGAAGCCTACAGATAGGAATCATTATTTAAGGTATTCCAGTTTTCATCCTCAAAGGTTAAAGGATGGCCTTCCTATATCCCAATTCCTTAGATTACGTAGGATCTGTTCATCTGTGGAGGATTTTAAAGCACATGCTTCAGTTCTCTCTGCAAGATTTGCGCAAAAAGGCTATCCCCGTGGAGTGATTAAAAAGGCATATAAGAGGGCTCAGTTTGCAAATAGAGATCTGTTGTTACAGTATCAGCAACGTCCTTACAATCAAGAACTTACCTGTACTTTGAAATATTCACGCTATGCAACTGAAGTGGTTAACATCGTGCGAGAACATTGGAGAGTTCTAACGTTGCATACTGTGTTTCAAACGAGCCCAAGATTTGCCTTTTTCAGGGGACAGAACATTAGGGATCGGGTTGTCCATTCCCGATTCTCATCACATAAGATTTCGTTTCCTTCTGGAGGACATCAAGCCTGTGGCACTTGTGATATGTGTGGGCAAACCATCGCGGGTGAACAATGGCAGGCGCCCCATTCGGGGATGGTGATTCGACATGATAGACGGACCTCGTGTGATACGATGGGAGTTGTGTATGTGATACAATGTCCTTGCAGTCTTGTTTATGTCGGTCGGACGAAGAGAAAGATCCGCACCCGCCTGATCGAACACAGGAGTTGCATTAAGACATCCAAACTTGCAGCCCCCCTAGTACAACACTGCATCAATCATCATCACCAGTTTACTGACTTGAGATGGTCCATTTTGGAACAAGTGGATCCAAATCCAAGAGGAGGAGACATACAGTTGTCATTAAATCGACGGGAACATTTTTGGATTTTTCACTTGAATACTGTGGACCCAAATGGTTTAAATGAGAGAATCAATTGGTACTCTCTCATTTGATTGTTTTTCAATATTATCAAATTTTGGTATCTGGACAAAAATGTTTCTATCCGTTTGGATATTGAACTAGACTGTGGTTGTTGAATAAGCCTTTAAGTTCTGTGTCTAATGAATGATGCAGGGGACTGTGATTACGAATGATTTCTAAAAAATTGTTTTACAGTATTTATCCAGTGAGGACGTGATGTATATCTAGTGTTTACAAGCATGGGCTGCTGTGATTTACTTTGCGATCCATTATGAATACGAGTGCAGAGAATCTAATTGTGTTCTACTATATTATGCAAGATTGAAAGCGCTTTTTTTCAAAGATGGAATAGTAAACATCTCATACCGGAAGAGGAGGGCCAAACGCTGGGAGTGTTGAGAGGATGTGATAGAGAACTAATGTCCTTCCCTGTCGAGGGGAGGTACCCCAGCGTTGGCAACATTGAGAGGACGTGTTAGAGAACCACCATTCATTGACCGGAAAGGGAGGTATTAGGCGCTGACATTGTATAAATAGTTTCCGGTTGTCGCCATTTCTTAAACTCAGCGGGGTGAAATGCAGCCCGCGTTGACAAACAGGATAGGCACGGAGTAAATTCGCCGAAAGAAGAAGATGTTTTCTACCACCTGAATTGGCTTTTTGAATATTTTCCCCTGAAGCAGGACAGAAGTCCGAAACATGGCCATGTCGGGTTTGGGTTCCGAGTGCGGATAAGTATCCGTTTTTTTATTCTCGATTGCAATTGTTTAAAAAATTTTTGAAAAATCAACAAAAAATTATATTTGATTAAAGGTTTAGTGACCCCTATGCAAAACGAGCAGTACTGACAATGTCTGCCCGTGAATAGAGGGTCATACATAAGTAGTTTGGCGTATTAGGTGCTATTTAAAATTTAGTACCAGGACACTTGTTGTTTTTGTAAAGTTTGTTGAAGCCAGGGCCTTTGAGTTACAGATGGTTTAATTACAATGTGGTGCACAGTGAACTTTGTTTATCGCAAATGTTATTTATGGCTAAGGAAGAAAACATTTACCTCATCACTCGTTTGAAAAGAACTCCCAGATTATGTCACTCAGCAAAGTCTAAGGGTCTACACTACTTCAACCACCTAATGTTGGATTTTCAGGGACCAAAGAGGTTACTGGAGGAAACAGAACTAAAACGTTATAAATGGTGATATTTTAAAGCATGTTTGTAATGCATATTAATTTCCAGAGTGAATACAGGATTTACTAAAAGGCATTAAGCTCATAGTAAATCCTGAATATGTTGTAACGATTCTGGTAGCATGCGTTACCACAGCTGGTAACATCTTTATTATCAGTGGTGATAACGTACCCATTACCATGGTGACTTGGTCATGATACTAAATGAGGCAGCTGGTCCTAAGTGTTAACCCTCCCAAATGTACCACTCCTTTCCCCCACAACAGATTCCACTTTATCTAGTAGCAACCTTCCAGCAGATACTCTGTCATAGCAAACCATACCTTTTTTTCCCCATCCCGTAATTAAAATCCAACTGATTTGAATAGTGAAAAAGATGGTAATAAGACCCCTCTCTCCCCATCTTGAACCCCCTTCTAAGCCCTCCCATTCTCCTCCCTTATTGAAAGTGGTCATACAGGATCTCAAGGGCAGTACCAATGCCAAACCTACCCTGCCAGTGCCAAAATTCAAAATAGCAGCAACAGAACCGAGGCTTTCCTTTGCCCTGCATGTTTATATCATATCCCCCCTTTCCTGCTTTCCACCCAACAAGTACTTTTGAGTGTCTTAAGCCTCTCTTTGAAGTGTTTGTGTTCCAGGATTGTTGTTTTTTTTAACATTTTAGTAGTAGTTCTCTGAACAACTTCCATCCTCCCAATGTATTTATGAAGGTTTGGACTCCATATCTGAACACAGTACTCAATATGGTGATTTAGTAGTAATCTATTCAAGGGACAGAGTCAAAACATATCCTGAGTTATAGAAACATATAGAAACATGATGGCAGAAAAAGACTGTATGGCCCATCGATCCAATTAATTTAGCATTATAATTCTCATCACTTTCTTAGAGAACTCGTCTATTTATACCATGCTTTCTTGAATTCAGATACTGTTTTTGTCCCCAGCATTTCCACTAGGAGGCTGTTTCACATATCTACCACCATCTCTGTAAAGAAACATTTCCTTAGATTACCCCTGAGTCTGCTCCCTTTCAACTTCATCTCATGAGCTTCCTTTGCATTGAAAAATGCTCTCCTCCTCTGTATGGAAACCTTTGAGATATTTGAATGTCTCTATCATATCTCTTCTATCTCACCTTTACTCTAGAGTATATGGGGTAGTTATTGAGAGGCCAGCCAACTAAGGGGGTCATTTTCTATTGGTATCGCACGTGAAATGGAACCTTTTGCACGTGGAAAGTCCCATTTTGCGTGTGATAGCTTGATAGGGACGGAGCTGGGGCAGAGTCGGGACCAGAAGAAGAGGAGTCGTGGTGACGTCAGGGCGGACATGGCAGTAACTTTGCTAGCAGCGATAAGGTAAGACCCGTTATCGCCGCCAGTAGCGCGCCCAATAGCACCATCTTTCATGGTGGCGCTATTGGGTGCGAAAGCCGGCAGCGATAACACTGCGGTGGTGCGATCGCTGCCAGATTTCGCAGGTCTGTCCCCCACTTCGCCTCCTCGCCCCCTTTACCACGGGATTCACAAACCTGTACGATATTAGAAAATCCAGGCCTAAGTAACTTAGCCAGATATCACTTATCCAGCCAAGTTACAAGGACATTCAGCGGCATAGCTATGCTGCTGAATATCTGTATTCAAATGGGATTTAGCCAGATAAGTGTTATGCAGCTAAGTCTAGACATGCTCAATAGCAGTTCTAGAATTAGACACATAACTTATGTGGCTAAGTCCCAATATTGCTACTTAGCCAAATAAGTTATCTGGCTAAGTAGTGCCACCCTGATCCATCCACTGCCCACCCATTTTTTATCCAGGTAACTAGATAGCCAGATGACTAATAAGGCTATCTAGTGGTCGCTGAACTTGAGTGGATATTCAGCAGCTGCTAGATAGCAGGAGAAGTCCTACTTATCCAGCTATTTCCCAGTTGAATATTGAACCCTACATGTTTAGATTTTTAAGTCTATCCCCATAAGCTTTAGAATGAAGACCACTGATCAATTTAGTAGCCACCCTCTGGACTGACTCATCCTGCTTATATCCTTTTGGAGGTGCAATCCCCAGAGTTGTACTCAATATTCCAAGTGAAGTCTCACCAGGGACTTATACATGGGTAATATCACCTCTCTTTTTCTGCTGACCATTCCTCTACATATGAGTTAATAAAATGTATCTATACTTCTTGATGTTTAATGTCAAATACAAATATAATTTAACTGGACCTAAGCAGGAGATTTTTAAAAAGTGGGAGTATAGGCATAATTAAAGATAGATAATTGTTATTCCCCAAAATGTTAAAATAATAATAATAATAATAATAATAATATAATAATAATAAAGTATTAGAACCAAGAAGAAATGATATTTAGAAATAAAACCAAAAGAAGCAGCAACGGAGCCCAGATGTATTTGTAGTCTCTGACTAGGTTTATTGTTTTAAAGTAACAGCTATTATTCTGCTGTCTTATTTGGATCTAAAGGTTAAACAGCTGGCAAAGAAACTTTACACTGTAATATATTCCCTTTGCTCCAAAACTAGTTTTAGATAGAACATGTAAGATCTATAGAAAAATACATTTTGAGCAAAGGGATTTGATTTTTATTTTGAATGTGCATCCTAGAAAGACTAGGGGGCACTCCATGAAGTTAGCATGGGGCACATTTAAAATTAATTGGAGAAAGTTCTTTTTTACTCAATGCACAATTAAAATCTGGAATTTGTTGCCAGAGGATGTGGTTAGTGCAGTTAGTATAGCTGTGTTTAAAAAAGGATTGGATACGTTCTTGGAGGAGAAGTCCATTACCTGCTATTAAGTTCACTTAGGGGCGGATTTTCAGAGCCCTGCTCGCCTAAATCCGCCCGGATTTGGGCGGATTTAGGCGAGCAGGGCCCTGCGCGCCGGTGAGCCTATTTTACATAGGCCTACTGGCGCGCGCAGAGCCCCGGGACTCACGTAAGTCCCGGGGTTCTCCGAGGGGGCGTGTTGGGGGCGTGTCGGGGGGCGGGCCCGGTCGTCGCGGCGTTTAGGGGGCATGTCGGCAGCGTTTTGGGGGCGGGTACGGGGGCGTGGCTACGGCCCGGGGCGGTCCGGGGGCGTAGCCGCGCCCTCCGTACCCGCCCCCAGGTTGCGGCCTGGCGCACAAGAGGCCGACTGGCGCGCGGGGATTTACGCCTCCCTCCGGGAGGCGTAAATCCCCCGACAAAGGTAAGGGGGGGGCTTAGACAGGGCCGGGTGGGTGGGTTAGGTAGGGGAAGGGAGGGGAAGGTGAGGGTCGGGCAAAAGGAAGTTCCCTCCGAGGCCACTCCGATTTCGGAGTGGCCTCGGAGGGAACGGGGGTAGGCTGCGCGGCTCGGTGCGCGCCGGCTATACAAAATCAATAGCCTTGCGCGCGCCGATCCAGGTATTTAGCAGATACGCGCGGCTCCGCGCGTATCTACTAAAATCCAGCGTACTTTTGTTTGCGCCTGGAGCGCCAACAAAAGTAGGCCTATTCGCGGAGTATGAAAATCTACCCCTTAGAGAATAGCCACTGCCATTAGCAATGGTAACATGGAATAGACTTAGTTTTTGTGTACTTGCCAGGTTCTTATCGCCTGTATTGGCCACTGTTGGAAACAGGATGCTGGGCTTGATGGACCCTTGGTCTGACCCAGTATGGCATTTTCTTATGTTCTTCCTTCTTTTATAAGACAATACCCAAGTATTCTTCTTACCTTGGTTTTAAATATGTCTCTGGTTGGCAACAAGCAATAAACAATCGTCATTCAAGTAAAAAGAATACATAATACAGGAAGAGAAATTTTAGGCAATTTATTCTTTACAAACCACTTCCAGATTCCAGTCATCAAATACATTTGAATACAAAGAATATTTTTTTTTACAAATTCTGGTTCCATATGAACAGCTGTCTGAGAATGAGAGTAGTATGAATTCTCAAGAGACTGGAACGTCACTCGGGATGTATTTCTAGTTTATTACATCCACTAGTTACAGTATTTCTCTGTTCAAATGTTCTGCAAAGTATACATTGAAACACTCCAAGGGAAATAGAGGCTGCACAAATATTCTGCACTATGATGCCCAGGAGGAGAACTTTGAAAATCTGGAAAAACAAAATTTTAATTTTCAGCACATCCATTGGGTTTTGAGGTATGCCTCTCGTTTCCTTGTATCCTGTGGAGACCTTTTAAAAGCTACAAGAAAATGTGCTTCAGGTAAGAAAAAAAAACAAAAAACTACCTGCACTGTAAAATGAAGAGCTTGTAAGTGGTGGTTTAGAACTCATGTAATAGTAAAAAAAAAAAAAAAGAAGTGCATTTTTTTTCTTGTCTCAAAGATGCAATTTACTAAGATGTTATACTCACTTGGAGGCTATAACATTTTCCATCTTCTAATATGTATTGCCACAATTTCTTCCATAATTGGATAAAAAATGCTAGGGTTGTACATTTGCTCTAAACTGAAATATTATACTACTGCTGTAGAATAAAAATAAATTAAAAATAGTACTCATAAAACACCAACCACAAACATAGTCTATGCCCTGATTAAAATATTTTAAAGACGTAGATGTAATCAGGAGCAGAGGATCAGTTGCCCAGGATACAAAGCCCTTCGGGGTAGAAAAATGACTGAAATGCAAGCACAGAACAGAAGCAGAGGAAAAGCCAGGATGAGTGCCGCTCTCTTTCTACCATCTAAGTTGGGAGGGGAGGGCAAAGTGGAAAGAGTACGGGAGAGTAAATTAAAGGAAGTAGGAGAAAGAGGAGCAAGGATTGGGGTTGGTGGTGGCGGAGATAGAGGTGGTAGTCATCTGAGGCACAATATACTTGCCTGCCCTGGGTACTAAAATGTCTAGTTACAACTCTGGATACCAATAACTCCAAGAATATTTGTCTGATCACAAAATAGTAAAAGAAAGCAAGGGGTATACGTCATACTTGGCTACCCCCTAGCATGTATTTATGAGGTTCCTGAATAATATCAGCATTTAATATCATTAACATTTTTCAATTCATCACAATTAAAAACAGCTGTGAGAGCTGCAGCTATAAGTCCACCTAATCATCAGACCCAATGGGTAAATGCCTCTCATTACAGGTGATACATTCCCATAAAAAGAAATCAGGTTCTAAGTTATATGAAACCCTGAATTTATTGCACATATTTTATTTAACATATAAAATGTCATGTACAGTTGTACATGTTATATATATATATTTATTTAGTTATGAACATGAAGTGGGAGAGTCAGGAGTCAGGTCATAGAAGAACCATCTGAGCTTTAGTACAGAGTAAGGGGGAAATTCTGGTTGAATAGGAGGCCGAGGGCAGAGTCTCTGCTATAGAGAGGATAACGTCTGGCAGAATAGATACACTTTGGGGCGGATTTTCAGAGCCCTGCTCGCGTAAATCCGCCCAAAACCGGGCAGATTTACGCGAGCAGGGCCCTGCGCGCCGGGAAGCCTATTTTACATAGGCCTCCCGGCGCGCGCAGAGCCCCGGGACTCGTGTAAGTCCCGGGGTTCTCCGAGGGGGGCATGTCGGGGGCGGGCCCGGTCGTCGCGGCGTTTCGGGGCGTGTCGGCAGCGTTTTGGGGGCGGGTACGGGGCGTGGCTACGGCCCGGGGCGGTCCGGGGGCGTGGCCGCGCCCTCCGTACCCGCCCCCAGGTCGCGGCCCGGCGCGCAGGAGGCCCGCTGGCGCGCGGGGATTTACGCCTCCCTCCGGGAGGCGTAAATCCCCCGACAAAGGTAAGGGGGGGGTTTAGACAGGGCCGGGCGGGTGGGTTAGGTAGGGGAAGGGAGGGGAAGGGAGGGGAAGGTGAGGGGAGGGCAAAGGAAAGTTCCCTCCGAGGCCGCTCCGATTTCGGAGCGGCCTTGGAGGGAACGGGGGTAGGCTGCGCGGCTCGGCGCACGCCGGCTATACAAAATCCATAGCCTTGCGCGCGCCGATCCAGGTTTTTAGCAGATACGCGCGGCTCCGCGCGTATCTACTAAAATCCAGGGTACTTTTGTTTGCGCCTGGAGCGCAAACAAAAGTAGGCTATTTGCGCGCCTTTTAAAATCCGCCCCTTTGATTTTTTTCTGTAAAGTGAGGTAAGAAGGTTCCAGATGACAGACTAATGATGTGTTTTTCTTTGTTCCTTTCTTTCTATAGAGACCCCCTAGGTCTTCACTAGATGTCTGTATCTCCAACCCTGGGTACCGATGCAGAATGTTTGTATAATGATCAGCAACTGTGAATACCATTGGAGAGGGAGCGAGAAAGCAAGAGAGAGTGAGAGTTATCCCGCTCTACACCTTGGACCCTGAAGGTTCAGCCTCCTCCACCTTTTAGTTTAGAAAATCCATGCTCAGGGGCTGCAATGAGACTGTGTGAGGACTTTACCATGGGACTGAGTGTGTCTCCTGCACCCACTTCAGCTGTAACTCCCAAAGCAGGGAGAGGGCTACATGTATTTATTTAAAACATTTATATGTTTCAGCTTATAGTAAAAACACACAGCGGGGCCAATGTAATAAAACCCGCACTAACAATGGAGTTAAATTTTAATGCAAGTTTTACTTAATGCATGCATTAAAAACAGGATTCCCATGTGATGTTATAAGCTAATGGGTTGCAAATTAAATGTTAGTTGAAAAAGTGTGATAAATGAAAAAAGTACGCTAAAATGTGAGTTAAACTGAAAAATCCACACCAATGTAGAAAAGTGCTTTAAAAAGTGCTTTAAAACAGGAATAAGGAGATAAGTGCTTGAAGTTGTAAGGAGTGTGACCAAAATGAACTTGCATGCAAAACTGGCACTGGGCATCCTGATTTGGGCACTATCTCACATGCAAAATCATTTGGCAAGGCATGGGAAGTGAAATCAAAGGGTAAGCTCTCTAGAGCAGGCAACTACAGCCGTTTGAGATTCGCAGCACCAAAGTCTGTACTGTTCAGCTGTAGGTGCCTACTTTAGATAGCTTACCCTTTGATTTCACTTGGCAAAATTGCCTTGCATACAAAATTGGCACAGGGCATTCCAAACTCGACACAGTCTTGCATGCAATTCCATTTTGGTCAAACTCCTTCCAGCTTCAAGTGCATACCTCTCTATTCCTAGTTTAATAAACTTAAGTGAATTTTCAGGTTAAATCCTTGGTTTGAGGTGGAATAACTCACATTTCTAGTAGTAACCATGAAATTCTATTGCTGTGCCCATGTGACAATGTCTTTCTACCAGACTGGGCAGAGCAATAGAATAACTTTGGTCACCAGTCATGTGAGTTTACACCACCTCAGACCAAATAAGATGTAAGCTTTCTGGGTATTGCACCTACCTGCAGATGAACTAAACATAAGATCTCTTGGGAAGACAGCTTCAGCTGAATGTTATGAACTTGGTGTTGTGCATCCTGACTTAGAAGTACTGTTCAGCTGTAGATGCCCACTCAGAGAGCTTACATTGTGTTACGTTTGCAGCTCGCTTCACCTCACCACGAGTCACGTGAGTCACATTCCCCTGGCTTCTTCGCTGTAGGATGCCATCAGCAATCTCAACATGCCAGGATACCACTGGCCTATTTAGTGTGTGTGCATCCTAACACTGCAGGAGTTAAAAGGCCCATGGCAAGAAAGTACACTGAGGCACCCTTTGATGATGTCATTAATCTCCCTCTTCTTAGAACACAAGAACATAACAACTTAAGAAATTGCCATACTGGGTCAGACCAAGGGTCCATCAAGCTCAGCATCCAACAGTGGCCAATCCATGCTACAAGTACCTGGCAAGTACCCAAAAACTAAGTAGATCCCATGCTACTGATGCTAGTAATAGCAGTGGCTATTCCCTAATTCAATTTGATTAATAGCAGTTAATGGACTTTTCCTCCAAGAACTTATCCAAACCTTTTTTTAAACCCAGGTACACTAAGTACATTAACCACATCCTCTAGCAGCAAATTCCAGAGTTTAATTGTACATTGAGTGAAAAAAGAATTTTCTCCAATTAGCTTAAAACGTGCTACTTACTGACTTCATAGAGTGGCCCTAGTCCTTCTATTATATGAAAGAGTAAATAACCAATTCATATTTACCCATTCTAGTCCTCTCATGATTTTAAAGATCTCTATCATATCACCCCCCTCAATCATCTCTTCTCCAAGCTGAGCAGACCTAACCTCTTTAGTCTTTCCTCTTAGGGGACCTGTTCCATCCCCTTTATCATTTTAGTTGCCCTTCCCTGTACCTTCTCCATCGCAACTATACCTTTTTTCACATGTGGTGACCAGAATTGTACACAGTATTCAAGATGCTATTACTGGCATCAGTTGCATGGGATCTTCTTGGTGTTTGGGTATTTGCCAGGTTCTTGTGGCCTGGTTTGACCTCTGTTGGAAACAGGATTCTGGGCTTTATGGACCCTTGGTCTGACCCAGCATGGCAATTTCTTATGTTCTTATGTTTTTATGACATCACCTCCTATCCCTTTACTTTTTAGTTTTTTTAGAAGCCTCTCATGAGGGACTTTGTCCAATGCCTTCTGAAAATCAAAGTACACTACATCTACTGGCTCACCTTTGTCCACATGTTTATTCATCCCATTCAAAAAAATGTAGGAGATTTGTGAGGCAAGACTTCCATTGGATATATCCATGCTGGAGCTGTATATCTAAATGTTTTGTGATTTTTATTATTTATTACAGTATCCATGTTTTTTCCCGGCGCTGAAGTCAGGATCACTGGTCTATAGTTTTCTGTATCACCCCTTGAGCCCTTTTTAAATATTGAGGTTACATTGGCCACCTTCCAATCTTCAGGTACAACAGATGATTGTAATGATAGGTTACAAATTAATAGATATAGGTCTGAAATTCAATTTTTTAGGGTTTTTAGAACCCTGGGGTATATACCATCTGGTCTAGGTGATTTACTACTTTTCAGTGCATCAATCTAGCTTACCACATCTTCCAAGTTCACCATGATTTGGTTCAGTTCGTCTGAATCATCACCCTTGAAAACCATCTCTGGAACATATATCTCCCCAACATCTTCTTCAGTAAACACTGAAGCAAATAATTTATTTTGTCATTCCATGATGGCCTTATCTTCCCTAAGTACTCCTTTACCCCTCAATCATCTATTGGTCCAACTGACTCCTTCACAGGCTTTCTGCTTTGGATATATTTTAAAAAACTTTTATTATTTGCCTCTACGGCTAACTTCTTTTCAAATTTTCTCTTAGCTTGTCTTATCAATGTGTTATATCTAACTTGTGTTGTAAGTTTAACTTGTTTGTGGATCCCTGGTTGCTGTATTGATGACTCCTCCCACAGGGAGGGTCCCCATGAGGAAAATACAGCAATAGGCTGACTCTTCAGTAATGACCACAGAGAGAATAGAAGCTTTATTATACAGCAGTTGGCAAGACCCGAGAAGCGGGCTGCATTCCTCAGCCAGTGGAGTAGATCTCTGATGATTAGTTCAGTCCAGGCACTGAAAGTTGTATCAAGTACAGAGAAGGTCTCAACAGAAGCTGGAAGTGAAGGGTCCGGTAGTGGTCCGTGGAGCGGGGTAGGCCGAGAACCCCGTCACAGATGACGTAGTCAGGAATGATAGATTCGGTAGTGGTCCATGGAGCTGGGTACACCGAGAATCTATTCTGTGGTGAGACAAGGCAGAGACTGAAGAGAGAAGGTACTCACAAAGACTGGTAGTTGCTGGAGAGATGGCCTCCGCAGAACGGAGGAAGACTTGATGCAAGGCCCAGAGCGCCGGAGCCAAGATATCCTTTGTAGGTGTAGGTTAACCCAGGAGGAAGGCAGGCGAGTGCAAGGCCATGGGTAGCGGGTACCTAGGATCCTGATGAGCTGGGAAACCTGGAGAGTAGATAGGAGTGAAGCAAGACCCCCAAGGAGAGGGTACCTTGAGCATCCTTGCTGGAACAGCGAAACCCCGGAGGGTAGGTAGAAGCGAATAAGGCCCCCAAGGAGTGGGTACCTAGAATGCCCTAGTGTAGCCAGTGTAACCCTGGAGGGTTTGTAGGAGAGAGTACTCAGAGCGGGGGTCTCTGAAGGAAGTCAAAATTAGTTGGAGCAGAATCCTTACTAACTCATAGCTGGATTGGAGATCAGAGACTAAGAACCCGGAGGTAGTGATGTCATGCGGTGGGGACGCCCCCAATGTTCCCGCCATGACGTATTCAAGAGAGGGCGGCACGCGCGTACATGCCCTACGTGACCTCAGTGAAAGAATGGCGAATGCAATCGCCCATGCTGGTCCGGGGATGCCGGAGAGGTCGGTGGAGAGAAGTGGAGGCAGCCATCTTGCTCAGAGGAGAGGAAAGGGAAAGAAAAGAAGTGAGACAGAGAGGGTGCAGCCGTCTGCGACCGACGGGTGCAACAACTTGCCAATGCTTATGCTTTATCCTACCTTCTTCTGATGGATTCTTTCAGTTTTTGAAAGAAGATCTTTTGGCTAAAATAGCCTCTTTCACCTTACTTTTTAGCCATGCCAGTAATCGTTTGACCTTTCTTCAACCTTTCTTAATGCATGGAATACATCTGGACTGCGTTTCTAAGATGGCATTTTTTTTAATAATGTCCACACCTGTTGCATACTCTTAACCTTTGTAGTTGCACTCTTTTCTCAAAGTTACCCTTTTGAAAGTTTAGTGCTACAGCTGTGAATTGGCCTACTGTTCCCCTTCCAGTTATTAATTCAAATTTGATGATATTATGATCATTATTCCCAAGTGGCCCCACCACCATTACCTCTCTCACCAAATCCTGCACTCCACTGAGAATTAGATAAAAAATGTTTCCCTCTCTCATAGGTTCCTGAACCAATTGCTCCATAAAATGGTCAATTTATTCCATCCAGGAAGTTTACCTCTCTAGCATAGAAACATAGAAACATAGAAATGATGGCAGAAGAAGACCAAACGGCCCATCCAGTCTGCCCAGCAAGCTTTCACATTTATTTTTTTCTCATACTTATCTTTACTCTTGGCCCTTATTAGTAACATTTTGGTTCTATTTACCTTCCACCCCCACCATTGATGTAGAGAGCAGTGCTGGAGCTGCATCTAAGTGAAGTATCTAGCTTAATTGGTTAGGGGTAGTAACTGCTGCAATAAGCAAGCTACTCCCACGCTTATTTGTAACTGTCACAATAAGCAAGCTACTCCCATGCTTATTTGTTTACCTAGACTATGTAATTCAGTCCTTGTTGGTTGTTGTCTGAATATAAATCCTCTTTTCTTCATTCTCCCTGCCATTGAAGCAGAGAGCTATGCTGGATATGCATTGAAAGTGAAATATCAGGCTTATTTGGTTTGGGGTAGTAATCGCTGCAACAAGCAAGCTAATTCCCTGTTTTTTTGTGAATGCAAATCCTTTTTTCCACATTTCCTCTTGCGTTGAAAAATAGAGCAATGCTGGAGTCACATTAACCATATGTATGTTTATTGAATAAGGGTATTAATCTCCAGGTAGTAGCTGTCATTCCCGCAAGCCATCCCCTGTCCTGATGTTTCACTTACCCAGTTAATATTGGGTTAATTGAAATCTAAATGCAGAAGAAGCAGAACCATGCACATAAGTGAGACACACAAAACGCTGGTGCAGGATAAATGTTCAATCACCATTCAATGGTGTACTTTAATAGTTTCCAAGAAGGCAGAATACGAGGGTTCATAACGGCAACTCCATAGATTCAAAATCAACCATGTAATAAGAGGTCCCCCGACACGGACCCGTGTTTCGCCAGGCTGCGTCGGGGGGGACCAAAGGTACAGTCAAATCTAAAAGTATAAACAAAAGTCTATATTAGAATGGTGAAAAAGAAAGGCTACATAATACAACCGTAACAAACATGTACATACCTTTAAATAAGTACCCGGAGCGCGCAGGCTCGCACAGGTGACAGCTATTTAAACGTATAAAAATGGCGCGAACGCGGCAACTCACGCGAGAGCTGTCAAGATAACAAATATGAGCGGATCCGTCCCGTCCCCATGACAAGCTAGTAGAACAGATTCCATTCAATCTCCCTATTAAGGCCTTGTGGAACCACGGTATTGAGGATAAAAATCCACTTCTGCTCACGACGCCCGAGGAACATTGAGAAATCACCACCCCGAACAGGGCGGGGAACCACTTCAATGACCGTAAAGCTAAAGTCAGAAATGGAGTGGCCACAGTCAATCCAATGAGAAACCAAAGGTTCATCTACTCTATGCAGGCGGATATTCGAACAATGTTCAATCATGCGTGTTTTTAGCATGCGTGTTGTTTTGCCTACATAGAGTAGAGGACACGGGCATCTCACTATATAGACCACGCCTTTAGTCTGGGGGTACATGGCCCATGTGGACATTGCACTATGTGTAGCCACACTGAGCAAATGACTGGGTTTACACACCCTACCACCGGGCGAGTGTTTAAATTACGTTCTCCCTCTGACTGTCTTACTAAAGGCGTGGTCTATATAGTGAGATGCCCGTGTCCTCTACTCTATGTAGGCAAAACAACACGCATGCTAAAAACACGCATGATTGAACATTGTTCGAATATCCGCCTGCATAGAGTAGATGAACCTTTGGTTTCTCATTGGATTGACTGTGGCCACTCCATTTCTGACTTTAGCTTTACGGTCATTGAAGTGGTTCCCCGCCCTGTTCGGGGTGGTGATTTCTCAATGTTCCTCGGGCGTCGTGAGCAGAAGTGGATTTTTATCCTCAATACCGTGGTTCCCCAAGGCCTTAATAGGGAGATTGAATGGAATCTGTTCTACTAGCTTGTCATGGGGACGGGACGGATCCGCTCATATTTGTTATCTTGACAGCTCTCGCGTGAGTTGCCGCGTTCGCGCCATTTTTATACGTTTAAATAGCTGTCACCTGTGCGAGCCTGCGCGCTCCGGGTACTTATTTAAAGGTATGTACATGTTTGTTACGGTTGTATTATGTAGCCTTTCTTCTTCTTTTTCACCATTCTAATATAGACTTTTGTTTATACTTTTAGATTTGACTGTACCTTTGGTCCCCCCCGACGCAGCCTGGCGAAACACGGGTCCGTGTCGGGGGACCTCTTATTACATGGTTGATTTTGAATCTATGGAGTTGCCGTTATGAACCCTCGTATTCTGCCTTCTTGGAAACTATTAAAGTACACCATTGAATGGTGATTGAACATTTATCCTGCACCAGCGTTTTGTGTGTTAATTGAAATCTCCCATTATTTCTGCACTACCAATTTGGTTAGCTTCCCTAATTTCACTCAGCATTTCACTGTCTGTCTCTTCATTTTGGCCAGATGGATGTTAATATAATCCTGTCACTATTGTCTTCCCTAACACACAAGGGATTTCTACCCATAAAGATTCAATTGTGCATTTAGTCTCTTGCAGGATCTTTATCCTGTTGGACTCTATGCCATCTTGGACATAAAGCGCCACCCCATCACCGAGTTGCTCCTCTCTATTATTGCAATATTATTTGTACCCTGGTATAGCCCTATTCCAAAGGACGGCCGGCGCCATCTTAAAAAATGGCACGGGCCATTCATTGCTCCTACCATGTGACAGGAGCTGGCCAATGGCACTGATAGCCCCTGTCACATGGAAGGGCAAAGGGTCATTGGTACAATTTTGATTATTGGCAGCTGATGGCCCAAGAAGGGGCCATCGCTCCCGGGTCCCCGCTGGACCACCAGGGACTTTAGGCAAGTTTGGAGGGGTCGAGTGGGGGATTGTAAATAATTAGATCTGAAGGGTTGGGGTGGGTTTGGGGTTTTTTTTCTGTGTGCCCTTTCTCCCCCCCCCAAAAAAAAAAACAAAAAGCAAACAAAAAACCGATAAGAAAACCACATAAAAATTTCATGGGGTTTTCCTATCATTTTTGGGGACCCCCGATACATGACGGATTAGAAAATATCATACGATATTTTCATCCGTCAAAAAAAATGATGCCCATCCCTACTTACCGATTCTTTTCAGCCACCAGCAGGATGATCCTCTCCTCTCAGTGCTCCCTTGGGAGTGAGCAACAAGGAATTGAATCTACTTTATGGGATTTGCTGGGAACTTCCAAAAGACCCAGATTGGCCACCGTTAGAGACCGGATACTGAGCTCAATGAACCTTTGGTCTTACTCAGTACTGCATATCTTATGCTTTTATATTGTAAAAGAAGTCATTGTATCACACAGGAAAAAAAAATATTCTTTGGGGTTTTAGTGATTTGCAAACAGGGCTAAAACCACTGTAGAAGTGGTATAATCTGTCCATCTGACCGGGAGAATATTATAGCTTCCATGAAAATTCAACAGTCAGGTCCAGACTTGGAAGGAAGGTGAAGCATGGGCCTAGTAGCTTCTCTATTGAAAATGACCTGGGTCCAAAAAGGGTGATGTCATTTTCATAAGGGTCAAATTTGAAAAGCCTTAGAAAATCCATGCACAAGCATGGTTTTCAAATCTTCCCTTGTTTAAGTTTGGAACAATTACTTACATAGGTCACCTTCATATTTTTATGTATTACAGAAGCCCTTATTTCCATGTATAGCTTTCACTGACAATAAGGTTCATATTTTCCTCTGGGATAAAAAAAAATGGTTTTGAAGCTTATGCAAGTCCCTTAGATCATTCATTATGTGGAGAGAACTAGAGTAATACTGCAGGGACAAAAAGAATCCTTGCAAGAATTTGTTGGCATCTATGCTTGAAGACTGTTTTAATATTACTTTTCCTGCCCATGTTGCTTTTTTGGTTCCTTGAGCACAATTATAGATTTATAACAGTGTGTAGTTTTTTTTTTAATAACACAAGAAATATCCTACAGAGAAGTACTGCAAACATACAAGTCTATTCAAAGTTCATTCTGCAAAGGAGTTATTTAGCATACAAACATTTTTCAAAATGTAGTTACATATTGAAATAGCTGTAAGGTTCTCAGTTTTAATACAAAAAATCTGCATATTTATGTAAAATATTTTTTGAAAAATGAAGCACAAATGATATTTCTCTTGGGCAGGCTGAAGCTAGAGATGCTGTGCAGGCAGCATTCATAACCCCAGGGAAAGAAAATACTACTACTACTATTATATATCATTTCTAAAGCATTGCTAGACATATGCAGCACTGTACAAAACATATGAGAGAGTTCCTGCTCCGTGGAGCTTACAATCTAGTCAAGATAAACATACATGACAAACTAATCTATGGGAAGTCTGCTCAGTGAGGTGTTCATTGTTGTAACTGCTGCAAAAAGCTGAGTTATTAGAATGGATTTGAATATGGCCAGAGAGGGAGCATGATACAATGACTCAGAAAGTCCATTTCATGCATAAGGCACGGCAAGATGAAAAGTGTGAAGTCAGGCATTGGCAGTGGAGGAGAAAGGCAAATAGGACTAAATAGAAGGAAGCAGCAGCTATGTCACAACAGTGACAGCTAGTGGTCAGAGTCAGGGCACATATATTCTAGGTCCACAGGGAGCCACAGGCTAGACCCTGGCTGAGGATTGCTTCTGCATTACCTGGGCTAGACAAGGGTAGATGAAACAGGTTCAATATGAAGAGCGATTCTAGGTGACTATGAATGAAGACCTGTGATGCTGTAGCCCCAGTAGAGGCCAGTTACAAAATAGCTGGCCATTCATAAAAGCAAGTGGATTAAATAAAATATGTAGCTATTGGCTTTCACTGTAATGAGACTTCACAGTTTTTCAATATATTTGTAAGTTTTCACTCAGAATTAGCCATATTTTTCAAATTATGCTGTATCATTTTGCCATGTAATGCATTATAACATTCATTATATTATACCATGCATATAATATATGCTATACCAATTTTGCCAATTATCCCCTCTGGAACTGAAACTGAATGGTAAGAAGCTATAATCAGAACAACCGATTTAAATCACAATCGGGCTGATCCAGTAAAGTGCGCTCAGGTCGAGCGCACTGTTAGCCCCCCGTTTGGCCGCGTGTTTTCGACGCACTATTTTTACCCCTTATACAGTAAGGGGTAATAGCACGTGGAAAATGCGCGGCCAACCCCCCGAAACTAATAGCGCCCGCAACATGCAAATGCATGTTGATGGGCCTATTAGTTATTCCCGCACGATACAGAAAGTAAAATGTGCAGCCAAGCCGCACATTTTACTTTCAGAAATTAATGCCTGCCAAAGGCAGGAGTTAATTTTGGCCGGCACCAGGAAAGTGTACAGAAAAGCAGAAAAAACTGCTTTTCTGTACACCCTCCGACTTAATATCATAGCGATATTAAGTCGGAGGCCCCAAATATTTAAAAAAAAAAATCTAAAAAAACAAAAAACGGCCCACGGCCCAGAAAATGGACACTCAATTTTGCCGGCTTCCGTTTTCCGAACCCGTGGTTGTCAGCGGGTTTGACAACCGAAGCCGGTAAAATTAAGCGTTGGCTGTCAATCCCGCTGACAGCCGTCGCTTCAGTCAAAAAGGAGGTGTTAGGGATGCGCTAGTGTCCCTAGCACCTCCTTTTTACCGCAGGCCCTAATTTGCATACCTTGGCTTCCTGAATCGTGCTCCCAGGAGAGTGGCCTGGGCACGCGTCAGGAGAGCGGGCACTCGCTGGCTCTCCTATGAGATTTTTTGTATCGGCCTGAATGTAAAGGGACAAAAAATATTTAGGGCAGTTTTTGAACTAAACATAGAGCTTACAGACCAGTGATAATCTTGCATCCATGGCCCTGCAAGCTAATTTTTGAAGGAAAACTCCCCATGAAGTTTCCATTTGAAAACTTGGGGTGGTGAGGAATAGGGGTTGGAGGAACATACAAATGTAATCCCTGGGCATACTTTCTCTCCCCTGTTCTAAGTCTGCCCCTTATTTTACTGCAGGAAAAAAAATAACTATGATGTGAATGATGTGGGTACTTTTACCTGCAGTGATGGTGTAAGGGCCAGTTTTCAGAGGCCCTTTTTTTTGTAGATACTAGTTACTTACCCCACAAAAAATGTTTTGAAAATTATCCTCAATATGAATAATTAAGAGAGTCACAAAATGAGTGCATTACTCCAAAATGGTATAAAAGTAACTTAAGCTACCAGTCAACGGCAATACATAGCATGAAAACAGAAATACCAGTAACATTACCACAAAAATGGAAACTTACATTATCATGCTATATTACCAAAATGTCAACACATAATACTAAAACCTTCACAAGAGCATTGGCTCTAAAGAACACCAACCCTTTGGAAAGATTTCTACATACTCTGAGTAGTTGGGGAACAGAGAGATTTGCATGTGTAAATTAGATGTCTGGCTCAGGCACTGGAGACCCTGCTGTCTTTTCCCCACCCTGATGAATGATATAATTTTTTTCTTCTGGGAACAGTTTTGCTGTACAGTGATCCTCAGGCTATACCTTTTGCTCCTTGTCCTCTATTTCCTTCTCATCATTGTCATCTTTGTCCTGATCCTTCATTCTGGTATATGGTGCTTGATGGGCAGCTGCTGCCTCTGGGTCTGTCTATGTCTTCTGAGTTGTTGTATGCTCCATTGATGGTTGCCCTGGCCTGAACAAATGACCGAAACCTGGTGTATCAGTGTCTATATTGATCTCTTCTCCTGTAAGTAGGTAAATGTGATAGATGGCTAATAGTTTAGGTTTTGGCTTAATAGATCTATCAGAGGGCTTCCTCTAGAGGCTTCAGCAGCAAGGTTGGTCCACAACCTTGGACCTCAAGCACTAATGCTGCCTGTTTCTAAAGCCCTTGTGTTCTATGAAATGACAGCACAAATCTGCTGACATTACTGCTCACCTGTGTACACAGATACTGCTGGAACTGCATGCTTCTCTGCGATGTGGCTGATTGCTAACAGGCAAAGGAAAGCTGCCAAGCATCAAGGGCAAGGATTGAACTCCTGGCAATAGGTGGTCAAGGATGGGAGACATTTCAGTAGAGCTATAAATGCTGCTGGCTCCTTAGGAAATCATAGTATATTTATTCATTGTTTTAGACCAAGCCAGTCATGCCTCTGCAGGATTTCATTGACCAGTATTGGGTGTGTCTCAAAATAAGAGCTGAATATAAGGAGCTTTAGCCTGATACATTTTTGCGGGTCCAACAACTGCCTTACAGTTTGCACTGGGAAACTGCTGTTCATCCAGCCTGGTTCTTGTCTTGTTCCTAAGTTCTGTCTTGCTCTTGGTGCCTGTACTGTAAGCAGGTTTAGGGCTGCAGGGTCCTGTCTACTACAGGACACTCCCAGTTGCCCTCCCACTTTATCTCAAGATCCTAAGCTCAGGAAAAAGATAACGTGTTCTCCTCAGAAATAGACTTTTATTTATCAGATTTTCAGGATTTAGTATTTAGAAGATAACAACAATTCCTGTCTCAAATATCCTGGCCACTAAGCACCAGTTTACCCTAAGACAGTTTTATATCATGGGTGGTTTCAAACATGCCTACTAGAGATGTGAATCGTGTCCTCGATCGTCTTAACGATCGATTTTGGCTGGGAGGGGGAGGGAATCGTATTGTTGCCGTTTGGGGGGGGTAAAATATCGTGATAAATCGTTAAAATCGTTAAAACCCGCTAAAATCGTTAAAACCCGCTAAAACCCACCCCCGACCCTTTAAATTAAATCCCCCACCCTCCCGAACCCCCCCCCCCCAAATAACTTAAATTACCTGGTGGTCCAGCGGCGGTCCGGAACGGCAGCGGTCCGGAACGGGCTCCTGCTATTGAATCTTGTTGTCTTCAGCCGGCGCCATTTTCCAAAATGGCGCCGAAAAATGGCGGCGGCCATAGACCAACAGGATTCGACGGCAGGAGGTCCTTCCGGACCCCCGCTGGACTTTTGGCAAGTCTTGTGGGGGTCAGGAGGCCCCCCCCAAGCTGGCCAAAAGTTCCTGGAGGTCCAGCAGGGGTCAGGGAGCGATTTCCCGCCACAAATCTTTTTCCGTACGGAAAATGGCGCCGGCAGGAGATCGACTGCAGGAGGTCATTCAGCGAGGTGCCGGAACCCTCGCTGAACGACCTCCTGCAGTCGATCTCCTGCCGGCGCCATTTTCCGTACGGAAAACGATTCGCGGCGGGAAATCGCTCCCTGACCCCCGCTGGACCTCCAGGAACTTTTGGCCAGCTTGGGGGGGGCCTCCTGACCCCCACAAGACTTGCCAAAAGTCCAGCGGGGGTCCGGAAGGACCTCCTGCCATCGAATCCTGTTGGTCTATGGCCGCCGCCATTTTTCGGCGCCATTTTGGAAAATGGCGCCGGCTGAAGACAACAAGATTCAATAGCAGGAGCCCGTTCCGGACCGCTGCCGTTCCGGACCGCCGCTGGACCACCAGGTAATTTAAGTTATTTGGGGGGGGGTTCGGGAGGGTGGGGG
Source organism: Rhinatrema bivittatum (assembly GCF_901001135.1). Lineage (NCBI taxonomy): Eukaryota > Metazoa > Chordata > Amphibia > Gymnophiona > Rhinatrematidae > Rhinatrema > Rhinatrema bivittatum. Next base: position 56,173,499 of record NC_042620.1, on the reverse strand, counting down.
ATTTAATTTAAAGGGTCGGGGGTGGGTTTTAGCGGGTTTTAGTGTGCCGGCTCACGATTCTAACGATTTATAACGATAAATCGTTAGAATCTCTATTGTATTGTGTTCCATAACGGTTTAAGACGATATTAAAATTATCGGACAATAATTTTAATCGTCGTAAAACGATTCACATCCCTAATGCCTACAGCACAACCTCTCCCCCCTGGTCGAAGCCATCACAACACACATCAACCTACAAGAACCAGCCATCATACTAGGAGACTTCAATCTCCATATCGACACCCACCCGCCATCTCCCACCTGCGAACTGCTCCTATCCACTATGACTGCTCTCGGATTCTCCCAAATCATTAACACCCCCACTCAGAAATCAGGGCACACCCTTGATTTAATCTTCATTAACAATAAAATATCTGCAACTGAACCAACCACTACAACCCCGACCCCATGGTCCGACCACTACCTCATACAAGCCAAGCTACAACATCAATCGACCCCAGTGAAAACAGACTCCTGCTTCATCGAATACACCAAACCATGCTCCAGTGAAGATCTTGCAAAGCTGCTTTCTGAAGCACTAACAACAATTAACCTACATGATCCCAATTCAGCCACAAACTCCTGGATTTCCATAAACGCTGACATAGCCAATACATTATGCCCCACATTAAAAAAGGAAATCAGACCATCTACTAAACAAAATGCTCCTTGGTACACCCCGGAACTGAAAACATCAAAACGAACACTGAGACAAACCGAAAAACAATGGAGACGAACACCTACACCAAACCTAAAAGACAAATACAGATCACTACTACACAACTATACAGCTGACCTCAACACAGCAAAGCGCAATTTCTACACAACAAGAATTCATGAATACCAATTCAACCCAAGGGCCCTCTTCTCCTACGTCAAAGAACTTACCAACCCTATCCAGAATGAGACAACACCAAACTCCAACAACATCTCCAGTGACAAACTAGCACAATTTTTCAAGGAAAAAGTCAACAACATCATTGCCAAGATTCCCCCATCCCAAAACGACTCAACTAACATCCCCCCACCCATCTACACATGGACTCAATTCACACCTGTTGCATCTACTGAAATTGAACCCATCATCAAAAAAAACAACCCAGCTTCCCACCCCGTAGACTCCATCCCCATCAAAACCCTTAAACTCATCAAAGAGATTATTGTCAAACCTATAACACAAATCATCAACCTATCACTTGAGCAAGGAATCTTCCTGGACAAACTCAAAAACGCCATCATCAAACCAATCATTAAAAAACCGCAACTTGACAAATCAGATCCTGCAAACTACAGACCAGTCTCCAACCTCCCATTCCTAGCAAAAATCATCGAGAAAACTGTCAACAATCAACTTACAGACCACCTAGACGCCCACAACTTTCTCCACCCAACACAGCATGGCTTCAGAAAATTCTACAGCACAGAGACCCTCCTCCTCGCTCTCACCGACACCATCCTACGAGGTCGTGACAGTGGCAAAACATTCCTCCTGATACTCCTTGATATATCAGCCGCCTTTGACACCATCAACCACAGAACACTCCTCACCAGGCTTAAAGAAATTGGCCTTCAAGACACTACACTCAATTGGTTCAAATCCTACCTCACTAACAGATCCTTCATTGTCAAGACAAACTCATCTGAATCCTCCCAAGTGCCCCTCACACATGGAGTCCCTCAAGGTTCTTCACTATCTTCAACCCTCTTCAACATCTACCTCCTCCCACTATGCAAATACCTCTTAGATGCCAACCTCACCTACTTTGTCTATGCAGACGACATACAAATTCTACTCCCCATAACCAAGTCCATTGAACTCACCATGGAAAGATGGAACAAACTCAGTTCAAAACTATCACAACTGCTATCCCAACTATCTCTCTGCCTTAACCAAGCCAAAACAGAAATAATTCACATCCATGACGACCGTCCCCCTTCTCCTCTCACGAGCACCCCCTCAAACAACCCTGGGACACCAAACTTATCAAGAACCTCACTCACACCATCCACAAAAAACCTAGGAGTAACAATCGACAGCCAACTCAACTTTAAACGGCACATCTCCAATACAATCAAAGATGGATTTTTCAAGCTTCAAACACTTAAAAAACTCAAACCCCTCCTCCAACCGCACGATTTCCGAACAGTACTTCAATCAATTATTTTCTCAAAACTCGACTACTGCAACTCCCTCCTCATTGGACTACCAGAAATCCACATCAAACCCCTCCAAGTCCTACAAAATGCTGCCGCCAGAATTATCACCAACCACAGAAAATCCTCCCACATCACACCCACTCTCAAAGACCTCCACTGGCTGCCCATCACACAAAGAATACAGTATAAAACCCTCACCCTTATACACAAAAAAATAAACAATAGCAAAATGGTCTGGCTAAACAACACTATCCAACCATACACCACACAAAGGAACCTCAGATCCTCCAACACAGGTCTCCTCTCCATCCCAAATCTCAAAAATGCTCACCTCAATGCAACACGCAAACGAGCCATTACAATAGCTGGCCCTACCCTATGGAACTCCCTCCCCACTCATCTCAGACACGAACCCTCACCACAAGTCTTCAAAAAACAGCTAAAAACATGGCTGTTCTTGAAAGCCTTCCCTCTGGATTCCCAACCCCTTCAACTGCATGTCCTTGAAAACCTGCCCACTTGACCCTTACATGCACTACCGCATATCACCCCCCTCACAACCACCCCCTCCTTTTCCCCCCCTATTCTCACCAGAACTAATCGTAATCGTAACCAATTCAAACTGTATATATTGTATATAGGTTAGATGCTACAAATTATACTCCCATTCATTTGTATTCATATGTTACAATGTTTTTTACTTCAATAGTTTAATCAATTGTTATCTTGTTAAATGTAAAATAGGGCAGATCTCGCCCTATTCAACCTGTTACCTGGAAACCGATGTGATATCTCGATCGAATGTCGGTATACAAAAGAAATAAATAAATAAATGCCATAAACCTTAGCCTGCTTTATATAGTAATACTTATGGCTAACTTACTTAACCCTGGTCCCAACCAGGCGATATCCCTCTGATCACCTCTGACTGGAGGTCTGGTGACTGTGGGTAGGGAAGAAGGCTTGCTTCCTGTGCTTGGTACTGGCAGAGCTGGCAGGCGGTCTGCGAAAAAGACTTGCTTCTGGCTCTGGTACTTGCCAGGCCGTCTGCCGCTTGTTCTCAACCCTCACTGTCTCAAACTCCGTAAATGTCACTCTCTGAAACTGAGCAGGGCATCTCCTCTCTCTGGTCTCCTGCTCTGGTCTCCTTGCCAGACCTAGCAGGGGCTGCTGGTGTGCTTCAGGCTCCTCTTTTGCTCTTTTTGTTCATTTTCTTTCAGAGGTTCCTTCTCTGATTTCAGATTCACTCTCTTCTCCTTATTTCCCCCATATTGTACTTTCTAGCTGATAAATATGCATAAGCTCATGCACAATCACGTGGTGGGTAGAGGGTTTTTATCACATTGCAGGTCTTTTCCCCTCTCCCAATTTCTTTGAGGGAAGTGCTGCTCATGTCTCTATGCCAAGCTGTTATGGCAGTGTCAGTGTTTTTTTCCATCTCAAACTGCCCCCTTTTTCCAGGGTGAGGGTCCTTCTGAACTCTGGAATCCTTTGGCCAGTCCATGACTCCTGCTTATGAGCTTAGATGCTGCATTGTCTCTTTTTTATTTACATAGGAATATACAAACTGGCATATCTTGATAAAGTATCCCTCAGAATAAAGATATATTCTTGTCAAGGTCTCTTCTCTTTCACTGCGACAATGTCTTGGCCTGTCAGTACACTGGTCTGCATATTTCTTGGCTATTATGATTCATATTTGGTGCTGTCAGTGGTAAATCATGGGATATCTCCCTACAGTAAGTGGTCTGGTTTGTGACGTGGTCCTGATTCCTGTCTTCTGCTTGATTCCTGCTCTGTATTTGACTCCTGCTTACTGCCTGGTTCTTCTTTACAATTGGTCCCTGTTTCTTACCTAGTAAGCCCTGGCAGCCTCCTGTACTCAAGGGCCTAGCCCATAAGAAACAACAGCAGCTAAAGTTCAAAGATCACCTGCTCTGCCTTCAACAAAACCTTGCTGCTTCGAAATGTGCCTTGTGTCCAGGCGTGGTATTTTCCTGGTCTTGCCAGATCAAGTCTATGACAGTTTGAATCATCCCAAAACAAAGGCAAGTTTAAGACAGAGCCGCCTCTGAGAATCCAAGAACTTCAAATACTGCTTCCTGAACAGATGTTTAAGCGGAGCGGTCTCGGAGGGAAGGAAGGCAGGCTACGCGGCTCGGCGCGCGCAGGCTGCCCAGAATCGGCAGCCTTGTATGCGCCGATACAGGATTTTAGAGGATACGTGCGGCTATGCGTGTATCTTATAAAATCCAGCGTACTTTTGTTTGCACCTGCTGCGCAAACAAAAGTACGCGATCACACTTTTTTTAAAAATCTACCCCCATGAGAACAATGTTGGGGCAGAAAGTTTCAAACATCGAGGACATTGGGCAAGTGTTTCGCATGTTTTATGATACTCTTTAATGGGCAGACCAGGAGCTGCCTCCTCACACTGAGTGGGAGTTTTTCTCAGATATCAGCTTACCACAAATCACTACCCCTCAGAAAGAATTCCTAAACCTGCCTATCCAATTGTATGAAATGTTACAAGTTATTAACAAGATGGCATCTGGAAAATCCCTGGACCTAGATGGGTTTTCTTACGATTTTTATAAGCTGCTTAGTGCTCACCTGGCGGCTCCCCTGACGGCCTTCTATGTAGATGGTCTCACTTGTAAGATCTTCCCAAGAGATTTCAACAGCGTTCAAATTATAGTGCTTCCAAAAGCAGGGAAAGACACCGAAAAACCAGAATCCTATAGACCTATTTCTCTATTAAATGGGGACTTAAAATACTAGCAAAAATTCTTGTGGAACGACTTAACCTGCTGCTTCCTCAGCTGGTTTCGGAACAACAGATGGGATTTGTCAAGGGTCGTAAGGCCAATAGCCACATAATCAAACTGTTATCTGCCATGCACTTGTGTCAACAGCAGGGAGTACCGGCCCTTGCTATAGGATTCGATTCCAAAAAGGCTTTCAATAGGGTGGCATGGCCATATATGTTCTCTGTGCTATGTAGATATGGTCTTGATGGGGAATTTTTACATTATATTCGATTGCTATATGAAATCCCTAGCTCTAGGATCGTAATGAATGACACCTGCTCAAACTCTGTTCACATCCAAAGAGGGGTGCGCCAAGGTTGCCCTCTATCCCCCTTATTATACATCCTTACAATAGACCCGTTGTTATGGAAGATAACGGAGCAACAAAACATTAGAGGGTTTGAGAAGGCACACCACACATTCAAAGTGGCGGTGTTCGCGGATGATGTCCTTGTGTTCTTGACACAGCCCAATACCTTTCTGAGACATCTACTGCTTGTCCAAGAGATGTTTGGGTGCTTTGCGGGGCTTAAAATCAACAGGGACAAGTCTGAAGCAACGGACGTCACTAATACTGTTCACTCCAGCTGGGAAGGACCTTTTCCGCTTCATTGGGCTCCTGGTGTCCTAAAGTATTTGGGGGTTAAGATACCGGTGTCCTTGGACACAACTTAGTTAAATATTATTCCACTGAGCAAACATACCTTAGACACACTACAGAGATGGCAGAACCTCCCAATATCCTTAAAAGGTAGGGTTCATCTTTACCAGATGGTGATTCTACCCAAGTGGTTGTACTTTTTACAACTGCTTCCCTTCCAACTGAAGGCTAGGGACATTCAGGCTTTTAATAAAGCACTACAGACCTTTCTATGGAGAGGGAGAAGGGATTGGATCCCTTTACACATGTTACAGCAATCTGAAACCGCGGGAGGCATGGGCTGCCCGTATTTGGCCACTTACAATGTGGCTTACAATTTAAGATTTTTAAGAGACTGGGTATTTGCCTCCTCCTACTATCTGCCTTACAACTTCCTAGCTGCCTGGTACGGGGTACCGTCCTTGAATACCCTATTACATATGGAGACAAGAAATGTCCCACGCACATTAAAGGGCAACCTTCTAGTCATGACCTGCCAAAATACTTGGGCACAATTATGTAAGAAACTTGGGCAGCTGCTAGGGGTAAAACCCCTATTGCTCTTGGTAGATAATTCCTACTTTATTCCAGGTCATGGGGAAACACCGTTTAGGAGATGGCACAATGCTGACTTCCGGTATCTATACCAATTGATTAAGCCACAGACAGGGATGCTGTTTAGTTTTTCCAAGCTCCAACAGCAATTTCATATCCTGCATAAGGATTTTTATGCTTTTTTACAAATCCAACACTTTATACAGTCTTATGCTTCATTGCTTTACATTGGCAGAAGACAGGCATGATTGACCGGTTAAAAAGTATACTGTCCAGCCAGTCGGCAAAGGGCCCGAACATTTCCTCTTTTTACAAGGAACTGTGGGACTGGGGGGCAGGATAAAAATTGCAGGTACTTTTTAACAAATGGTCATCATGGACTGATTTTTCATTAACCTATGAAGATTTTCTGAAATCCTTCGCCCAAATCTCCACCATAACCACTAATGAGGATTTATGGGAAACTCAGTATAAATTTTTATGTGGCCCAGTGCTAGGATCGTATTACCATGTTTTTTGGGAATGCTCCTTCATACGGGCATTTTGGTAGAGCCAGGATTGTGGCTGTTTGGGGCTCAGACATCGGAGCATTGTGACAGTTCCTTCTCCTCCTCTCTAAAGCTTTTCATTTCTAAGGCGGCAGTGGTGGGGAAAAAAGCTATACTTACTAAATGGCTAGATGACACAGGCCCGGATAGGGACCACTGGTTTAAACAAATGCTGCGCCTATGCACACATGAACAATACATTCTACAGCAGTGGTTTTCAACCTTGTCCTGGGGACCCCCCCAGCCAGTCGGGTTTTCATGATATCCACAATGAATATGCTTGAGAGAAAATTTGCATGTTATGGAGGCAGTGTATGCAAATTTTCTCTCATGCATATTCATTGTGGATATCCTGAAAACCCGACTGGCTGGGGGGGTCCCCAGGACAGGGTTGAGAACCACTGTTCTACAGCATCTTCCATCTCCCACAAAGAAAGTGCGGTTGGATATATGGGACAATTTCCTCACTTATATTAACCCCACCGTTAACTTGTTCTAGGACTATTGTAACAGGGCTTAGGACAGTCTCCGAATACAAGTCTACTATGTAATCACATGCCTACTACACATATATCTCCTATGTATTTCTCCTATGTATTTCACACGTTTTATATGTACCTCATATGCACACTCTATGCACCTCATAAGTATCTTATATGTAGCTCACACGCTTTCCACACGGCCCTCATCACAGTCTCTTTCTATTCTGGACCGGAGGGGTGGGGGAGGGGAAGGAAATTATATCATACAATGTTACACTGTTGGCTATTGAATATGAAGTAGTAATGCTTGGTCTTCTTGACAGAAGATTGCACTTACCTCATCTTTGTTAATAGGTTTTGTTTATGACCTGTCTACCTTCGATTGCATACGAGTGACACAGATATTATTGTTTGGTTTTCTTCTGTGCCAGAATTCCTATTCCATTCTAATGTTCATTTGTTACCATGTTAATTGTTTAATGTATGAAACAAAAACTCCAATAAAAATTATTAAAAAAAAGAAGAAGATACTCAAGGGACCTTCCTTGAATTTGTCTCTAGTTTCAGAAATTTTTTCATGACTACTTCCATGATGAGACTAGGATGGCCTTTCTGGTTAGCTTACTATCTGTAAAGACTTAAAACTGGGCTTGCCCCTTGCTAGAAAGTAATACCCCCTTCCTGAATACTACCCAGCATTTGTGGTGGCCTTGGCTCAAGCCATTAGGGAGCCTGATCTGGGAAAATGCCCATCATGCAACCTGCCTGGATTTGTGTTGAGAGGGGGAGCCCTTCTGTCTATGTCTGCAATTCCTGCACTAGTGAGCTCAGCGCCAGCTGTCTTTACAGCTCCAGTTCCCACACTGGTCAATTCAGAACTGTCTTTACAGATTCAGCTCTAGTTCCTTCACCTGTGAAGCCAGTAGAGATGTGAATCATGTCCTCGATCGTCTTAACGATCGATTTCGGCTGGGAGGGGGAGGGAATCGTATTGTTGCCGTTTGGGGGGGTAAAATATCGTGAAAAATCGTGAAAAATCGTGAAAAATCGAAAAAACGTAAAATCGCAAAACCGGCACATTAAAACCCCCTAAAACCCACCCCCGACCCTTTAAATTAAATCCCCCCCCAAATGACTTAAATAACCTTCGGGTCCAGTGGCGGTCCGGAACGGCAGCGGTCCGGAACGGGCTCCTGCTACTGAATCTTGTTGTCTTCAGCCGGCGCCATTTTCCAAAATGGCGCCGAAAAATGGCGGCGGCCATAGACGAACACGATTGGACGGCAGGAGGTCCTTCCGGACCCCCGCTGGACTTTTGGCAAGTCTTGAGGGGGTCAGGAGGCCCCCCCCAAGCTGGCCAAAAGTTCCTGGAGGTCCAGCGGGGGTCAGGGAGCGATTTCCCGCCGCGAATCGTTTCCGTACGGAAAATGGCGCCGGCAGGAGATCGACTGCAGGAGGTCGTTCAGCGAGGGTTCCGGCGCCTCGCTGAACAACCTCCTGCAGTCGATCTCCTGCCGGCGCCATTTTCCGTACGAAAACGATTTGCGGCGGGAAATCGCTCCCTGACCCCCGCTGGACCTCCAGGAACTTTTGGTCAGCTTGGGGGGGGCCTCCTGACCCCCACAAGACTTGCCAAAAGTCCAGCGGGGGTCCGGAAGGACCTCCTGCCGTCCAATCGTGTTCGTCTATGGCCGCCGCCATTTTTCAGCGCCATTTTGGAAAATGGCGCCGGCTGAAGACAACAAGATTCAGTAGCAGGAGCCCGTTCCGGACCGCTGCCGTTCCGGACCGCCGCTGGACCCGCAGGTTATTTAAGTCATTTGGGGGGGGTTCGGGAGGGTGGGGGATTTAATTTAAAGGGTCGGGGGTGGGTTTTAGGGGGTTTTAGTGTGCCGGCTCACGATTCTAACGATTTATAACGATAAATCGTTAGAATCTCTATTGTATTGTGTTCCATAACGGTTTAAGACGATATTAAAATTATCGGACGATAATTTTAATCGTCCTAAAACGATTCACATCCCTAGAAGCCAGTGCCAGCTGTTTACAGAGCTGCAATGACTTTTTCCCACACCAGCGCCGACTGTCTTTACAAGTCCAGCACCAATTTCTACACCAGTAAAATCAGCATCTGTTACCTGTACTGCTGCAGTGCCTGTTCCAACCCTGGTGAAGTCAGTGCAAGCTGTCTTTACAGCTCTAGCTCCAATTCCTGCACTTGTTCTATTCTGCAAGCTCCAATTCTACCGTTCTACTGCAATGTGGTTTATTTGGGTCTCCCTGCTGTGGCTTTAGAAGCACTTCAGTTGTTGCAAAATGCCACAGCAAGGCTTATTTTGGGCATGCACATTAGCGAGCATATTTTGCCTGTACTTGATAAACTGTACTGGCTTCTGATTCAGAAGCGTATAAAGTATAACATTTCTGTTATGGTTCACCACCTGCTTCAGATTAACTGTTTTCCATGGGCAAATTCTTTTCTGAAGATTTACACTCCTATTCATAATCTGTGATCACAGAATGGAGGATTGTTGGAGATACCCTCACATAAACTGACTTGGCTTCAAGAGACCAGAGAGAGAACATTCTCTATTGCAGTGCCACAGTTCAGGAATTCATTACCCATCCAGCTGCAGCAAGAGATGAATACTAAAAATACAAAGCAAAATTGAAGACCTACTTGGTCAGTTTGGCTTTCATAATGATCATTATGATCTGGGTGCTATTATGATATGATTATGTTTTATTATTTTATTGTAGTTTATGCTATGTCTAAATGATTATATATGGGGTTTTTTTTAATTGTAAATCACCCAGAGATTTGCGCATCAGATGATTCATCAATTTTAATAATCTGTAAACTGTAAATTTGTGAAGTTGGCTGTTTTTATAGCTTCAGCTCCAGTTTCTACACCCATGAATCAGGCGCCAGCTGGATCTGCACTGGTGATGTCAGACTTACATTTGGCTATCCTGAAGGAACCTGACTCAGTCACCAGGATTCCAAGACAAGATTCTGTATCATGCATCCAGCCTAAATTCGAGTCAGCCCTGGCCCCAGAGATTCCAGATTTAATCACTCCAGTTATTTTATTCCTGGAAAATTCAGCTCAGCCATTTTTGCGAGTTCCTAAACCATAGGATCTGGCTCCATCCATAGATTCCCGTTTCTGCACCACAAAGCTCCACCAGCTATGCAGACAAGAAGCATAAATTACCACAAAGGAGCTGCCTTTTAACTACAGATGTTCATTGTTTCAAAGGAAAAAAGCTTCTGTCTTTTCCAGCTATTGAATAATTCTAGTATCAGGGATAAATCATGCTAGTAGCACATACTTTTCTATTTATTAAGTCTCTCTAAAAACTTCAGATACTTTAGGCAGAAACTAAATAGTTATAAAATTAAGTATTCTTCTGAAGAAGTTGCATTTCGTCTCGCTGAGCAATAATTGCTAATTTTTTTTTTTTTTTACAAAGCATTGTTGGCATGGTTGTTTTTGTCACATTGCACTACATTAAACTGAAAAATTATAGCTTCCTGAAAACTGTAATTAGGAAAACCAGAGTAGGTTTCATTGTAGTAACAATGATACATACTGATATCTGGTACTATAAATTTTATGCCTGTAGTCAGTACATGTTCAAGAGCAGATTATGCAAAGGAATTGTTTAGGATGAACAAACATGTATTTATATATTTTTATTTATATTCCACCTTCTAAGACATTTCACAATGGTGAAGAAATTTGCCCAAGGTCACAAGGAGTTTCAGAGTAGTTTCAACTCTGGCTTACATTTGAAATCCCTTTCTTTTACAAACGTTTGTCCTATAAATGTGAGTAGTCATGAGGGTCTGATAGCCTCCTTTTATGCTTTTTTCATCTTCAGGCTAAACCTAAATTTAAAGAACCTGATTTTCAAAAGCATTATTACGCATAAAGTAAGATTTTCAGTGCATAAATGGACTTTTTGAAATACGTAAGCCTGCTTTTTAATTTGGGCTGAAGTCTGCATGTACTTTCTACACATAGACTTCAGCCTTACACAGGTTGTTATAAAATTAATCTGAAGACCGTATACCTTAGACTTTTTATTAGATAATGCTATATTACTACACATTGGGAGATAATAAATCAGGAAGATCAAAAAGAAAATAATTATTTATAGCTAAAACTGCTCAAAAGAATAAATGAAACAGAGGGGAGAACAGAGAGAGAGACAGACACATAGGAGCATAGATTGCAGACTCGTATCTGGCTTAGTATCATGCTTATTAGAGAGCTCATTTTTTCCATTGCTAGTAGAAATAAACGCCATCTCCTCTTCCCCCTCCTACCTTCCTACAAGATTCCTTTCCTCTTTATCATCCCCTTTCCTTTTCAATTTGCTCCTTTTTCTCCCTCTTTCTGTTTTGCTTTCTCTCTATGAATCAAGAAACATAGTTGTATGTTCAAACACTCAAAATTCAATAGCACAGAAAGGTTTAGGGCTCTAATATAAGATGGTCAGAGGGTGGACATAATACCCAAGCTCACAGTCGATACATTAATCATTGGGCCCCACAAATGTATAACCTTTTAGGCTAGCATGCACATTCTTTATTCCAGATTCTGAGGCTTTTTACCTCCAGGCGATTTTAGATTATGGATTCATAAAATCTGAGCATTGTATACCAAGTGCATGCAACCATGACCTTTTACACACTGCAAGGTAAATTTTCAAAGATGTAAAGGAGCCTAAATTTGGGGAGTTAGGCTCCTAAATTTGCTATTTTGAAAATTTACCAGGGCTGTGTGACCAATTTTAGGCTCCTTGTTTCTCCAGGCCTCTAAATTTAGGAGCCTAAAAAGTGAGTGGCTATGGGGCAAATTTAGGGAAGGGAATAAAAGTTAGGAGCTGAGCACTAATTTTCAGCTCCTAAATCTAGGCAAATGCATAGAAGTCATACATTTATATCCCTACATTTCAGGATCCTAAATTTTGCTGAATTTTCAGCTTAATATTAGGGTCCTAGCTTCAACTGAAAATAGATACCTAGCATAGGTATCCTCTTAAGTTCCTAAATATAGCAATGCAACATTTTTTGAATATTGGCCTTATAGTATCCCTGGGCATCTAAATTTAGGAGTCTAAAAAGTGGGTGGCTATAGAGTGGAGTTGAATCCAGGGAAACAAGGTAGGAGCATAATAAAACTGATTTTCAGCACCTAATAAGGCTTATTTGACTAAGCTTTATTCCCATAGACACAGAATGGGAAAAAAAACGGAGATCTTTAAGATCATGTTAGGTCTTGAATGAGTAGATGTGAATCGGTTATTTACACTTTTGAATAATAGGACTAGGGGGCATTCCATGAAGTTAGCAAGTAGCACTTTTAAGACTAATCGAAGAAAATTCTTTTTCATTCAACACACAATAAAGCTCTGGAATTTGTTGCCAGAGGATGTGGTTAGTATAGCTAGTGTACCTGGGTTCAAAAAAGATTTGGATAAGTTCTTGGAGGAGAAGTTCATTAACGGCTATTAATCAAATTTACTTAGGGAATAGCCACTGCTATTAATTGCATCAGTAGCATGGGATCTTCTTAGTGTTTGGGTAATTGTCAGGTTTGGCCTCTGTTGGAAACAGGATGCTGGGCTTGATGGACCCTTGGTCTGACACAGCATGGCAATTTCTTATGTTCTTATGTTCTTAAGACTTAGCAAATGAGGCCTTTAGCCTCTTAAATCTAGGAGAATGAAAAGCAGTCATATTTAGGTTTCTAACAGGGTCATTCTTTAAAATGTGTTGTGGCCTTATTGCGTGCGTTAGGGCCCTATCACGTGCAATAACACCCTAACGCACATTATAGCGACTGCATCGTGAAATTAAAATTTAAATGCGGGAAAGGGGAGGAGTTAGGGCTGGCTTTGGGCAGGGTTAGGAACATTTTTTTTGTTACTGCTACAGGCAATAATGTTTTAGGTATTATTGCCGGCAGTAGTGCTAGAAAGAACACCACCTTTTGTGGTGAAACTATGGAGCCAATAGTGTGTGCCACAACCACAGCTGGTGAAAATACACTGCTGCGATGCATCTGGGTACACACTATCACCCCTCCATCCCCTTTTTTCTTCCTGCTCATCATTCCACTACATTTATAGCAGGAAGATTAATCTAGGCCTAAGTTTTAGGCCCCAACATTTAGGTGAATTGTTAGCTGAAAACTTAGGGTCCTAAGTCAGCTGAAACTAGATGCCGGAATTTGAGGGTTTGGCTTTTTTTTTTTTTTTTTTTTTAATATCAGCCTCTACATGTATCAGTTTATAACATTAGCCATTTAGATAGCAACTTTTTCTCCATTTTTGAATAACGTTTTACTTAGTGATGTTTTAAGTAACTTCAGTCACTTCTTTCTATAACTCATTCATCCCTCCCAGAGATCTCCAAGTCCTCTACCTTCAGCACAGAGTTTTTCCTTAAACATGAAAGCAGGGAGCTATGTCTGATTCTCCTCTTCAAAGTGGCAAAAAGTAGGCAGTCCCACCACACTGTAGCATTTGGTTGCCAGCAGAAACAAGGCACGCATGCACCCACAGACAAGGCATGAGGAGTTGGCACTATGTTGGGTCTAGCAAGAGGCCTTGATGATATTGGCTTCATGACCCATCAGCCAATGCTCTCCTGAGGGCACCGGTACCTTTGATGATACTGGCTCTGGTGCACCAGTGATTTGTTCACCACTGGCATCATCGGACCATGCCAGAGATGCTGCAATCCAGATTGGAGCATCACAGTGTCATGACTCATGGAGAGGCAAGTCAGGTGGGAATTTAAGAGTGACCTACCATGACCTCTCACCCTCTTTTCCATGGTTTGGATGCCTATTATATTAGTTATACTTTTCAGAAAGGAATATGACAGTTCCCAGCATAACCCTTCTTTTACAGACATGAGGCTACTTTTCCACTCCTCCTTTTTCCCACCCCATGCTTTCTCCTCTTTCTACACATAGGGGTGGGAAAAAGTTAATCATCCAGGATACAGGATATCAGCTCAAATTGATTCCTCCAGTTTTGTCATTAGTTCTTCGCGTTTTACTCTCACAATTTGAAATGTTAACATCAGCTCATCTTAGTCATCTTCGTTCAGCTAATTTTTTTTTTTTGCTGGAAGTTATAACACTTAGCATTTTCTAGAAACAGAAAACAGAAATGTGAGACTCATTGATGTAAATAGTCATTAGTTTAAGCTGAAACTGGTCTGTTAACTATGAAGTGAAAGGCAAAGGTTTATGTGCAGTTAAACTACATTGACTGTACTATGTAAACAAACATGTTTGTAATTAAGCTATTTGCAATGACTGCCATCAACTATCTGGTATGTTTGACAAAATGATTAGCTCTGATAATGAAATTCATGATTGTTTAGGGTTAAAGAACTCAGCTCTCAAAAAAGCAAAGCCAAGGGAAGGACAATTTTATAGGCATTTATCTAGATAAAATCAATATTCATCTAGGTAAAATGGCCTGATTGATAATTGCTCTCCTGATAGGTGGTCTACACAAATACCAGATTCAATGTATGTGGATGCTTTCTCTTTGAAAACTTTCCTAAAATACATGCATTAAAATTGCTTGTGTAGTTTGTAATATCATGGTCTATTGAAAATTGCCCTCCCCTGCAAAAAATAGCAATACAAAAATAAGGGATACATTTTCAGTAGGGTGCCTAACTGGCACTCTGGGCACCCACTTTTAAACCTGAACAAATCAGCCAAGTTTCAAACACAAGGTACCCCTGTACTTTGAGTTTGTATATTGGCTTATAATGTTGAGATCGGTATAATCTCCGGTACCCGCACACCCGCCCCCCTATCCCCAAAGCACCCCTCAAAAAATGAAACAGACACCATACTTGGATGAAGAGGGTGCAGCTTTATTGAAAACATTATTCAATGTAAAAATTCTCTGTACGAGCTGGCTTTCTCAATTTTGACACCAATCATGTTCCCCCGGTGCTGTCTGCCATGTTTTCCTGGCAAGGCAGCCCTTCATGCCCGGCCCCTTGCTGTGAACTCCAAGCAACAGGGCCCACCCAAGGCCACTGAAGTCAGCCCACTGGCTCGTGCACCCAACTAAAGCTGCAACAGTTTCCTCAAAAACAAATACAATATTAAAATGATGGTCTAACGAACATAACTTCACTAACTAGCAACAGCAACAAGGGTAAACAATGTTACAGCAGCCTACCGATGCAAGCTTGACCTTAAACCTTAATCTCCACCGGGCAGGTGGGGAATGCGGTGGCTTGGAGAGGAAGAGAAAAGAGGGAGTGAGCGCAAACCAGGTGCTTAAATTGGGATGGGGATGCTACTAGGGATGTGAATCGTTTTTTGACGATTTAAAATATCGTCCGATATATTTTAAATCATCAAAAATCGTTAGGGCCACGATACAATACCAATTCCCCCGATTTATCGTCAAAAAATCGTAAATCGGGGGAAGGGGGAGGGCAGGAAAACCGGCACACTAAAACACCCTAAAACCCACCCCCGACCCTTTAAATTAAATCCCCCACCCTCCCGAAACCCCCCCCAAATGCCTTAAATTACCTGGGGGTCCAGCGGCGGTCCGGAACGGCCTCCTGCAATTGAATCATGTTGTCTTCAGCCGGCGCCATTCTGCGCCGCCATTTTGCAAAATGGCGGCGGCCATAGACCAACACGATTCGACTGCAGGAGGTCGTTCCGGACCCCCGCTGGACTTTTGGCAAGTCTTGTGGGGGTCAGGAGGCCCCCCCAAGCTGGCCAAAAGTCCCTGGGGGTCCAGCGGGGGTCCGGGAGCGATTTCCTGCCGCAAATCTTTTTCCGTACGGAAAATGGCGCCGGCAGGAGATCGACTGCAGGAGGTCGTTCAGCCGGGGTCTGGAACCCCCGCTGAACGACCTCCTGCAGTCGTTCAGCGGGGGTTCCGGTAACAGTTCCCAGCATAACCCTTCTTTTACAGACATGAAGGCTACTTTTCCACTCCTCCTTTTTCCCACCCCAGCTGATTTTGAAGGAATTCCAGAGCGACAGCTACAGTCTCACCATCCGTTCACTCTGGCTCCCCTCACTCACTGCCCCTCGGACTTGTGGCCCTCTGCAGCAACTCTAATCCTCTCGATCTGCATAACAGCTGCCACTGAGAGCTCCCCAGACTCCTGTGGCACCATATCCAGATGGCTGTCTGACCCACACAGCTGCTCCACACTGCCATTTCTCCAGGAGTATAAATTTTGTGAAAAAACTCATAGCCACATTTCATGACCTCAACCCAGCACCGGAACTCTTAAAAATCTCAGGCGATGTTCCCATTCTCTCCAGATGCTTCACCATTACCATAACAATTATGGCTCTTAAACCCATGGACTTTCCAGGTCCACATTGGCATACCACAAGCCTCATCACTGCTCCAGAGGCCACCACAAGCCATGGCCCCACAGTTATGAGTCTCTCACAGCACCAGGGCAGGTAAATAATTGTATATTTTTTTACTTTACTCATATGCATATATGGGTGTGCAAGAGAGAGCATTGTGTCTGTATGGGTGAATGAAAGAGGACATTGTATATGTATGGGTGACAGAGCGTGTGTGTATAGGTGGAATAGGTGAGAGTTATCGGTTATAAATCGACCTTTCATAAAACCAGATTGAGTTGGGTGAATAAGTTTATCCAGGACCTGTTCCAGACAGGAGGATAATAGTTTAGCTAATATCTTATAATCAGTGTTAAGTAGTAAGATGGGTTGGTAACTAGCAAGTGATAGCGGATCCCAATTTGATTTAGGTTAAACCACAATTTATTTTAGCTTAATTAAAGGGAGAAGGAGAGGGAGCCTGAATTCCCATATGAAAAAATAAAGCATGTAACTTAGGAACCAAGAGGGAAAAGAATGCCTTATAGAATTTGACTGAGAAGCTTAGAATCCTGGAGCCTTACCCACTTGCTGAGAAAAAAGACCTTTTTTCATTTCTGAAGCTGTGAAAGGAGCATCCAAGTGGGCACTCTCCAAGGATGATAAAGTAGGATGAGTCAAATTAGAGAGAAACTTAGAAATTAAAGAGGGATCATGCGGTGAATCCATGGAAAATCTTTATACGTCACAAATTTGGTGTAATATCTCTTCCTCAAGCCACAAGACTTAGACTAAGAGTGACAATACTCTTATGTTCCTTCTGCCCCGCCAATAAGTAGCCAAGAGGTCCTAGTCTTATTGTTTTCTGCATAATAACAGGAATTTTGAAAAAAAATGGATTTACCCACAATTTATTGTAATGGTATTTAAGTTTATATAAGGAAGCAAGAACACTGCTATTCCAGATGGATATAAGTAGAGATCCCAGTGGCTAATCTGAGCTTCCAAATCAAACAATTCACTGCGCCTGGCCTGTTTAAGGTGCACAGAATAGTTGATAATCATACCCCTAAGAGAGGCCTTAAAAGCTTCCCAAATGATGGATGAGTCTCAGGGACTTCATTATTAGCCAGAATTCAGAAATGGTGGTCGATATATGAGAAATAAAAGTCAAATCCTCCAACAAACCGGCATTAAAACACCAGCTAGGAATATCGGGTGTTGGGAGGTCCTAGTGAAGAGAAAGAGAAATCAAAGCATGATCTGAGACCAAGATGGGAAACATTTTCATCACATAAGCTGAATTGAAAAGACTTTTAGAAATTAAAAAACAAGCAATATGAGAGTAGGGAAGGAAAAAAATGGTAAAGTCTTTATCAGTAGGATGTAAAAACTGCCAAGGATCCATCAAATCATGTGTGTCCATAAGTGTGTAAATAAATGTTAAGGAGGGAGAGCATCTAACAAGACAAGAGGATTGTTGGTCCATAATCAAATCAAGAGGCATAACTGGTACATCAGCATATTTATATAAGACAGCAGAGACAGCACAAAAAGAAGCTGAAACATCTGAATTAGGTGCATACATGTTAAATAAAATCGTGGTATTCAAGATTTTAACTGGGGTAGCGACCCACCTACCATCTAAGTCTGCCTCTTGGGAAAGAATAGTAAGAGTAAGTGATCTGTGCACTCATATGGCGACCCCCTTATGTTTACCTAGCACAGGGGCAAATAAAGCCTGGCCAACTAAACCTGTGCAAAGCTTAAAGGATTCTCTTGAGGTCAAGTTTGTTTCCTGCAAATTTACAATTTGTGGATGGATGGAATGTAAATGAGTGAGAATATTTTTCCATTTAATACAATAATTGAGGCCATTCACATTTAAAGAAAAAATGTTAAAAATCAGTAGCCATTAAAAATATACCAATGAGATAAAAGAACCATTACGTGCAGAATAGTATAAATAACCTCGCAGTGACTCTGAAGGTGGCAGACATAAGAACAAACATTAGAAAGCAGTGTAACATGTCATCTGAAACAAGGAGAAAACAAATAAGAATACAAAAAAAAATTAGTAAAGCAAAGGCACAGCAGAAAAGAGCCTCACCAAAACCATATTCATGAAAAAAGTGTAGGAGTCTGTGAGACGAGGAGCAGGCAACCCCAAAGTTCCAGCAAGCAAGAAACATGGTCTTGAAGGTGGAGATCCATAATATAATGGATATGGACTCCATATTTATTTTGTTCTCTTGTATTTATAGAGAACTCCTTATTTACATTGTACACTTGTATATAATTATCCTCCTCTATCTCTTTTATTTCTTATAATCCCAGTTCATGATCCCTTGTTAATTGTAACTGCTTCTCTTCTCCACGTTTAGTTATGTTTTTGGTTATATTTCTGCACCCCTGTTTTCTGTAAACCGACATGATGAGAACGAGTTCTTGAATGCCGGTATAAAAAAACCTTAAATAAATAAATAAATAATGAAGGAAAAAAAAAACAATCGAGCAATAATAGATTGCAAGGAGAATGTCCAGTAGGCAGTAACACTAGAGAAATAAGAGAGTCATAAGTAGCTGACAATGAGGCAGAACACAGCCAACCAGGTTGGAAAATGATGAAGGCTAGGGAGTCTATCCAGAAAGAAAATGCAAAATTCAGCCCCCCCCCCAAAAAAAAAAAGTAGCATCCGGATGAAAAAAAAAAGATGAAAAAAAAAGAAAAACTGTCCATTCAACCCATCATGGCTGAAGAAACAGGCAAAAAGGCCAAATAGGAACGCAAGTCCTCTGGAGAGTCATAACCTCTGGTTCAGTTATTATGTGTGACCGTCATCCAGGCCGGATATAGTAGGCCATATTTACCACCAGCATCTCGAAGTTGAGGCCTCAGCGCCAAGAATTCCCTTTTTCTCTACGCCTTCATTTTGGCCAAATCCGGCACAAAAAAAAGTTGCATAGATCTAAGAGTAATGGGCAGGCGCAATTTGGCAGTTTGTAATCTAGCCAAGATGTGTTGGTAGTACAGTAGTTTAAGGATCTCCGGTCAGGGAAATGGTGCATTAGGTGTAGGGTGAGATGGAAGCCGATGAGCCCATTCAATCTCCAGCGGCGGATTAAATGACTTTTGCAGGCATGCTGGAATTAAAATATGTAAAAAAGAAAGAATATTAGAGCCCTTCTTGCCTTCAGGGATCCCAAGGATGAGCAGGTTGTTTCTGCAATTGCAATTAGAGAAATCTTCCAGGTCCTGTTACAGCGCTACCATCTTGCTGGAAGCTGATTTCTAACCACAATGGTGTCCTTCCATAGATCAACCCGTTGTTACAAAGAATCAAGGCATGGCTGTAAGGAAACCACCGCCAAGGAGAGATCAGCTAGCTCCAATGTAATAGCGCAGGTAGTTTTGGTAATTCAGTCACAGAATTTCTTTCATTGCTGGAGCTTGGTGATGATAAGATCGGAGGATTTCACACTTTTATTTGGCGGCTGTTTTTCTGGCATCAGGAGACCATGCTTAGTAGGGATGTGAATCGTTTTTTGACAATTTAAAAAAATCGTCAGATAATTTTTAAATCGTCAAAAATCGTTAGAGTCGCGATACAATAGAAATTTCCCCGATTTATCGTGAAAAATTGTAAATCAGGGGAGGGCGGGAAAACCGGCACACCAAAACAACCCCTAAACCCACCCCGACCCTTTAAAACAAATCCCCCACCCTCCCGACCCCCCCCCCCCAAATGTTTTAAATTACCTGGTGGTCCAGTGGGGGGGGTGTCCCGGCGCGATCTCCCGCTCTCGAGCCATCCGCACCATTTTGGCTGCCACTAATATAAATGGCGCCGATGGCCCGATAAAAAAAACCCCACCTGACCCTTTAAAATTACCCCCTTAACCTCCCCCACTGTCCCGACCCCCCCCAAAAACATTTTACACATACCTGGTGGTCCAGGGGAGCTGCGGGCAGTGATATCCCGTTCCCAGGCCATCAGCTGCGCTAAAAAAAATGGCGCCGATGGCCCTTTGCCCTTACCATGTGACAGGGCAAAGGTAGTGCCGGCGCCATTTTGAATATTGGCAATATTGCCCAAGTGCAGGAGATCGTTCCCGGACCCCCGCTGGACCCCCAGGGACTTTTGGCCAGCTTGGGGGGGCCTCCTGACCCCCACAAGACTTGCCAAAAGTCTAGCGGGGGTCCGGGAGCGACTTCCTGCACTCGGGCCGTATTGCCAGTATTCAAAATGGCGCCGGCGTTACCTTTGCCTCATTTATTTAGTTATTGAATAACGTTTTGGAAATGAGATAATACATTTTATTGTATTACTTTAAAACTTGGCTGTTTCATGATATTCATTTCCATATGTTGCTATAGCCAAAGAATGTCTTACTTTGTGTTCTATGAGAAACCTGATAAATAAAAAGTAAAAATATAAAAAAAATCAAAAGGCATTCCACTCAGACTCCACTCCTGGAATAACTGTCCCCCATGTGTATAAAAGAGTGCACATGTATGAGTATAATTTAAGTGCATATCAAGCATGCAGATTCCTAAAGGGCCATTTCTGTATTAAAGTACTACTTTACCTGCTAAAATCCATTTGACAATTACCCTCTTACAAGTGAATTTTACAAGAATTATGCATGCAAATGTAACTTACTATTGTGGCAATTTTCAAAAGCTATTTACCCATATTATGTACACTTAACACAGGTAAAATCAATTGTCAATTTAATGGCATACATTTTAGCAATTTTCAAACAATTTCTTAAATGGGTAAAGTGCATTTACATGTGTAAAACCTAGTTCTAAGTATGCAAATCCTTTTTAAAATAACCTCTTTAAAGGTGAATTTTAAAAGCCCAGCAGATGAGCGAATAAATCAGGCTTGTGTGCGCCCACCGTGTTTTTAAAAATGCCCAGATTAATATGTAAAGGCCGCAGCGTGCACATCTGATATCTTTCCAAAAATGGGCGGAGCATTGGCATAGTCTGGGAAGGAAATGAGCATGTCAGGGCTTGGCCAAGAGATGCATGTGGAAATACTTAAGCGCCCAGGCACGTGCCAAGGTCTCTCTGCTCGTGTAATTTTTAGGGGTGTGCATTCGTATTGAACATAAATGTAAAACGCTACTTTTTTTTTTTTTTAACTTAAAAAAGTGATGAGACATAAACGATCGGATTTCCAACTTATTCAACATAGCTATGTTGAATAAGTTGGAAATCGCGATTGTTGATCCAAAATAAAAATTTAAACCCCTCACCTTCCTTAATCCCCCCCCCCAAAGACTTACCACAACTCCCTGGTGATCCAGCGAGGAGTGAGGACGCCATTTCTGAAATTCTTTGCGAGGAGCACGTGACGTCGGCGCCACGTCAGAGTGACGCGGCGTCACGTGATTCCCCGCGGGTTCGCGCCGGAACGCTCGTTCGGCCCAAAAGGAACTTTTGGCCAGCTTGGGGGGGCCTCCTGACCCCCCCAAGTTGGCCAAAAAGTTCCTTTTGGGCCGAACGAGCGTTCCGGCGCGAACCCGCAGGGAATCACGTGATGCCGCGTCACTCTGATGTGGCGCCGACGTCACGTGATTCCTCGCGGGGTCGCTTCCGGGATCCTCGTTCGGCCCAAAAGGAACTTTTGGCCAGCTTGGGGGTGTCAGGAGGCCCCCCCCAAGCTGGCCAAAAGTTCCTTTTGGGCCGAACGAGGGTGCCGGAGGGAACTCGCGGGGAATCACGTGACGCCGCGTCACGTGCTCCTTGCAAAGTTGGTCAGAAATGGCGTCCTGAGCCCGCTGGACCACCAGGGAGTTGTGGTAAGTCTTGGGGGGGGGGGGGATTAAGGAGGGTGAGGGGTTTAAATTTTTATTTGCACATATGGACATATACTCAACTCATTGAATTCTGTTTATGTCCATATTGACCGCAAATGGGACCCCCTTTGGACATATGGACATATGAACTTAAACTTTTGCTCTGCACATCCCTAGTAATTTTACTTCTGATATGGATACGTTATAAAAGAAAAAGATCGAGCTATTTTGAAGGGTTTGTAAGATCTGGGGTAACTGGGGAGAGCACAGGCTATAAAACCAGGGGTTCTGGAGGACATAGCTGTTAAATGGGAAAACTGGTGGATGACTGGTAAACTTGTAATGGCATTGGCAAATGCCTCTATTAAAATCCCCAAATTTGGTGGTAGAAGCGAGATTTGTGCACCCATGCAAGTGCCCACTTAAATTTGGCGCACATGTGCACACGGCCAGGCTATTTTGTAACATTCACATTTACGTGCACACATTATTAAATGACCACATCCCTGCACCAATGTGCACCCATGCACCAGTTTGAAAGTTACCGTCTTAGGCCTGGATTCATCATTCTTCACAGAATGATGACTCCTGCGAAAACGGGGGGGTGAAGGGGGGCGGGCCTGCGATAGCCCGCAGCCTTTGCACCACGGCAGTGCGCCGGCTTTCGCACTGAATAGCACCACCGATTCCGCCCCTCCCCCCCGACTCCTCCCCCCTAATTTGCATTATATCACATGCGAAAAGGCCCTTTTCGCATGTGATATGGCCTTATCGCGTGCGTTAGGACCCTAACACACACGATAAAGCTTTAGAAAATAACCCCCTTAGGGGTAGATTTTCAAAGGGTTACGCACGTAACCCCGAAAACCTGCTCCTGCGCGCAAGCCCCGGGATGCGCGTATGTCCCGGGGCTTTGAAAAAGGGGTGGGAAGGGGGCAGGGTGTGGGCATGGTGCCAGTCTGGGGGTGGTCCGGGAATGGGACCGAGGCCTCTGGCACAGCTGGCCGGCGCATGCAAGATACGGCTGCCACAGACAAGTATAAAAAGTGAAACAAGGTAGGGGGGGATTTAGGTAGGGCTGGGGGTGGTTTAGATAGGGGAAGGGAGGGGAAGGTGGGGGGGGGAGCGGAAGAAAGGTTCCCTCCGAGGCCCTCCGATTTCGGCCTTGGAGGGAACAGGGAAAGCCATCGGGGCTCCCCTAGGGCTAGGCGCACGCAAGGTGCACAAGTGTGCATCCCCTTGCGCGTGCCAGTCCTGGATTTATAACATGTGCGCGGCAGTGTGCGCATGTTATAAAATTGAGTGTATACTTGTGCACGCCGGGTAGCGTGCACAAATGTACCCCACACGTGCTTTTTTTAAAATCTACCCCTTAGTGTGTACCTTGCAGCTTCTAACTTTTAGAAGTAAACAGCACACAAAGTTTCCATTTTCACATTGACTGCTGGTTAAAACTGCCCAGGTACATAGTAAATAATGTAGGCTATTCAAAAGTTCTCTTATATTTTTTCTTTTTCACCTTTTTTTTCTGCCTGAAAATGGGTTAATTGATCCCAGTGGATATTGGCGTGTCTTGACTGCACTGTCAAGCAGAAGGCTAAAAGTGGAATGCCTTTTACCTCTCAAGAAGTGTCAATAGTTTCACTACAGCCTACAATCTTGTGAGCCTTTTGTCTGCTTATAATATAAGTAAGCGAACTGGAATATTTTCTTACTGTGATTAGCCCAAAATCTTTCCACAAGAAAACAACAGCTCCTAGGAGAAGAATAAAGATCATTTTCACTCCATCCCTCCCAGCCAAGCATAAGATAAAATAAGTTTTGGAATGTTCCTTATGCCAAAATAGAATATGCATTTCAGATTTCCCTTCTCTGTTCCTGCTTTTTCTGTTGTATCCCAATTTTGGTAACTTTTATTTATTTATTTATTTATTTATTTATTTATTTATTTTTAATTTTTATATACCGAAGTTCTTGTGGGAATTACAAATCACTCCGGTTTACATAAAACGATGAACTGCCCAACAGCGGATGGGGGCTTTACATAGAACTGTAGAACATAAGGAACAATAAAACCGGATGTCAATTTAACATAGTAATAATAAATATAATATAATATAATATGTACATACAATATAATATAATATGTACATACAATATGTACATACAATATAATATAATATAATATGTACATACAATTTAACTATTTAACGTAGTAGAGATGAACTTTTGAACTCCCTGTAAAATTTTTCAGTGTTCAGGGTCCTTAGTTTTAGTTTTCTGTAAACCGATACGATATGCAAACGGCTATTGGTATATAAAAACCTTTAATTAATTAATTAATTAAATAAATAAATAAATAAATAAATAAATAAATAAATAAATATCACCTTGATCTGAGTCAGTGAAATTGCCTGCACTCCAGCTTAGCTAAAAAGTCCCGAGATCCATCCCTTCTGACATACACAATGCTGCTTGTGTACTGTGAGCCAGGCTAACTGGAAAGCAAGGAGTAGAAAAGAGGAAGAAAAAAATGCATGCTCCTTTTTACAACAAAAATATATGCCAATAAAACTCATTAGATTTAGATTTATTTCATTTTATGTGTCTGGGAAGAAGAGGACAACATAGCTTTGCCAAGGTTGAGAGGAGCAGCAGAGGACTACAGAAGGATTTAACCTATTTTATGTTTGAAAATGAGTCAACTAGCCTCAAATCGCTTCACAGAGTTTTTCCTTTACACAATTTATGATGATGTCATACAAAATAAATATTACTATGTACTTACGTCCAATACTCAGGGCAATTGCTATGTGTCAACTTTTGTTTCTGAAGCTCATTCCCAGCACAATTAAAAGAAAGTATGAAAGCAGTCAGGATCCCATATTTACCTGAGATATTATGCTCACCCTTTAAAACTGCCTGCAGTCTGAATGATGCTGCTCAGATTTGTGGGAAGCAATAAATAGTCACAGTTTTAACCTCTGATTTCAGTGGCAAATCCATCCATGGCCTGAAACAGCAGCTGACAGATTGCTTTAGATTTCAAGAGATTTTTGAGGGCAAAGATACAATCTGGAAATGAAACAGTTATTGCTTAAAGATCTGGGTCATTAAAAGAAGATATTACCTGGTATGATTAAAACGTGTTTAGTGAAAAATTCAGTACATGCCTAGAAATGATTAAAGATCCTAGAGGGCACTGGTGACAGACATGGTTGAACGAGCATAAAAATAAAATATTGCCCATGGAAAAAATGAGGATGAGATAAAAGCTGTCAAACGTTTTTTTTTTTTTTCCAAGCCAATTTTTGATCTACCTTGTCTACTGTTCATCTCGCATGTTAAGGTCCCAATTCCTATTATTTTGGCTTTATGGAATAAAGATTGAAAAGGAAAGATTATTCAGGACCAATGCACACTTAATAAGGAATTATGCAGTTAGGTTGGCTGAGTCTATTTAAATGGATTTTCAGCCATCTAAAATGTCGTGCATAAATGTATTTAAAACATATGAAGCACACAAATTTGGCTTTGTTAAAAAAAAAAAAAAGGTATTACAAGGGGATGTGCTGTGTGTGTGATATGAACCTACGCATGTAACTTATATTTTAAAAAGTGCGCCTCTTACTGGCATGCGTTACAGCATTGTTTGGAAATGGGTACAATTAAACATACTATATAATATATATTTAGCCACACCATAACCCTATATTCAAACACAACTTAGGAAGGTAACCTGTTTTTGAAACTGAGTTGTTGTGTGTTTCCTTAAAATTGCAAGTGTTCTTCAAGTCACCTTCTCTGCACGCTTTCTCCTTCTCTTTCCCGTCCCTACATTGTCACATGCTCCTGCAGGCCTCCATTCTTTCTTCATTGCTTTTTATTTATTTATTTATAACTTTTTTATATACCGCGGCACGTTGAAAACATCACCTCGGTTTACAATAAACAATAATTCAGCAACTAGCTTTACATTCTTTTTAAAAGTTATCCATTCTCCCAAACCAATACCTGCAGCTTTTTTAAAATCCAAGCATGAGGTGAGGTAACACTTACCTGTGATTGTAATTACTTTCGACCAATATCCTGTAGCTGTTAGTTAAAATTTGTTTTGTAATCTGCCATGAGACCACGCATGGAAAAAGGCAGCATATCAAATATCTATAAATAAATATATAACATTTATTTTTCATAGATCTTAAATACTTTAAGGCAACTGAAGTATGAATGTTCATGAGAGATATGCAAATAGTAGCTAATAGAGATGTGAATCGTGTGCCAGATCGTCTTAACGATCAGATTCGGCTGCGGGGGGGCTCGATTCTGATCGTTACGATATGTGAATTGGAATCGTTTCCGATTCCAATTCACATATTTTTAGGAGGCCCGCACCGCAAAAAAAAAAAAAACAAAAACATCCGACCCTTTAAATCGACCTCCCGACCTGACCCATCGCTAATTATATTTTTACGGAGGCCCGCGCCGCAAAGAAAACAAAAAAACCCATCCGACCCCTTAAATCGACCCCCCCCCTCCCGACCCGACCCATCGCTAATTATTTTTTTACGGAGGCCCGCGCCGCAAAAAAAACAAAAAAACCCATCCGACCATTTAAATCAACCCCCCCCCCCTCCCGAACCGTCCCGACCCGACCCCACCCGAACCATCGTTATTTTTTTTTTACGGAGGCCCGCGCCGCAAAAAAAAAACCCAACCCCATCCGACCCTTTAAATCGACCCCCCCCTCCCGACCCCCCCAAAACCTTTTAAAGTTACCTGGTTGTCCAGGGGGGCCTCGGGGGACCTCGGTGAGAGATCCAGGGGGGCCTCGGGGAAAGATTTCCCAGGCATCACCTGTTCTAAAAAAAAAAAAAAAAATGGCGCCGATGCCCCTTTGCCCTTACCATGTGACAGGGTATCCGTGCCATTGGCCGGCCCCTGTCACATGGTAGGAGCACTGGATGTCCGGCGCCATCTTTACTCATCAGCCCATAGTATAATATGGGCTGATGAGTAAAGATGGCCGGCGCCATCTTTAAACATGGCGCCGGCCATCAGCCCATAGTATAATATGGGCTGATGAGTAAAGATGGCGCCGGACATCCAGTGCTCCTACCATGTGACAGGGGCCGGCCAATGGCACGGATACCCTGTCACATGGTAAGGGCAAAGGGGCAACGGCGCCATTTTTTTTTTTTTTTAGAACAGCTGATGCCTGGGAAATCTTTCCCCGAGGCACCCCTGGATCTCTCCTCTCCCCGAGGCCCCCCTGGCTCTCTCCCCGAGGCCCCCCGAGGACCCCCTGGACCACCAGGTAACTTTAAAAGGTTTTGGGGGGGTCGGGAGGGGGGGAGTCGATTTAAAGGGTCGGATGGGTTTTTTTTTTTCTTGTGGCGCGGGCCTCCGTAAAAAAAAAATAGCGATGGGATGGGTCGGGTCGGGTCGGGGGGGGGGGGGGGGTCGATTTAAATGGTCGGATGGGTTTTTTGTTTTTTTTGTGGCGCGGGCCTCCGTAAAAAAAAAAATTAGCGATGGGTCGGGTCGGGAGGGGGGGGTCGATTTAAGGGGTCGGATGGGTTTTTTTGTTTTTTTTGCGGCGCGGGCCTCCGTAAAAAAATAATTAGCGATGGGTCGGGGGGGGGTGTTGATTTAAAGGGTCAGATGGGGTTTGTTTTTTTTTTGCGGCGCGGGCCTCCATAAAAAAAAAATAGCTATGGGTCGGGTCGGGTCGATTTAAAGGGTCAGGGTGGGTTTAGGTGCTTTTTTGGTGTGCCCTATTTAACGATACAATACAAATGCCCCTGACAATAAATCGTGGGCATTTGTATTGTATCATGCACTCTAACGATTTTGGACGATTTTAAAATTATCTGACGATAATTTTAATCGTTCAAAAACGATTCACATCCCTAGTAGCTAATGATGAGGGTTTTTTTTTTATTGGGTGAATGCCTACAAATTACAGATGTATATTTGGTTAGAGATTTCATTTGGGCAGATGTATATTTGGGCAGATGTATATTTGGTTAGAGATTTCATTTGGGCAGTTTATTGAATTTGGTAGACCTCAGCCAGTCTAGTGCAGCAGTAGTTGGGCTAGTTGAGTGAACCTAATCCTTCAACATGGTTAATTGGGCACTTCTTGATCATATGGCCAGCCATTTGTGTTTCTACATATTCACAATATGCAAAGATTCCTACTATATACTGTATGTAAGAGCTAAATGGCATTATTTCTTCTGTAGTAATCTGTCACAGGAAGGGGTGAAAAAGAAGGGCAGCAGCAACTGCAGACTGTCAAAGGGTTGTTCTTTCCTCCATTCACTTGTGGGGAGACTCCTCATATTCAACCCTCTTTTTGGTTTCCTGTTGTACAAGATATTCTGGGTGGGGAAGACCTGGAACCTATCATGTTTCACATACTTGAGAAATATGTTTGAATGTTGAAATTATATTTAGAGCAAATGGCCACTAGATGGCATTTTATAGGGTGAGTAATGTGAATTCTCATGTTAAGAATTGTAGAGTTATGGGATGTAGGGGGGGGTTCCTTTAAGCCCAAGTGAGCAATTGTTGGGTTTAGCAGGAGGTATAAAAGTAAGAGGCAGGATTTGGCCATTGCCATTCTTCTTTTTATTTTTTTTGGTTCTGCCCTCTCTGGTCTGGGACTGTCAAGGGAAAGGACCTGCAGGATTTAGTGAGCTGGAGCGACCAGCTTGCGAGTTAGTATCCTGAGGACCCTATTGATGTGTGAGGGACCCTGCAAGGTCTCTTCCCCTCAAAGGGAGAGGCTCAAGGCTAGTGAGTGGAGAGATGTTTTTCCTCCTCACGAGTAGATGACCAGAGCCAGGGAGAAGAAGAAACTGCTCCTCCCTTTGAGGAAAATAGCAGCAGTCCTGAAGCTGGGGGTGATTCTGAAATGACAAGTGCCCCAGGAAGTCTAATATGTGGAGGATTCTGGGGAAACCTGGACACTATGGGAATGGAGGAGGGTAGAAAACGAATGGGAGGACGGGTGATTGAGGAGTTGTGAGTAGTGTGGGGAACTGAAATTTCATGTCCATTTTGATGTAAATTTTGATAGAATATACTGTGGGAGAGAATTGAGTAACGTATATATTCACATATAAGCCTAACCACGTATAAGCTGACCATTGCATTTGAGCCAGTGGCGTAGCCAGAATTGATTTTTTGGGTGGGCACAAGGTTAACATGGGTGGGCTGTAGGCATGCAGGTCTACTAGTTGTTTTTTTACTGATAAATAATGCCAAATTATGCAGCATAGCATTCACATCTACGCCTAAGTATGAGGTTTACTTAATGATACAAACATAATTCACGGTGATTTGTGGTACTTTAGCCTTCTTATTATTACGATTTTATACACGTCTCCTACCTGTCCATAAATTTTGAGAGAGCGGTTGTGTTGCTTATATTTAAATTGCTAACATCTCAAAATATAGATATATATTTTTACCTTTGTTGTCTGATCTTTGTATTTTTCTAATCAGTTGGTCCTGGTCTCTTTTTCCCATTTTTTCCCTTATAGCTCATTTCCTAATTCCTTTTCAGTGTCTTTCTTCTATTACTGTCTTCTTCCCTTCCACACACACACACACACACACATACACGCTTTCTCTCACAGACTCCCTCTCACACACTCAAGCTGTCACTCTCATATGCTCTCCCCCCCCCCACAAGCTCACATTCACGTTCTCACTTTCGCACCCCTCCCCAGGCTTATATTCTTATGCACACACAGACGCACATCCAGGCACCCATTCTCACCCACACACATAAACCCAGACTCCCATTCTCACCCACAAACCCATGCTCCCAGTCTCACCCACACATATTCAAGCTCCCATTCTCATCCATACATATACACATTTAAGGTACTATTCTCACCCACACATACACACATTCAAGCACCCATTCTTATCCACATATTCAAGCTTCCATTCTCACCCACCCACACAAACCCAGGCTCTCATTCTCACCCACCCATACACACATTCAAGCTCCCATTCTCACTCACCCACAAACCCAGGCTCCCATTCTCAACCACACATACACACATTCGAGCTCCCATTCACCCACATATTCAAGCTTCCATTCTCACCCACATACACACCCAGGCTCCAGTTTTCACCCACACACACTCCCATTCTCATCCACACATACACATTCAAGCACGTGCACAGCTTCTGCTTTCTCCCCCAGAGCAGGAAGATCTGCTGCCACCGGCCTCCTGCTATCTTCGGGCGTCGGGCCGTACTGCCCGCCGAACTTCCTGTCGGGGGGGGGGAGCGGAAGCGCAGCGCACAACATCCACTTCCTCCCTCCCCCCCAAGCAGGAAGATTGGCGGGCAGTACGGCCCGACGCCCGAAGATAGCAGGAGGCCGGTGGCAGCAGGAGAGGCAGCTGATCTTCCTGCTTTGGGGGAGAAAGCGGAAGCTGTGCGCGGCGCTTCCGCTCCCCCAAACAGGAAGTTCGGCGGGGCCGTTTGGTCCGAAGATAGCAGGAGAACGGGTGGCAGCAGGAGAGGCAGCTGATCTTCCTGCATTGGGGGGAGGAAGCGGAAGCTGCGCGCGGTGCTTCCGCTCCCCCCCCCCGAACAGGAAGACCGGTTGGCCATTCGGCCGCAGCAGCGCTTCCCCATGTGTGCCGTGATGGCGCGCGAGGCGTGGGTTCTCTTGTTCGCTGTCGCGGGGATGGGATCCCGCGACAGCCTTGCAGTTCTGGTGCCAGTTGGGTGGGCCTGGGTCTAAGTTGGGTGGGCACCTGCCCACCCAGGCCCACCCGTGGCTACGCCTCTGGTTTGAGCATCCTAATGTGGGAAAATTCAAAACCCGCGTATAGGCTGAGGTTCCAACTTTGATAGCCTATGGTGCTGCTTCAATGAACTGCCAGAAATAGGCCAGATATGTCTCTTTGCATCTTAACATCACCCTAATGATAGAGGCATGCATTTACCTTACTTTTAAGAACTTTCAAATGTAGCTTGCTCACTTTGCAAACATATTGATTCCCTATTGTGGCAAGGTTTTTTTTTATGTTTTTTACTAACACGCAAAAATTGGATATTGAACATGTTTCCTTAAATATAGACAAATAAGGTGTGATAATTCACATTTCACAAAATGATTTAAAACATTTAAAACAAAACATAATGCATAAATATGACATTAAAAATAGATCATTTTAAATAAGTGGCATAATACTAGTTTATATCTTTGCTAATACCAATAGGTAGGTATGCATGGCAGTCCACTTCAGCCTCAATATGTATCAACCATACTTTGGTCTAAAATTTGGCTGTGAACCACGGATTAGCATAATTTAGCTTTTCAGGCATATTTTGGAGCATGAAATTCTAGGCTTACATGCGAGTAGATATACAGTACTTAAAAAGTAGTGAGTAAGATACAGGGGGTGCCCTTATTTCTTGGAAGAGGGTTGAGATTGGGATTAAAATAAAAAGGAATCTGGAAATTGAGCCTGTCTTTGGGATTTGTGGGGTGACAGATGAAGGAAGAGTACCCATAGCTGTGCCAATGGACAAAAATGTAATTTGGGGAATGTGAACTTTATATTCCTGAAACTTGGCGTTTGGGAGATCCAAAGGATTTTCAAGTAAAGACTGAGGAACTGTACTCTAAGCCATGGGGGTATACTATGGTTGGGGGAAACTTTGCTAATGTTTGCTGAATCTCATGAATTCTAAGTATTCAGTATGGACAATGCTTATGCTTTGCAGGCTGGAAAGACCCAGAAATAAAGGTTAAGAGTTAGTATTTAAAAAGTGGTGTTCGCTATACTTTATTTTGGCCAGCATTATTGTGCAGCAGGGGCGTGAGTTCATGGAGGAGAAATTGGTGGTGCTATCTTTGTCCAATCAGAGAAGAGTTGTGGTATACTACCACCCCTGCTGTCTCTATACAGGTCCTCTTCAACATCTGCATCCCTACCATCATTTTATATACCTGAGCTTGGGGTTACACAGTCTTGCTGTGGAAGTCATCTATGCTAATTCAACTCCCTTGTATGTCTGTTTTGCACATTTTTTTAAATACTCCTTTTTACCCAAGGTTTTTTTCCAAAAGATTTTGCTGGCATAAATTTTGTGTATTTATTTCCCCTTTCTGAAGTTTTAGGAAATCTAAACCATTCAGCAAAAGAAATGCTATTTCAAACATTTACAAAATTGGTTTTGAATTGAAATATAAACCTGACCCTAAAATTTAAAAAGTTAAGTGGCACCAATAAGCTCTATTAAAGGACAATAGCTAAAATTATTTCCAGCAGAGATTGTCTTGTATGTATCTTTGAATAGCACTGTATAAGTCCTATAGCACTATAAGAATGATAGTAGTAGTGCTAGCAGCCGCAGTAATATTCCATTATATATTTTGTAACAGACAATTCACACATGCTTTGAAATAATCATTGTTTCAACTGCCACACAGATGGATGAAGCTTGCACTGTTGGCTACAGGGAGACCATGCGTTGGAGGGGGAAAATGTTTCATAGAATTACAGCAAATAAATATTTGTTGTATTTTGATTTATATGCTTCATACAGGAGCTATCAATAGCTTGTGAAAAATATTATAAACATTATTTATGCATGCAATCTATTATAATAATGTTCATTTTTTGTCTGTCTGGGAAACAAAAGAAATTGAAATATTAGTAATGGCCACAAAGTGCCAATATGACTTCTATTACAACACT
This sequence comes from Rhinatrema bivittatum, assembly GCF_901001135.1. Lineage (NCBI taxonomy): Eukaryota > Metazoa > Chordata > Amphibia > Gymnophiona > Rhinatrematidae > Rhinatrema > Rhinatrema bivittatum. The sequence goes on along the minus strand of NC_042620.1, from coordinate 56,140,332 downwards.
AGGCAATCTGTCTGAGCACACAAATAAAGTCAGACTGCAGTTTTGATTTGTGTAGAGCTGTGGGATCATGGAAGTGGAGAGGGCAATATCCAAATCAGGAGAGAGATTGAGAGATGCTGAGGTGGGTTGCATCGCTGGGAAGGTGAGTTGCATTAGTGGAAAAAGTGCCAGCACTATCAGAGGCAGATCACATCAGGTATGCCAGCAGAGGATGGTAACAGATGGTAACTTGGTGCAATGATGGCAGTGGAGGAGCAGGTATTGTGGTGGTAGCAGTAGCAATAGTGGTGAGGTGAGTGATATTGGCTACAATGTGCTTTGAAAGCAGCATGCAACCATGGCTGATGTACCACAGGACTGGTGGCAGGCATCCTGGGAGCTGCACAGGCCTCAGATGTAGAGCCACAGAAGGTTTGAGAGGGGATCGACAGTGTTTTAGGGAGTGTGAGAGAAGAAATTGGTTGGGGGATGTTGGAGGTGAACTGGGGAGACTGAGGGAAGATTTAGAGGGGATCAGCTTGGGGGGTGGGAGAGGGCATAGGCTGGAATGGGAAAGGTTAGAGATGTTGGGTCAACTCTGGTTTACTTTTTCTTTCCCCTTTCATGCAGTTTCTCCCTGGACCTTCCTTCAGAGCTCCGTCTACCTACCGGAGTCTCTAACTGTGCTCTCTAGGCTGCTTCAGCATGTGTGAAGGTTCTGCTTCATCACACCACTCCAGGAACAAGTGACTGAAAATGGGATCACTTGAATCAAGATAAAGAGTCATCAGTGCCATTGTGTGAACCTGCAACATGCTTCACAGCCAATGTTATGTTCAAATTTAAACAACCAAACACCAAAAGTTGCAACAATCAACAGCTAAAGAGCAGCTAGCTCACTGATGATGAATTGCTTCCATATCTCCATGTTATCAGAATTCATAACTGCTTTTTAAGTGCCGGATTCTCTTCCCAAATCATAAAAGCTACCAAAATTGAAAAGAGCTCAATGAAAGAAATAATTCAAAGTCCCAATTTGTTAATGCCAGACCTGCCAAACCCTGACACCATTAATACCTTGCAAAAAAGAATGCCCAAGTCAACTTTAACTTGCTGAGGGACTCTGTAAAAATGGTGTTTGCTAGTTAGCCCTCTAATCAAACTTGGAAAGTATCTTAAAAAATCCTTCCTACTGGAATCACTCTATAGGCATAAGTGAATTGACTTATCAAAGAATGAATCTGCCACAGTCAAATTACAGACAGAACAAGCTAGGTCCATGGCTTAAAATAGCTTATTTTCCTTATCACAAGACAAATGGGACAACATATGATTAGTATCAAACTCAATCATTAAAAATGTGGGCATAGTGCATGAGGCAGCTGATTTCTCAACTGCTAATGGAATTCCTAAAACAAAAGCTAGCTTCTCAAATGTGGCTATTAGATGCAATCGCCCATCAGATCAAGCTGATCTAAATAATGAATTACATTGTCACTCTCTACAGTCTTTGCCTCTACCCAACGAAAAAGGGAGAAAAGCTTAAAGGTATGCATAAACTACAGAAGAGCCATAGGCATGCATTAATTCAGAAAGTATATAGGGAATTAAATTTAAGCCCTAAAATTGGAATACCAAGCATTAACCAAAAGTTTCAAAGATAAATGGAGAGGGGTCCTTTTGGTGATGGATGAACTCACTGTCCTCTCCCAAAACTATATGATCAAGAATAACAACAGAATACTGGATGACCTTGTCCACAAGTGGACCACCTGTGATGAAACTGGCAAACTGAACATATTATCCTGCATTAAAGTACTAACAAGCATCGAAGATATAACATCCTTTTATCCTTTTGACAATCTGGTAATGACGTTGCCTGGGGAACTCTCTTGAGAAAAGGTAAGTTGCAAATGACCACTACAGTTCCTGGATGTACTTGGTTGAAATTCTGTCCGATAGGATCAGGGTCTCACAAGGGTCACCTATGACAGCCAAATATCTACATCTCTAAAATTCCAAGCATCAGACTTGTCTTTTGTTAACCCTTTGAGAAAGTGTTCATCACAATTTAATCAAGCCAATCCACCATTCATTCTATGGGCTTGAAAATTTTGATCCAAATAATGGAAAAAGTTAGAAAAATGTTTCAGTTTTGGTTACACCCCCCCCCCCCCCCACCCCAAGATTCAAGACAAAATGTGAAAAGCAAGAATCCAATTATTAATAGATTTTTCTACCCTATGCTTCCACTTTTTGCCCTTATTCTTACTATCCTTTCCTTTTTTTAATCCAAAGAATCTTGCTACCTCACCAAAAAGAACACAAATCAATGCACTTATGTCTTAATGATAGGGAACATGAACTTCTAAAGGAGCAATAGCGCTCAAAGAATATTCATGGGGGTGTACCACACCCCCAGGGCATCAAGGACAAGAAACAGGAGCCATCACTGTTAACTCAGTTCTAGAAGATGAAGGCAAAGCAGAACTAATTTCCCATGCTGAATCAGGGTCAGAAGTCAATGAGGAGGAGTTGGACAAGTTATTTGACTTGAAGGAACCCCAAACCATAGCAGCTCAGTAGGATTACCTATATACTTGCATTTTTCTTTATCCATCTGCTTAACTTTGCACCTAAGATTCCTTTATTTTTTTTTTAATCTGAGAGAACATTTTTCTGTTATGCTACCCCATCCCCATTCTTGCTGAAGATCTCTCCTTTGCCAGCTCTGCATCTAAAACCCTGTTGAAATCTGAAGAATACTGACTGTCAGATGTGTCCTCTTCAGAAGCCCTCATAGAGGAAATGCTTTCTTATTGAATGTAAGTTGCATCGCCAACAGTATGTGCTGCAGTGCTGGGAACCTGAAATCTTCTTCTGGAACCTAAAGACGCCTGGAGAACTGCCAAGTCACTAAAGAGAAAAAGGGAGAGGAATGGAGGGACCAACAACCTGCCTGTTCCTTGAACATTCATTGGCCGAAAAACTCAAACCTCTACCATGTCCCTTAGAAGTACTGAGCTTCTCTGCCATAGTTCCTTGAGCAGCAGTAACCACGTGAGATGAATCATACTCAAGAAGCTGAAATGGCTTTTTGGCGCCCTTTTAACAGTAGAATGAATGCCCATGGAGCCTTTGAGAGGGTCTCTGATGGGCAGTTGGCTGCTGACAATCCATAGGAGCCATCCCCTTGCAATATAGAAACTTCTTTATCTTAATACTTTTTACATACTTATATTTATTTATTATTTTTATATTAATCATTCATCAGTTACCTTCCCATCCGAAACTAATCAATTCCAATTGATAACCTCCAGAAGTCCCTTCCCCCAACTCCCCTTCACTTCCAATTAACCAATATTATTTAATTATTAGAACAATTCCCTCAGAGATTTATTAATAAACTTGTGCTGAACAAAACTAATAGAGGTACAGTTGTGGCCACCCTCTTCAGCTAATCAGCCTGCAAGCACCTCAGATTCACTTCCCTCTCTGCCCCCCCCCCTCCCCCACCGGCTCCACCACCAAACTAGGTCCAAGACCACCACTTTCTACCTAATGCAGCATCCACTGATAGGCAAGGAGCTTCCCATTGCCCTCCAGATCCAACAACCACAGCAGCAACAACCTAAGAATGCTGCTAAGGAAAAAAAAAACCAAAAACAGGAGAAAATTGCCATGACTAGCAAGCTGCCTCAGCCTTTGGGGAAAAGAGGAAACTATGTGGAAAAGCCATCGCCAGGAATCTGCTTGAACTGTGGCGAAACAAAACTGGGGTAAAATGCTCAGAGGAGCAAGAAAGCCAGCAGAGACGGTGGGCAGAGCCACCAAGCCGGTGAGCCTTGGTGGGCAGCTGCCCCCCCACAGAGCCCACTGACATCACCCATCCTGGAGGTCACTCCTAAATTGGCCGGCCTTCCCCATATCCCTCCTCCTGCCACCCTTTCCCTCCTTGCCAGAGCCTCCATCACTAAACTGGCAAATAAGGTTAGGGAGAAGGGGGCATTCCACCCAAAAGAAGGGGGTTCTCCTGTCAGCAAGGGGTTCAGTCACTTCAGAATCATGCCTTTTTAACCAAGGGCTCCCTGTGTGCTAAATAATGGTACAATTAATTAACGTAATTGCCAGATTACAGGCTGATGCAATATCCGTGTGGCAAAAACGGGTGCTCATAAATAAGCGCCTGCTTTCCTAGTGCATCCCATCCACCTCTGCTGGGCATGCGATGCAGTTGGCTAATGAGCCGCTGCACTAAAAAGGAGGCGCTAGAGAAAATAGTGCTTTCCTAGCGCCTCTTCGGCATCGGGTGCCCAGGAGAAGTGGCTGTATGCAAATTAGGAAAATGGACGCTCAGTTTTATGAGCATCCGTTTTCTTAATCCATAGAAAATTGAGCGTCCATTTTCCTAACCTGTCCGCCAGGAAGACATTTTTTTTTTCACGTTGCTGCTTAATTTCGTGGTGATATTAAGTCCAAAGAACCACTAAAAAGCAGTATATTTTCTGCTTTTCTGTTACACTTTTGGGGCTCCTCAAAACTTAATGCTGGCATTAACCTTGGAGGGTTAAAATGTGTGCTTCGGGCTCACATTCATGTTTTACATAAAGGGGTAAGAGCTAATAGCACCATCAACATGGCATTTACATATGATGAGCGCTATTAGCTATGCGCTGGTTTCTGTGCATGCGTTTTGGACGCGCTAATTCCTTGCAGAAGGGGTTATGGACGCGCGTCCAACCACGGGTTAATGACACGTGTCCAAAACACGCATCCAACCACAGGCTGGCCAGTGTGCTAGCCAGAGCGCATGGTATTGCATCTGCCTGTTAGTTTGTTAAAATCCAGAGAGTTAAAGAACAAAGAACAATTTAAAGGCTCTACCATCTTATTGGTTTTGATTAATGTCAAATGTACTAATATTAAATTATTCAGACATTTCGATCCTGACTTCATTTTACACTGACCTGACGAACAGCATATAACTCCTAAAGCTAGGCACAAATGTATTTTAAAAATCCAATAAAATGCTATCACCTGCAATCTGTTTTTTTTTTTTCCCTTTACCTTTATTTCTACTAAATAATGTAGGAATCTTAGTGAATGTGAGCAAGGACTCCAGGCAGGTTCAGCAGCTGGCAGAATGAGTGTCCTGTTGATGCAACAGCACAAGGTATGCATAATAACTACGAAGTGAAGACAGACTGCATGAATCACTATAATCATTCCAGCTATGGCTGTTGCATGCTGTTTTCAATGGAATAGAGACAAATGAATACAAAAGTAAAAATATGAAGCGTTTCAGAAAGAAAATGGCAATTTTTCAAAAATTAAGTTTCTGATCCATTAAGTTCTCAACAAATGTAAAATTCCCTAAAAGAAATACCACTTTACTCTGACTGACAAAATACTTTTGTTTATCATTCTCTGTCTTAATGACTTTTACTTAAATTATAGGCTTTTTCTCTGTAATTTATACATTTGCCAAGACTGTCTCTCACATTCTGTTGCATGCATATTTAGGGGGCAATTTTCACCTATTCCCCTCAAGTGCTTAAGATCATCAGCCAAAAAACTTAGCCAGTGATATCAGGAAAAAAATTCAGCTACACAAAGTTGTTCTTTAAAAATTTAGGCCTTCTTTTGTGCACTGCAGATTGGTGGTTGTTTACTTAGCTGCTTAGCACTGAAAATCAGAGCTGGATGGCCAATTCCTCATTACAGCTTTTTCCCTATCCCTGACCCTGGAAATGCCTCCAGGGCATCCTACTTTTAAATTGATTAAATTATTTGGCTGCTGTGAGAGGAGAAATTTCTAGAGGAAAACGTGTTTTGTTTCCCATTTCACATAGTTAGTTCATTGCCATTTTTTAAAGTTGTTTTGTTTCCATCTGTTTTTGCTTTGAAAAATAGTGCTTGCTATTTTCAAGTAGTGCAATTAAATTGGCACTGGTAGCCCCCGTCATATGATGGGGAAAAAGGCCGACTGGCAACATTTTCAAAAATAGTGCAGGCCATCCCTTTACCCTATCATGTGACAGTAGGGTGACCAACTGCCCAATTTTTCGGCCGCAGAGCCCGGTTTAGCAGCCTATTGTATAATGTCCGGTTACAAGGGTAACCGGACCCTGTAAAACCCAGTCAGGCAAGGCCAGGGGCCAATCGTGGTGGCAGCCTAGCAGCGCTCCAGTCACCTGCCTGTTTTCAGGGCTAAGTTTGACTCTCTTCCTCCTTCGCCTCACCCATAGCTGTGCCGCAATAGTTGCTACTTTGTGCTGCCCTCCTGGGAGTGGCAGAGGAAGAGGAGAATTGAACTGAGCCCCAAAGACAGGCAGGTAGAATCTGCCTCGGAAAAAATCAACACTTGATTTGAAAGGGAAAAAATGGGGTGAGAGCAGCTGTGGCAGGCCGGCCCCCAACTCCCCCCCCCCCCAAAAAAAAAAAAAAAAAAAAGTGTCAGGTCCTGCTCCATGGAAATGTTGGCAACCTTATGTGTAGGTTAGGCGGCTAGAATTTAGCTGGCTTACCTCTGGATTCATCATTCCACTATAAATATAGTGGAATGATGAATCCATTCTGCTATATTTATAAATATAGGCTATAAATATAGCTTTAAATATAACGAAATGATGAGCCGCAGCCAGAAAAGAGGCCGGGGGGGGGGGGGGGGGGGGGCGATATTTAGTAGCTGGCCACTTCACAGCAGTTCATTTTCGCCCGCTGCTGTTGTGATTGCACTGCACATTATTGCCCCCAAAGGGCCAATGAAATAGCTGTAGCTACTGCAGACAATAATCAGCCGGATTTTAAAAAATTACAAGCGTAAAACCCGGGAGAGTTACGCACGTGGCCGAGCCTTATGCTCGCTGGGCCAATTTTCAAAGGGCCCGGGCACACACGTAAACCCCCGGGATGCATGTAAGTTCCAGGGCTAGCCAAAGGGGCAGTGTGGGAGCAGGGCGGGGTGGTTGGGGGGGCGGGGCAGGGAGGGGCTAGAGACACCCGACACAGCCGCCATTTGCCATTTTGCTGGGGGATCGCACGCCGGCAGGGTGCCGGCGCATGCAACTTGCTCCTGCTCGGAAACAGGAGCAAAAGGTACGATAAGAAATTTGGGGGCATTTAGGATAGGGATAGAGGGAGGGCAGGATACGGGAAGGGGAAGGGAAGTGTTATTATTTGTGATATTCGTGGGTGGATCCTTGGGCCAGTGGCAGATGGCCACGCCCATGGGGGAAGATCCCGATAGGGGCCACCGGTCAGGCTCAGAGTTGGGAGACAGACACACACTAGTTCTTTTATAAAACTGTAAATGAACCACCAGAGGTGGCAGTAGTGAGCTGGAAGAGCCCGGCTGGGCTATAGTCCCTCAGGCACTGGTACAGCGATCCCAGGATGTCTGAACTGTAGAGAAACTGAAATATGGTGAGTAGGTAGAGTATGCAGAGTTCAGGAACAGAACCTGGATGGTAACACTCACACAATAGTCTCTTGAGGCAGCCCAGAGGCTGGAATGACGTAGGCCCTCGAGAAGCGAGTACCTGGTTCCAGGGAAAGCTCTGAGAGAGAGAGATGGTAACTCACTGGTGTTGTAGGCAGCGGTGACTTCCTGGCAGAAGTAGCATTTGGTAGCAGGTCCGGGAACGTGGGCCCTTGAGGAGCGAGTACCGGTTCCAGACTGTGACCTGAAAAGTAAGAGAGAGAGCGAGGCCCCCGAGGAGCAGGTACCCCTGGTAAAGTCCGAAGAGGCAGAGTAGCAAGGTATGAAGAGAGCAAATCCCATCCACAGTGAACCTGGAGGAAGCTAGGAAAACCTTTGCTAACTCGAATAGCTAGCAAAAACAAAGACCTTAAGTATCCGGTGAGGATGACATCATGTTAGGGGGAGGCCCCTGAGGTTCGCACCACAGCTGGTACTTGAGTCGGGGTCACGCCGCTCGCGCGCCCTTAGGCCTCAGGAGATCATGGTGGAAGGCAGTGTCTAGCCGGTCTGGGGACGCCGGAGGAGGTCAGCAAGATGACGCCGCAGCAGCCAAACTTCTATCAACCAAAGAGGGAGTCGCCAAAGAGGTAAGGAGGGCAGAGTGGAGACATTGGACAGTGAGGAAGTTAGGTTAGGGGATTGGGAAGTTTCCTCCCAGTCCGCACCTTAATTGGAGTTGACTGGGAGGGAAATGGGAAAGGCCCTGATGCATCACCGTGTGTATTTGTGAAAGTTGTCCCCCCCTTGCGTGCGCCGACCCAGCATTTTATAACATGTGCGCACCAGCGCGCTGGGTAGCACGCACATATGGACACACGTGCATAATGTTTTAAAACCTATCTCAATGTGTAATACATTATCGCCAACAGTGTTACAGCCCCCTACTTTGCCTAAACCCTGCCCAAACTCCTTCCTTTTCCCTAATTTGAATTTTGAAATCGTGATAACGGCCCATTGCAATTTGATGAATGACCCTGTAAGTTACGGGTGTTACAAATCGATAACTGGGAGGAGTTGAGTTAGCCAACTAAGCTAAGCAGCTATCTCCAATATTCAGAGTAGCCGGATGACTTAGTTGGCTAAGCCTTGTCGCGCCAAAGAGCTGTCCTAAAGTTAGACGGCTAATTTTAAGATAGCCAACTATATTCAGTAGTACAGTTTCACTATTGAAAATACCTCCAAAGTTAGCTGGATGACTGTGTCTGAATATGGACCTCTATATTTTTATGAAAAAGTATAAAGACTTGACTAGGACTTTTTAGTAAGCGATATAAAAGATATATCACTATTCTCTCCAGCGGTTCTCAGAAATTATTTATAGCTTATGATTACACATTTCAGAATATTATTGAAAATACAATGAGTATTTTCTCTAGCACAGTTTACCCTTTTACACCATTGCATGTAAACAAAAAGCAATCAATGTAATGGGGTTAATTGAGCTCCACGCTCTACTTAGAAAATATTCCAACATAACATTATTGCAAATAACAGGAACTGCAACTTAAGTTTTAAAAATGTTCCAGAGAAACTGGAGCATCTCAGGAAGCCTGATGAATCCTTTGTGCAGGACTTTTGACCTGTGCCTGTTCTTTGGCTTTTGCTATATTATTGGCTTCATCTCAATATCCACGAGACTCATTATTCCTTTTCAGACATGAAAAGTTGCTCTGTTTATGTCAGCAACATATGAAATTCCTCAGACGAAGAACATGGAGCATGTTTACAAAATGCAAATCTAAGCAATAATCTAAAAACAATGTTTATAGTTTAATCACTTTACAGCCTCATTTTAACATCTCTTACTTAATTATGCTGGTTTTATGTGAAAAATGGGAGAGAATGCATAGAACATAAGAACATAGGACTTGCCATACTGGGTCAGGCCAAGGATCCTTCAAGCCCAGTATCCTGTTTCCAACAGTGACCTTCATAGGTCACAAGTACCTGTCAGGATCCCATGGGGTACACTGGTTCCAAGTTGCTTATCCCAAGAATAAGCAATGGATTTCTGCAATCTAGATTATTAATAATTAATAGACTTTTTCTCCAGGAACTTGTCCAAATCTTGATTAAATGTAGCTATACTAATAGCTTTCACCACATCGTCGCACACCGTCGCACTCCTCCACCGTCCGCCCAGCGCTCCAAGCCGCAGACCACGTGGGACCCCCAGTTGGCCTTCCCAGCGCACTGCCACCAATCAGAAGCCAGAAGGCAGAAGCCTAACAACCACACAGAACTGACGCAAGAAGGGAGGCTGCCAATCGCATACCGCATTCAATACAAGACCCTCTCACTCATACACAAGGTGCTGTACAATCTAGAGATGAACTGGTTTAGCGACTCCCTTAGCTTCCACCAGACCACTAAACCCACCAGACACCAATATCTTGCCACCATTCAGACCCCCCTCACCCAGAACCACAAACTTGGCCTCCACCAGAGTACGTGCGCTCTCGGTAACAGGTCCCGCCCTCTGGAATACAATGCCGGTAGAGTTACGCCAGGAAGACTGCCACAAAACATTTAATCAAAAACTTAAGACTTGGCTCTTCACTAAAGCTTACACCTAATACCTTCAGCTCACACTTCAGCCCACTTTACCCCTCCCCTTCCCCAAAAGTTCTCCTCCCGTTTAAATCCCTCCCCTTCGAACTACACTTTCAAAACCTCTTTTTCCTATCTTGTTTTATTCTCACCAGAATCTTATGCAATGTATAAACTCCTCAGCTTAAGCATTTCTCTGTTGTCCCTCCTGCTATCATTTTGTACCACTAATGTATATATTGTTGTATATTCTTTCCACAGATCTCTGCAATACTCTTAATTCTAGCATTGTATACTATCTTACAGTTCTACGTTTAGCTTTTACAATGGTTACATTCAATCCCTGTAAATAGTTTTACCCACCCCAGTTGCTGTTTTTGATACCTATTTTCACCTACTTGTTTCATGTCAAACGCTTGCATGCATATGTTTTTTGTTACATTGTAAACCGATGTGATATCACTGATGAATGTCGGTATATAAAAACAATAAATAAATAAATAAATAAATAAATAAATAAATAAATAACATCCTATGGTAGTGAATTCCAGAGCTGAATTATGCATTGAGTAAAAAAGATTTTGTCTTATTAGATTTAAATGTATTGCCTAGTAACATCATTGTGTATCCCTGGGCTTTGTATTTTTCAAAAGAGTAAACAATTGATTAACGTTTACTCATTCCATTCCACTCGTTATTTTATACACCTCTATCATATCTCCCCTTAGCTGTTGTGCGTTCCGGTCGTGTGGGTGCCTGGCATTACCATCCTCTAGCCCAGGATTACCCGCTGCCGCTAACCCCTGGCATCCCTGTCACTCACTGCAGCCTTCCTCAGCGTCTCCATCGCTACAGGCCTCACAGCGGAGCTCCCGTCGTGGCTCCATGTCCTCGGCTGGCTCGGCCCCACCCCTAGGCGTGCGCACAGCCGACCTCACCATTCTTAAAGGGCCCTGCGTGGGAAACCTCCAGGAGGCATGCCCCGATGATGTCTTCAGCCTTCCATATATAAGGCAGGGCTCAAACCCCTGAACCCTGCCTTGGCAATTGGGTAGACACAGCCTTGTGTAGTGAGTTTGCCTTCGTATTTCAAGTGTCTCCTGTTCCAGCGTCCCCTGTTCCAGGGTCTCCTACTGCTGTGTACTTCTCAGATAGTACCCATCTGGACTGACTTCTTGGTACTGACCTCTGCTTGCCTGAACATTCTTCTGCCTGCCACCTGGAACTGACCTCTGCTTGCCTGACCATTCTTCTGCCTGCTGCCTGGAACTGACCACTGCCTGCCTGACCATTCTTCTGTCTGCCACCTGGAACTGACCCTTGCTTGCCACGCCTATGCATGGACTGACTCTGGTATTGACCCTCGCTTTGGCTGACCTCTCTTGGACTGATATTCTGGCATTGACCCTTGCGCTTCAGTCGGACACTCTCTTCTGGCCCCCGGTGACCATCGGGCCTACGCACTTAGATAACAACTGCGGCATCCACGTGGCTGGACCTGCAGGTGCTGCCTGCCTCATCCGGAGGATCCCCTCTCTGAACTGTTGCCTTCCCGAGGTCTCCGGAGCTTCCAGTTCTGCTCTAGTCCATTTTTTCCACATCAGCCACGCACCCTTGCTCATGGTTGCCACACCTCCCCAATACCTCTCTGGGAGACCATCGGAGTCCCACCTAAGTCCAGGCGGTCCGGGTACCCAAGGGCTCAACCTTCGGAAACCCCGGACTGTTATTGGTGAAGCTCCAGCTAGCCTCTGTCTCCTTGTGTGCTCCACCTCCTGGTGGCAGGCGCTCTCTGAGTCCGACCAGAGGGCCGTACTAATCCTGCACCAGGCCAAGTGTCCACCTCCAGCGCAACATTAGCCATCTCTTCTCCAAGCTGGAGTCCTAACCTCTTTAGTCTTTCTTCATAGGGGAATTGTTCCATCCCCTTTATTATTGTCGTTACCCTTCTCTGTACCTTTTCTAATTCTGCTATATCTCTTCAGAGATTCAGTGACCAGAACTGCACACAATACTCAAGATGAGGTTGCACCATGGAATGACACAGAGGCATGATATTCTCTGTTTTATTCTCCATTCCTTTCCTAATAATTCCTAGCATTCTATTTGCTTTCTTGGCTGCTACTGCACACTAAGCAGAAGATTTTCAACATATTTTCAACAATGACACCTAGATCCATTTCCTGAGGGGTGACTCCTAATGTGGAACCTTGCATTATGCAGCTTTAATTTGGATTACTCTTCCCTAAGTGCATCACTTTGCACTTGTCCACATTAAATTTAATTTGCCATTTGCAGGCCCAGTCTCCCAATATTGCAATGTCCTCTTGCAATTTGTACTAAGACACATATTACAGAGACGAAGGGGTGAAACTACAAATGGTAACGTCACCCCATTGGCTCCTCTGAAAAGCACTTACACCAAATGTTTGAACCTGCAGATCCTCTCATACTGAGCAGGATTACTATTGCAACAACAGATAATCAATAGGCTAAAATGAACCTACCTCAATGCGGTCTAAACCCAGCTCACATTCCTATAAGTGGGCAGAATAGATGAGCCATATGGTCTTTTTCTGCCATCATGTTTCTATGTTTACTGTGAAAACTCTTATACACCATCCCAGTTTCTATGCTCTTTACTAGGGATGTGCAGACAAAACGTTTATGTTCATAAGTCCATAAGTCGAAAAGGGGGGTCAATTTCGGTCAAAATGGACATATGGAGAATTCCATAAGTTGAGTCTATGTCCATACGTGCACCGGTTCCCTAAATAAAAATTTAAACCCCTCACCCTCCTTGAGGGGAGGGGTTTTGGCCAGCTTGGGGGGGCCTCCTGACCTCCCCAAGCTGGCCAAAAGTTCCGTTTGTGTCCCACGAGGGGTCCGGGAGCGGAACCGCGGTGGACCACGTGACGGCCGCATCACTCCGACGTGACGCGGTCGTCACGTGCTCCTCGCAAATTAATAGAGGAATGGCTTCCTGACTCCCCGCTGGACCACCAGGGAGTCTTGGTAAGTCTTGGGGGGGATTAAGGAGGGTGAGGGGTTTAAATTTTTATTTAGGATCAACGATCGCGATTTCCAACGTATTCAACATAGTTATGTTGAATACGTTGGAAATCCGATCGTTTTCGCCTCATCACTTTTTTAAGTTAAAAAAAATAAATAAGTAGCGTTTTACATATAAGTTCAAAACGAATGCACACCCCTACTCTTTACTCCACACCCACTTAACTGTCTTGACAACAGAATTATTTACCTCAAGCACCAGAAAGAGAACCTTCTCCAATATAGCTCCAACCTTGTGGAATTCTCTGACACCGAATATGACTATCTTCTAACCTGATAAATTTCATAAAACTACTAAAGATTTAACTACTCTTTCAAACAGCTTTCAGATTAGAAGCTGATTTACAGTCTATCTCTCAAGCCACACTCATTGGCACTAACTTGTAACTTGCTTTGAGCAAGTTACAAGTTAGAATCGCTTTGAGTGAGTAGTTAAATCTCATGTGGATTGTGATAAATTGCAGGAGGACCTCATGAGTGAAAGATTGGACTTCCAAATGGCAGATTAAACTTAATGTGGACAAGTGCAAGGTGATGCATAGAGAGAAAAATAACTCTTGCTATAGTTACACAATGTTAGGTTCTATCTTAGGAGTTACCACACAGAAAAGAGATCTTGGCATCATAGTAGATAATACATTGAAATTGTCGGCTCAATGTGCTGCGGCAGTCAAAAAAACCAAACTGAATATTAGAAATTATTAGGAAGGGAATGGCAAATAAAATGATGGATGTCATAATGCCTCTGTATCGCTAGATGATGAGACTACACCTTGCCTTGAATACTGTGTGCAGTTCTGGTCACCGCATCTCAAAAAAGATATAGTTACACTGGAAAAAGTACAGAGAAGGGAGACCAAAATGATAAGGGACATGGAATAGCTCTCCAATGATGAAAGGCTAAAGAGGTTAGGGCTGTTCAGTTTGGAGACAGATGACTGAGGGGAGATATGATAGATGTCTACAGAATCATGAAAGGACATGAATTGGTTAATGAAAATGGGTTATTTACTCTCTATGATAATAGAAGGATCAGGAGCACTTCATGAAGTTAGCAAGTAGCTCATTTAAAACAAATCAAAGAAAATTCTTTTTCACTCAGCGCATAATTAAGCCCTGGAATTCATTGCCAGAGGATGTGGTTATGGCAGTTAGTGGTACCTGGATGTAAAAAAGGTTTGGATAAGTTTCCAGAGGAAAAATCCACAAACTGCTATTAATTAATAAGCAATTATAGCTTGTGTTGCACTCAGAGGTGGACCCTTGTCCTGGGGCAGTGGAGACACCTTCTGATAGGGAATAGAAGGCAACTGCCCCCAAGGGGCGGAGCACTGGAGGAGACAGAGGCTCAAATGAGCTTCACCACTGGAAGCCCGAGGTCCCTCCGGGAGAAGCCCATAGGGACCCGGGCTGCTTGGACTTAGGTGGGCCTTGCAGGGTCTGCTGGGAGAGTAGAAGTCTGGCATGCCCACAGACACAGGGAGAGCATGATCGGGTTCGAGACTAGAGGTCCAATGGAGCAAGGAGGACCAGAACAGCGTAGGTGATGACAAGGCAAGGAACAGAGCCAGAATCTAGGGACGAAGTCAGGCGGGCAAAGGTCAGAGTCCAGAGGTCAGTCTGTGGGATGGTCAACAAGGCAGAGGGCAGATACCGGAGGTCAGATGAGGTCACAGGCAGGTCAAAGTCGGGAGGCAGGCAACAGGCAGGCAGGCAGGTCAAGGGATGAGATGAGGTCTTGAGGCAGGCGGCAGGAAGACAGGCAGGTCAAGGAACAAGCTGAGTTATTGAGGCAGGCGGCAGGCAGGTAGGCAGGTCAGAACCAGTTAGACAATCCAGAGGTACTACCTGGGTAAACGTACAGATGAACACAGGAACAAGACGAGCAGGAACTAGGATGCAGGAACAAGGCAGGAACAGGACTGGAACAGAAGGATCCTGGAATGAGACTTGGAACAAGACGAGCAGGAACAAACGCAGAGGCAATCTAGCATACAAGCCGACCCGATTGCCAGGGCAAGGAAGTACAGACAGGAATTTCCTTTTATTGGGGGATCAATCAGGGCACGCCGCAGAGCTAAGGCCGGGTGGTTCGCGCACACACACGTAGGGACGTGGTCAATATCGCTGAGGATGTCGAGCCTCAGCATGAGGCCTGGCGCACAGTGGAAGGCCCGGTGATGCCACCACGGGAAGCCGGGGCCTAGATGAGCTGGCAACTTCCACTAGGGAGGCTGACCCGGGACCTGCCATGGGACCATGAAGGTGAGCAGGCCTGTACATGGGACAGCCGCGGACAGGGCACGTAATAGCTTGAGATCTATTTAATGTTTGGGTACTTGCCAGGTACTTGTAACTTGAACTGGCTACTGTTGGAAACAGGATGCTGAGCTTGATGGACCCTTGGTCTGACCTAGTATGGAATATCTTATGTCTTATACTCTTATCAGCTCTTTACTTGGAAAAGTGTGTAAGAAATGAACAATGCAGATGACAACATATAGAAGAAACATTTTATTATAGTGAACCAAAAAATGGCAATGACTTAGCAAGGTACAAATCATGGTGAACTACAGTCTTGAAAATAAACATTTCTAACCCTAACAAAAAAAAAAAAAAAAGATTCAAATCTGACCCTCTACAAAACTGATGAGCAGCCATTTTGACCATAAAGGTTTAACACTGGCTCCTAGATGGCGAAGAACACCGTTTGCTGCTCTGAAGAAGCAGCACCTCCTTTTGCAACACTCATCTGACCTGACAGCTTAGATAGGGTTAAATCAGGTCAAAGCAACATCAGGAAAAATTAATAATGTAAAAAGCTACCCTTTCTGTACATGACTGAGATATCATAGGTCATCTTGAAAAAAAAGGCAATGAAGGCCTAATGATATCAAGACAGGTACACAGATATGCTTCACATGTAATAAGTCTCATCAGTAGGGATCTATGTTTTCAGTTTTTATTTCATTTATCCTGGGATTTTCTCAGTATTTACTATAACAAAAAAATGGGAGAAAATCCATGAGAAACAGGACAATTCTTTTTTTTTTTTTTTTACTTATTTTCTCCCATTTTTCTCCATTTATTTATTTATTTAGAAATCCTTGTATACTGCCTATACAACTGTAGTGGATCTAAGCGGTTTATAGAGTACATCCATAAAAATATAAACATAAATAACAATACGGCATAAAATGGACAAAATAGATTCAGAGTTGGAATAAATTATGATAAAAAGGTTAAGGTTAGGGGAAGGAAGGTTTATAGTTAAGAACCTTCAAGCTTCCATATGCTATAGAGCAGAGGTGCTTTTCCATATGCTATAGAGCAGAGTGGCTTTTTTATAATTTAAGATTAGGTAAATATGGTCTGGGAAGGAGTTCCATAATATCGGACCAGCAATTGAAAAGGTGCGCCTGCAGGTTGGGTCCAGTCTGGCTGTTTTTATTCCAGTTTTATATACCAACTGTAAGAAGTTATCCAGGTAGTTAACATTATAATAAACACTTAGAATTCGTAAGGAAAAATAAATAAAAACTGAGAACAAAGGACTCTACTCAACAGATATATATTATGACACCACTTGCATACCTCACATTTTCAGTCCTAATAGATAGCCCTTAATTGAAGCATTCACATACTACATAACTTCTTTGGGATACTGCTCTTGGACCCAACCCTTCACAGTCATCAATTTGCTCTTTTGCAGCCCTCTTTTTTGCCTTCATAGATACCTCTTCTGCCCAGAGAAGGCAGTACTGGACACAATTGTTGTGCAGCATATAGCATACTACTAAGACTGAGTGTGGCAAAAAAAAGGGAAAGGAATTGTGCTAATGAGCAAAACTAACTTTTCAGCAACTCAAAGATGCATAACAGAGCTTCCTAAACCTAACCTGGATAGCCCACAACTAATCCAGTTTTAGGAGAGTCACAATGAACATTTATGAGATAAATTTTCAATGGTACCAATTTATTGAATGCATATTCATTGTGAATGTTCTGAAAACCCAACTGTCTTTGGTGACACCAGGACAGGCTTTGGATGGCCTGCACTATAATGAAGAAGCAATAGGCATGGTTGTAATGCTTACCAGAGACAGAAGAGCTGGAGTAATAGAGTAGGCAGCTAAGTCATTAGACTTTACAGAAATGATAGATGCTATAAACATATTGTTAGTGCCAATGCAATATTCTTTGGTTCTAGCACTTACTAGAATTTTCTTCACTAGATTCTTACCGTACATGTTCTCATTTAATGAGTTCTGTCATAATATATAAGCATCTTGGAAGAAAGTAGGAAATTTGATCACCACATTCATTACCCACAAGAAATGGTTACAACATATCCAAATATTCATACTGTAATAATGCTTAGTTCCTTACTGTTCCAGTAGATGCTTTTCTAGTTCCTTGGAGGAACCAAATCCACATGAGAGCAATTGATAGCCCCCTCACACATTAGGGAAATGTCCTGTTTCATAAAAACCCCTTTGTGCTTGCCTCCTCACCTCAGTAAAGAGGCTGTAAGGGTGCACATTTGGAGACAGAGGCTCCAGCAAGAATGAGCTGGCATATAACTGGTGCCAGTTGTATCTCCTACTACACTCTGGAAGAAGCCAAGGACACAAAGCAATCATCAGGTTTATCCAAACAGACAAGCCATGGCGAGGTAGTTGCAGGATAAAATAATGTTCTGGCAAGGGTTGCTTTCAGCACCTCCTTTACATTCAGGCTATGTGATCACTGCTCACAAATTCTCAAAATTACTCAAAAGGGCAACATAGTACCCCCCAGCTTGACATCAAGGTCAGCTACCCTTCTTGCCCGCTCCTTGTAATGGTCTTCGCTGTGAGGGTAATCCATGCACAATGTCAAGAGCTCACACAATTAATCACACAAAGGGAAGATGAGAGCTCTAGTTACCCTCATACTACATAGGCATCTCTCTCAGTCAACTCTTAAATCTGCTGTAAGTTGAAATATTGTAATATGGGAGGTTTTATGTCTCCTATAGTGTTAATAAGAATACATGTAACAATTGCTTTAATGCTTAATGTTTGTTAATGATAACATGGATATTTTTCCATAAATGGAATATATTACACTAAAATTGACATACAAAATTATGCTGATCAACTCACATTTAAGTCAGATTGCATTACCACAAAATTCCACATTAATACTGCCACCCTACAGGTGTAATTACATTTTTTGTGTTATAAGCACACGATGACATGCATTTTAAACAAGCATATCACATTACTTTAATGTACTTTTCACTATAGGACATAAAGCCTTTTCTGAAAATCATGTAAAATATCTTGCAATATCATGCATTAAAATGTGTTACCATGGACAAGGGGAGAGTAATTTTCAAAGGAACCTCTGCTGGTAAAACAATGGAACTTTTGAAACTCACCCAACCTATATGCATATAATCTTAAATAGATTGGGAAGAGGCTCTAAGGGGACAGGGTCTGGGTAGGGTTTGCTTGTGCACTCATACTTTTCAATTTTGAAAAATATGTGTGACTAATTCTCATAGATACTTTCTCCATGCAAAGCAGCAGGTGTAGTTTTGTACAAGTCATTTTTCTGTAATAATTTTTAAAGCAACTGATGCTTTGAAAATTGTTGTAACTTAAACATATAACAGCTCATAAATTTATCAGGACTATTATGATATTACCTCCTTAATGTATTTTAGTAAATACATTTTTAGTAAATAAATTTAGTAGCTTAAATACAGATTAAATGGAAGGAAAGTACTACATTCTGTCTCTTCCTTGTTCATTGCCTGCTGATAATTACAACAAATTAGCATAGAACATCTTTCAGCTGCATCAGGTATGGAAAATAGGTGTGGCCCCTATATTTAGCTCTAATTTGCAGCAATTAATGTAGTGTTGGACACTATAACATAGCTAGGATCATGTGCTGCACCTCAATGCCTAAGAAGGTGCCATGACAACAGGAGGGTCCAGAGGTCCTTTTTCCAGCCAGTCCTTCTAGACCAATCAGTGGGACAGATGCTGCAAAAAAGGACTACTGTCTGGGTCCCCCCCCCCCCCCCCCGTTTCCCTTGTTATTTTTGAGTGGCCTATGTTACTCTCTATTCCCAAATAAAATGCCCAGTGGCTTGGTATCCCTCACCAGTCACCTCCTCAGAATTGCACCATCAACATCACTCATTGCTCAGAAGGGGCTGCTGTAAGAATACATTTATCTTAACTCTCTCCCCCAATCCGTGAACACATCACCTTGTGGCACAACCAGGCCAGACTTAATCTCAATAGGTAAGGGATCCAAACCTAGATCCCCTGTTCCTTAGCACTATGCCCTGAGTAACATGGTTAACCTTATGGGGCATTTTCCATAAGAATGTGCAACCAGTGATTTTTCATACTCTTACATGCTACAGTGTTAAACTGTATAACTTGTTGAATGGGAGCTATTTGATTATATCAAGGGTGGCCCTGACTTGGCAGGAGTAACTATATTCAGATATTTAAATTTAGGTTAGTGAGTACAAACAATATAAATAAATATCCCACTGTGGGCTTCTATATGGCCTAAGTGAAGGGTGTTATTGGATTGTTTATGGTGGTTCCCACTCCTGAGTGCTCTACATTTCTTTTTTGCAGTCAAGCTAGTTATTCCAGATGGCCTTTTAGAAGGCAGATTATAGGGATGCCAGAGTGGCTATTTAACTGATAATATGGCTGTGAGGTGGAGGGGAGAGGATTTTTTTTTTAATTGGTAAAGGTGGGATGTATTGGCATGACTGTGGTGGTTATTACAGATGTTAAATTTTACTATTTTTAGAGCTATATATTTTATTATGTATGGCTGTTTATGTTATTTATTTGGGTATTTGTTTATATGCATTTTTATGTTGTTCATCGCTGTGAATAGTTTATAGTAGCAATGAATAAGTGTATGGAAATAAATTAAGAAATACTTTTTTTTATATCTTAAATATCTCCTGCAAAGATACTTTCATGAAAGTTGTTATTCTGCAAAACCTAATTTACCCCAGATATTTGCTCTCCAGAACTCCAAGAGACTGGAGTACATTGACCCCCAATGTTAACTTTCATTTTTTGGTTTAAGATGGCACGTCCATTTGCTAAGACCATGAAATTAGTGTCTGAGTGATCTGCTTGAAATTTATTTTCAATTTTTCAAAAAGTTATTAAATCCTGAGCATATTTTTTACAATCTACTATGCAGCATTATTGGTTCAACAGAAGGATGAAGTAATTGGCTTGACAATTAAAAATACAAATACCAAGCTGCTGAATGAAGATGCAATTATCCAGGTCCGGTAATTTGCAGTTCAATTTAGTAAGAAAGTCTGCTCGAGGGCACTTTGTAAGGAACATAAAATTTGTTGTATAATGGCACTGACATTTTCAACTATCATTATTGTAAAAGAGAAAAAAGGGAAGTAAATGTATTATTTCAAGTACCTGTTACAGTCTGGATTTTAAAAGCATGAAGTTGAGGAAACAATATAGAATTCACTATAAGTATATTCTCTTAGCTTACTTTCTGATATATTATTGTATAAAGTTCTCTGCTTTCTTCTACTAATGGGCTTTCCTCTCAACAAGTCATATGTCTATTAAGATGCAGTATAGTCCTCATCCAGCTTCTCCTCAAATGAGTTTGAAAAGCATTCCATTTGATTTACAAAAATAATTTGCACATCCACATTTGTAACTCAGACTAAATGCATTTCAAACTAATTTAAGGGAATTGTAAAGGAGGACCATACTATAGGTCATCTGGTACATGGGGAATTAAACGGAGTAAAGGAGTAGCCTAGTGCTTAGAGCAGTGGGTTAGGAATCCAGTGTTCAAATCCTGCTTCTTTCACTGCTGGACCTTGGGTAAATATCATTTCATCTTCTATTGCTGCAGGCATAAGCTCAGGGCCCTATTTACTAAACATTTTTCTCATAGACACAAAATGGGAGAAAACCTTTAGTAAGGGACGCTCAAACCCATTGGTGCAGAGAAATAATTCTGTATGGGGTTTGAAATTCATCTAGAGCTTGGATATGGGAATTTACAGGGTCATTCATCAAAAAGCGTTATGGCATTAACACCTGCGATAATACCAACGTGTGTGTTAATGGCATAGTGCATGCAATATTAATGGTATTGCGCGAATGAAAATTTTTCATAGGGGTGGGATTCGGGAGGGATTTGGGCAGGATTAATGAAAATGAGGGGCTATATCACACTGTGTGATAGCATAATGTTTTAATGCTGGAAATAACTACACATGTTTTCCTGACATTAAGCTGTGGGATACACCTGAAAGGGGTGTAATGTGATTTGCAACAAAGACAGTTGGCAATTTCTGGTTTGGAGGAAGAGAAGAGAGTGGGAGAAAGGGAGAGGGAGAAAGACAGAGACTACCTCTGGGGAGTGTCATTGATCAATGTTGCAACTATTTATATCACTATAGGAGGGTCATCTACTAGCTCGAGGTAAGATTTTGGTGATGGTTTACAGTTTTGATGCCAGTTTGACATGTAGAGTGAGACGTACGAACAGCACAGTACTCCTCGGTGAAGATTTGACATCATTTGGAGTGAGGAAAGTCTCACAAAGATGAGATTTCTACAATGTTCTCTTGCCCTAGCTTGATAGTATCCCCCCCCTCTCTCTCTCCCCCCTCCCCACACAGCCCAACATAAGAAAATGCCTGTCTGAGCACTTTGCAAAGTGAAAAAACTCACAGGTGCAATCAATTTAATGCGCATTGCAATAAAATACCTATCAAAGCGCTAAAATAGTGCACTGTGCAGTAACTAAAATTATCATAGCCACACCCCTTTTCCTTATCGCAGGCATTATTCATGCAAAGCATTTTGATGAATCTAGGCCTTAGATTTATGTGAAAGTATAAATAAATATGCAGATAAATGTGCACTGGTTGGTATAGTGTATTGGATTTTCAGAAGACATTTGAAAAAGTTCTCCATGAGAGACTCCTCGGGAAATTAAAAAGTCATAGAGTAGTAGGCAGTGTATTATTCTGGATTGATAGCTAGTTAAAATATAGGAAACAGAGTGTAGAACTAAATGGTAAGTTTTCCAAATGGAGAAAAATCATTAGTGGAGTACCCCAGTTTCTGGATCTGGATAAAGTGAACAATGGGCAAGGTGATCAAATTGGCAGATGACACAAAATGTTCAAAGTTGTTAAAACAACAGCAGATTGTGAGGAAATGCAGAAGGATCTTGCAAAATTAGGAGATTGGGTGTTTGAATGGTTCACAGAATTTATGGGTAGATTTTAAAAGATGTGCGCGCATATCCGTGTGCGCGACCTTCCCAGCGCACACACATGGACGCGCCAATTTTATAACATGCGCTCGCCGGCCTCTCCCACTTCTCTCCCAGTCCACTCCAATTAAGGAGCGGACTGGGAGGGAACTTCCCTGCCCTCATCCATACTCCCCCCCTCTTCCCCTGTCCTTCCCACCCCCTAAACCCTTTCTCTTTTTTTGTTATGTTGCTTACTACTCCGTTGGAGCAGAAGCAACTTAAGTGTGCTGGCCGACTGCTGGTGCACGCTTCCTCGGCACAGTAGCAAACGGCCGCTGTACCGGCCACCTCCAGCCCCGCCCATCCCTGCTCCCCTCCCCCCCCCCCTCCCAGACCGCCTCTTTCTCTGGGACCAGCACTTATGTGCGTACCAGGATTTAGGCGTGTGGCTGGGCCTATTTGAAAATTTGCCCGGCACACGTAAGACCCAGCCACACGCATAAACCCTGGGATTTACGTGTGCCGGGCATTTAAAATCTGCCCGTTAATTTGGAAAAGTAGAAAATGATATACATAGGAAAAAATAATCCCAATTATAATACTGAGTTCTGTATTAAGAGCCACCAGCCAGGAAAAAGACCTTAGCGGTGAATTTTAAAAGCCCTATGTGAGCAAAAAAAAGGAGATACGCACAGAAGTATGGCAGGTATGTGCCGAGCAGATTTTATAAGCCGCCTGGGTACGCATGTTCTTGCAGCTATGCACACAAATGAAAAGTTCACAAAAAGGGGAGGGGGTGGGTATGGTCTTGGCAGGGCATGGGCATGTCGGGGCCTGGCCAAGAAATGAGCACATAAATACTTAAATGCACAGGTGCACACCAAGGTCCCCTGCTGCGTAACTTTACTTCTGTTATGGATGACATGTAAGTCAAAGAACAAAAAAATCTAAGTAAGTCAGTGCGGTTTTACGGGTCGGGCTAACGGGGAGAAAGAAGACTGTTAAACTAGGAGGATTTCAAAGTTCTCTCCCTTAACTGGGCAAACTGGGAATTAATTGGGAAAACTAGCAATGGCTTCAGCACGTGTCCCTTGTAAAACTTTCCCCACTTACGCGGCAGATGCAGGTTTTGCATGCACATGCGCACATCTATTTAACAGAGAGCACACATGTACTCGCGTCCAGGCTATTTTATAACATGCACGCATATATGCGCATATGTTATAAAATGACCGTATTCCTGGGTGCGGACCGATAAACATATGCACATGTGCGCCCACACGCTGCTTTGAAAGTTATCATCTTAGAGTCCATGTGGAGAATACATTCAGGGCTGGTGCTAGCTTTGTTGCTGCCCTATGCAAACAATTATTGTGCTGCCCCACCCCTCCTCCCCCATGATTCATTCAAGCTCTGTCCCAGGACAGTCAAATAAAGTCTAGCTCCCTCCAGAAATCTATATTTTTAAAAACTGATACCCATCCACTCCTCCACAGCACTGCTGTGGTGCCAACCAGAAAACTCTGTAAAAAAAACACTTGGAACTCTTAGTGAATTTATAATGGTACCTCAGAAAACCAGGAATAAACATAAATACCATGACAACATAGTAAACCTCCCATACCAAAACAATCTTAACTTCAAGCACTCAAACAGTAGCAACCTTATCTATGAAAAGACAACACTGAAACTATTACACCAGGCCCTAGAACACCAATACATCTCCTATTAGGAAAATAGAACAAGCTAGGCAGCTATAGATCCCTACACAGAAACTACATTTATTTATTTTATATACTAACATTTGATCTGACATATCACATTGGTTCACATTCAGGTACTGTAGGCATTTCCCTATCCCCACCCAGACAGCTTATAATCTAAGTTTGTACCAGAGGCAATGGAGGGTAAAGTGATTTGCCCAAGATCACAAGGAGTGACAGCAGGACTTGAACTGTCATCTCCTGGCTCATAGCCCATTCCTCTAACCACTAGGCTACTCCTCCACACCCATGCCAACAAAATAGCTCACCTCGGTCATATATGTAGAATACAGACGATTCTGACCAAATACAGAATAAAGAGTCCAGAAAGTATAAATAGAAACGTACTGAAAAGAACTGAACTGGAACCCACAACAAGCCTGCCTCTATATGGAGAGCAACAATAGAAAACAAAACATAACCGTTCTTCAAAAAACATTAAATAACAAAATCAAGAAATATAAAAACTTAATAGTAGTAAAATCATATTCATAAAAAGAAAAAATATGTCAAACAAGTTAATGAATAGAATATCCAAACTTTCCCAAACACCACTACAATATTTCAGAAAATCCAATAATTAAAATATGTTCTATTTCCCAAGAAAACAATAAAATATTTCAAAACAGCAAAAACATCAAATTACACCCAATAATTTAAAACAATAAGGATTAAAAAAAATCTCCTGCTGTCCATAACTTGGATCTTTTGATTTCCTGTCACCCTAAGATTTTCATGGATTCGGGGAGATAGAGCCACACGGACTTTATCTTCTCTCTCTCTCTCTCACATACTCCCCGTCTCATATACATGCCTATGCTCTCACACATACTCCCTCTCTCCCTCAGACACATGTGTGTGTGCGCATGCCTGTGAGAGCCTGTATGTGATACATAGGCTCTCACAGGTGCCTATAACCTCACATAATGATCTGAACTCAGAGCGTGCACCCTCAAGGACAACATGATTAAAAATATGTTTCTGACCTCTTCCAGTCAATGTACATGTTGATCTATAATGTGTATAGCAGCAAAAAGGGAATCGGTAAAAAATGGACTTTATTGAATCTTGGGCAAGATTCAATAAAGTCCATTTTATACCGATTCCACCTTGTCTTTTTGCTGCTAGCCATATTGGATCGGTTACCGGTTTGTTTTCTATAATGTGTATGTCATGTTCTAAAACGTTGTGATCTTTTATTTGAAACAATGGTATATAAAATGGCTAAATAAATAAATAAAATAAATACACAGGCTCTCGCACAGACACACAAGTATACAGGTACTCACAGACACAAACACAAGCACATAGGCTCTCAAATGGCCACACACAAGCTCTCACACAGCCAAACACAAGCATACAGGCTGTTAACTATACACACACAAGCTTTCACACAGATACACATGCATACAGGCTGTCAAACACACACACAAGATTTCATGCAGACAAACACATGCATACAGGCTGTCAAACACTCACACACACAAGCTTTCACACAGACACACACAAGCATCCAGGCGGTCACACAGCCATACACACACAAGCTTTCACACAGACACAGACAGGCTCCTCACACAAACATAAACCCTCACATAGACTCAGACACACACATACACAGCCTCCTGTTCTTTTCGGGTCTGGTGGGATGAGTTCCATAATGGCCCTTGGGCTCCTTTTCTCTTCGGGCCTAGTAGGATGAGCTCCACCATGGCTCTCTGGGCTTCTCTTCTTTTCGAGCCATGGTAGGATGAATGCCACCATGGCCCAGTGGGCTCTTCTTCTCATCGTCCTCCGGGGGGAGTTGGCACTGAAGCAGGAAGGAACACTGCGGCAGTGTAGTATTGAACTACTGCAGTGGTGCAGTAGTTCATCCCACTGGTGGGTTGAACTTTGCTGCAGTCTGCAGCCTCTCTTCCTCTTCTGCTGCTGGAAGATTGAACTTTGTCGTGGCCTTTCTCCTCTTTAGCCATCAGCGGGTTGATCTTTGCCAGTGGCCTCTTTGCCTCTTCAGCCACCAGCGAATTTCGTTCCACTAGAGGCCATGCGGACTCTTCTGTTGACGCTGCCACCAACCTGGGTGTGTTGCCCCGTGCAAAAGCACTGTGGGCCGGATTTTAATAGGTACTTGCGGGCATAGATTTGTGCGTGCAACCTAGTGCGCACAAATCTATGCCCGGTTTTATAACATGCTTGCGCAGCCGCGTGCATGTTATAAAATCCAGGGTCTGTGCGCGCAAGGGGGTGCACACTAGTGCACCTTGCGTGCACCGAGCCCTAGGGGAGCCCCGATGGCTTTCCCTGCTCCCTCCGAGGCCACTCCAAAATCAGAGTGGCCTCGGAGGGAACTTTCCTTTGTTCCCTCCCTTCCCCTATCTAACCTGCCCCCCAGCCCTACCTAAATCCCCCCCACCTTTATTTTATAAGTTGCGCCTGCGTCTGGGCAGGCGTATGTTGCGCACGCCGGCCGACGGCCGGCCCGCGATCCCGGGCAAAGCAGCAAATGTCTGCTGTGCCTGGAAGATCCGGCACGGCCCCACCCCTTTTTTAGAGCTCCGGGACATACGAGCGTCCTGGGGCTTTACGCTCGCCACCAGGCCTTTTGAAAATAGGCTCGGTGCGTGTAACCCCCTCACACGTATAAATCCGCCTGGACATGCACATCCGGTCACACTGGGCCTGAATACATTGTTATTTCATTTGATAGTTTTTAAGATTATGTACATTGATTGAAATCCACTAAGATTTGTGGATCTGCAAAAAATAATTTGGTTCAAATAAATAAATACAATTAAATCCTTAGTTTCATGTATGATGATGGTCAAAAAAGCTAATGGAATATTCTGAATGATCCTAAAAGGAATGGTGAATACAACAGAAAATATCATATTGTCTCTGTATTGATCAATGTTGCAATCACACCTTGAGTAATGTGTGCAGTTCTAATTGCCCCATCTCAAAAAAGTGTAATTATGTTTCTACTTTTTATGTGGATATTTAGTTTTTCTTTTAGATTTGCTTGATAAGCTATGTTCTTCTTTATATGTAAGTTATGTGAGTGGTTTTATTTCCTTTTATGGATGTAATCTGCTTTGGACAACATTGTTGAATATTATGTGAAATATAAGAGTTTTTTAAATAAATAAAAGGTGTGGGGAGGATGAAAATGTATACATAGAATGGAACAGCTCCCTTATAAAGAGAAGCTACATAGGCTAGGGCTTTCCAGCTTGTTAAAGAGATGGCTGAGAGAGGACATGATGGAAGTGTATAAAATCATGAGTTGAGCCAACCGTCCATTGCTCCTACAATGTGACAGGGGCTGACCAATGACACCGGTAGCCCATGTGACATAGTAAGGTCAAAGGCTATCGGCGCCATTTTGAAAACCGGCAGCCGACGGTGTGAGTGCAGGAGATGGCTCCCGAACCCCCCGCTGGACCACCAGGGAGTTTTGGTAAGTCTTGGGGAGGGTCAGGAGGGTGGAGGGTTGTAGTTAATTAAATTTTAGCCGAGAAACGAATAAGAATGAATGCATGAATATATCGGGGGGGGGGGGGCCCCCCTTGCCGAATGCAACATATCTGCCCCCCGATGAATATGAATACCGAATGCAACATATGCGGTCCCTCTGCACATCCCTAATATTTGCTATGCTGGGTCAGACCAAAGATCTATAAAACCCAGAATCCTTTCTCTGACAGTGATCAAACTAGTTCATTAGGAATTACCCGGAAAATCCTAAATAATATATCAAATTCCTTATTGCTCTTGTACTCCTCCCGTGGCTGGAGCCACAGGAGGGGCTTACCTTCATGGCCTGGAGACCACAGAAGCCAGAGCCTTGCCTGGAGCACTGACCAGCCATCTTGCCGGCACGGCAGGAGCCGTGCTCGGACTCCCCAACGTGACAGAAGGCCGCCAACATTCCTTGCTCCCTCCGGGGGTAGGGCCCTCATCCCCTGTCCTTCCCGTAGCAGGGAAGCCTCTCCTCGACCTGCCTTCATGGCTTGGATGCCACTACTCCCTCATCGGGCCTGGTTGAGGCCTGCTCCGGCTCTGCCTCGCTGCTCTGCATCACCACTGTCCAGGGTCCTGGACTTCCTGTTCCTGCTCCTCCTACTGGGCAGGCCCACGGCTCTCTTCCCTCCTTAAAGGGATAGCGCAGATAGGGTCCTACTGGCCCATCTGCGGACTCCTCCTTGGGCGTTGTCCTTCCAGCCCTTCAAAAGGGCCCTTCAGCCATTCAGCCCTCACCTTGGCAAGGAGCTAGTCCTAGGAGCTAGTCCTTGGAGTCAGTCCATCCTGGTTTTCTCATGCTTCTCCTCCTGGACTTCATTGCATTCCGTTTCTGCCTGGCTTCTGTCCTTGTCTTCCGGTCCTGATGTCTCTGCCTTGTCCCAGGTCCTGAGTACCCATGCCTCCAGAGGATCCTTGCTTTTACCTGATCCAAGATTCCGGTTCCAAGTTCCATGGTTTTAAAGAATATTTCCTATGGAAAATACCTTAAAAAATAAAAATCTGCATTTAGTGAACTTTCCTAAAATTTTACACATGTCGCCAAGAGATATGTTCAATAAATATCTTCAAGAAATTTTGAAAGTGAGACAAGATCAACTTCCACCATTTGTACGTGTGTTTTATATACCAGCGAGAGAAAATAGAAGCGGAGAATCTAGTAGAGCAATTCCGCGAGATGATCCAGAATTGTTGGGAGCAACAGGAGGGGAAAAAGAAACAGAAATTGGGATTAATCTTACAGATTTTTTGGAAACTTCGGATCAGGCTCAGGCTGAGCCTGCAACATTAATAGTTACATTTGCAATGGAAATGGACAAAGAATGGGTGTTGAAGCTTTTCTTCAAATATCGTATTGATAAATTTTTGGGAATGCAAGCTAGAGTATATCCGGATGTCTCTAAAACTACTCAAAAAAAAAGAAGGCAATTTTTATTGCTAAGACCTCAGGTGTTACAGATAGGGGCATCATTCCTACTTAAATTCCCATGCAAATGTTATGTTAAATTTAAAGATAAATCTTTCCTGATTTTTACTCCCTCACAGCTAACGCAGTTTTTGAGTGATAAACTTGCAGAGCAATTGTGAATGAGTTCCCTGATACTCAGTTGTCGATGCCTTAATATGTCTGAGAATGTACCACCTCATAATTATAATAGTAGCACCTACCGATGCTAGATTTAGGTTTAGTCCTTTCTTCCTTTATATATGAGTTAATAGAAATAGGTAAATTGCTATGCTTGGAGTCTGTATAGTGGACTTAGAATTTATACTTGAGCTATGATATTTCCTGAAAACTATAATATGAAGAATACCTTTGTATACATATATATTAATGTCGAGAAGGATTTCTTGATGTAAATTTTGAAAAAGTGAATAAAGAGAAAATAGAAAAATAAGAAAGACTATTTCCTGTTCCTGACTCCGGAGGATCCAAGGGGTAACTTGTCCTGACCTGTCCCTTCGTCCTGAGCTTGCCCGCTCCTCCCGTGGTCCACGACCAGCCTTCCGGCTGGTAGGGCACAGTAAGGACAGTGTGGTCCACGACCAGCCTATGGGTTGTGTAGAGCGCCTGAGGGACCTTGCTCGCCCTGTCTCGCCCCCTATGTTCCAAGTTCCAAGTCTTGTCTCCGGACTTCCTAGCCCCAGTCCTAGACTGGACCTGGTCCTACCGCAAGGGCACACTTCCCTCATCCCGCACTGGAGAGTGCCTCCTAGCTTTCTCCATCACCGCAGTTCAACGATTCACCAAGGCCTCTGAGCGTCTCATGCTCAAGGCCGCCCGCAGCACAACAGATTGCCAAGGCCCACAGGCCACCACCTCCTGGAGGTAGGATCGCTCCTAAGTGCTCCCGCAACAGAATGCCAAGATCATGTCCCCGGTGGGACTATTCTGGTCCCGGGTCCTGTCTTAGAATTTGTCTTGACCACAGAATTTATTTTGGGACCTTCCTATGACCTGTTGGAGGCACCAGCTGTTTTGGATTCCATGACCTGCAGGAGGCGACTGCACCCCACCTGATGATCTCCCTACAGCAGGGGTGGGCAAGTCCGGTCCTCGAGGGCTGCAAACCAGTTGGGTTTTCAGGATGCCCCTAAAGAATATGCATGAAATAGATTTGCATACAACTGAGGCAGTGTGTATGCAGGTCTCTCTCATGCATATTCATTAAGGATATCCTGAAAACCCGACTGGTTTGCAGCCCTCGAGGACTGGAATTGCCCACCCCTGCCCTACAGGCTGATCCCACCCTGGGTCCCCGCCCGGGTCTTCTTTGAAGTTCCTTTGTTCTTTGTTCCTTGTCCTCTGTTTGTTCCTTGTTCTCCATTTGTTTCCTTGTTTCCTTGTTCCTTTGTTCTTTGTCTATTCCTCTGTTCTTTGTCTGTTGCTTGTTCCATTTGTTCTCTAGTTCCTTGTTTGTTCCTTGTTCTTTGCTTCTTGTTCCTTCCGTTGTTCTGCTGTTCTTGCTTGATCTGCTGTTCCGTTTGTTCTTTGCTCTGTTCTTTGCCTTGTTCTTTGCTCTGTTCTTGCTCTTCTGCCTCTTGTTCTTTGTTTTTCTGCCTCTTGTTCTTTGCTCCACTGCCTCTTGTTTCTTGCTCCGCTGCCTCTTGTTTCTTGCTCCGCTGCCTCTTGTTTCTTGCTCTGCTGTGTCCTGTTTCTTGTGCTCTGCTGTTCTTTACATTTTGTTTCTTGCTTTGCCGCCTGTTCCTCTATTTCCATTCTTCTTTGTATTGTTCCTTTGTATTGTTTTTTTGTTCTTCCTTGTTCCTTCGTGTATTTGTTCCGTGTTCTGTTCCATGTTTCCTCACAACCAGCAGGAGGTGCCTGCACTTTCTCCAGTTCCACTTACCCGGCTCTACCTCCTGAAGGAGGGGAGAGGACCCCCTTTGAGGGGGGGTACTGCTGCGCATCTCCCATGGCTGGAGCCATGGGAGGTGCCTACCTTCACGGCCCGGAGGCCGCAGAAGCCGAGGCCTTGCCTGGAGAACCGACCAGCCTTCTTCCCGCAGTCTGGCCGCCATCTTGCCAGCACGGCAGGAGTTGGGACTCCCCAATGCAGCAGGAGGCTGCAGACATTCCTTGCTCCCTCCGGGGGGAAGGGCCCTCGTCCCCGGTTCTTCCTGCGGCAGGGAAGCTGCTCTTCAACTTGCCTTCGTGGCTTGGATGCCGCCACTCCCTCGTCGGGCCTGGTTGTGGCCTGCTCCGTCTCCTCCTCGCTGCTCTGATTCACCGCCGTCCAGGGTCCTGGACTTCCTGTTCCTGCTCCTCCTAGGGGGCAGGCCCGTGGCTCTCTTCCCTTCTTAAAGGGATAGCGCAGGTGGGGTCCTACTGGCCCATCTGCAGACTTCTCCCTGAGCGTTGTCCTTCCAGACCTACAAAAGGGCACTTTAGCCATTCAGCCCTCACCTTAGCAAGGAGCTAGTCCTAGAAGCTAGTCCTTGTAGTCCGTCCATCCTGGCTTTCTCATGCTTCTCCTCCTGGACTTCGCTGCATTCAGTTCCTGCCTGGCTTCCGTCCTTGTCTTCTGGTCCTGATGTCTCTGCCTTGTCCCAGGTCCTGAGTACCCATGTCTCCAGAGGATCCTTGCTTTTACCTGATCCGAGATGCCGGTTCTAAGTTCCATGGTTTTAAAGACTGTTTCCTGTTCCTGACTCCGGAGGATCTAAGAGGTAACTTGTCCTAACCTGTCTCTTTGTCCTGAGCTTGCCCGCTCCTCCCATGGTCCGTGACTAGCCTTCTGGCTGGTAGGACATGGTAAGGACAGTGTGGTCCATGATCAGCCTTCGAGTTGTGTAGGGCGCCTGAGGGACCTTGCTCACCCTGTCTCGCCCCCTATGTTCCAAGCTCCATGTCTTGCTTTCATAGTTCCAAGCTCCACGCCTTGTCTCCGGACTTCCTAGCCCCAGTCCCAGACTGGGCCTAGTCCTACCACAAGGCCACACTTACCTCATCCTGCACTGGGCAGTGCCTCCGAGTTCTCTCATTCACCACAGCGCTACAATTCACCAAGACCTCTGAGCATCCCATGCCAACAGCGCAACAATTGCTCATTCCCAGTGATAAACAGCAGCTTTCTGAAGCGTACCTGGTTAATAATTATTGAAGGAATTTTCCCAGGAACTGGACCCAAACCATTTTAAACCCAGTGATGCTGAATGACTTGACTATATCCTTTGGCAATAAATTCCACAGTTTGATTTTACATTGAAAAAAAAATACTTTCTCCAATTTGTTTTAAATCTGCTATCTGCTGGTTTATATTAGAGATGTGAATCGTTTTTTGTGTTCGTGTCATTCTTCATTTTTCGTCCACCGCAGGAAATGTCATTTTTTTGAGGTTTGGGGTTTTTTTTCGTGAAAAATTGTTTTTTGAGTTAGTGCGCGCTGACTCCCATTAGTGCGCGCTAACAAAAACCATTAGATTTTGATATTTTTTGTTACTTTTTGTTAGTTTTTGTTAGCGCGCGCTAACTCCTCTTAGCACGCACTAATCCAAAAAACGAATTTTCGTGGAAAAATGGGAAAATCCCGATCGTTTTTCGGGCCCCCCGAAATATGCCAAATTGGACAATTTCATTGAAATTTTCCAATTCGGAAAAAAACAAATGCACATCTCTAGTTTATATTTATCTAAATTATATTTTTTTGTCAGATAGCATCAGAGCATAATTAGAGACCTATCCATCTCCTATTTGTTTATTTATTTATTAAAAGTTTTTATATACTACTTATAATAGAATAATGGAGGTGAGAGGAATTTGGTATTCTGTGGATACTGTTTCCCATTTTCAGTTTAAAGAGACTAAAGTGGATAACACAGAGGCTAAGGATGAACAAACTAGGTAGGCATGAAAGTTGAATACTTAGACAATACTGGATTTGTCTGAGAGCTTATTTTATGCCAACTCGTTTAAAAGTTATTGATAAATTGAGATCAGATGAATGATGGAGAAAGTATGTTACTAAAGAGGAACTGATACATGTGAGGTTCTCATGTCCATTAATTAAAAGTTTTGGGGAAAATATTAAAAGTAGTATGCAATAGTATATTGGGACTACATGTTCCTGAAGATCCATGGTTATTTGTACTTTTGTATGTGCCAGAAGAGTTGGGTGGTCAGGGAAAGAAGTGAAATGTTTTTATAAAGCTAATTGCAGTGAGGAGAAGAGCATGTTTCTGACTGTGGAATATAATACTGCCTCTATCTATTGCTGACTGGCTAGAGGACTTAAGTCAATGGATGGACATGGAATTACTTTCAATTAAATGAAGGGGAAGTTCATGTTGGTAGAAAAGGAATGTGAATTGGTTAAAAACGTTTTGGAGAATCTGAGAACCTGACATTTAATACAGTTTATGGGAAAATGTATACGTTTACCATGGTGGGAGTATGTTTAAACATGAGTTGGTGGGATGGGTGAGGTAACTAGGGGAAGGTGATAGGGAGGGGAAATTCTTTTAGGGGTTGTTAAAGGTATATTACTGAAGGATGCATCATTGTTGCTCTTTTCTTTTTAGAGAAGCACTTTGATGACTCTTGTTCTTTTTTAAGTTTACTCACATTTTGATTGATTTTGTAATATGGATAATATTTTATCTATGTATTTATGTATTTACTTGTTTATTTATTTATTTATTCTAAAACCGATGGTGTAAATCTTCACACCGATGTACATTGATTCATTATGATAAAATCAGACATAGAATACAATGGAGCATAATAACATAAAACACTTATAAAAACTAAAAACTAACTAAAATTGCATGTACAAAGAATTAAATAAAACTAGGTTTTACGTATGACTAATACAATAACCTATTACAGTTTAAAAGAA
Organism: Rhinatrema bivittatum; assembly: GCF_901001135.1. Taxonomy (NCBI): domain Eukaryota; kingdom Metazoa; phylum Chordata; class Amphibia; order Gymnophiona; family Rhinatrematidae; genus Rhinatrema; species Rhinatrema bivittatum. The sequence continues at coordinate 56,106,341 of NC_042620.1, read as the reverse complement.
ACTAACAAGCATAAGATAACAAGAGCAAATTTTAACTGGTATCTGCTGAGAAAGCTCCTGCATATAACCAGATTTTTAAAGCTTTCTTAATACTCTTTGTAATCCTTTTGTGATGTTTAATAAACAGTAAGTTTAAAAAAAAAAAACAATCCTGCACCATTGTCTTTGATGTATTCAGTTCATATGGTTTATAATGGGCACATACCATTTTGCAAATTCTTATAAAATTGGTTTCATATTTGCTGATGCTTTCTGGAAAATAAAGTTTACTGCCCAAATTTATTAAAGGACTTTCTAGATTTTTTGAAAGGGAAATGGTTTATAAATGAAATGTCTATCAATGAAGAGGTGGCTGGACCAGATCCCAGCTCTCATAGATAATATTGACACTAGGCTTGGCCTGTGACCACCTCCTCACATGAAGGGTGTTGAGTGGAGTATGCAAGGCAAAGGCCTTCCCACCCCTGCTCTCTGTCCTGCATTGCCCATACCATGTAGCAGGAAAATACCCATCACTGGTTATGTCGCTTGCCTTGAGGGATGATGTGGAATATCCCTCAAGGAATCCCTTGAGGGATGGTGTGGAATAAAAGTGGAAAAGTGACATTCCCCATCTTTCATTCCTCCTCACAACAACAAGCAACTCTCCCACCCACCCTCTTATATTGCCACATAATTGTAATTAGTGCTAGCTGTATTCTAAGTTGCAGCTTGGAAAGGGAGAGGGCTGGCTCCTTGAATCCTTACTAGTCCCAGCAGTGGGGATCTGTCATGTCTGGCTGGTAAGGGATGCTATGGGTAGACTCTGGTGAGCCATTTGTCCAATTAGGTGGACTGCTGAACCAGATGATGGCAGTGTGGGTATGATGTGGGCCCTTGCTGGGATATGGCGGGGGCCAGATTTGTTGTAGTGCTTCAATGAATGAAGGTGGCCTGCCTTCTTGGGATATGGCAGATGGGCTGTCCAGATATTGAGAGGGGAGTTGACTATCACATTGTTTGACTGGCTTGGGAACTGTCACATGCTTGTACATGTTAATAAAGCTGTGGCCAATGATTTCTAAGTATTTCTTAAATGATTATTTTGTTAGAAGATGTTTTGAGGGAGGGTAAGTGTGACAGGAGGATTGATAGTCTTGGCTGCCGTAGTTATTTTCCTTTCAGGCTTCTCACAGGTAATTAACATGTTTTTCACTAATACTCTTCAATTAAAATATGAATGAAAGAGTGATTTTTGTGTGTAACTATTTACTGTCAGTATAGTCACCCATATTTCCTGCATCCTAGGACTGTAACATACGAACCCATTGCTAAAAGTTTATATGAACTTTCATATTTTCTAACTAAAGCAGCACAAATGATCTACTGACTATGAATAGCCCTCCATGATATTCTCTCCTTCAGCTGTGTTCAAGGACAGACAATGGAAGACATGCACCAGAATGGGTACAAATGACTCTGAAAATATGTTAAAAACAGAGAAGAAAGATTTTGAATGCTGTTATGCTGTTTGAAAAGGAGAGTTATCTCCGTGGGCCTCATAAGTAACCAATGCATTGCTTACTCTTCTAAGCTTTTCAAAACTAACAGTAATAAGGCAATTCATAGCTTGTAGTTATCATCAAATAATTACATCTCGGGGGATTAGAAGGACCTGACCGTACTTTGTGTCTTGATATACTTGGGAGTATGATTATCTCAACATAACAATGCCCCCTACCATGTTGCATTGCTCAGACATGTTCCTTTTCATAAAATGCAGCTTATCAAAACTGGCCTTCTTAAAATTATCATATATATTCAGATGATTATGTAAAAATTGTACCTGCATCCCTGCAGAGATATCTGGGCATACAACACGTAGAAAACACTTTTAAAAGACTACAGTATGCATGCTGCCCATATTAATTTCTATAGGAATTATAATAAACAGTCTTCATTTTTTTTATGACTTAAACATATTTTAATTAATGTACAGACCTTTCTTTGCTTTCCTGAAGTGTTTATTTCATTAACATGTTTTAACCCAATTTTGTCAAGTGCTGGGACCAGGGTAGGAACAACTGGAGGCCTTGTCTGAGCTGGGGCAGATTTGGGCTCAGGAAGACCTAGTTAATGCTGTCAGATGCCAATCTTATTTTTTATTGGTTAATTTTTTTAATTTGTTTCATGAGTCCTTTTTCTTGTTTAATGGAAATTTTTGGCTTGGAAAATGATTCAAACTGAAAAAAAAATTGAATGAACCAAATAAAAATAAAAAAAACAACCCTGAAATGAAAAACTGAGCCTAACCAAAAATTTTGGGACTGCAAATCTCTATAATTTGAACTGTACCATGATCCTGTTCCCTCAGGGCAACACAGGATCTCTGCAAATGTCACAGTGCAAAGGAGAAAGATGTTAATAATGATGTAACTCTTTTCCTGTGAATCGTAGTTAACTTGGACACAATGGGGGACAAATCCTACCACTGGCCGTGACGTCATGCGCTTCGCTGGCTAGAGCGCCCAAATTGACGGGCGCTCAAGCCAATGAAAGCACATGAACGCGCATGCGTGACGTCATGGCGTACGTCACGCATGCCCGTGCATGTGCTTTCGGTGGCTTGAGCACCCGTGCACTACGGGCGTGCGTTCGTCCATCTTCACCGGCGGGGGCCGCTGGAAGCCGCTTTCACTGCTGGCTGCCCCCGCCGGCTGCCCCCTCCGAAGGACGACAAAGAAGGCTGAAAGGGCTGAAAAAGAAACAAAAAGTAAGTTGGTTACACTTATTCACATATTTTACATGTCGAGTCGCTTCGGGAGGAGGGGATTTTAGGTTTTTAGGTTTTACATATTTTACATGTCTAGTTGCTTCGGGAGGAGGGGATTTAGGTTTTACATATTTTACATGTCGAGTCGCTTCGGGAGGAGGGGATTTTAGGTTTTTAGGTTTTACATATTTTACATATCCAGTCGCTTCGGGAGGAGGGGATTTTAGGTTTTACATATTATACATGTCCAGTTGCTTCGGGAGGAGGGGATTTTAGATTTTACATATTTTACATGTCCAGTCGCTTCGGGAGGAGGGGATTTTAGGTTTTTAGGTTTTCTTTTAGGGGAAAGTTTTCCGTCTACCCTTACCCCTGCTTCTAACGCAGGGGGTAGGGGGTAGGCGGTAAATTAGCAGGTTAAACGTGCGGCTAAACTGCAGGTTAAAAAGGTGATAGTTGGGGCGCACGTTACTGAATGAGGGGGAATAGCTAATCTGATCGTTTAAATCTCATATACATGCTGCGGGCGGAAAGGGGTACCAGTTGATTTAAAGAAACGGTAAGGATGGGTTAAAAGGGATAGAGAATCGCGGGTTGGGCTAACGCGGCAAAATTGTGAGTAGAAAGTGGGTTAGAGGCAGGGTAACCGCGGACGCACTTTACTGTATTGGCCTGTAAGTTGGTAGCTGTATTAGATCCCAGCAGGCAGAAGTAGTTGGATTATAGGCACCAGGGCAGGGAGAGCAGGACCTCAAGAAGTGAGTACCTGGTATCTCAGATAGGCACCTGAAAGAAAGCAAAGGGCCCCGAGGAGCGGGTACCCAGGTTAGATGAAATACCCCGAAGGGCAGAGAGAGCTTCCAGTGGCAGCACGGAAGCAGCAGAGTAGCTTAGACCAGAAGCATTCCAATCCTTGCTAACTCGATTTGTTAGCAAACGAAGGGCAGGCTAAATACCCGAATAGCGTGACGTCACTCGAGGGGGGATGCCCCCAAGGTTCCCGCCATGACGTGGATAAAGACATGGGTGGCATGCGCGCATGCACCCTAGGAGGCCCTCAGGAGAAACATGGTGGATAGCCTTGCCATTGCCATTCCGGGGATGCCAGAGAGAGCGGCATGCAGACGCGGCAGTAGCCATCTTCCCAAGGCTAGCGGGGAGAGCAGAAAGAAAGGTGAGGCACAGAGGTCGAAGCCATCTGAGACCGACAGATACAATAGTACCTACAGTATCCAAGACACAATTTCCAACAGATCCAATCTCTGATCCAGGCATTTGGATTCTACTTTGCTCCATTACAAATGGCCAAAGCCCTCTTGCCAGTTGGGACCCAGGGTAGGGGTCCCTATAAGAGGGGTACTGTGTAATGAGGCTCTTTGCTAGGCTGCATTCTGCATGCAGTGGTCCTTATTGGCGTCTCAAACCTGCTCTAGCCTTTGCCTTGAAAGCCACACGATGGAGCAAGGCCAGCCCTATATAACCACACTCACAGATTACTCCCCACTTCAGCATGGAATCTTTTCTCTTCCTTGTTCATGTATTATGTGCCTGGTTTCCTTGTTCTTGTATCTTGCCTTGTTCTTGCTCTATTTAGGCTTCCCAAAGGCATTCCTTGACTGTATATAAGAACTGCCAGTCACCAGTGCAAGATGGCTCAACCCATTGGGAAGGTGGTTGGTGAAGCAGAAGACCTCACACCTGGCCAGCCTGCTCCTGACTCCTGTATTACCCTGCCTTGGGGATATCATCAAATTGTTCAGCGAGGCTATGACACAACCCGAGTAGTACCGGGTAATATTTGATAATGTACCCTATCTGCAAAGCCCTGTGTCTCATGCTTCCACACACAGGGACAGGCAGGCATAAGTGCAATTACATGGTTATGCATGAGCTTATGCATATTTAACAGCTGGAAAGTATAAGACAGGGGGGTAAGGAAGAGAAATAGAAGGCATAAACTGAACGCAAAACCTGGAAGAAAACCCAGAGAGTGGATTCAGAGATCAACCCTGAAACTAAAAGGAGGAGAATGAGACCAAAGAACCCCCTGGGGAAGCAAACTCCAAGTGGAGAGAATCCAGAGATCATCCCTGCAAGTGAAAGGGGGAGTCAGAAGCAGAACAGTACTCTCTGCTATCAAAGGATAAAGCATATGTGTGGAGAGAGGAGACCCCGGCTCAGGTGCAGAGAGTGACATGAAGTCATAGATGGGGAAGGGTGAGAATAAGCCCAGACATCCAGCAAGCACCAGAGCTAGAAGCTAATCTCCTTCCTGGACAGCCTTCCTGCTCTGCCAGTACCAAGCCCAGGAAGCAAGCCTCTCCACTACTCACATTTTCCTGCTCTCCAGCCGGAGCCTGCTTCAGAGGTGAACAGAGATATCACCTGAAGCCTAAACCAAGGATAAATAAGTTAGCCATAATTGTTAATATATTAAGCAGGCTAAGGTTTATGGCATAAATGTTACTACCCATGAATCAGAATTTTCTTTAGGGAATACTGGTGCTTAGTGATCAGGAATTTAGAGATAGAAATTGTTATTTTCTAAATGCTATGTCCTGCCAAATCTGGTAAACAAAAGTCTACATATTGTCTTTTCCCTGACTTTGGATCGCAAGTAAGATGGGAGGTCAGCTGGCAGTATCTTGTAGCAGACATATCCCTGCACCCCTAAACCTGCTTACATATATATCTATATATACATGCAAAAACACACACACACATACATAAATACACAATTTTATAGACCAGACTACCCAAGAAACACATTTCAAAGGCCTATTTTAATGGGACACAATCAACATGGATTTACACAAGGGAAGTCTTGCCTCACCAATCAGCTATATTTGTTTGAAGGGATTAATAAACATGTGGTTAATGATGATTAAGTGGATATAGTGTATTTGGATTTTCAGAAGGCATTTGACAAAGTCCCAATGAGAGAATCATGAGAAAAATAAAATGTCTGTTGTGTTTTGGACATTGAGGCATGGGCCCTTGGTCGTTGCAAGAGATGGCACCTCCCATATGCAGCAGCAGAAGGATGTGAGTTTAGGGCGAATTCATCCTAAGGGAGTAATTCTGCTCAGTCACTTTCTCTAGAATTCACATATGAGCGTAAGAATTGTTTGAGCATCTGATTAATTCATTCTGTTTGGCCATTGGACTGCAGGTGATAGGCCGAGGTCAGGTCCAATGCGATGTCAAACTTCCGACACAGAACTCTCCAGAGTTCTGTGTCGGAAGTTCGACAAACCTCTTTTTAGAGGTTTGTCGACAAACCTCTTTCAGTTTACCGCAAACCTCTGGAAGTCTCCAGAGGTTTGCGGTAAACTGGACGCCTCTTTGGGCATGCCTTGGAGACAAAAGATGTGTTTCACAAATAATTGAGCCAGTTCAGCAGCGGATGGTAATCCTGGCAGGGCCACAAAATATGCCATTTTCGAGAATCGATCAACGGTCACCCAGATTGTATTGTTTTCAATAAGAGTTGATTTGGAATTAGAGTTATTATCTGTTAAGACGAGTTTGATGGTTGATGCCTTTGATAGAGTATGATTTAAATAAGCAGATGGAGGAATTTGCTAGTGAATTACATACATTTAAGCATTTGAAATTTATTAGAGATGAAAATGATTATAAACAAGGCAACATATACCAATGGATGGGCATCCCAGATATAAAAGGGTTACCTTTCAGGGTTCATTTGATGATTCTTTAGGATACGAGAGGACTTTAGACCTTCGGACCATGACATCACATCCTTCTTTCCCCCACTCTGCCTCTTCCTCCTTCTCATCTTCTTCTTCTTTTTTAGGGAGGTCACAGAATTAACCCATGTGACAGGGCAGCTCCTTCCAAGGAGAGATAGTGGGTTCCAGGGGACACGGCAGTCCTGTCAAGAGTTTCAAGAGAATTCCAGGTCTCACACCAGATCCCAGGTCATAGGTATTGAGCTGTGGTAAGTCTTTCATCTATAAATTTGACTCTTGACCAGATCTCTGTATTGAATAAGGATTTATCCTTTTGTCCGAGCAATCATTTTGAGTTTTTTAAATTTCAATTGGCTCTCCAGAAATTGGCTCTCCAGAAATTATTGTTTTCTGGTAATAAGAACCAAGGTATTGAACAGTCTGTAGTTAAACTACACTTGGTTACCTTCTGGGCCAATGGACCCAGTTATCTCATCTTTTTTGGAGTTATTTAAATATGATTTACAAGATATTAATATGCATTGTCTTGCTTATAAACCTCGTGACAATTTGACGAGATCTGAATGTGTTGCTTTAAAACAACTTGAAACTGATAGAAGCATAGGGGCGGATTTTCATACTCCGCGAATAGGCCTACTTTTGTTTGCGCTCCAGGCACAAACAAAAGTACGCTGGATTTTAGTAGATACGCGCGGAGCCGCGCGTATCTGCTAAAAACCTGGATCGGCGCGCACAAGGCTATCGATTTTGTATAGCCGGCACGCGCCGAGCCGCACAGCCTACCCCCGTTCCCTCCGAGGCCGCTCCGAAATCGGAGCGGCCTCGGAGGGAACTTCCTTTTGCCCTCCCCTCACCTTCCCCTCCCTTCCCCTACCTAACCCACCCACCCGGCCCTGTCTAAGCCCCCCCCCTTACCTTTGTCGGGGGATTTACGCCTCCCAGAGGGAGGCGTAAATCCCCGCGCGTCAGCGGGCCTCTTGCGCGCCGGGACGCGACCTGGGGGCGGGTACGGAGGGCACGGCCACGCCCCCGGACCGCCCCGGGCCATAGCCACTCCCCCGTACCCGCCCCCAAAACGCTGCCGACACGCCCCCGAAACGCTGCGACGACCGGGCCCGCCCCCGACACGCCCCCCTCGGAGAACCCCGGGACTTACGCGAGTCCCGGGGCTCTGCGCGCGCCGGTAGGCCTATGTAAAATAGGCTCACCGGCGCGCAGGGCCCTGCTCGCCTAAATCCGCCCGGTTTTGGGCGGATTTAGGCGAGCAGGGCTCTGAAAATCCGCCCCACAGTGATTAAACCTGCATATAAAGGGAGAGCTGTGATTGTTTTGGATCTCAAAGATTATATTAAAAATGTTGCATTACATTTTATGAACAGAATTTTATAAGGTTTTACCTGATGATCAAATATTTGACATTAAAAATTATATTGATCGGTTGGTTGATAAAGCAGCATGGCACCAATAGATTACTGATATTTTCTTAAGGTCCCTTTCCCTATCTGTCCTGCTTTTTATATTTTGCCAAAAATTCATAAAAGTTTGACAAAACCTCCTGATATATCCATAGTCTCCTCTAGGGCTTCATTATTAAAACCTCCTTCAATAATTTAGGATAGATTTTTATATCAATTTGTCACATAGATGCCTTCTTATATCAGAGACTCGTGGTATATTATTTCTATCTTAGAGGGTCTTACAACACCGATTCCCAATTTGTTAATGGTTACAATTGATGTAGCTTCATTATACATGAATATTCCCTAGGATAAAGCTGTAGAGATTGCCCGGAGTGTCCTGGAGAAGAGAATTGAACTGTCCATGTACCTACTTGTTTTCTTGTCGAGTTGATTTCAATCGTTATAAAAAAGATTTTGTTTTTGCTTTCAAGAAAAATTATTTCAGCAGATCAAGGGGATAGCAATGGAGGCCTCTATGGCCCCCGATATAGCCAATTTATATGTGGGGTGGTTTGAAGAGTGTTTTTTATCTAAATCCTCCTTTAATCATGACATCACTTTATGGAAACGTTATATAAATGATATTATTTTGTTATGGTCCAGTACCCGGGAGAATTTAGAGAATTTTTTGGAATGACTAAACAATAAGGACACTAACACAATTTTCTTCTACTATTAGCTCTACCCAAATCCAATTTTTAGATATTACTATTCAGTATTACAGAAATGGTTTTCAATTCTCTATCTTTAGGAAAGAGACTGATCATAATACTATGCTGCATTTCAACATCTGTCATCCCAAACCTCTGAAACAAAAAACTCCCAGTAGGAAAATTTTTGAGACTGAGGAAGTTGTGTTCCTCTGTTGATGAGTTTAATTCATGATCAGTTGAAATGCATGAGCGTTTCATTGATAGAGGTTTTCTGACTCATGTTTTAAAAAGATCATATAAGAGGGGTTGGTGGGCTAATAGAGATTTATGGTTACAATTTCATCCCCTTTGGGAGGGAGCTAAACTGGTCTGTGTACTTCCTTATACCCCTTATACTCAGTGGGTACAAAAACGTATAAGGGCTCATTGGAATATTTTGAATTTACATGAAGTGTTCCAAGAGGGACCTACCTTTGCTCTTGCTTGTGCATTGAATTTGAGGGGCCGTTTGATTCGATCCACTTTAGCATCCATGTCTGACAATACAACAACAAGGTCATTTTTCTTGTGGCCATTGTAAAAGTTGTCAATTTTCTTTCAATGCAGATACCTTGGCTTTACCTGAATGCTGCCCTTTCAAATTAACCTCTTTTACTTCCTGTGAATCCACAGGAGTTATCTATTTGATTTGGTGTCCTTGCAACCTTTGCTATATAGTAGGGATGTGAATTATTTTTTGACGATTTAAAATATCGTCCGATATATTTTAAATCATCAAAAATCGTTAGAAGCGCGATACAATAGGAATTCCCCCGATTTATCGTCAAAAATCGTAAATCGGGGGAAGGGGGAGGGGAAGGGGGAGGATGGAAAAACGGGCACACTAAAACAACCCTAAAACCCACCCCGACCCTTTAAAATAAATCCCCCACCCTCCCGAACCCCCCCAAAATGCCTTAAATTACCTGGGGTCCAGAGCGGGGGTCCCGGTGTGATCTTTTACTCTCAGGCCTGCGGTGCATTGTAGAAATGGCGCCGGCGCAACCTTTGCCCTCTCATATGACAGGGCAAAGGTAGCGCCGGCGCCATTTTGTTTTTTGTCCCCCGACGTCAGGAGCGTAGGAGATCACTCCTGGACCCCCGCTGGACCCCCAGGGACTTTTGGCCAGCTTGGGGGGGCCTCCTGACCCCCACAAGACTTGCCAAAAGTCCAGCGGGGGTCCGGGAACGACCTCCTAAACTCGAATTGTTTTGCCGTACGGCAAAATGGCGCCGACCATACGGCGTATGGCAAAGGTAGCGCCGGCGCCATTTCTACAACGCACTGGAGGCCCGAGAGTAAAAGATCACACCAGGACCCTTCCTCTGGACCCCAGGTAATTTAAGGCATGTTGGGGGGGTTCGGGAGGGTGGGGGATTTATTTTAAAGGGTCGGGTGGGTTTTAGGGATGTTTTAGTGTGCCGGTTTTCCCGCCCTCCCCTGATTTACGATTTACACGATATTTAAAAAAACAAAACCGTGACGATAAGATTCCCTCCCCCCCCAAGCCGAAATTGATCGTTAAGACGATCGATCACACGATTCACATCTCTACTATATAGTCAAAACTGCTCGCAAGATCAGGACTAGAATACAAGAATATATTAGTTGTATAAAGTGTGGGAGACATGAGGCCCCTTTTGCTTCCCATTGGATAGAACAACAAGATCAGATAGAGGAGTTAAAATTCTCAGAAAAATTGACTCCTCAGTTCAGAGACGATGATTTCAATAAATTTCTACTCCATAAAGAACAAAGATACATTTTTCAATGGAATACTATTATCCCTAAAGAGCTGAATAGGGACGTCAAATGGGTTTTTTATAGTATGCCCTTCAGAGAGTGGAGTGGAGACTACGAAAGAGCTGGTTTTTCAATGTGCTCTTCCTTTTTAGATAGTGTCGTGCACATGAACAAATATCCTTTCAAGGGATTATTAGTCTATACCGATTTTTTATATGGGGGTTGTGCATTAAACTTGCATTGTGATTGGTTTAGGGTATTTTAAAAGGACAGCCAATGCACAAGCTACTGCATGCCAATATCATCAGGCTGGACGCTGAAAAATGCTTTGTGTAAGTAAACCAGTAGGTAAATATTCTCTGTTAACTATTGTAACAATATATGGGTTGTAAAAGGGGTATGTTTTAACTTCTAGAATGCTGATACTATTCTTCTGATGCAAACAGGTATTCTGCCAAAACACTGCAGTGTCAGGTTTAAACATAGATTTAAAGCATAAGCAACAACATAGCAGAAATGAACAGATGGTGATGTGCCAACTGGAGCTATGATTTTCAACACAAGTAACACAGTGATGTTGAGAAAAAGCCACAGGATCAATTGGATCAACTGCCATTAAAGTCTTTGTGATTCAAGGAAACGGTCATTGTTTTCAGTGTTTTGGAGTCAAAGACAGTGGATTTTAATATCAACTAAGATAAGTACCAGTCAAAATTGAAACAGTTGCCATCGTCTGATTAGAACTGATTGCAATATAACTAGATGAACTGAGTTATCCAATGGACATCTAGCATTAACAATATTATTGCTGATTGGTTGACATGGATTTTATAAAATATTTTTGCCTTTGAGGAAATTGGAGATAACAGGTATATTTTGCTTGAGAGTTTGAAAACCGAACCTTTTTCACAAAAAGACATTTAAATTAATATGATTACTTTTATAATAAGTGATATAATGATACTGTGTGTTTTTATGATCTTTTGGTCTGTTTTCTATTTTCTTTTTCTTTTTTTGCTGATTTTATTGCAATACTAGCTGTACCCGGCCACGCGTTGCCGTGGCTCAGTCTGATTTAATTTCACAATGCTCATTAGCTCTGCTCCGGCCGTCCCAACTCCCTCCCCCCTTCCCCAGCGGTGGACGGACTGGCTCAGTGACTCTTTTACCCTTTCCTCCTCCTGTGTGTAACTGTCCAGCAGTCCCTACTCCCTCCCCCCTTCCCCAGCGGGGGAGGAATGGGCTGAGCCATTTCTCAGAGTGGTGACTCGTCTGCCCTTTCCTCCTCCCCTCTGTGACACCCAGCACATAGCGCAGAGCTCTATGGTCCGCACATCGCGGTAGAGCTGCTCTCTATTGCGCATTTGCGGTTCGTCGGTCAGAGCCCATTTATATTGTATTATATTGGCACTGTTTTTCCCAAAAAGCATGTTTTTACCTGTCACAGGTGTGACATCTATATAATATAGGTATATAAAAACAAGCGCGTATTCGAATGCAACATTGTGTCAAAATTTCAAAGCAATCGGTGAAGAACTTTCAGAGATTTAAGATTTTGAACAAACAAACATTTACATTTTTATTTATATAGATGGCAGGGTGATATAATGTTATGATATTTTAATACATTTAATGCTATGTTATAGTGGTCCAGCGATTGTTGTGAAGTCAATGAATATACAAAGGATAGATATATTATTTAAATTTTGACTGTTATATAATATGGTTAAGGTCGATATTGCAGTTTGAGAACAGTCTCTGGTAGTCTTTGTATAAAGTAGTTTATCTGATGTATTGTATACCAAAGTTTGAATAGTTAAGTACTCAAATGTGTAATGCAATGTCAACATGTGAGCTCACAGTTTTTTTGGGTAGTCCTTTGCAAGTGGTGGTAGTTTTCTTACATGCATTCAACAGGTTGCACCTGGGGTGCACCTTTATGGTAGCAGATCTCTGGCTGCTTGACTCTTGCTGTTGAAAATCAGTGGAATGACCTGTTTCCAAAGTGTTTCTAAGGTAACAGTTAGGGATGTGCAGACAAAAAGTTTATGTTCATAAGTCCATAAGTCGAAAAGGGGGGTCAATTTCGGTCAATATGGACATATGGAGAATTCCATAAGTTGAGTCTATGTCCATACGTGCACCGGTTCCCTAAATAAAAATTTAAACCCCTCACCCTCCTTGAGGGGAGGGGTTTTGGCCAGCTTGGGGGGGCCTCCTGACCTCCCCAAGCTGGCCAAAAGTTCCGTTTGTGTCCCACGAGGGGTCAAAGTGACGCGGACGTCACGTGCTCCTCGCAAAGGAATAGAGGAATGGCTTCCTGACTCCCCGCTGGACCACCAGGGAGTTTTGGTAAGTCTTGGGGGGGATTAAGGAGGGTGAGGGGTTTAAATTTTTATTTAGGATCAACGATCGCGATTTCCAACGTATTCAACATAGCTATGTTGAATAAGTTGGAAATCCGATCGTTTTTGCCTCATCACTTTTTTAAGTTAAAAAAAAAAAGTAGCGTTCTACATATAAGTTCAAAACGAATGCACACCCCTAGTAACAGTACTACTGTAGCAGCAGCACTTAAATATATATGTTTTCCCCTCACTCTCTGGTTCTTTCGCTGTCTTTTTCTCTCCAAACTTTGTCTCTGCTAGGTGTTCTGAGGTTCATTTCTCACTGGCCTGCTAATAGCTGCTGGCTACTTTTCCCACCAGGAGTAGCTATGACTTAACACTTAGCTGTACTTGTGTTTTATCCCTGCTGGCTGTATGCTGCTTTGGTTCCAATTCCTCCTTCTCTCTCCTGCCCACAACAATCCAGGGGAGAACCACTGTGCCTCTCAGTATTATTCTCTCAGAGAGCCATGACAGCTTCTATTTCAAGCAGCTGGAGCTGCCACACTTGGGGGGGGGGGGGGGGAGGGTAAGTAATTAGTAGCCCCAGGCTACAGTATTATAGCTGCAGCCTAAGAGATGCATAAGACCCCACTGATTTTGAAAGACAGTGCAGAGACCTTGGCCAGTCTGGAAATAATTTAGGAGAACTCATAGTCATCATGGAAGATAAAACCAGGTGAGTAGACAGATCAGATTAGGTAGGTGATTTTAGCTGCCAATTCTCCCTCCATTGGTCCTCAGCTGTTAATTTTTGATGCAGTGAACATAGACACGGTATATGGCATAGCATGATAGAAGTCATGTTGCTGAATAGTTCTGGAAATGAATGAATAAAAGAAGGAATGCTTGAATGAAAGTAGATTTTCAGGAGCTTTCCTGGGGCATTGAGAGAGGAGTGGTGGTATGGAGTTCCACCATGAATGCCCTTGCAGATACGAAGAATAGTTTAAATTGAATGTAGAAGTAGATAGGGAGTCAATGTATAGTCTTGAGAAAAAAAGGTTACATGATTATAGAAATACTGAATGAAGGTAAGATAGGCAGCTGAATTTAGAAAAGATTGTAGTGGAGAATGATGGTCCAGCACCAGACCTGTGAGGAAAAGGTTGCAGTAGTCCAGGTGGAAAGTAATGGCAGAGTAGCTAAGGGTTTTTGAAATGTGTTCGGAAAAGAAAGGGTGGATTTTGATTTTATTATATAGAAAGGTACAACATGTTTTGATAATATACGTAGAGCCAGGGTAATATTGCTCAATATTGGAAGTCAGGGGAAATGTGTTGATCAAAAGTGTCAGCAATGATATCCATTGCAGAATCAAGTTCTGTATCAATAAGTTTGGCATGAGCTGACTGATATTATGCCAGTGCACAATAGTCTGCAGTTCAAGATACCAGGAAAAGAGGAAAGATCCTTAAAGTCTAGGCAACTGACCTTCAGAAAAGTATACACCAATTTATTAAGAAGGCTATTTTCAATTTTGACTTTAGCTGAAATCTTAGATACTTTCTGTATGTAAGAGTTTTGTCAAGGGTGATGCCTAAGTAAACTGGGTATCGATCATACTCTCTCTTAGCATTGGCATTGTTAAGGTAGAAGATACTAGAAACTGTTTTGTGGTGCTTCACTGAAGGTACCATGTGTTACAATATTTGGTCAGCTTTGCAATATTCTCATTTGATTCCTTCAACTTGATGAAAGGCCAAGCATGTAGACTGCAGTAAATATCACCCACATAGGTAAACCTCTGACACTGGAATGAGGGCAAGTAGTTAATGTTAAAATTGTACAAGGCTGGGGACAACTTGGATCCCCATGTAGCCCAACATTTTGCCTCCTCCGAAAGTTTGCCCCTCGGCCCTTAAACAATATGTTTTGGGGTGTCAATCCAATAGCATCAGTAAGCTGGGAGACAAAACTCTTGATGTTTTAACAAGTAATCCTTTATGATAGACCTTATCATATGCTGCGAAGAAGTCAAGGGAAATTGCACCTATTTTAAGATTTCTTTGAAATGTTCAAAAAAGGTAATGCAAGGACTGATCACAGGTGTTTTTTTCTTAGCGAGAACCTGCTAGATTTGTTTTCAAGATGTTCCCTAAATTTGATTTTATCTTCTGTAATGAATATTAGATGCCAATGTACCTTGAATCATACTGGGAACAGGGATTTGGGTGATAGTATTATTGATTATTAGGGTCTTTGTCTAGTTTTATTAGGCTGGTGACCTTGGATTTGCACAAGATTTTAGGCAGTTTACCTTTGCAGATAACTCTCACAAAGAAATGAGTCATCTAAAAGTGGACAAGGTGTTTGAGGAATTCTGGTAAGATGTTGATCATAACCAGCAGTGAGGGCCAGTTTGATATTTTGTAAAACTGTGTCCAATTCCATGGCAGTGAAAGGTTTAGGGAAAGATTTGGCATTTTGCTGCTTTTGGTAGCATAAGTACATAAGATTTGCCATACTGGATCAGTCCAAAGGTCCATGAAGCCCACTATCCTAATTCCAATGGCGATCAATCCAGGTCACAAGTACCTGGCAGGATGTACATCTTTACTTCTTTATCAGGGGTGCTTTGTCTTTTTGAAGGAGTTGCCTCACAATCTAGCTGGCAATCATAGATGGATAGCAAAGAATTTGTGAATGCAGTGCTGTTCCTAAGTGGCATAATAATCTCCGGCATTTCTGACTTAAATTGGTGAAGTCCATTTTATTTGTTGTGTCTTCCTAGCTGACCCTGCAGACATCACTCAGAGATTTAATTAAATGGTCTGCCACACCTGGGTCACTAGTTGACTCCTATTGTTGGAGGAGACATGTTTTGCTTCATGGCAGGATGAATATATATACAGGAGGATAGTAAGTCCTGTGGGATGGTCGTGTTTGCTGCTTTCATAAATAGCTCTGGAAAAAATGACAGAGGTGTTATAGAGGGCAAAAATGGAGCATGTGAGGTGCCTCCTCCATTTTTCTGAATATATATATATATATATATATATTTCACGCTATGATGAATAGTTTCTTTCTTTGCCAATGTCTGTTTTTATGACAGTAGCAGATGGGGTTTTTCAACTATTCAACCTCTAAAGGCCAAAAGATTTGAAATGAATCAACCCCACTGAGAGTAAAAGATCATGAAAAAGAGAAAAGATTTTAATGTGTCTCACTCTGTACATATACCTTGAAGATGAGGTAATGTAACAAATAAAGTAATGTGGTTGCCATATTTGTCCATTTGGATAAATAAAAATAAAGGTCAACCAATATGTTTTAAAGATACCTTGTTAGCAGGCAAATTTATTAAGGCTTTTTTTTCTATTCTATGTTTATGGGGGGAAAAAAGCATAGTAAATCAAGCTCTTAATACATATCTGATTAGCTTTTGAAATCTACGCTTCCTTTATTAGGTCATTGTAGATGAGTTATGGATGAGGTTGCCTGAATATACAGTACACGTAAATTATAGAGTGCATTAAAAAGTGGTATAATGGTGTTTATTTTCAAAGGTGTAGAGTTGCAAAATAAAAAGACTGCAGAATTAGGTGATTTAACTAAAAATGGTAAGGAACCACATGGAATGAAAATTATATTTTAATAATGCACAGACCTGCAATACTTATGGGTCTTATCAGGAGTCAAAAGATGTCTAATGTTAGAGGTTAGTATACAGATTGAGACATGTTCATATAATACAAGATTTTATTTCCATTAGAAAAATGATTTGCAATCATTTTTTTCTTGCAGGCTTCATCAATTCACTGATTCCTATGCCTACAAAAGACTTAACATTAATTTTCCTATGGCAAACGTATTTGCAAAAAAAGAAAACAATGCCAAATTCTTGCAAAGTGATTTATGAAGCAAGAAATTGACTTTTTGCATATATTTATATGATGATTGGAAGGAAATGACATAGACATTCATCCACTTAGTGAAATCTTCATAGAACTTGATAACTGGTAGGCCTCGGTCAAAACATTCAGAATCGAAATGAAAGGAAAACAAAATAGAAAGTCTGAAGTTTAATGGCCAAGGGCTAAGGTAAGACTTACATCATGTGTATTTCCATTATTTTAACTTTGATAGTAAAAAGTCTTTTACTTTTACAAAAACTACATAAAATCTCTTCAAGTATTTAAAATAAATAAGTAAAAATGTAATGGAAATTATAAATTGCTGTCTAGTATTTCACTTACCTTGGGAAATGGTTAGTATGTGCCTGGGTATAGGAAGAAGTCAGCTGTGTGTTCAGATGTTAGCGTTAATTCCTTCTTCAGATTTCTCTGTTTCTGTTCCACCTGTTATAACTGGATCAAGATGTTACGGGGGTATGGGGTCCTTACCAGAAGCTAAATTTCCTTCATCCAGTAAGGTGTTATTTCCCTTCAAACAACAGTAGGGGTTGATACCAGTTTTGTGAGAAGAAGTAACTGGTAAAACAGCTTTAGACAGTTCTTAGCAGTTTCATCAAATATGTTTGTAACCCTAACAAGGGTCACTAACCTGCTTCAAAGGGTCTAACACTTTCTGGATGGTTCCTGCGGTACAGGGTTCACCCAAAGTTCAGGGAGTTCTGTGTAAAGTACAGAACTCTTACCCTCTGCAAGCATCCTCTGTAAGGAGGAGTCCTAGGAGGGGAATGAGAGATGCATGGATAAGTTTAGGCTGATATCAAGGGGTGGTACATTTCCTCCATGGGGACTGAGTTGATGAGAAATTATTTAAGATGCTATGAAAGGTATCTTAGAGGGAGAAAGAGGAGAAGAGTGAAGGAGTACTCTGGATTGTAAGGGCTATTGAGCTTTAAGAATTCTGAAAGTCCTGAACATTCCTCCAAAGGAAGGAGGTCCTAAAGGAAAGGGTGAAATTCCTTCTGGAGAAGCTCCAGGAAAAAGACGGTGTTTGTTGCTGTCCTGAAGGCCTTGGAGCTGATTTATTACATAGAAACATAGGAATGACAGCAGAAGAAGACCAAATGGCCCATCCAGTCTGCCCACAAGCTTTCACACTTATTTTTCTCATACTTATCTGTTACTCTTGGACCTTATTGGTAATGTTTTGGTTCCAATTTCTTTCCCCTCTGCCATTGATGTAGAGAGCAGTGCTGGAGCCGCATCAAAGTAAAGTATCTAACTTAATTGGTTGGGGTAGTAACCGCCGCAATAAGCAAGCTACTCCCACTCTTATTTGTTTACCCAGCCTGTGCAATTCAGTCCTTGTTGGTTGTTGTCTGAATATAAATCCTCTTTTCTTAATCCCCCCTGCCACTGAAGCAGTGAGCTGTGCTGGATAAGTATTCCAAATGAAATATCAGGCATAATTGATTTAGGGTAGTAACCGCCGCAATAAGCAAGCTACTCCCACTCTTTTTTTGTTTACCCAGCCTGTGAAATTCAGTCCTTGTTGGTTGTTGTCTGAATATAAATCTTCTTTTCTTCATCCCCCTGCTGTTGAAGCAGTGAGCTGTGCTGGATATGTATTCCAAGTGAAGTATCAGGCTTATTTGGTTTTGGGTAATAACCGCCGCAACAAGCAAGCTACTCCCCCGCTTATTTGTGAATGCAAATCCTTTTTTCCACATTTTCTCTTGCCATTGAAGCATAGAGCAGTGTTGGAGTCACATTAATTGTGTGTGTGCTTATTGAATAAGGGTATTAATCACCAAGTAGTAGGCATCATTCTCGCAAGCCATCCCCATACCTCTTCTCCTCAAAGAAAAAATAGAAATGCCTTTATTTGATTTTTTGAACTGTAATCTACTACTATCTTTTCAAGAAGCATCTTGTCTGAAATTCTGCCTACTTTCCATTAGAATTATAAAATACATTCTTCTATTTTGGAACCAATTCAAATTGTAGAAATACAACTTTGTGCTTTTGATAAGTCTTCCCTTGGGCCTCCCAGATGCAGTCTGGTCCCCAATTGGCAATTCCTAGTGGACTCTACCTGTTCCTGGGGCTACAGGTAGAGTCCACTAGGAATCCCTCTGCAGCTCTGAAGGTGATCCCCGAAGAAAGGGGGGATTACATGTTGATCTTGGCTTTTTTCACTAGCATCAGCATTTTGCAGCATTCTATCTTGGTTCACAAAAGTTAGTATGAGTTGTCATAGAAATTAACATGAGTTATATTCAGCCTGTAGAACTGGATTTGAAACCTTATCCCTAGGATTAAATGCAAACACATTTGTCATAGAACCAAGCTAACTGCAAAAGTGGTTGGTGGATGTTATTCCCATGGTTGGTATAATCCTTTGTATAAATATAAGTGCTCATTTAGAGGTCTTTGCACAGTGCACTTAAGGAGTCTGTGTCATGGAATCTACAAAAATTGTTTCTGCAAAATCTGACATTGTTGCTCATTAATGGTAGGTCAGTGTGGTGAAACAGTACATAAGTCCCACAAGAGGAAGGAATATGAGGAAATGAAAGGTAAATGTGCATGCAAAACTGAAAATATGGATTTACGGTGTCATCATAGATGTCATCACCAGCTGGCACTCAGCAGCAGCAGCAGAGCTAGTGGAAGCCAGTGCTAATGCTCTCATTTCCATCCCTAACTATCCTTAGTACTCTAAAGCAGTGCCAATTGCAGTGGAAGCCTCTCACACTCCTACTGCTATTTGGCTCCTCCCCCTCCCTTAGCAGTGCTAATGCATACATTCAACACCTTTCCTGTGGCT
This sequence comes from Rhinatrema bivittatum, assembly GCF_901001135.1. Lineage (NCBI taxonomy): Eukaryota > Metazoa > Chordata > Amphibia > Gymnophiona > Rhinatrematidae > Rhinatrema > Rhinatrema bivittatum. Next base: position 56,086,909 of record NC_042620.1, on the reverse strand, counting down.
GCTTCCGGGCTGGATTTAGAACAAATAGCATCCTGGGTAAAATATATGTGGGTGCATGATCTCCGCCATAGATCTAGTAGGTTTCCCTAACCAATGAATGTCCAGTACGTGTAAGATAATGATTGGAGGTCTTGTATTTAAATTACTGATTGCATTTGTCTGCTTTCAGACTGGTGGCACAACTGCCACAGTATGTTACTGTATTTGAAAAGTTACTCCCCTGAAGAAAAAATTGTTTGACATGGCTGAATTCTGAAAAGCGATCCCCCTGAAGCAGGAATCAAGACGTCAGCACAAATAAAACTAAGTGGTTTTTCAGAGTTACATTCTTAACTTTAAATATATGTGCATTTATAACTGAAATCACTGAATGCTGGATGGTCTCAAGGCACTATTACATGCACCTACTTAGATGATAAAAGAAAAGGATTAATGTTCAGTGACTCTAGACAGTTAGATAAACTTACAAAATCGACATATATCAGAAAACGTAAAATAATCTATCTGGTTAGTAAAAATAAAATGATCATGTTCTTTCTTGTCCTGCTAATCATTAAATTGATTTTTCATTTAGTTAATCATTAAATTGAATTATCTCCCTATTAATACACAATAGGACTTGTGCAAGTTCAGCTTAGAAGTTTAGAGACTAGATAGAAATTTCAATGTTAGCTTAATTAATTTCAAATTTGATTTGAGTATCTCTTTGGTACTCTATGTCCCTTTACAAAACTTGCATTTTAACTTGCCATACCCATCAAAGCCAGTATCCTGTTTCCAACAGTGGCCAAGTCAGGTCACAAGTACCTGGCAGGATCCCAAGGGGTTTATACAATCCAAGCTGCTTATCCCAAGAATAATCAGTGGATTTCTGCAACTTTACCTTAATAATGATTAACAGACTTTTCCTTCAGGAACATATCCAAACTTTTATTAAACAAAGCTATACTAACAGCTTACACCACATCCTCTGGCAACAAATTCCAGAGCTTAATTATGCATTGAGTAAAAAAATATTTTCTCTTATTAGTTTTAAATGTCTTATCTAGTAACTTCATTGTGTGTCCCCTGGTCTTTGTTTTCAAAAGAGTAAACAACTGATTAATGTTTACTTGTTCCATTCCACTCATTATTTTATAGACCTCTATCATATCTCCCCTCAGCCATCTCTTCTCCTTCCTGAAGAGTGCTAACCTCTTTAGCCTTTTTTCGTAGGAAACTCGTTCCATCCCCATTATCATTGTGGTCGCCCATTTTTATAACTTTTCAAATTCTGCTACATCTTTCTTGAGATGTGTCGAACAGAACTGCACACAATTGGGTAGATTTTAGAAATTTGCACACATGCGTACTTTGTTAGTGCACCAGGCGCGAACAAGAGTACGCGGGATTTCAATAGATACGTACGTAGCCACACGTATCCATTAAAATCCGGGATCGGCGCACGCAGGGCTGCCCAAAATCGACAGCCTGCGCGCGCCGAGCAGCGCAGCCTGCCTCCGTTCCCTCCGAGGCCGCTCAGAACTTTCCTTCGGCCTCCCCCCATCTTCTCCTCCCTTCCCCTACCAAACCCACCCCCCCAGCCCTATCTAACCCCCCCCCCCCTACCTTTGTTGTACAAGTTACGCCTGCTCGAAGCAGGCGAAAGTTGCGCGCATTGGGCCGGCCGCCAGCGCGTCAAAGTCCAGTCCGGGGGCTGGTCCGGAGGCCGCGGCCACACCCCCGGAATGCCCCTGATGATGCGCCGGCTGCGCCACGCCCCCCGGAGAGCCCCCCTTCCAGGAAATCCCCGGGACTTACGCGCGTCCCGGGGCTTGCACGCGCCGCCGAGCCTACTCAACATAGGCTCGGCACGTACAGGGGGAGGTTGGGCCAGGTTTTCGGGGGGGGGGGGGTACGCCCGTATCTTATGCGCGTACCCCTTTGAAAATCTGGCCCAATACATAGGGATGTGCAATCGGTTTTCCCAAATTAGGCAATGTCAAGAAAATTGCCAAATTCGGAATGGTTCGGGAGAACCAAAAAATTATTAAATTGTTTCCGAAATTTCAGAAAAAAATTCTTTTTTGAGTAGTGCGCACTAACGGGAGTTAGCGCGCGCTAACTCTGGCAGGTTAGTGCGAACTATCGGGAGTTAGCACGAACTAACTCCCAATAGTGCGCACTAACCTGAAAATCGGGGCCCCCGAAAAAAAAACCCTGAACCACGGGAAAAATGAAACTCCCACGGGGGGCCCTGAAACAAAGCCCGACACTAGATTTTTACCCGAAGCACATCTCTACATAATAGTCAAGATGAGGCCACACCATGGAGTGATATAGTGGCATTATGATATTCTCTGTTTTATTCTCCATTCCTTTCCCAATAATCCCTAACATTCTGTTTGCTTTCTTGGCTGCTGCTGCACACTGAACAGAACATTTCAATGTATTTTCAATGATGACACATAGATCCTTTTCCTGAGTGGTGACTTCTGATATGGAACCTTACATTATGTAGCTATAATTGGGTTTCTTTTCCCTGGGTTTCTTTTCCCTAAGTACATCACTTTGCACTTGTCTACATTAAATTTTATTTGTCATTTGTATGCCTAGTCTCTCAATTTTGTAGTTTCCTCTTGCAATTTCTCACAATCCCCATTGTGATTTAACAGCTTTGAATAATTTTGTATAATCTGAAAATTTGATCACCTCACTTATTGTTCCCATTTTCAGGTCGTTTATATTTATTTATTTAAGAGTTTTTATATACCATCATTAAGTTATTCACCATCATAATGGTTTACAATAGGGCACCAGTAAAAAAATATGGGTTGTACTTTACATAGGTGGTGCCAGTAGTATTCGGTAACAATAAGGTGTTTATTAGGGGGATTAAGTGTTTCATAGCAATATGTCCTGAAGGTTGCCTACAGTTAAAAAAATGTTGAAATAATTCAGTAAGCATTTATAAAATTAGGCATTCGGTGCTTTATGCCGCATAACTTTTACTTCATTGCCCGCATCAGTTTTCTTTCATGAAGGCTTGTATGTAAAGCCAGGTTTTGAGCTGTGTTTTGAAAAGTTTATGATTGCTCTGAAGTCTAAGGTCAAGGGGCATGGAGTTCCATAATATGGGACCGACTAGAGACAGAGCTCGCTCTCTTACTTGGGTCAGTCTTGCGGTTTTCACAGAAGGAATGGGAAGGAGTGCTCTGTTTGCTGACCTTAGATTTCTGTGTGGGACATGTACTCTGTGCTGTGTTCAGCCATTCTGCTGTTTATATATATATATATTAAAAAGCAGTGGTCCCATAAAAGATCCCTGGAGCACTCCACTATTCACCTTTTTCCATTGAGAAAATGTACCACTTATCCATTCTTTCTGTTTTCTATTTTTTAACCAGTTGGCAATCCATAATAGGACACTACCCCCTATCCCATGACTTTTTAATTTTCTAAGAAGTATCTAATGAAGGACTTCATCAAATGCTTTCTGGAAATCCCAATATACTATATCAACTTGTTCACCTTAATCCACATGTTTATTTATGCTCTCAAAAAATGTAGCAAACTTTTGAGGCAAGCCATCCCTTGTCTAAATCCATGTTGGCTTTGTCCCATTAAACTATGCTTATCTATATGTTAGGCTATTTTGTTCTTCATGATAGTTTCTGCCATTTTCCCTGGCACAGATTTTAGACTCATTGGTCTATAGTTTCCTGGATGACCCCTTGATCCCTTTTTTAAAAATGGTGTAATATTGGCAACCCTCCAGTTTTCAGGTACCATAGATGATGATATTGAGAGTTTACAAATTTCAAATAGCAGGTCCGCAATTTCATTTCTCAGTTCTTTCAGCACTCTGGGATGTATACTATTTGGTTCACATGATTTGCTACTCTTTGGTTTCTCAATTTTCCATGGTACATCTTCCAGATTCACTGAGATTTGTTTCTGTTCCTTGAATCATCACCTTTGTATTTCATTTCTGGCATGGATATATTTCTCCCAAATCCAATAAATATTACTTAATACTGGCTCACGTCCTCAAATTTATAACCAAACCAAATTTCAAAACGACTTGAGGAAAACTGCAAACAGGCAGACTATATATTGACAATAACACTTGAGAAACCGTTCAAAAAGACAACAACCAGCGGAGAGTGGTATCAGAAAATTGTATAGTGCTTCCAGTCTCATGGGCTCTTGCCCTTACAGGGCTACAACCCCTCTCTTGTGTAAACACTGTTTGGTCACGTCATTTACCAACTCTCAGATGGCGTGTCTGTTTACTTTTTTTATTTTTTATTTTCTTTATGTGCAAAAAGCCTCCCCTAAATTACCCGTATTTTTTAAAACACACACCTCACACTTCCCATTTCAACCATATCACTACTCTATAAAACGCGATCTCCTCCCTAATATTTGTTTCAATTTGTACTTATCTCTTAAACCGCAATCATTTTTCACGTGAATATTGGCTGATTCGCCCAGCTGACTCACCCGACATTGGCAATGTTTCGGCGCGCTCCTCGCGCCTGCTTCAGGGGCTATCAATCATTCTCAACCACTTCTACAAAAGAACATAAATTTAATGACTCTTTTCTTTAATCAATTCATTAATCTTAACTAACGCAACCAAACTTACAATTCAGCTTAACGTGATTCTTCCCGTCCTCTTCATTCAAATATGGCGCTCAGACCGTCGGCCCCTATGACATAGTGAGGGCAAAGGTAGCGCTGGTGCCATTTTGAATACTGGCAATACGGCCTGAGTGCAGAAGGTCGCTCCCGGACCCCCGCTGGACTTTTGGCAAGTCTTGTGGGAGTCAGGAGGCCCCCCCCGAGCTGGCCAAAAGTCCCTGGGGGTCCAGCGGGGGTCCGGGAGCAATCTCCTGCACTCAGGCCTTATTGCCAGTATTCAAAATGGCCCTGGCGCTACCTTTGCCTTGTCACAGGGTAAGGGCAAAGGGCCATTGGTGCCATTTTTATTAACGCAGCCGATGGCCCGAGAGCGGGAGATCGCGCCCACGCTGGACCACCAGGTAATTTTAAAAGGGTGTTTTGGGGGGGTCAAGTGGGTCATTTTAAAGGGTCGGGTGGGGTTTTTTTTATCGGGCCATCGGCGCCATTTATATTAGTGGCAGCCAAAATGGCGCCGATGGCCCGAGAGCGAGAGATTGCGCTGGGACCCCCCACTGGACCACCAGGTAATTTAAAACATTTTTGGGGGGTTCGGGAGGGTGGGGGATTTGTTTTAAAGGGTCGGGGTGGGTTTAGGGGTTGTTTTGGGGTGCCGGTTTTCCCGCCCTCCCCCAATTTACGATTTTTCACGATAAATCGGGGGAATTTCTATTGTATCGCGACTCTGACGATTTTTGACGATTTAAAAAATATCTGACGATTTTTTAAAATCGTCAAAAAACGATTCACATCCCTACTAGTTATCCAACTTATTGACTCTTGTTTTAAATAAAATTCCTTATGTATAAAATCTGCAACAAACTACTCTTACCAAACACAATTACTATGTAAAATCAAAATACATAATAACCAGTAAACAGATAGGACCTGATTTTCAGAAGCATTTACATGTTTAAAATTGGGTTTTACATGTGTAAATGCACTTTACCCAAGTAAGGGGGCTTTTGAAAATTGCTACAGTATTTCCCATTGAATTGTGTCCATAGGATTTACTCACATAACTGCATTTTATGAGGGTAAATGGCTTTTGAAAATTGCTACCATAGTAATTATATTTACATTTACACATGCAAGTCCTTTTAAAAATGACTCCCATAAGGCATAGCACGGTAAATGGACAGATATGCTCCCCCAATCAAAACTACACTAACAAAACGAGCACTCTCCACAGCCGGGCCTACCCTCTGGAACTCATTACCGCCGGATCTACGCCAAGAGCCCTGTCATCTAACTTTTAAGAAAAACCTAAAAACGTGGCTTTTCAGGCAAGCCTATACAGAATCTCAAGATCACTCAGACACAGGTCAAAGAGAAAAATAGTCCAACATCAGATCCTCGATCACCTATACCCCCCTCAAGAACCAACCACGCCAGATCTGAACAACACACCTGTTTAAGACTCCTTCTCTGATTCATCAGTCTTCTTTAAACCATGCATAACTCGGACTTTTTGCACATCAACAAGGTCTATGTACCCACATATCACATTCTAGGCTACCCCTTTAATTATTCAAGATATTTATTCACGTTTTAAACATTCCCTATATTTATCCACGTCCTGTTGACGAGTTATTATTATTATTGTATATGTAATATCTAATTTATATTATTTATATTTATGTTATATGTTATATGCTACTCATATGTTAAGAAACGCTGTTTAATGTAACGCCCTATTGCGCCAGTTTTGTTCTATGTAAACCGACCTGATTCGATACCTGTATTGAGAACGTCGGTATATAAAAATCCAAAATAAATAAATAAATAAAGAGTATGATAAGGACGTTCTGCTGCAAGGCGTGCGGGGCCTCTGGAAGCTGGGGGCTTTGGAGTTCAAAGTCTGGATTGCTCACTGTGATCTCGGAGTCCTCTCCCAGGGGGCTGTGGGGGACAGTATGCAGATGAGCCTTCCAGTCTGCTTCTGCTGCAAGAGGTGCTGGGGCTATGGAATTTGAAGCCTGGATCACTCAATGTGACCTCTCCCGGGGGATGCTGGGAATGGTACGCAGAAGAGCTATTTTTGTCTATATATTTATATATTTCCTATATGGTTGATATACCACATGGATTCATATGGGATTTAAAATACAGAAAGACCTTTTGTTTTATATTTCCTGCCTTTAAGTTGTAGGTATGCACTTCCTGGTACACCCAGATGAGTACATCCAGACTAATCTACAATTTCTCAAACACACATCCTCTGGTACAGTTTGCATTTAAAGTAAAACTCTTATAGTAATAATGTTGCTGTGAGCCAGTTAATTGCTGAATCGAATGAAAATATTTCCGTGACAGACCATTATTTTCTGTCTTGTACTTTGAGCATGAGAATTCCCTGTGATACTTTTTAAATGGGCTTCAAACTATTTTAAAGAAAGTGAAATGGAGAATGCACTATGCATTCTGACACAGTATACATTTTAAGTTTTCTATTCCTAAGAATGATTTTTGTTAGCAGTCAAGTAAGGAATGTGTGAGGCACATTCCCATAACACCATCAGCCTGGCCTCCATAGTTACCTGCTGAAAAGAAAATTAACCTTTAACAGATGGCAAGCAACCAGTCTGTGTTGCAAATGAAATGTGTTAATATTGTACTAACAGTCTTTGCATTGAATGGATGTCAAGCTCAGCTTAAAACCATAACTGATATGCACTAGTATCTTATCTTTTAGTATATTATTTATTAAAAGGTTGACGTTTTCCATTTTACAAGACTGGATCCCTTCAAGAGGTCACGCTTTGGGCACGTCAGTCAATTCTACAATCATTTAAATCTACAGCATTTTCTGAGCCAGAGTGGAACTGTATTTTAGATAGAGCTCAGTTTTTTTTTCCAGGTGAAAAGAGGAAAGTGCTTTTCAATAAAAAATAATATAATTAGCAATGACATTTATGACTCATTTTTTATCTTTTAACTTTCTGTAAAGCCTTGGTGCAGGAATTGTTAAAGGCTAATAATTACAAGTATTTTTCTCTCATTTTATTAGCCTAATTTCCAATGGAAAAGAAGTTTTATGAGATGGCTATGCATGTGTGTGTGTGTGTTGGCCAAAATATTTTGGTTTGGTGTCTTATTTACTTCTTTTAACATGGAAAGAAAGAACATGATGCCAGATGAAAACCATACAGCTCATCTAGTCTGGCCTTCCACATCTCCTCCTCATCTTTATAGTCTCTAGTTTTCCCTCAGAGATCCTCTGTGCTTGTACCATATATTCATGAATTCTAATGCAGTCCTTGCCTCCACCACCCCCAAAGAGAGAATATTCCATGAATCTGCCCCTCACCACATAAAGAAATATTTTCTTAGACTACTCCTGAGTGTATCTCCTTTTACTCTCATCCCAACTTTCAACCTCATTCCATTGGTAACACATTAGGGGGCATTACCAATGCAAATGAGGCTTCTTTCGTGCAGTGGGGAAACATCACATGCAACAATGTTTGTGTTTCATCACAGGCCACAAGACAGCCTGTTTCAGGAAGGAGGGAGAGAGAGAGAGAGAGAGAGAGAGAGAGAGAGAGAGAGAGAGAGAGAGAGAGAGAGAGAGAGAGAGAGAGAGAGAGAGAGAGAGAGAGAACCTTATTATAGTGCCTATGCCCTACATAGGTATTTGAATCCCTATGGGAGGGCTACCTACTAACTCGGGGTGGGGATTAGGTATGAGCGTCGGGGGTTGGGGGCCACTTTCGCATTCCACATGAGACCTATGGACAGAACAGTGGTCTCTAGTGCAGATTTGCTGGCCGTCGGAGTGAGGACGCTCACTCCAAGAAGTGGTTTGGGCAACGTTCTCTCTACCTAGCTTGATGGACACTCTACCTGGGCAACAACATGCTAGGTGGAGAGAATGTTGGCCAAATCTCCTCTTGGAGTGAGGCTCTCTCTCTCCGGAGCCTGAAACAGGCTGTCTGGGAGTATCGTGGATGGCGATAATCCTTTTCTGGCCCGTAGCGCGGTCCATAACGCGAGGTTGGAGTTGTAGTTATTAGCCGCGATAGCAGCCGCGCTCACACTGCGGCTGTTTCGCCGCACACGATACACTGGTTCCCGCTTTACATATACTCCACCCCCTGACTACCAAATGACTAATTTGCATTCGCAAATCGCGTTAACAGCTGTTAACGCGATTTGCAAATTTATCGCACGCGGTAAAGTGCTTGGAAAATGAGGCCCCATATGCCTTTGCTTGAGTAACTGTTTTTTAAGGCACAGAAAACTGTGCCTTAAAAAACAGTTTTCAATGTGCCTTTTTTAAGGCACATTGAAAACTGTGCAAGCTATTCGAGACAAGAACAAAGCTTTTGAAATCAAAATGGTGACCAAGATGGCAAATTTGCTTATGGACATCAAAGAAGATATTGTTAAAGAAATTTCAAAACATTTTTCAGCATCTACAGAGGACAGATTAAACAAGTTACAATCACTGATGAATGAAATTCGATATGCATGCTATCAGAGTTAGAGATTTGGGGGTAATTTTCAAAAGGATTTACACACATTAAACTGAGTTTTATATGTGTAAATGCACTTTAACCATGTAAATGGGCTTTTGAAAATTGCTATGACAGAATGTTACATTTACACATGTAATGTCTTTAAAAATTACCTCCTTGGATTATTAAGTCACAGCTCAAGAGATGCCAATAGATCAATTAAAAATAAAACTTACAGTGCTGAGAAAAGAAAATACCACTTTTTATGGGGAAAATTGAAGATCAGGAAATTAGCAGCAGAAGAAATAATCTTAATTTCATTGGTCTCCCCAAGTCAATGGTTGCTGGAGACTTTGGATTCATTGCTAGAAATGGAACCTATTTTAGTAGAATGAGTGCAATGGCTGAGTGCTGTAAAAGAAAAAACAATCTGACCAAGACCATCTGAGTGAGAATACTAAATTATGTTGACAAAGTGAATATATTGATAGCATATTTAAAAAAGGTATTCTTTCTTATATATGATGGACGTATGCTTCTATTCAGTTCAAATGACAGGAGTCTGGTGGCATCTTATAGACAAATTTATTGAAGCATGAGCTCTTGTTACATAAAGTATAGTTCCAATTTTCCTACCGCTCTTGTAATTCTTCACACTTCTCCTTACTACTCATGGTACCAGATGGGCACCTCTCTTACTCCTTGTCTCCTGGTATCTACTTTGAGATGAAAGTGAACTTCAGTGTGGGTCACAAATTCTTCCCCAATTCACTCCTTTTACTTTTGTCTGATTCCTGTGTCATCCTCACAGTGGATGCTGATGATCCTTTGTTCTTCTCTGAGTGAAAGGTACCCCTCCTTTGGATACTAAACAAAACCTGAATCCCTAAATAATAGGACACTCAGTAAAAGCAAAAAGAAACGTAAACCCATTGGGAACCAAATATATGTGATTAGGAGTGTGGAAAACTTCCCTGTCAAGAGAAATAAAGTTTCTAGTACATGGTCTTAAAATGAGTAAAGACTCTCTGCCTGCTTTTTGAACCCAGGTCTCAACCCTACAGACCCCAGAGGCCTTTCTCCTTAAAAATAAACAAAACCAGGGGACAGCCATGGATTTGCTGTTCCTGGAATGGTCAACTGAAGAATCCACACAGTAAAATGGTGGCTTGGGTTTATATAACATGGGAGCACACCGTTTTCCCATCTCCCACATGGGGAGAAATACAAATCACACTCTGGGCTGGATTTTAAAAAGGTTATGTACAACATTTTCTTAATAAAAATTATTTCACACAAAATTAAAAAAAAAAAAAAAAGGTTACGTGTGTAAATCAAGAGGATTTATGTACGTAACCTGTCTTACGCGCACCAGGCCTATTTTAAAAAGGCCCGGTGACACAAGTAAAGCCCTGGGACATGTGAAGTCCCAGGGCTTTACAAAAGGGGTGTTCTGGGGGCGGGGCGGAGGCGGGGCGAAAGGCCTCTGACAGAGCGGCCATTGCCACTGGGTTGGAGGATCATGTGCCAGCAGCCTGCCGGCACGTGCAACTTGCACCTGCCAAAGGTAAGACAAAGGACAGGGGGGGTTAGAGTAGGGCTGGGGGGGGGGGAAGTTAGGGGAACGGGGGGGAAGGTCAGGTTAGGGGGAAGGGAATGGGGGAAGACAGTGCGGCTCAGCGTGTGCAAGGTGCACCATTGTGCACCTTGCGCGCGCTGACTCCGGATTTTATAACATGCTCGTGCCTGCGCGCGCAAGTTATAAAATCAGGCGTGCATGTGCGCGCGCCGGGTAGCGCGTGCACATGTAGGCCGTGCACGCTTCTTTTAAAATCTTCTCCTCTGTTTCTATCATTATTTGAAACTTTCCTTTTGGTAGAGATCCATTGAGATCTTTATATTTATCTACATCCATCTGAGCTATTTCAGCCTTATCCACATCCTGTCTACTTAACTGGAATACTCTGTTTTGCAAGTATCCTTGCAAGATAATCTCACTGAACCATATGATTATGAGTGACTGAAGGCTTTCTCCATGATCTAGTTTAAAAGCTGTACTGTGTCTGCTTTTTAAATGTTAGTATTGCACCGCTGAATATGCCAGCTAAGTTAACTGGATAACTTTAATCTGCTAACTTAGCTGGCCGGCTAGCTTTTCAATATCAACCCCATGACAGTTTATGTTAATATCATAAATATTAGTTGCAGCATGCATCATTGGTGACGATGAATTCAAGCATATAACTCTCAGTATTTAAAAGAGAAAAAGGAAGTGTATAATTGCCTCTCCATTTGGTCATACTAGCTATTATGTTATAGGCTTTTATAAAGGAAAAGCAATACTTAAAAATACATGCCCTATTTAGTATTTTAATTCTCATTTTAAGAACCTGAATGAGTACAGAATGAAGTCTTCTTGCAGCCTTTGATAGATCAATTTTATTGATTAGAATGGTTTTGTGGTTGATAGGAAATTTGTCTATTTAATAAGAAATTAGAGTTGCAGAATTATATCAGTGAGAGGTCAAGGGTCAGATTCTTTTGTTATTTGAAAGGTAATAGAGGTCACAAATGCATGTCATTAAATAATAAGTTCAGCATGATAGAAATCTATAAACCAATAGTAAACTCAAAGTGTTTGTGTAGAGGCTCTTTTAGGGCTCTTTTAGGGCACTTCCCATCTTTTGCAACAGTAAAATCTGTAATTTTTCTGAAAAATTTTCTTTATAAAAAATGTGACAACCTGAAAATAACAAAAATAAAAAAAAAAAAGGTTTTTGAGGTTACTCTTAAATTTGCCACTGTATAAATGTCAACCATGCAATGCAGTCAGTATTCTTGCATCACTGATCTGCATGGGCTGGGTGATCCTCTTGCCTAGACTGTAAGAGGAGGAAACAGTCAACTTGGAATGGTAAATCCTCTCTCCTGACTCAGAGGAAACAGTCCAAGTGAGTATCAGTTGGGGATTACTCTCTGGTCTGCAGTATTAGACACAGGTTAGCTAGGTCCAGAGATCCTCTCTCTAGGCCCCTGGAAGAGAGATAACATTCAGTACCTCTTGGTCCCTAAAGACAGCTTCCTTGGAGCAAAGAGCATATTCAGTTCAAGGCAAAATTTCAACTTGAAAATTATAAAAACCCTTGCCTTCAAGTACTCTATAGCCAGACAATCAGTTGGGTTTTCACGATTAACACAATAAATACATATGGTACGTTTGCATACAATGGAAGCAGTGCATACAAATTAATCTCATACATATTTATTGTGGATACTGTAAAAACCTGATTGGGTACAGAGCATCTGAGGACAGAGCTGAAAACCCCTATTATAAGTTATAGTCAATTTTGGAACACAGCTATCTTTCTGTTTCTCTCTTTCCAATTTTATGTATATTCCTAATAACTTTTAGAGCTCACAAAAGATGCCAATTTGACAAAGTGACATTTTCTATTTATCTGTGGAACACTTAACAGCAATAGGATGTAACAGCAAATGGCACATTCTCCACACATGCCTACCTATTTGTTTCAAACATATTCAGGCGGGATGAGATCAAGTATTTAATTTCCATGCCCATTCAAATCTCTTCATTGCTGAAGCTACTAACCAGTGTGCCATTTAATGCCATTTGTGAATGCTTATACACCAGAAAATGAATTAAAACCTCCAAATCATTTCACTTAGGTCACTAAACAGCTATCAAGCTGTAGCAATATTCATCCTCTATGTAATGGACTGGATATGATGAGAAAAGTAAAGGCTCTCATATTTTTCTGATAATCCAATGAGCTACCAAGTGTCAAAGTTTTCCAGGAAGCAGGGTTCTTGGAATAATGATTTACAGTAATGTGTTCTTTGTATAGTGGTAACAGGCCATGTCCCACTGTCATGACTGATGCACCCTGCTGTGCAGCATCACACTGAATCAAATTTCAAATCTTTTCAAATGCCAAGTATAAAATGTCTATGTTTTTTGACATTTATTTTATGAAAACTGGCAACAGAGGAGCAGTAAAAGCCAAAACGTATTTTTCTATTTTTTACTTAAGAAACCTTATGGTCAACAAAACCAAGCTGAAATTATCTGGTTTGATGCAACGTGTCACACAGTGATGTGCTAAGTCACTGCATTTCAAAACTTCTACGAGGTTCCTCTGTAATCCAGATATATTTCTTTTGCTATTGACATGTTGCCTAGAATGGTGTTTGAGGCTGTGCATCCTGAGAAGCCTGTGATCTGACTGAAGCATTGGCTGATGATTCAACAAGACACTCAGCACTGGAAAGAGTCTGAATTCTTCTTCTCAATGAAGATACTTCCTGGTTTACAGAGCATTCACAAACACCAGGAGGCAAAGATGAAAACCCAGCCATCTTCAATAGTGACAGACTCAGGGTTTATTTTATCTATCTAGTTATTTATTTATTTACTTATTTTACAGTACTTTTATACGGCTCACTATAAAAAGATCACAATGGTTTACAGTAAAACATCCATAAGTTAAAAGCAAAATCTACATAGCAAACATATTACCAAAAGGTTGTGACTTCCTGCCATATAATGGTAACTTGAATAAAAAACCACTTTTGTGGCTCATTAGTCAAATTCCTGTTTGAAGAGCCATGTCTTTTTGTGCCCTTTTAACGGTTTTACAGTCAGGTATTAAATGCAATTGCTCCAGCACAGTTTTCCAAAGGGTAGGTCCTGTCACTGATGGAAGTAATTGAATTTTGTAACATGTGCTCATGAAGGAAATTACCAATTTTACCAATTAGTCCACCAGTTTGCCCAGTCTATCTCTAGGTCATCAAGACCTCCCCCCCCCCCTAGGTCTTTAGCTTCAACTCCCCCAGTTTACCCTGATCCTTCACACAATCAGTATTTGGCTATAAAGAATGTTATTTTCAATTGCACCAGGTAATTAGTAACTATAAAGTAGCAACTTATATGGGTAAATAATATTAGCCTTCCTCGGGTCGCCCCTGAGCCATCCCTTTTTTTATACCAGCAAGTTTATTTTGGTATGATTACTTGCATGTGTATGTTTTATGAGAATATGCACTATTTGCCATGATCTGCTTATTTGTATGCATGCACCTCTTTGAAAATTCACCTTTAAATGTGTAAACAAGGTGCATATTTTTTGAAAATTACATTTTGCACATTATGGTCCCACACAACCTAAACCCACCTCCTAGACTGTCTATTTTTGCCACACCTAAATCTAACTGCCTACTGCCTAGTAAATCTATTCCCTAAATTTAGCAGCTCAGCCCTGGGCAATTTTCAAAGGAAAAATCTTGCCAGGTATTTACTTCATTTTCCAGCTAAATCCATTTGAAAATTGTCCTTATATGGGTCTATAGCAATGAGATTTCATTCACTACTACCTAGGCTTTTTCTCAATTTGTGACTACTATTTCTACTTCTATTAATAATAATACTCAGTGCTGTGCAGATATATATAAGAGATGCATGCTTATTTTGTTTTATATTTGCTATATTATTATTTTTGCTGTTTGCTGCTTTGAGCAGTTGCTACCAAAAAGGCAGGTTATAAATTAATAAATCATATCAAATAAGCTCTATGTGGATTCATGGAACTTACAATCTGTTCAAGATACAGACAAGAAATATAGGTTTTATGAAATGTATTTATGGTATCAAGTATAGTTAAATTGAAATAGCTATGATCAGAAGAGCCAGATTTAAAAGTAGCCTCACAAAGTAAGGATTTTATGTGGGACTTCATTATGGACAGAGAGAGAACATGGCCAGGGCCAGTGTATGTCCCGATAGGCGAACTAGGGAATCACCTAAGGTGCCAGCCATTAGGGGGCAGCAAAAAGCAGCCATGTGAGGTTTGAGTGGAACTCATCCCACTCATGGCCGAGAGAAGCAGAGACTCGGCAGGCCGCAAGCCATGTGTGTGTGTTTGTGTGTGTGTGTGTGAGAGAGAGAAATTGTAGTGTAAGAGAGAGCAATGGTGTTAGAGAGAGAGAGGGAGGGAGCCTGTGTAAGGGTGCATGTGCGAATGAGACAAGGAGCCTAAGTGTACGTGTCTGAGTGAATGAGGTCAAGGCCGGAACCAGGGATTGGACCAGGGAGAGAGGAGGTGGGCAGAAGGTAGAAGGTTTACCTAAGGCGTCTAATACCCTTGCACCGGGCCTGACCATGGCACCAGTGTTGAAAGGTTTTCCATGCATCAAACTCAGCAAGGTGGAACATGCAGAATCGGGGTCTGACAATGGAGGAGAAGGCACAGATAAGAGCAGCTTGCCTGAAGAACAGTGGTCATGAGGAGGAGTATAGGGGGAGATAAAGGTGAGAAAATGAGAAGCTTCTCCTTTCCATCTGTTTCCCAAATATTCTGACAGTCCTCAGCTAGGGGTAAAAAAAAACCACAGCTCCATTAGGAGTGCAATATGTGTATACCCTGTGTATGTCCATTAGATATCGATATTGTACAAAGACTGAGACACCCCTTGCCTGGGGAATGTGAACAGCTTTAGCTAGACCCTCAATCCTGGCAAGCCTGAGGAGCAGAAACTGGACTCTGAAACTGAACTCAGGTTTCTTTTATGTCAATGCAGAACTCACATTCCATAAGGCATGCATCAGTGGCAGGACCTGCCCTTTGGAATACCTGTGCTGGAGCAATTGCATTTAATACCTGACTGTAAAACCTTTAAAAGGGTGCAAAAGACATGGCTCTTCAAAGAAATGATTTGTGGTTCATTACTCAAACAGGAATTTGACTAGTGAGCCACAAAAGTAAGCCTTTTCATTCAAGTTACCATTGTACGGCAGGAAGTCACAACCTATTGGTAATATGTTTCTTATGTAGATTGTATTTTGAACTTATGAATGTTTTACTGTAAACCATTGTGATCATTTTGTAGTAGGCACTATAAAAGCACTGTAAAACAAACAAATAAATAAATAGATAAATAAACGCTAAGGGGCAGATTTTCAAAGCCTATGCGCGTAAAGCCAGGCGGATTTACGCACGTAGGGGGGGTTACGTGCGCCGGGAAAATTTTCAAAAGGCTTGGCGGCGCGCGTAAAGCCCCGGGACGCGCTTACGCCCCGGGGATCCAAAAAAGGGGCAGGGTGTGGGCAGTCTGGGGGTGGGGCAGGGGCATGGCTGGAGCCGCACAGTGGCCATTTGCCACTGTGCCTGGGATCACGGGCCGGATGTCGGCCTGCACGCAAACTACGCCTGCCCGGAGGTAAGCACAACTTATAAAATAAAGGTAGGGGGAGGGATTTCGGTAGGGCTGGGGGCTGGGTTAGATAGGGGAAGGGAGGGGAAAGTGGGGGGGCCGAAGGAAAGTTCCCTCCGAGGCCGCTTCGATTTCGGAGTGGCCTCGGAGGGAACAGGGAAAGCCATCGAGGCTCCCCTAGGGCTCGGCGCGCGCAAAGTGCACTAGTGTGCACCCCCTTGCGCGCGCTGACCCTGGATTATATAACATGCACGCGGCTGCGCACACATGTTATAAAATCAGGATTAGATTTGTGTGCGCCGGGTTGCATGCACAAATATACGTCCACGCATTGCTATTAAAATTGGGCCCTAAGTCTGGCCATTAGATGTCACTATTGAAGATGACTGGGTTTTCACCTTTTCCTCCTGGTGTTTGGGAATGTTCTGTAAACCAAGAAGTCTCTTCATTGAGAAGAAGAAAAAAGACTATTGTTTCTATTGCTGTTTTGGTGAATCATCAGTCAGACCTCAAACTCTCAGGATGCACAGCCTCAAACACCATTCTAGGCAACATGTTAATATCAAAAGAAATATCTGGATTACAGAGGAACATCGTACCAAGTTTTGAAATGCAGTGACTTAGCACATTACTGTGTGACACTTTGCAATAAACCAGATAATTTCAGCTTCGTTATATTGACCATAAGGTCACATTTCTTATGTAAAAAAACCAGAAAAAATAAGTTTTGGCTTTTATTGCTCCTATTTTGTCAGTTATCATAAAATAAACGTCAAAAATATAGACATTTTATACCTGGCATTTATGCCAAGTTCAGAAGATTTGAAATTTGATTCAGTGTGATGCTGCATAGCAGGGTGCATCATTCATGACAGTGGGACATGGCCTGTTACCACCATTCCTTTCCTAGTAATTCCTAACATTCTGTTTGTTTATTGACTGACGCAGCACACTAAGCTGACAATTTCAGTGTATTATCTATTATGACACATATGTTTTCCTGAGTGGTAGCTCATAATATGGAACCTAACATTGTGTAACTACAGCAGAGATTATTTTTCCCTATATGCATCACCTTGCACTTGTCCACATTAGATTTCATCTGCCATTTGGATGCCCAAGATCCTCCTGCAATTTATCAGAAGGACAAAGTCATCCAGCAGCAGTCAGAGTAGGTGTCAGGCGATCCAGGCCAGGTCCAGGCAATGGTCTGGCAGCTGGAGTTTAGTCAGAATCGGTATCAAGGCAATGATCAATGGCAGGCAAGATTCAGTCAGAATTGGTATCCAGACAATTGTCCGTGGCAGGCAGAGGTCAAGCGGAATAAGAGTCCAAGTTTGGGTCAAAACCAGAAGAGCATCTGAAGAAGACAAGGAACAAAGGTAAGAATGGATGATGAGGAGCCATTCAAGCAGGAGGGAGGACACTGAAGACAGATGAGGAGGTAGACTATCCATGAAGAAGACTGGAACTCAAGCATAGCAACAGGCAACAGGAACCAGGAACCAGGAACCAGGAACAGGTCTCAGGAACTCAGGAACACAAATCAGGAACAAATGCACAACAGGAACCAGGAATCAGGAACAGGAACTAAGAGGCAGAGCATTCTCCAAAGGAGTCGACCTATTGCCAAGGCCCCAACTTCAAGGAGAGGCAGCCTTAAATTCTGTAGAGTCCTGCTGTCATCAAAGGGTGCCATGGGGGGAGTTCCCACTGCAGGCCCTTTAAATAGCAGCATTTCAGGCAGGCACATGCCAAAGGGGAAGCCCAGGTTTGCGTCAGCGACATCCGTCTTTTCAGTATGTGGGAGCCAGGCGGACGTGGCGACCTGCTGTACTCTTTCAGGGGTCTGCCCCAGTGTCAGACGTACTTGGGAGCGGCTCGGGGCTGGAGGTAAGAGCGGCAGTCTGTGGGATGGAACCGCGGGCTGCCAAATGCAACAAAAGTAGATAAAGCAATAGGGCTGGATGAGATACATCCATTTATATTAAGGGAAATTAGGAAAGTTCTAGTATCTCCACTGTCTTACCCTTTTTTTAAATTTTATTTTTATACATCCACATTTTCTATAAGCAATAAAAGTGACACTTACCCCCACTATAACCTCCCTCTCTCCCATCCAGATCAATTTTACAGAAATGTTTTACCTGTCAGACTTTTTCAATTCTTCTATAGAGTCAGGCATTGTTTCAAAAGACGACGGGCAGATGTGGTTTCTTTTTTCAAAAGTGAAGAAATGAGTCTGTGAGCTACAGGGCAGTTGGTCTGAACTTTGTAGTTAGTAAATTACTGGAACTTTTGCTAAATCAGGATTGTGCATGGAATCCAGTGGATTACAAGATCTGAGCCAGCATGGATTTACTAGAGATGGATCTTGACAGACAAATCTAATCAAATTATTTCACTAGATGACCAGAAAGTTAGATCAGGGGAGAGTGCTGGATGTAGTTTATTTGGATTTCAGCAAGCCTGACAAGATTCCACATAAGCAAATTTATAAACAAACTGAATACCCTAGCTATGGGCCCTAAAATTACTGACTGGGTTAAAAACTGGTAGAGTGGGTGGCAACAAAGGGACGCAGTAAACTGCAAGTAAAGGGGGCTTACTAATAGTGTGTGGCACAGATCAGTCCTTAGTCAGGTTCTGTATAACATTTTTGTAAATATTTGCAGAAGGTTTATTGAGGAAAGGTTTGACTTTTTAAAAAAAAATGTTATTTATGCTATGTTACATATACATAATTTGACAATAAACAGAAAAAGAAATACACGAAAAATCATTTACCACAAATTAAATAAAACATTGTCAAATTTAGCTATTTATTTATTTTCTCTTTCTTCTATACTGCCTATCATCAATCTAGGTGGTTTACAAATTTAACATATACAAAATGTTAAAATAAATAAAATAAAATACCAATACAAAATAGTATAAAACACACAACATGAATAAGTGGCTCTTGACTTTCACCTCTATAACCTCTTACTTCTTAACTCTTTAGCCCTCTCTCTTTACCTTTAGTTTATTATAAGCCTCCTTAAAAAGCCAGGTTTTTAGCATTTTCCTGAATAGCTTATGCTTTCTCATTAGCCGTAACTGTTCTAGCATTGAATTCCAGAGTACTGGTCCTGCCACTGAAATTGCTTGTTCACGCACCATGTTCAAGCTAGCTATCTTCACTAAGGTGGTCACCAAAAGATCTTTATTCACAGACCATAAGTCCCTTTGTGGCATATACCACTGTAATCTGGATCTCAAACATCCATTTTCCAGTTTATAGAGCACCTTATGTATTATTACTAACACTTTAAAATTGATTCTAAAAGATACTGGCAACCACTGAAGGTCCTTAAGTACAGGCATGATATGTTCATAGCTCCCCACTCCACACAGTACTCTGGCCGCAGAATTTTGTAACAACTGTACTGATTTAATCATGTTTTTTGTAACCCTAGAAGTGAGTCACATTTGCATAACTAACAAAAAATCATCAGATCTCCAATATGGCTTTAATTAACACAATATACATAACTTGAAGTACCCGATTTTAACCATCTTATGCACATGATCGTTCATATCTAATTCATAATCCAACTGGACTCCAAAGTTACATACAACTGATGGTAGTGCAAATGATGTCTTCGACACACTGGCATCATCTGAACGCTTTTTTGCCAACAATATAAATTTTGTCTTACTGGTGTTCAATAACCAATTTTGAATTAATCATATTTTTATTGTTGACAAATATGATGTCAGCATCTCAAATACTTCCTGCAGGGAATCCTTAATTGGAAACCAAATTTGAAATTTGTCTGCGAACATCTGATATTCTTACCCCAATTTTCCCAGTACCTGGCATAACGGTGCAATATAAATATTAAATAGGGTAGCAGACAGAGAAGATCTCTGTGGAAGCCCTATATTAATATCGAACCATTTAGAAGTTCCCATACCAAAGATTACCTTACAGCTTCTTTTTGAAAGAAATTAGGAAAACCAGCCTTTCACAATCCCAGATATCCTGAATTCAGACAGACAATGTTGCAGCAGAGTATGATCAACTGTATTAAATGCTGCTGATATAGAGGTAGATTTTCAAACCTGCGCATGGGCGTACATGTGTTCACGCTACCCGGTGTGCACACATGTACGCCCGGTTTTATAACATGCGTGCACAGGCGTGTGCATGTTATAAAATCGGGGGTCGGCGCGCACAAGGGGGTGCACAATTTTTCACCTTGTGCGTGCTGAGCCTGTGCTGAGCGACACTGCCTTCCCCCGTTCCCTCCCAGGCTGCTCTGAAATCGGAGCGACCTTGGAAGGAACTTCTCTACCCCCCCACCAGACATTCCCTTCCCTTCCCCTACCTCCACTGCCCTATCCCCCCTACCTTTTTCTTTGTTTTTCTTTTATTTCCAAACTTACTTCAGCCCTGGGGCTGAAGTAAGTTACGTACACCAGCCAACTGCTGGCACACAATCCCCAACACAGTGGCTGTGCGGAGGCCTCTAGCCATGCCCCCTCTCCGCCCCCTAGCTTGATCAAGCTAGGTTGAGAGAACATTGCACAAATCTCATCTTTGGGTGAGTTTCCTTACTCAGAAGGTCATCAAATCTTCACAAGAGTGAACTGTTCTGTTTGTACGTCACTCTCTGCATGTCAAAGTGGTTGTAGGTGGGAATTGCAACAATTGTAGTACTTACCACATAGTGTGAAAAAGTTATCACAGTCTGCAGTAATACCTAATCAAAGCACTAAGACATCACACTTTACAATAAACAACCTATTACCATAAAACATGCCCCTTTTCCTATCACATGTGATATTTAGTGCATTTCAATAAATCCAGGCCTGAGTTTGTATTTAGCAGTCAATATGTTTTCATAATTGTAAAAAAATTAAAATAAGAAAAAAATGGTGCTCCCTATCTTCAAAAAAACAAAAAGGCAAACTCAAGTTTCCAAAAATTTAAATTCTGCACAGTAGAGCAGTTAGCACATTACAACTGAGTTCTTGGTGCTGGTGTTCTATATTATTAAAAATCCTGAATAAAAGTAGAGGATTGACTGTACACTTTAACTTATTTATCTTCATGCAGTTTTTTCAGCATTCCGGGAGCTCAGAATTTTAACATTTTTATAGCAAATCTCAAGAGTAAAATATTTGATCTTAAAACACACATATGTGAAACTGTCACATCCGTGCAAATGTCTTAGATACTATAATCAGCACTAATGCAACATATGCACTGAAAATAAGTGAATTGGGAGAGGGAATCATTGAAACAGTTATTAGTGTAATATAACAGATGGCATATGGAAAGTGCTATAACAAGTGTATTCCATTGTAAGGATGTGCTCAGAAGAGTCATGGAATTAGCGAGCATTTACTGTCTGTTGCAAAGGATTCTAAATTGCATTTTGTTTATGAAAATTAACAATTTAAATTACTTCACTTAAAAATGTGATTTCTGGAGGGAAACCAAAATGGCTGCCACCTAACAGATGTTCACCGCCTGAGCTCCTGAGTTTTCTTGCTATCCCGTTCAAATTCTTTTATATTCAGTTGCAAGGCTTTTTTTTTTTTTTCAGCATAGCCAACAGAAGAGTAAGGAGAGGACCCACTATGTAGGTCAAATGTTCAGACAATAGCATCACTAATTTTGGTGACTATTTAAATTATTATAAAGCATGGATGCAAGACATAGAGGGTTGTATGTTAGATTAAGTGCAGGATCTAGTATGCTTATCTACCTAGAATGAGAGCGAACTAATAAGGAAGAAAAAATTTGACCTAGATAAAAAGTCACATCCTACAAGTAGTCAAGCTTAAGCGGCTGGCAGCTGGGATATATCCTTGCAGTATGGACAGGAATAACTGAGCAGACTGAATAGGCAAACTTGTCTTATTTAATGTAATGAAATGAAATGACTGCTTGTGGCTCCACCAAAACTCAGATGTTTTACAAAGCTCTGGAGATAGGACAACTCCATCCCTGCCTGGTCTGAACATGAGGCTGACTGATTCCCTGGCACCACCTGAAACCTGAGCTGGGTACAAAGTTGTTGCTATTAGATGCAGGGATGTGAGCTGACATCTGAAGCAAATGCAGTGGTCCCAGTTGGGGCAAGTGTGGCCAAGATGGGATGGACACATGAGCAACAGTGAGTACTGGGTCTGGGGCACATGCAGTTTTTATGGAGGAAGTAATAAAGGTTATTACAGTTGCTTTGGGCTTTTTGAATGTTAAGCTATAGATGGTTAAGCTATTACAGATGGAATTTAAGAGTTCTACGCGTGCCAAAGCCAGGAGATGCGTGAGAATCTTGGGCCAGCACGCGCCATGTGGATTTTAAGAGGCACCCGAGTGCACGCATATCTCCCAGTAGATGTACAAATCGGGAAGTCAAAAAAGGGGTGATATGGGGGTGCATGGGTGGGACTTGGTCATTCCAGATCTGTAACTTGAAGTATGCACTTACGTATTTATGCCCACAAATGAACGCTGGGGTCCCCTACTGTGTAACTTTACTTCTGCTATCTTCTGGCATGTAAATTTTAAAATAAACAATTCAGGGCTAGTCAGCGGGGTTTGAAGGGATGGGGCTATCTAGCTAGTGGGGTTTGAAGGGAGGCTATCTAGCAAGGATTTTTAGGTAGTTCAATCCTTTGCTGGGCTGAGCTGGGAATGAACTGGGGCAAAGAGTATTTTCTTCTGTGCGCGTGCCAAGCAAAATCCCCCACTAACATGGTAGAGGCGACATTTGCATGCACATGAGGGCATCCATATAAAATTGCACATGCGTACAGCCAATTTTATAACATAGGCACTTATGTTATAAAATGGCCACATCCATTTATGCGAGCCGGCATATGCACGTAAATGTACGCCCACATGGCTGTTTAACAGTTACCATCCCCACTCATAGAGAAATAACATAGAAACAGAAATGATGGCAGAAAAGTACCAATGGTCCATCCAGTCTGAACAGCAAGCTTCCCATGGTAATATTTCTCACACCATGCAGTTAATCCCATGTATTAATTTTACTTGATATGCTTTGATTATGAACTTGGCTGTAGAAGAAGTCCTGTGTTTTTTCCTTAATGTCTGTGAATCAGTACTCAAGACTATAAAAATTCATGGCTCATATTGGTTGTCTCTGAATCCAAATTCCTCTTTCCTTCCACCCCCTCCTTTGAAGCAGAGAGTGATGTTGCAGTTGCATCAAAAGCATCAAGGCTTATTAGCTAAGGGTAAGAACATAAGAACATAAGAACATGCCATACTGGGTCAGACCAAGGGTCCATCAAGCCCAGCATCCTCTTTCCAACAGTGTCCAATCCAGGCCATAAGAACCTGGCAAGTACCCAAAAACTAAGTCTATTCCATGTTACTGTTGCTAGTAATTGCAGTGGCTATTTTCTAAGTCAACTTAATTAATAGCAGTAATGGACTTCTCCAAGAACTTATCCAGCTGCATGGAGGAAGGGTGAGGGGCCTGTCTTCGGGATGGGGTCTGCGGGCAAGATCATAACACTAGACAGGGAACAATGTTGCACTTGCATTAACAATATCAAAGCATATTGGTTAAGGGTAGTAATCTCCATGCCTTCTGCTAAGGGTAGTAACTGCCATACCAGTAAGTTACCCCCTTGCACGTTTATCTCATTTCCAACCTCTAGCCTATTTAAGGCCAACCTTACCTCTCCTTCCCTGCCTCAGCACCAGGTCCCGCTCTGCTCAGAGCTGCTGGTTGCTCCGTGTGTTCCTGGTCCTGCTCCATGTGCTCCTGTCCCTGTCCCGGCTCCTCATCCCCTTGGCTTGCTCGTCTGGCTCTTGACTTGGCCCGTCCCTGGATTCTGCATTGAATAGCCACCTGCCCTGAATACTTGCCTGTTCACTGTTTCTTCTGCTAGCCACCTGCCCCAACCTCTGGTCCGCTCCTGGATTCTCCTGCTCACTGCTAGCCCCAACCCCTGGTATGTACAACCTTGCTTCCACCTTCTGCCTTCAGGATCATCTTCATCCAGAGACCTGCTCCTAAGTCCTGCCAGCTCTGGCACCCAAGGGCTCAACCTGTGGGGAACGAGGGCTGGAATAAGGGAAGGTCCAGTTGGGTCTCCACCACCTGCATCTACCTCCTGAAGATGAGGACCTATAAGAGCCCCTCTTCTATAAGTGGTACCAACCTCGTCTTGGTACAGGGGTTCACTACTCTGCTGTGTGTGTACCTTTGGATTCCATGAACTTATTCTCTTATTTGTGTGAATACTTCATGTACCACCTCCTCTACTCTACTCTACTCTACTCAGAGTGGTGCAGAGTGATTGAAGAAAAGCAAAGGTGGTCCTGCTTCACAAGAGTTGGAGCAGAGAGGAGGCTGGAAACTACAGGCCGGTTAGCCTCACCTCAGTGGTGGGAAAAGTTATTGGAGTCACTGCTGAAGGAAAGAATAATGAATTATCTACAAGCAGCAGAATTGCTGGACCAGAGGCAGCATGGTTTCACCAAGGGAAGGTCCTGTCAGACAAATCTGATTGACTTTTTTGATTGGGTGACTAAGGAATTGTATCGTGGAAGAGCGCTCAATGTCATCTACTTGGATTTTAGCAAAGCTTTTGATACAGTCCCGCACAGGAAGCTTGTGAATAAAACGAGAAGCTTGGGTGTGAGTGCCAAGGTGGCGGCCTGGATAGCAAACTGGTTGAAGGACAGAAGACAATGTGTGATGGTAAATGGACCTTACTCTAAAGAGAGTACGGTGATGAGTAGAGTGCCACAAGGGTCAGTGTTGGAACCGGTCTTGTTCAATATCTTTGTGAGCGACATCGCAGAAGGGATAGAAGGTAAGGTTTGTCTATTTGCAGATGATACTAAGATCTGCAACAGAGTAGACATGTTGGAAGGGGTGGAGAGAATGAGATGGGATTTAAGGAAGCTGGAAGACTGGTCGAAGTTATGGCAGCTGAGATTCAATGCCAAGAAGTGCAGAGTCATGCATATGGGGTGTGAAAATCTGAAAGAAATGTATTCAATGGGGATGTTATCATTCACCCCGCCAGGAGGGCAGAGTTAATAATCTGTTAGCGAACTGCTGTTAGAGGCTTCTGTTAAGGGAAGGAGGTAGCAATTTGTTATGGATCAACTCCCCAGGGAAGAGGAGTTGGCAATCTGTTCAATGATACTCTTCTGAGGAGAGGAGCTAACAATAGATATATTATACTTCGCTACTGAGAAAGAAATATATCATGCCTCCGCTACGGAGTAGCAATCTGTTATATATAGGCTGCTGGCAAGTCCCATAGAAAGAGAAGGTAGCTATCTATATAATACTTCCGTAAGCGGTGTTAGTGGTCAGTAGTGGTTGGCTCCCACAGAGTGACAGTAGTGTAAGGAATGACCACTTGGAGGAAATGGTGAATTCCTGGGCCGATGGCAGATGACAGCACCCCCCAGGAGGAGATCCTGAGAGGAACCACCGGCTAGGCTAGAATATGAAATAAACACAAATAGTTCTTTATTAGGCTGGAAGCTGGACCACCAGTGGTGGCAGTAGTGAGTCGATGTGTCCAGCAGGGCTGAGTCCTTCTGATACTGGAATATAATCTCTGGGTTGCTGACTAGAAGTAGTGAGTAGTAGACAGGGTATACTGGATACAAGATGGTACACTCAGAATAGTAGATGTATGCAATGGTCTCTATGCCACAGAGAGTCTTCAGTATATTCAGGAACAGGAGCAGTAGGCAAGCACTGGT
This sequence comes from Rhinatrema bivittatum, assembly GCF_901001135.1. Classification (NCBI taxonomy): domain Eukaryota; kingdom Metazoa; phylum Chordata; class Amphibia; order Gymnophiona; family Rhinatrematidae; genus Rhinatrema; species Rhinatrema bivittatum. The sequence continues at coordinate 56,060,788 of NC_042620.1, read as the reverse complement.
TCCAATAAACAGTCTATAATAAGAACTTATATGATCTGTATATGAAATGGCTGTATATGAAATGGCTTCTAGAGTAGAAGAGAGTCTGTAAAGGATTCTAGGAACATGGACCCTCGTGGACCAAGTACCGGTTCCTATCTACGATCTTGCCAATATAATTCTGGATCTCCCTATCCTGCAATAACGTCTTCGACGGAAGGGAGTCTTCAGAGCTATAGGAATATAGGCCCTCGTGGAGTGAGTACCAATTCCTATCTACAATAGAACTCACTGTGCAGGTCTGCGATCGCTTCCAGGCAATGAGGAGTTTTCTGAGTATTCAGGGACTTAGGCCCTCGAGGAGCAAGGAGCGAGTACCGGAGCCCATCTTGGCAATCTGAAATAAAGAAGAGAGAATGGAGCCCCCGTGGAGCGGGTACTCCTGGTAAGTTTGAAAAGGCCGAGCAGTGAAGAAGGAGTCCCCTAGCTGACTCAGATCATTGTTACAAGTATCGTGGACTGCCGAAGCAATTCCTGTTGGAGTTCCTTGCTAACTCATTAGAGGTTCGCAAACAAAGACCTTTTAAAGTGGAAATTGATGATGTCACTACGGGGGGATGCCCCCGAGGTTCGTGCCCTTGCTGGCACAAAGTCTGGAGCGCGTGTGTGCATGGGCCCTTACATCATCAGGAACATGGTGGATCCGTAACATCAAGCCAGCCCGGGGACACCGGGACCAAGAGGCAGGGAGAAGCCGTGACTGCATCTGTCCGTCAGAACCAAAGGGAGTCGCTCCTAAGGTAGAGAGGGTGGAGTGAGGGGCGAGAAGAGGCACAAACGCAACAGGGGGTGAAGGGCTGATGTGCACAGAGCAGGATAGAGACCTTGGGGTGATAGTGTCTAATAGGGGTGTGCATTTGTTTTGAACTTAAATGGAAAACACAACTTTTTTTTTTTTTTAACTTAAAAAAAAGATGAGGCTTAAACGATCGGATTTCCAACTTATTCAACATAGCTATGTTGAATACGTTGGAAATCGCGATTGTTGATCTAAATAAAAATTTAAACCCCTCACCCTCCTTAATCCCCCCCCCAAGACTTACCAAAGCTGGCCAAAAGTTCCATGAGGGTCCGGGAGCAGACGCGTGGGGAATCACATGACGCGGCGTCACGTGATTCCCCTCGGGTTCGCTCCCGGACCCCTCATTGGGCTCAAAAGGAACTTTTGGCCAGCTTGGGGGGGCCTCCTGACCCCCCCAAGCTGGCCACGTCGGCGCCGCGTCGGCGCCACGTCGGCGCCGCGTCACTCCGACGTGGCGCCGACGTCACGTGATTCCCCTCGGGTTCACTCCCGGAACCCTCGTTGGGCCCAAAAGGCACTTTTGGCCAGCTTGGGGGGGTCAGGAGGCCCCCCCGAGGTGGCCAAAAGTTCCTTTTGAGCCCAACGAGGGGTCCGGGAGCGAACCCGAGGGGAATCACGTGACGCCGCGTCACTCCGACATGACGCCGACGTCACGTGCTCCTTGCAAAGGAGTACAGGAATGGCGTCCTGACCCCGCTGGACCACCAGGGAGTTTTGGTAAGTCTTGGGGGGGGGGGGATTAAGGCGGGTGAGGCGTTTAAATTTTTATTTGCACATATGGACATAGACTCAACTTATGGAATTCTCCATATGTCCATATTGACCGCAAATGGGACCCCCTTTCGACTTATGGACTTATGAACTTAAACTTTTGGTCTGCACATCCCTAGTGTCTAATGATCTGAAGTTGGCGAAACAGTGTGACAAAGCAATATTAAAGCCAGAAGAATGCTGGGCTGAATAGAGAGAGGATTATCGAGTAAGAAAAGGGAAGTAGTTATCCCCTTGTACAGATCCTTAGTGAGGTCTCACCTGGAGTACTGTGCTCAGTTCTGGAGACCGTATCTCTGAAGGGACAGAGACAGGATGGAGGCGGTCCAGAGAAGGGTGACCAAAAAGGTGGATGGTCTTCATTGAATGAATTATGAGGAGAGATTGAAGAATCTAAATATGTATACCCTGGAGTAAAAGAGGAGCAGGGGTGATATGATACAGACGTTCAGATACTTGAAAGGTTTTAAATATCCAAAGTCAATGACAAACCTTTTCTGTTGGAAAAAAATCAGCAGAACCAGGAGTCACGATTTAAAACTCCAGGGAGGAAGACTCAAAACCAATGTCAGGAAGTATTTCTTCACGGAGAGGGTGGTGGATGCCTGGAACGCCCTTCCGGAGGAAGTGGTAAAGACCAAAACTGTGAAGGATTTCAAAGGGGAGTGGGATAAATACTGGATCCATAAAGCCTGGAAGATGGGAATGAAGAGAAGAGGTATGGGGGTGGCTTGTGGGAATTATGGCTACTACCTGGTGATTAAAACCCTTATTCAATAAACGTTCACACGGTTAATGCTACTCCAGCATTGCTCTATGCTTCAATGGCAAGAGGAAATGTAGAAAAGAGGATTTGCATTCAGGCAACAACCAACAAGGTAACACAGTCTGGGTAAACAAATAAGCATGGGTGTAGCTTGCTTGTTGCGGCGGTTACTACCCCAAACCAATTAAGCCTGATACTTCACTTTCAATGCATATCCAGCATAGATCTCTGCTTCAAGATCAGGGGGGATGAAGAAAAGATGATTTACATTCAGACAACAACCAACAAGGACTGAATTGCACAGTCTGGGTAAACAAATAAGTGAGGGAGTAGCTCCAACATTGCTCTCTGCATCAATGGCGGGGGTGGAAGGAAATTAGAATCAAAAAGTTACCAATAAGGGCCCTGAACTCAGCAGTCAGAGTAACAGATAATTTTGAGAAAATAAGTGTGAAAGCTTGTTGGGCAGACTGGATAGGCCAATTGGTCTTCTTCTGCTGTCATTTCTATGTTTTTATGTTTCTATTTTTCTCTATAATTTCAAACTGCCATACAATGTAATGTTACTGGACTCTAGTTGACCAGCAGTCATTTTGAAAACCTGGAGCTGTGAGGCAGAAGTGTCTGTGAATCACTTCAGTCCCTGGATGATCTGCATATGATTTAGGACGATGGTGCAGTTGGAGGGGTGAGAGAATTTAGCCAGGCGTGAAGGGCCAATGTCATCATATTTTTATGTCTTTGGTGAGTGGGAACTGTGAGGTGACTTTTCTTTTCTTAAAAGGTGGTGGCAGCAGTTTAAAAACAAATCAAAGCAACAATTTAACATTTTGTTTTACTTTCTTTAGTTTCATTTTGAAAATGAAATGAAATGCAATGGAAAATGTCATTAAAATGGACTTTCTTTTCAACAAAAAATACATTCCCTATATTTTACTGTATAACAACTTAGTATTGAAATACAGTTTATTTCGGGGCCTTGTGTTTGAAAATCTGATTGATATGGGCATGCTTAAAAGTACTTTGAAATTAGGTGTATTACAGAAGAATTATCCAAAATTATTTCCATAGAAACACAGAAACTTGATGGCAGAAAAAGACCATATGGCCAGCTAGTTTGCCCATCTGCACAATTAATTTAGCTTTATAATTCCCATCACTTCTTTAGAGATCCCTTCAATTCAGATAGGGCCTGATTTTCAAAAGTATTTAAATGCTTAAAATTGGGCTTTACACGTGTAAACACACTTTACTCATGTAAATGGGCTTTGAAAATTGCTATGGAATACGCCATTGAATTGTCCATAGGATTTACTTACGTAAGTTCACTTTACATGCATATATTACTTTTGAAAATTGCTAAAATAGTATGTTACATTTATGCATGTAACTCCTTTGAAAATTTACCTGTAACTGTTTGTGTCTCTATCACCTCCACTTTAGGCTGTTCCATGCATCCACCCCTTTCTTTATATATTTCCTAAGATTACTCCTGAGTCTACCCTCTTTCACCCTCATCCCATGACCCCTCTTTTTAGAGCCTCCTTTCCACCTTCATTCTGTCTCTTTAGCTTGACCTGAAACCAAAGTGGAATCAATTTTCAAAGGATTTAGGTGCCAAGCTTAGGCCTGGATTCACCATTCTAATGCAGAATGGTGAATCCAGCGAAAACAGGGGGCGGGCCTGCTAAAGCCAGCAGCCTTCGCACCACCACGGTGTTTTCGCTGCCAGCTTTCACATCCAATAGCGCCACCATGAAAGGTGGCGCTATTGGGCGCGCTACTGGCGATGATAACGATGCTTACCTTATCGCCACCAGCGAAGACATCGTAGCATCTGCCTCCTCGCCGCCATGACTCCTCCCCTCACTGCCCCAACTCAGCCCCGACTCCACCCCGACTCTGCCCCTGGCAAGCTATCGCACACAATAAGCTATAGAAAATAACACCCTTAGAGAGTTAGCTTCCCAATTGCTTAAGTGTCTAAATTTGGGCCTTAAAAATGTATTATTTTCATTAAAAAATTAAATTTCTTATCTTCAGCTAATTTGTCAAAAAAAATAAAAAAGAAACATTCAAAGCGGCTTACATAACAGCATAAACCATGATCAAGACAAACTACAACATACAAATATTCAAAATCCAATTAAATTAATCTTCTTATTCTAAATCAGGTAGAAAATGCCTTTAAAAATTATGGCATACAACAAAGTGTTATAGGACCTCATAAAACACATTGAAATGGATTAAAATGCCTCCTGGAATAAATGAGTCTTTAACATCTTGCAAAGATTTTATAATCCTTAATCAAGCACAGCTCATTAGGCAAAGAATTCCATGAAATAGGGCCTATAACTAAGAAAACATGTGACTGGATTTCTTCAAACTTGTTTCTTTAACTAAGTAAAGCTGCAGTAGACGATACCCTGTGGATTCTGTGTAAACATATATTCAGACAAAAGATCTGAAATATATAATGGATTCTCTCTATAAACAGCTTTAAAAACTAAACTAAGCAATAGGTAACCAATGAAATTGGTATAAAATAGGAGACATATACTCTCTTAATCCACAACCAAGTAAGAACCATGCCACATCCATATCAACTGAAAAGAAGGTTATTAATACAAACAAAAAATGCACTTTGAAATGTCTGTATGCCAGTGACATAAGTTTAAGAAGTAAGATGGGAGAGTTAGAATGTATAGCAGTGAATGAGGAGATAGACACAATTGGAATCTCAGAGATCTGGTGAGCAGAGGATAACCAGTGGGACAGTAAAATATTAGGGTACATATTATACCGCAATGATAGGGAGGATCAACTTGGAGGGGGTATAGCACTTTATGTCTGGGAGGGTATAGAGTCCAACAGGATAAAGATCATACAAGAGACTAAATGGATAGAAATCTCATGTGTGTTGGGTAAGAGTATAGTGATAGGAGTATACTATCAGCCACCTGGCCTAAATGATCAGACAGAACATGAAATGCTAAGAGAAATCAGGGAAGCTAACCAATTTGGCAGTGCAGTAATAATGGGAGATTTCAATTACCCAAATATTGACTGGATAAATGTAACATCAGGACATGCTAGAGACATAAAATTCCTGGACGGGTTAAATGACTGCTTCATGGAACAATTGACTGAGGGACCAATGAAAGAGGGAGCTATTTTTTATTTCATTCTTAGTGGTGAGAGAGGTAACAGTGGTAGGGCCATTTGGCAATAGTGATCATAACATGATCAAATTTGAACTAAGGATTGAAAGGAGAAAATATGTAAATCTACAGCTATAAAACTACATTTTCAAAAGGGAAACTTAGAAAAATGAGGAAAATAGAACTAAAAGGTGCAGCTGCAAAGGTTAAAAGTGTACAACAGGTATGGACATCGTTTAAAAATACAATCTTAGAAGTGCAGTCCAGATGTATTGTTGCAATCCCGGGCCGTGCCCCGGGATCCCCACTCACCACGCGGCCCGCCCCAGCCGCGGAAGCTCCCCTCCAGCCATCCAGGCCAGAGACACGGCCAACCAGGCCCGAGACATGGCCTACTGTGGCGTTCTCCCTGTGAGGGAGAAGCCGCTGATGATCCGCTGCTGGCCCCGCCCCCTACGCGAGCGCAAGAACAAAGGCTCTATATTTAAAGGGACCAGGGCAGGAAAACTGAAAACAGCCTCCTGATGACATCAGATGCTGCCGGGTTATTTAAACAGCTAACCCTCGCCTTGCAATGAGGTTCACTCTTCGGAGTAGCTAGTTGTGATTCCTGCTTCCCAGTTCCTGCTTGTTCCTGACGTCTGATTCCTGGCTCCTGACATTGCTTCGTTCTTCAACTCCGGCTTCAGCATCTGTCCCTAGTTTTGGCATCCGACATCTGACTTCTGGCTCCGACCTTGGCTTGTTCCTGGATTTTGGATTTGTCTTCCTCTACTGCCGCAGGTACTTGTTCATCACCCTCCCGGAGGTTTCTCCTAAGCCCCAGCAACCCGGGTCCTCACGGGCTCCTCCCGGGGGGACCGCGGGCTTCCAAGGGTGAAGTCTCTCCTGACCTCCTGGGCGCCATCTCATCGTGGGATTACCTCGGCAGGCTAGTCTTCTGATCCTTGGTCGCATAGGATCCACCTAAGACCAAGAGGCCCGGGTCCCTATGGGCTCCTCCTGGGGGAACCTCGGGCTTCCAGTGGTGAAGCCCTCTTTGAAGTCTCTCTGCAGCATTGCCTCCCGGCTGCGACACCCACTGTGGGATTCCACTGCATTACACCTGTCGTCTCAGCCGGCCCAAGGGTCCACGATCCTAATAGTTTGTAAGGCCATGGACCCGGCGGACCTCTTGACCTTGAAATCCATTCCAGGAATTGCACAAATGTTGCAACAGCAGCAAACTTGCCTCGACTCGCTGATGGCAACTGTGCAGAGGTTAGTGGACTGGGTAGAAGGAGCTGCCGCTTCCGGTTCCCCAGTACCAGTAACCAACCCTAATGCGGGACTGTCTGCACCCATACAGATGCCAGCACCTTTGCATTACTCAGGGGACGCGACATTATGTTGCGGATTCTTGAACCAATGTTATATCCGCTTCAACCTGCTATCAGCGTAGTTTCCCACAGACCGGGTCAAAACAAGCTACATTATCTCCCTGTTGGATGGGAAGCCGTTGGCTTGGGCCTCTTCTCTATGGGAGCGTCAGGATCCCCGCTTAGCCAACTTAGTTCAGTTTGTCATGTCCTTCCGACAGATCTTTGACTAGCTCTCCCGCGGACCCATGGCCACGTCCGAATTGCTCCAGCTACAGCAGGGTAACCGTCCCTTGGTGGAGTACGCCATAGAGTTTCAGACCCTTGCTGCCGAGCTGAACTGAAGAAGCGATAGCCTGCACGGCATATTCCTGGAGGGGCTCTCTCCACTACTTCAGGACGAGTTGGTGGCCAGAGATCTCCCAGACGACTTGAATGATCTTATTGACCTGGCTGGCTGCGTAGACCGCTGCATCCTACTCCAGTTCTGGGAGAGGAGACCCACTCGGGGACTCAGGGGCTCCGGAACCACGCTTCCCTGAACCAGGCATTCCCCTCCTGCCTCCCCAGGGCCACACGATGCAGAACCCATGCAGTTGGGTCGGGGCCCAATTTCCCAAGAGGAGAGGAGAAGATGCTGGTCCCAGGGACTGTGTTTATATTGCAGGGGCAAGGGACATTTCCTTGTCCACTGTCACGAGCATCCAGGAAATGCTCGGACCTAGAGTCAGTCGGGGAGTTAACTCTAGGTAACACCACCTCCGCCTCCCCATGTACCATTCCAGTAACCCTGATTCTCCCGGATGGAAACTTCGACACCCTAGCCCTGGTAGACTCTGGAGCCGGGGGAAATGTTATCCTCCGGGACCTGGTACAGCAACTCCAGTTTGGGGTCCAACCTCAGAAACCCCCCACATGAGTGTCTTTGATCCAGGGGACCCCACTTCCAGGAACCATTTCCACTCATACTCAGCCACTAACACTATGCACCAGCCTCCTACACGTCGAGGAGATCTCATTCCTCATCCTGGAGAAATCCATACATCCAGTCATGGTAGATCTTCCATGGCTTCGGAAGCACTCTCCCGTGATCAGTTGGGACTCCCTCCAGATTACGTCCTGGGGTCCGACCTGCTTTAATGAGTGTCTGTCTACCCGGCCTCAACCGCTGGTAATGCTCTTGACAACACAACTAGCGCTACCACCCCAGTACCATGCCTTCCATGCCTCGGCTTTGCCAACTTCTACCAGCAATTTATCCCACACTATTCCAGCATGGTGGCCCCGCTGACAGCTCTTACGAGAAAGGGGGCCGAAGCTAGGAATTGGTCGGCCACAGCCATACGAGCCATTCAGGATCTAAAGAATGCCTTCCTCCAGGACACATGCCTCAGGCACCCAGACCCTCAACGCCAATTCATCGTGGAGGTCGACGCCTCTGACATGGCAGTCGGAGCCATTTTAAGCCATTTGTCCAATAATGGTAAATCCCTGCCATGCTCATATTTCTCATTCAAGTTCTCCTCCGCAGAGAGAAACTACGGCATAGGGGACAAAGAACTACTGGCTATCAAGCTAGCATTCCAGGAATGGCGCCAATGGTTGGAAGGAGCCCAGCACCCAGTGGTCATTTAAACTGACCATAAAAACCTAGAGTACCTGTGCCATGCCCAGCGCCTTAATCCACGGCAGGCACGCTGGTCCCTCTTTTTCAGCCGATTCAATTTTTCCCTCTGCTATAGACCAGCAGCTAAGAACATCCGAGCAAATGCTCTCTCTCCCATACGACGGAGACTGACGATACCATCGACTTGCCTCAATATATCCTGGACCCAGCGAAAGTTCTGTTAGCCGCATCCAAGGTGGTCCCCGTGGGTAAGACAGCAGTTCCCACTCGTTCACGAAGGAAGGTCTTAGCATGGGCTCACGATTCCCTGACCACAGGGCATCCAGGAACTGGCCGGACACTAGAACCTCTGACTGAGTTCTACTGGTGGCTGCAGGTCAAGAGAGATGTTCGGCTCTATGTCCAGTCATGTCCTATCTGCGCCCGGCAGAAACCCTTGCAGGGTCATCCCTGGGGCCTTCTTCAGCTGCTACCCATACCTACTGAGCCCTGGACCCACCTATCCACGGACTTTATTGTGGAATTACCACCCTCTGATGGAAAGACCGTGATCTGGGTCACGGTTGACTGTTTCTCGAAGATGGCTCACTTTGTGCTTCTCGCTAAACTATCTACAGCACCAGAGTTGGCCAACCTTTTTACACAGCATATCTTCCGACTGCACGGACTTCTGTTGCACATCACTTCAGACCGTGGTCCTCAGTTTACGGCAAAATATTGGAAGGCCCTTTGCAAGAAATTCGGAGTGCAATTGGATCTGACTACCACCTTTCACCCCCAGGGCAACTGCCAAGCCAAGCATACCAACCGAACTCTAAAGGCCTTCCTCCAGGCCTTCGTCGGAGATCTCCAAAATGATTGGGTCACCTTGTTACCCTGGGCAGAGTTCTCATACAACCGCCACAAACACTCTGCAACCAACCAGTCCCATTTTCAATTGGTCTACGGCAGAACTCCCAGGCCTCCATTACCATTGCCTCTCATGGTGCCGTCCCCTGCAGTACAAATTATGGCCCGAGAGCTACACCATCTCTGGTGCACCACCAGGAGAAACTTCACATGACAGCGGCCAAGTCTAAAGAGTACGCTGACAGGTCCCGATGACCTGCACCGATCTTCCAACCGGGGAGTAAGTTATGGTTAAGTACCAAGAATATTCAGCTACGCATCCCCTCCATGCGCTTGGCTCGCTATATCGGCCTCTTCACTGTGGCAGAACATATTGGGGCGGTGTCCTACCGGCTAAGATTGCCATCTACCCTGAGGAACCATAATCTGTTTCATGTATCCCTGCTCAAGCCGGTGGTCCTCTCCCCATTTCAGACCAAGCCTCTGGAACCGACCACCTCTACCTCCGAAAAGGGTGATACGTATACTGTGAAAGATGTCCTAGTTGTCTGATTCCACCGCCATGGGTGGGAGTATCTTTTCTCCTGGGAGGGCTATGGCCCTGAAGAGAATTCCTGGGAACCAGCCTCCAACATCTTGGACAAAGGACTTCTCTGCCAGTTTCATATGGAACATCCAGGTAAACCCCGGCCTCCAGGAAGGGGGCGTAGGAGGGGGGCTACTGTTGAGATCCCGGGCCGTGCCCCGGGATCCCCACTTACCAGGTCCAAAAATAATGGAACCTTACCGATACCCTCACCCAAATTAACATATCTCACCTCCATCCGTGAATGAGCATTAAAAACAGCTGGTCCTTCCATCTGGAATTCAATGCCCCAAGAATTAAGACTAGAACCAAACAAGCAAAATTAAAAAAAAAAAATTGAAAGCCTGACTCTTCAGGCATTTTCATAACAGCCCCCCCCCCCCCCCCCCCTCCAGACAATCCAGCCTGGAAACATGAGTATCCTTATAAAAGTCCTTATATAAAGTTTTATTCCTCACTAATAGTTTTATTATATACTAGTTGCACCCGGCCACGCGTTGCTGCGGCAGAGCCTGGTTAAGTGGAAAAGAAAGAAAAGAGAAAGTGCATGGCTGTAATATGTTTAATTTCACAATGCTTGTGGGTATACAATATTTTTAGTTGTTCCATTGTTTGTGCAGATATAGAGATTGTCAGGTTTGCCGACTCTTGAACACGCAACATATAATTGTCCATGTGAGAAGCAATCGGTTTCTAGATCTAAACTGCAGCATTGTAAAGATTGTCTTTGAGCTTTGTTGATGGTTTGCAATTGGGAATTGCAATCTCTTACGGCTCAATACAGTAAAGTGGGGCCACGGTTACCCCGCTCCTAACCCACTTTCTACTCACTTTCCGGCCGTGTTAGCCCTTCCTGCGATACACTATCCCCTTTAACCCATCCTTACCGCCTCTTTAAATCACCGGGTAACCCCTTCCGCCCGTCAATTTGGGCCCTCCGGCCAATGAAAGCACATAGACGGGCGTGACACACGCCGTGACGTCACGCGCGCCCGTCTATGAGCTTTCATTGACGGGAGCGCCCAAATTGACGGGTGCTCAGGCTAATAAAAGTACGCTTCGCTTCGCTCGCACCGTGACTTTTGATTTGAATATTTCCGAGCAAAGCAGGAACTGTCTGATCACCTTAGCTTGAGTGTGCCTTCGCTCGCGCCGTGACTGGAGAGGGCACAGAACAGTGGGCTCTCACCCGACTTGACAATTTGATGAGGGCCGAGCCAGGAGAACCGGGATCTGCGCGGTGGGGAACACTGCAAGCCGCTTTCACCGCCGGCTGCCCTCTCCAGAGGACGGCAGAGAAGGGAAGGGGCTGAAAACCAACAAAAGGTAAGTTGGCACTTGTCGAGCCGCTTCGGGAGGAGGGATTTTCAGTTTTTAGGTTTTCATGAGTTAAAGTTGGGATCCACTTCTTGGTGCCTGTCATTTGAAATGACAGGTACCAGTGCACCCAGGATACCGTATAGGCGCTGTATTAAGCGCCTATACAGTAAAATGGGTTGCGCGGGCCTAACACTTTGCCTAACGCTTCGCAGATGCGGCTTGCATTTGCATGCCATTTAAATAGAGTATCGAGCGGTATGTGATCAGAACAGTGCGTGCGGCAAACGAGGGTGCGCCTGGCACTGCCGCACTCTTTCTAACGTGGCCTTACTGTATCGACCCGTTAAACTGAAAAGGCAGATCTGTTGGAATGATAGGAATACAAGGAATGAGGACATCTTCACTTTTGAAAGGTCCTGCAAGATTGCTGCTTCTATGACGTTGCTCATCAAATTTTTGACAGCAAGTCGTGTGCCGTTGCAAAGCGTTGGCTGGTTGATATTTCGTAACATGATAATTGGTACACCGATTTTCAATTGTAGTATGTGAGGTGGCATGCCTGGGAGGTCGAGTGAATTAAAAAATTCTGTGGGATAATTAACTGCTTCATAAAGTTTGATCTTCGGCGAGGCATTATTTGGCTGAAGTAAAGCAGATGGCTGAAAGGTCTGTTAAATGACCGAGGTGAATGGGACCGCAATGTCCCAAGAAAGAGTGAAATGCAAATGAAAGTAATGTAATTTTTCCTAGCTAAGACGCCCCAGACCATAAGATGCACCTAGGATGCAGAGTGTGAAAAGAAAAAAAATGAAAATAATTGGTGCTAAATGTGGTCTGTCCCTGGACATCTGTGCGTGTTATGTAGTAAAATAGGGAAGTGGCTAACCAATTTTTTACTCCCCATGTTGTTTTGCGTTCTGGGGAGGGCTATTTCGGACCCTTCCCCAGATTGTGCAACTTTTGTCATTTTGTTTGTGTGTGAACCCCCCTCCCCCCAAAAAAAACCCCCATAACAACCGTTCTCTGTAAATAACCACCCCACACCCTCCTACCCCCCAGCCCAGCGAAATAAAGTTACCCACCCTCCTGCCATCCCCAACAGTTGCCGAATGAATGAAACACCCCTCCCCCCATCATGAACCTTCCCCAAGATGTTTGCAATTAAATCAGTACAACCGCCCACTCTCCAAACCCCCCGAGACCTAATACAAATCTTTGTCGGTGGAGCGGGCGTTCAGGAGCGGTCCGGGAGCGATGTATTGGTGTTGTGCCGTCAGCTGCCAGCAATGAAAATGGCTCCGACGGCCCTTTGCCCTTACTATGTCACTGGGGTCCAGCAATGGCAGTGATAGGTCCTGTGACATAGTAAGGGCATAGGGCCGCTGGCTGCCAGTCCTGAAAATGGTGCCGACGGGCCTTCACCCTTACTATGTCACATGGGCTACCGCTGCCATTGGTGTCCCCGAGTGGCATAGTAAGGGAAAGGGCCGTCGTCGCCATTTTGAATGCTGGCAGCCGACGGCCGTAGTCCAGGCGATGTGTCCCGGACCGCTCCTGGCCCCCCACTGGAGCAGCCAGGACTTTTGTCAGGTTTTGTGTGTGTTCGGAGGGTGTGGGAAGTAAAATAATTTGGCATGTGTGAGTGGGTGGTGTGAGGAGGGTGGTGGATGTTTTTTAGCTGTAAAGGAAATTGTTATCTTCGCTGTATAAGACGGCCATACATTTTCCCCCCACTGTTGTGGTAAAAAAAGTGGGCGAATGTGTGAAAAAGGAAGGGAAACGTGGACCTGGAATGGCAAAAGGATTAGTGTAGCGTGTGTTTGTGTAAGGTGTAACAGATAGCGCTTACGTCCAGCAGATGTCGCTGTTTTCAGGAAAAAATGTTTGAACCTTTTTTACCTGTCACAGGTGTGACATATCTGTAATGTAAGTACAGAAGAACCTTCCCGTATGTGAAAGGAAGGTTGTGTCCAAATGAGAAAGCAATTGGTGTAGTGGTTTCTGAGATTAGCGATTTTGTCCAAACTATTTAACATTTTTATTTATATAGATATGTTAAAATATGTTTCAAGTTTTATATTTACGTTAAAATATGTTACCGTTCAGATGTTTCTCTCTCTGCTCACCTTGATGCTTCATCCCACTTCCTGTAACCTAACTGCCCTGTATTTTGAGATGTTTGAAACTTTAAAATGTAACTTCCTATTGTATCCTAATTCTATGTTTTTCAACTAGTTTCATTGTGATGTGCAAACGAACATCAGTATAGAAAAGCTATAAATAAATAAATAAATAAATAAATAAATAAGGTGTAACAGAGTGTGTATTTGGAAAAACAATAAAAATTGTATCAATTAAAGAAAGTTAGAGATCCATCAGAGATACATCATTAATCCTCCGTATCCAATACCGGAGCCCCTTGGGTATGAATGTCCAGGAAGGCACGGAGTTGCGATGGTTCAAAAAAATATACTTGAAATTAGAATGATTCACCACACACTTGCAAGGGTATTTCAAAAGAAACTGGTCCCCTCTGGACAGAATCTCTGGATGCATAATCAAAAATTTCTTCCTCCTTTCTTGAGAAGCTCTGGATATATCAGGATACATCAATTTTTTTTCGCCATGAAACAATAATAAACGATTATGCATAAAAAGATGTAATACCATATCTCGATCTGTTGGAAGAGCGAAAGGTACTAGAAGAGTTGCCCTTTTTGTTATTATAGTCTCTATTGATGACTCCAAAACTTCTGTCAGATTTAATGAGACATCCACTGGCTGATCCCCACTAGGAATATCTTTCTTATAGGGAAGGTAATATATCTTTGAAATTTTCAAATTATGAATAAGATAGGTTTTAAACATCTCATATGATGAAATCAATTTCACATAAGGAAAATTGAGAACCTGTAGATTCAGAAATTTCAAAGAATTTTCAATATTTTCCAATTTTTTTACATTCACAATGTCCGATTGAACAAATTTGTGCTGAAGGGACTCCACAGTGTCTACCCGAGATTCCAATTGCTCCAACTTTATATTTTATAAGGAAATTGTGTTTTCAATATTTAGGAAATATTGATTTGAATCAAGGGTAATCTTGGTCAAACTTGATATTGCAGTTTCCAAATACATTAAGGTAGACCATAAGGAATCCATGGTGATCACAGCAGGCTTTACCAGGGGGGGTGAAACAACTGTGCCAATCCTGGGCTCCACATCACCAGCTCCTATTTGGCTCATACCTCTCATCCTCAAATTGTTAGCTCCAGTTGAAATAACAGAGTCCCCAGATGTTATATGAGAAGTAGGCCTCACCTGCGGTAAGAACTCAACGTTCCCCACTGTGCCTAACCTGCTATCTTCTGCTGTAGTTTCGATCTTCAATTCTCTAATTCCCTCCTCTCGGGGGCCGGGGATAGCTGTTAAGATGTTCAAAAGCAAAGCTTGAGGTGGAGAGGGAGTTCTCGGAGTGCCGGGACTTAAAGATATCCCCTCAGCCAGCAGCGCTGACACACGCTCCATGTCGGCATCTGCAGCGGATCTCTCAACCGGCGCTAGCTCTGATGGCATCGTGAAAAAGGACTCAATCCTGGGTTGAGACGATTCCGGTAAGGGAAAAGAAGTAGAAATCTCCCTTACCTTTGCTTTACAGTTAGTATGAGGCATTCTGTTCAAGGTAAAAAGAAATTAGAAGTTGTGATCGGAGAGAGCCTCTTCAACGTATGTCTCTAAAGGCAGCCTGAAAGAGGCTATTTTAGCCAAAAAAAAATCCTTCAAAAATTGGAAGAAGGATCCATCTGAAGAAAATAGGAAAATGTATAAGCATTGTCAAGTTAAGTGTAAAACATTGTTAAGGCAGGCTATGAAAGAATTTGAAATGAAGTTGGCCATAGAGGCAAAATCTCATAATAAAAACTTTTAAAAATATTTCAGAAGCAAGAAACTCATGAGGGAGTCGGTTGGACCACTAGATGACTGAGGAGTTAAAGGGGCTCTTAGGGAAGACTAGGGGTGTGCATTTTTTTCGACATATTGGCAATCTGCAATGTATATGTCCCTATTCGTTATATTCGTGCGGAGGTGAAACGTATCGCGACTCCCCACGAATATAACTTGTCATCCATTTCATCTGTTGCACAGTGCACGGCGTGCACGTGCACTTTTCTTCGCCTCCATTTGTAATCGGAGGACACCATTTCGGTGTATCAACTATCCAGAGCCAAAAACCAGCCATTTCCTGTGAGTCATCAGTGACTCACAGGAAAGGGTCAGACAGGTTGGCACGGATACCGGAATGCAGCGTATCAGCGATAACATTTTGGGAAATGCACTGAATGCAGTCAATCGCGCTGTCATTCAATGCTCGTTGACGATTTTCCTGATGACCCAGCACTATATATACTTAAGCAAGCCACGTGCCACGCACTTTCTTTACAGGGGTGGTGTGGGGAGGTGGTCTCTGTGGAAGCAGGCTGCACTCAGAACTAGTCTGAGTTCAGAAATCTCTATTGAATTGCTAGCTAGGCTAGTTGTCAGTAGGGGGAAAAAGCTGTTTATTCTTTATTTGGCTGCAGTCCCTGTGCCAGCTAGCCCTGTTGTTTTTTAACAGTTTATTTAGGTGATCTGAGATGGTCTCTCTGTGCCACGGAGAGAAGCTGCTAGCAGTGCCATTCTGTTTCATTCACCCTCTGGGCCAAGCTGCAAGCAAGCACCATTTGAGTGTTGTGGCTAGGAGAGATATATTCAATTTTGTTAGAATCTCCCTTGGAAAATATATTTCAATTTTCCTGCTGTGCCAACAATTCCAGCTTTTTTAAACTGAGTTTGTTTAATTCAACTCACTCTCTCTGTGCACTGGGCTTCAGTGGGCTGGCAGTTTAGCAGACTGAACTTTATTATTGGGATAGTCTGTGCAGTGAAATCCCCAGTCTGCCTCTTTTGTGCTTACACACAACCTGCGTGTGTGTGCACACCACACACGTTACATTAGTGCACAGCAAGGCACTGTGACAGTGGGCAGTTTAACAGATTGAACTTTATTATTGGGACATTCTGTGCAGTGAAATCCCCAGTCTGCCTCTTTTGTGCTTACAAGCAAGCTGCATGTGAGTGCACACCACACACATTACATTAGTGCATAGCAAGGCACTATGACAATGGGCAGTGGGTAGTTTAACAGACTGAACTTTATTATTGGGACAGTCTGTGCAGTGAAATACCCAGTCTGCCTCTTTTGTGCTTACAAGCAAGCTGTGTGTGTGTGCGCACACCACACACGTTACATTAGTGCATAGCAAGGCACTGTGACAGTGGGCAGTGGGTAGTTTAACAGACTGAACTTTATTATTGGGACAGTCTGTGCAGTGAAATCCCCAGTCTGCCTCTTTTGTGCTTACAAGCAAGTTGTGTGTGTGTGCACACCATACACGTTACATTAGTGCATAGCAAGGCACTGTGACAGTGGGCAGTGGGTAGTTTAACTGACTGAACTTTATTATTGGGACAGTCTGTGCAGTGAAATCCCCAGTATGCCTCTTTTGTGCTTACAAGCAAGCTGTGTGTGTGTGTGCACACCACACATGTTACATTAGTGCATAGCAAGGCACTGTGACAATGGGCAGTGGGTAGTTTAACAGACTGAACTTTATTATTGGGACAGTCTGTTCAGTGAAATCCCCAGTCTGCCTCTTTTGTGCTTACAAGCAAGCTGCATGTGAGTGCACACCACACACATTACATTAGTGCATAGCAAGGCACTATGACAATGGGCAGTGGGTAGTTTAACAGACTGAACTTTATTATTGGGACAGTCTGTTCAGTGAAATCCCCAGTCTGCATCTTTTCTGCTTACAAGCAAGCTGTGTGTGTGTGCACACACCACACACGTTACATTAGTGCATAGCAAGGCACTGTGACAGTGGGCAGTGGGTAGTTTAACAGACTGAACTTTATTATTAGGACAGTCTGTGCAGTGAAATCCCCAGTCTGCCTCTTTTGTGCTTACAAGCAAGCTGCGTGTGTGTACACACCACACACGTTACATTAGTGCATAGCAAGGCACTGTGACAGTGGGCAATGGGTAATTTAACAGACTGAACTTTATTATTGGGACAGTCTGTGCAGTGAAAACAAGAGTCTGCCTATTTTGTGCTTACAAGCAAGCTGCAAGTGAGAACACACCACACACACATTACATTAGTGCATAGCAAGGCACTGTGACAGTGGGCAGTGTGTAGTTTAACAGACTGAACTTTATTATTGGGACAGTCTGTGCAGTGAAAACCCCAGTCTGCCTCTTTTGTGCTTACAAGCAAGCTGTGTGTGTGTGCACACCACATACGTTACATTAGTGTATAGCAAGGCACTGCAACAGTGGGTAGCCAGTAGGCACTAGGCAGTGACATTAAATCCATAATGTCAGGGAAAGCTATATGTAGTCGAGTGATTTGGACTGGTAGAGGAGGCACTTCAAAAGGCACTAGTGCCACTCCCCCATTAAAGATAAAAAGGCACCTGTCACAATCTAAACTCTCTGGAGGGGCAGGCAATTCCATCCAGAAAAAAATGAAATCCGACCATGATGCCATTGCCAACACCTGTTTCTGACCATGTAGTTTTGGAGGTGGGGGAAGGGGAAACTGAGTCATGCCAGACAAAATGTCAACACCCAAAAGCAGCAGGGGAACAGAAGTCTCGACTAACACTTAGCGTTGACAATGTAGCGCAGTCACTGTTTGCTTCTGATTCAGATGAAGAATCATCTTCTGTGGGATTCTCATCAGAAACGGAAGAAGTAATAGCTGACAAAGCTTTAGGAGGATCATTTAGTCCTGTCTCCATTTCAGTGCACCGGAGAAGAGATGAAACTGATGATGAGGAGGAGGAAGAGCAGTCAGCGCAGGCACAGAGGGTGACTGAGGCCCATGACTTGCTTCTCAGGGTGCACCCACTACTTCAGCTCCAGTGCCAGTATCCACCCCCAAGGCTTTAGAGAAGGGAGAATCACAAAATACATCTGCGATCTGGAGCCACTTTAAAGTGACGGATGACTCGCGTTATGCTTGTTGTAATTACTGTGGCAGGGATATTAGCAGAGGCAAGCAAATGGGACATCTATCTAATTTTGGCATGACGCATCATATGAAGAGACAACACCCAACAAGAGTATTGCCATCTGGGGATGGTGGCAGTACCAGTCAGGGGACCCCTTCCAAGCAGCGTAAGGTGGTTCAAAAGCAGCAGAGTCAGCCCACACCCTCATCCCCTTCTAGCAATCAGGTGGCAGGCCAGCAACCCCCTGACATGTGGCAGAAGCGACAACCCACTATGGAGGAAATGGGGTGGAGTGTGGTAACGCTATCCCGGGGTAGGAGGCAGTCAGTCTCAAAAGTTGTAACCAGGAACATTGGGGAAATGATTGCCCTTGATGACCAGCCCTTGCAGTTAGTGGAGAATGTGGGTTTCAAGCGTTTTCTGAAGGTCGTACTTCCAAATTACAAAGTCCCCTCCAGAACCACATTTAGCAGAAAGGTCATCCCCAGCCTGTACAAGCAGTGTCTCAGTCGTATGCAAGCGCTGCTAGCTAAGGCAGTGGGGAGAGTGCATTTCACCAGCGATATCTGGACTGTCATGAATGCTGCACACTCTTACCTCTCCTTGACAGCACACTGGTGGGACCTGGCTCAGGATGGAGGTGGGCTTTACTGCACACCCACCTGACGGACCAGGCCCATACCACAGCCAATATTCCAGCATGCATCAGACAGATGCTGGAGGGCTGGCAACTATACCTGCGTGACAGGAATCCTCAGGCAGGGTTCTTTGTCACAGACAATGGTGCAAACATGGTAAGGCAATTAACGGCGTGCAGTTTAAGAACATCCAAGGTTTTGCATACACTCTGCACTTGGTAATGAAGTCAGCTCTGGGGTTGGATTCCAATGACAAAGAGAATGAATACCTGCATAGGTTAATACAAAAGTGCCGAAACATAGCAGCTCACTTCCACAGAAGTGTGAAGGCGGGGCAGGTTCTCCGACAAAAGCAGACTGATTTGGAGATGCCTCACAAACATCTCATTCAAGACATTGCCACCCAGTGGAATTCCACTTTTATGATGCTCGAGAGGTTAGTGGAGCTGCAGACATGAACTTTCTGATACAATGGACGTAGGTGTGCAGAATCCCCTAGGGCATCATGATTGGTTAGTCATGAGTCAGCTGGCAAAAATCCTGCAGCCCTTCAAGAATGTCTTGGAGGGGCTGAGTTCCAGAAGTGCCACCTTGGCTGACATCATCCCTATAGTTAATCTCCTGATGAACATTTGGAGGCCTTTAAACAGGAAGAGGGAATGACAGTTGAGGTGCTTCATTGTCTGGATGTTTTGTAGCAGCAGGTGGAAGAGAGATTAAGGCCTTTAACAGAGCAGAACACATTCATGCTCGCCACAGTCTGTAATCCCCGAGTGAAAGGGAAACTCGTCCTACAGTACGATTGTCTCTTATTGGTGAAGGACCTGCTTTTAGCAAAAGTCGGTGAACAGGAGCGCCATAGGCAGAGACAGATTAGGTGTGAAGCAGAGGTGGAAACAGCGAGCAGAGAGTTGTGCTGCTAGCCCAAGCAGGAGCAGCACTCTGTCAGCGACAGATAGTACCTCCTCCTCCACTTCAGAACACCAAAGGCATGTTGCCCATAAAGATTAATCTGTTATGCGACAGGTGAGAGAGAAAGCAGCTGGTATGAGTGACTCATCCCACCCAAGCAAAGGAGACCCCAGCACAGCTGTCAGTGACATGGTATCTCTCAGAGCCGATAGAGAACATGCAGACAGATCTACTGGCATATTGGGCACACAAGTCCATTGTCTGGCCACACCTTTCCAAAGTGACTCAGCGATATCTGTCATGTCCACCAACCAGTGTGCCCAGTGAACGTGTCTTTTCAATGACAGGGGATATCATGAGCCCTCACTGCTCAAGATTAGCCCCAGTGTTGATGGAAATGCTAGTGTTTTGAAAGTAAACCTGCCTTACGCAACTTATAAAGTGTCTTCATAAACAAATTGGAACACATCCTTTACTAATGATTTCGTATTACTGGATGAGGTATGAGATAACTATATTGTTTCCTGTCAATTGACAAAATCTGTCATGAACAGCACCTGAGGCAGCCCGTGGTCGGGCAAAACTCAGGCCTTGAGTCGAGCAGTTACTAGAATAATGCCTCTTTAATAAATATTCCTGAGGACTTCGGCTCCTTTGGTTTATATTCCTCACAGCTTTGCTAGACTGACTTCCTTCCTGATTTTTGGGCCAGTCCCTAAAAGCAATTGAAAGCATTGCAGCAGCTCCAACTGCCTCCAATGCTCCAGATAATATAAGCACTGCAGCACATGTACCTGACCTGAAACGCTGTGCCTGACCGTCCACTGTCCAGGGCGTATATCCCTACAAGGGCCTGACTTGAAACGCTGTGCCTGTCCGTCCACTGTCCAGGCCTTATGTCCCTAGGTAGGACTGACTTTGTCCTGTATTGCTGTTCCTGTCTGTTCAGGCCTTATATCTCTACTTGGGCTTGATCTCTGTCCTCGACTGCTGTGCCTGTCTGTCCAGGCCTTATGTCCCTATGTGGGCTAGACCCCTGTCCTCAACTGCTGTTCCTGTCCATCCAGGCCTTATGTCCCTAAGTGGGATTGATTCTGTCCTCGACTGCTGTGCCTGTCCGTCCAGACCTTATGTCACTATGTGGGATTGACCTCTGTCCTTGAATGCTGTGCCTGTCTGTCCAGGCCTTATTTCCCTACATGGGATTGACCTCTTTCCTGGACTGCTCTGCCTGTTCATCCAGGCCTTATGTCCATGTCCCTACAAGTGTTTGACCTTGATTGCTTTGCCTGTTCGTCCAGGCCTTACGTCCCTATGTGGGATTGATTCTGTCCTTGATTGCTGTGCCTGTCCATCCAGGCTTTATGTCCCTACAAGGGTTTGACTTCGATTGTTTTCCCTGTTCGTCCAGGACTTATGCCCCTACGTAGGATTGACCTTGATTGCTTTGCATGTTCGACCAGGACTTATGTCCATACGTGGGATTCACCTCTGTCCTCGACTGCTGTGCCTGTCTGTCAAGGCCTTATATCCCTACATGGTATTGACTCTGTCCTCAACTGCTGTGCCTGTCCATCCAGGAGTTATGTCCCTAGGTGGGATTGACTCTGTCCTCGTCTGTTGTGCCTGTCCGTCCAGGCCTTATGTCCCTACGTGGGATTGACCTCTGTTCTCGAATACTGTGCCTGTACGTCTAGGCCTTATGTCCCTACAAGGGTTTGACCTAGATTGCATTTCGACTGTCCGTACAGGCCTTATGTCCCTACAGGGGTTTGACCTAGATTGCATTTCCTGTTCATCCAGGCCTTATGTCCCTACGAGGGATTCACCACTGTCCTCGACTGCTTTGCCTGTTCGTCCAGGCCTTATGTCCCTACGTGGGATTCACCTCTGTCCTTAACTGCTGTGCCTGTCTGTCTAGGCCTTATATCCCTACATGGTATTGACTCTGTCCTCGACTGCTGTGCCTGTCCATCCAGGAGTTATGTCCCTAGGTGGGATTGACTCTGTCCTCGTCTGTTGTGCCTGTCCGTCCAGGCCTTATGTCCCTACGTGGGATTGACCTCTGTTCTCGAATACTGTTCCTGTACGTCTAGGCCTTATGTCCCTACAAGGGTTTGATTTCTGTCCTCGACTGCTGTGCCTATCTGTCCAGGCCTTATGTCCCTAGGTGGGATTGACTCTGTCCTGTATTTCTGTGCCTGTCCGTCCAGACCTTATGTCCCTACATGGGCTTGACCTCTATCCTCGACTCCTTTCCTGTCCATCCAGGCCTTATGTCCCTAGGTGGGATTGACTCTGTCCTCGACTGCTGTGCCTGTCCATCCAGGCCTTATAACACTACGTGGGATTGACCTCTGTCCTCGACTGCTGTGCCTGTTCGTCCAGGCCTTATGTCTTGATTGACAATCACTTATCCTTAAAGAATTTCATCTCGTCTACAATTAAAAATGGCTTCTTTAAATTACATACGCTGAAAAGAATTAAACCCCTCCTACATCCTCAGGACTTCCGGACAGTGTTGCAAGCAACAATTCTACCAAAAATAGATTACTGTAACGCATTACTTCTAGGTCTCCCAAAAAAACACAATTCAACCATTGCAGATGCTGCAAAATGCTGCTGCTCGATTACTTACCAATACTCGACGACATGAACACATCACCCCAGCTCTTATGTTCCTACATTGGCTTCCTGTAACTTACAGAATCACTTTTAAAGTACTCTCACTCATCCATAAATCAATCCACAATCAAGAGATGCAATGGTTTTCTGATCATTTTATCTTCCGCACATCGAACAGACCAATAAGAAATATCCACCAAGCCAAATTAATCTCTCATCCAATCAAACACATCAAACATGTTTCCACAAGAGAACGTTCTTTTTCTATTGCTGGTATTAACATCTGGAACAATATGCTGTTGGAATTGCGTCTTGAATCCTGCCACAAAACTTTCAAACAAAACCTCAAAACATGGTTGTTTGAACAGGCTTTCTATCAATGAACAAGGACTAACACTAAAATTCAGTCATTATTAACATTAAATCACTAATGTTAAATTCACTAACATTATCACTATTATTAAATTCAGTTATCTTGTATAATTTATCACCTACATCCTGTTCTTGTCATGTTCTCATTTACTCTCATGGTTTTGTTTCACTCTGCTAATCCCTCTGTTCCTCATTCCCCTTCCTTTCCCATTTTACAAACACTGTGAATTAAATTTAACTTGAACTTGACTTCAGAGGTTGCATCTAACAGACCAATGACTTAAGTTACTCTTGTATTTCATTTCTTTAAATTAAATATACATTGTTGATTATAGCTACAGTAATTATATATTGAACTATGGAAACGCTATTTACGTATAGCCTTAAGCTATTATTTGTTTAATTACTATTGAAACTGTTATATGTAAAGCCCGTTGCTAATTCCTTATTGTTAACGTATTGTTCACTTACTGTTTAACCCGTTTTATGTAAAGCCTGTTGCTAATATTAATGTTTACTGTAAACCGAGGTGATGTATATCTATACGTACCACGGTATATAAGAATCTCTAAATAAATAAATAAATAAATAAATAAATAAAAATGTCACTACGTGGGATTGACCTCTGTCCTTGAATGCTGTGCCTGTTCGTCCAGGCACTATGTCCCTACAAGTGTTTGACCTCGATTCCTTTGCCTTTTCGACCAGGACTTATGTCCGTACATGAGATTTACCTCTGTCCTTGACTGCTGTGCCTGTCTGTCAAGGCCTTATGTCCCTACAAGGGTTTCACCTCGATTGATTTGCCTGTTCATCCAGGCCTTATGTCTCTATGTGGGATTCACCTCTGTCCTCGACTGCTGTGCCTGTCTGTCCAGGCCTTATGTACCTTCAAGGGTTTCACCTCGACTGCTTTGCCTGTCCGTACAGGCCTTATGTCCCTAAGTGGGATTCACCACTGTCCTCGACTGCTGTGCCTGTCCGTTCAGGCCTTATGTCCCTATGTGGGATTGACTCTGTCCTGTATTTTGCTGTGCCTGTTCGTCCAGGCCTATGTCCCTACAAAGGTTTGACCTCTGTCCTCGACTGCTGTGCCTGTCTGTCAAGGCCTTATGTCCCTATGTAGGATTGACCTCGATTGCTTTGCCTGTTCGTCCAGGCCTTATGTCTCTACGTGGGATTCACCTCTGTCCTTGACTGCTGTGCCTGTCTGTCCAGTCCTTATGTCCCTACATAGGATTGACTCTGTCCTCCACTGCTGTTTGTGTCAGTCTAGGCCTTATGTCCCTACGTGGGATTGACCTCTGTCCTCGAATACTGTGTCTATCCATCCATGCCTTATGTCCCTACAAAGGTTTGACCTCGATTGCTTTGCCTGTTCTTCCGGGCCTTATGTCCCTACATGGGATTCATCTCTGTCCTCAACGGTTGTGCCTGTCCATCCAGGCCTTATCTCCCTAAATTGGCTTAACCTCTTTCCTCGAATGCTGTGCCTGTATGTCCAGGCCTTATGTCCCTAGGTGGGTTTGACTCTGTCCTCGATTGCTGTGCCTGTTCGTCCTGGCCTTATGTCCCTATGTGGGCTTGACCTCTGTTCTCTACTGCTGTTCCTGTCTGTCCATGCCTTATGTCCCTAGATGGGTGTGACTCTGTCCTGTATTGCTGTGCCTGTCCGTCCAGGCATTATGTCCCTACATGGGCTTGACCTCTGTCTTCGACTACTGTGCCTGTTCTTCCAGGCCTTATGTCCAGTCCTAATGGCTGAACCCTTCTTGCAAAGGGAAACCTCTGTATCTGGCAATTCAAATTAGTAATCCTTCACAGCATGGATCCTTAAATAAAAAACACAGTTGTCTTTAGTTTCAGGGCAGAGAAGAGAACTTCCTCTGCCTTGCTTATGATGTCATGATCTGTTTGCAAATG
This sequence comes from Rhinatrema bivittatum, assembly GCF_901001135.1. Classification (NCBI taxonomy): domain Eukaryota; kingdom Metazoa; phylum Chordata; class Amphibia; order Gymnophiona; family Rhinatrematidae; genus Rhinatrema; species Rhinatrema bivittatum. Next base: position 56,035,980 of record NC_042620.1, on the reverse strand, counting down.
CTTAATTCCTAACAGTTTGTACCATTATACACTCTATGGACCAACCCATTCCAGGGAGCCCTTTCCTGCTCAAAGGTATGGGAACTCTCCCTGTTGTTGCAGCCTATCTCTTACCACCTGTTGACCCATGATCAGAACAAGAAAATATCTCCAAGGTATTTAGATTGTGGCAAATATAACACAGTGAGACCATTCTCCAGGTCACCATGCTTTGAAGGCTCGTGCTCCACTCTATGGTCCAACCCATTCTGGGGAGCCCTTCCTGGCTCAAAGGAAAGGGAACTCTCCCTGGGTGTAGCCAGCCTGTTTCTACCTTCTGACCCATATTGAACTGCTGTTTACATGGTAACCTCCTTGAAAATTCTCTTTTGTATATCTGCTAACTCTATCAGATTTTAAAAGACCAGCGAGAGCTCACTAGACACCAATGGAAACACCCCACTCTTGGAGCGAACCCATTCTAGGAAGCCCTTTCCTGCACAAAGGAAAGGGAATTCTCCTCAGGTGTAGCCACCCTGTATCTACCCTCTGCCTCTGTGCCTTGCTGCCATACACCAGATGACTCGAGTGAGTCATCTGGTGTATGGCAACTCCTTGTGGTATTCTGGCCACTATCATGCTTGCTCAGTGTGTTGGTGCTAGTCTTTCTGCTTACTATGTTCCTCCTTCATTGTGCTTTAGGATATCGATGCCACTTGTCTTGCCGCTTTGCCTGTCATGCTGCCTTCGAGGGTTCATGCATCTCTTATCGGTGCTCTCTTTTGAAGCTGTGGTGTGTTTTTGACACTCTCCCTGCTGCTTTGTGCCTCTATTAAAGCACTCTTCTTGCCACTCCTGGTACCCCTTTGCCCCTTTAAAGTACCGTAGGCTATTCTTGCCACTTTGGTGCCATTTTGCCACAGTCTAAGTACCTTGGAGCTGTTTTGTTGTTCTGATGTTTGCTCCCCAGAAGTTTCTTCAAAATTGATAATAAAACCCCAATTCTGCAGCCAAAAATAGGCTGCAAATACTTCCCCCATTGACTTTAATGGGAACCGGAAAACGAATGCACATATCAACGTATCGGGGCACCATTGAACGAATGCAACGTATCTGGGCCCCGACGAATATGTATCCTGAATCCAATGAATACTTTCTGGCTGCACATCCCTAGGGAAGACTAAATCAGTTCTTTGCTTCTGTGTTTACTAATGAGGATGTTGGGGAGATACCGGTTCCAAAGATAGCTTTCAAGGGTGATGATTCAGATGAACTAAAGATGTAGAAGATGTAGTAGGCCAGCTTGATAAACTAAAGAGTATCAAATTACCTGGACTGGACAGTATGCACCCCAGGGTTCTTAAGGAATGCAAAAATGAAATTTCAGATCTATTAGTTAAAATTTGTAACCTATCATTAAAATCATCCATTGTACCTGAAGACTGGAGGGTGGCCAATGTAACCCCAATATTTAAAAAAGGCTCCAGGGGCGATCCGGGAAACTACAGACCAGTGAGCCTGACTTCAGTGCTGGGAAAAATAACGGAAACTATTTTAATGATCAAAATCACAGAGCATATTGAAAGACATGGTTTAATGAAACACAGTCAGCATGGATTTGCCTCACAAATCTGCTTAATTTTTTTGAAGGGGTTAATAAACATGTGGATAAAGGTGAGCCAGTAGATGTAGTATTTTTAATTTTCAAAGGGCGTTTGACAAAGTCCCTCATGAGAGGCTTCTAGGGAAACTTAAAAGTCATGGGATAGGAGGTGATGTCCTTTCGTGGATTACAAACTGGTTGAAATACAGGAAACAGAGAGAAGGATTAAAAGGTCAATTTTCTCAGTGGAAAAGGGTAAATGGTGTAGTGCCTCAGGGATCTGTACCTGGACCTGTGCTTTTCAATGTGTTTATAAATTATCTGGAAAGGAATATGATGAGTGATGTAATCAAATTTGTAGATGATACAAAATTATTGAGAGTAGTTAAATCACAAGTGGATTGTAATAAATTGCAGGAGGACCTTGCGAGACTGGAAGATTGGGCATCTAAATGGCAGATGAAATTTAATATGGACAAGTGGAAGGTGATGCATATAGGGAAAAATGATCCATGCTGTAATTATAGAATGTTAGGTTCCATATTAGGAGCTACCACCCAGGAAACAGATCTAGGCGCCATAATGGATAATAAATTGAAATAGTCAGCTCAGTGTGCTGCAGCAGTCAAACAGCAAAAGGAATGTTAGGAAAGGAATTATTAGGAAGTGAATGGTGAATAAAACAGAAAATATCATAATGCCTCTCTATCGCTCCATGGTGAGACCACACCTTGAATACTGTGTGCAGTTCTGGACACTACATCTCAAAAAGGATATAGCTGCATTGGAGAAAGGGCAGAGAAGGGCAACCAAAATGATAAGAGGCATGGAATGGCTCCCCTATGAGGAAAGGCTAAAGAAGTTAGGGCTGTTCAGTTTAGAGAAGAGACGACTGAGGCGGGATATGATAGAAATCTATAAAATCATGAAAGGACTTGAACAAATTAATTTATAGGTTATTTACTCAATCAGATAATAGAAGGACCAGGGAGCACTCCATGAAGTTTGCAAGTAGCTCATTTAAAACAAATCGAACAAAAATTATTTTTCACTCAGCTTATAGTTAAGCCCTAGAATTCACTGCCATAGGATGTGGTTAGTACAGCATTTAGTGTAACTGGGTTTAAAAAAAATTTGGATAAGTTCCTAGAGGATAAATCCATAAACTGCTATGACGGTAATTATAATTAATAAGCAATAATAGCTTGTGATTTGTCTGATATCTGGGTACTTACCAGGTATTTGTGACTTGGATTGGCCACTGTTGGATACAGCTTCCTGGGCTTGATGGTCCCTTGGTCTGACCCAGTATGGCATATCTTATGTTCTTATATTCTTATGTTCTAACTGTCACAAAGTCAGTCTCACCTCTCTTATGACAATGTGATCTTTTCTTATCTGGGTCTATAGCATTTTTAATTGCAATTTTAAAAAACTATGCTTAAATAGTTGACGGGATTATTTTCTATCTCACAGCACCCTTGTTGGACCAGGGGTGGATGACTGAGTCATCTGGGTAACCTTCCTTATTATGTATTTCATTGTTTATTTAGGACAATCCTTGGGGCTGATGCAATAAAAAGCGAAGAAAGCGGGCACTGAAAAGTCAGGGGGGGGCACCATGCTATAACCAAATTAGGGGGTCACGCTAGCAAGGAGGCTCTAGGGTCACTTGCGTAACCTTTGTGCCTCCTTGCTAACGTGACCCTACTGTGGCTGCCGGTTATGAAGACCGACACCAGTAAACTTGGCATCCTTTTTCATTACTGGCAGACGGCCGGTTATGAAAACTGACGCCGAGTTTACTGGCGTTGGTCTTCATAACTCGGCGGTCTGCCGAGGGTTTTTTCTACTTAAGAAAAGAAGTACAGAAGAGCTGTTTTTTTTCTGCTTTTCTGTACTTCTTTTACCTGCACTCAGCTATTAACGCCTGCTCCAGGCAGGCGTTAATATCTGAGAGCAAAATGTGAGTCTGAGACACACACTTTTCTTTTTTTTTTACATGGGGAGTGAATGAGTAATAGCCTCATTCCCATGCATTTGCATGTGATGAGCGCTATTGCATTCACTCCGCGTCAGACGTGGGTTAAATAGGCACTAATCCCCCTATTGCATTTGGGGGTGGATTAGCGCCTATTTAACCCGCGAAGGAGTGTGGGTTATACAGTGTACTCTGCTGAGCGCACTGTATTGCATCGGCCTCCTTGCGAGGAATCTTATTGGCTAAACTATCTGCTATTGGAAAAATCAAAAGGGAACCAAAAGGTTCACTCACTGTGAAAACGTCTTACCTATTCTGTTATTAAATTGTTGTGAATTTTCTGAAGTATTTTTGAATTTTTTAATGCAATTTTATGCACCTACACGTACAGTGGAAATCTCTTTGTTGAATATTATAGAGAAGAAAATATTTTTTTTGAGGAGTTGGAAGGGTCTCATATAATCATGTAGGCAACCCTGCCTCATTTAGCATATTATAATCATAGATCCGCCAACCTCCTCCATTTTTTTTGTATGTGCTTTTCTGTGTAAACAGTGTGATTTAAAACTTCAATAATTTTCTACTCTATTTGAGATTGTCCGATGACATCCAGTCGATATCTCTCAAAGAGATAACAATTATTCCCTGGTGTTTCCGAATACCGCAACACCACTGCTGATATTCTGTGAGGTGCTATCTGCTAGCCAAAAGTGGCACATTGTAAACCTTACTGGAAAGGGGAGCATATTAGAATTTATTGTAATTTATTTTTCTTGGACAGCCTATGGGACACTTTTAATTTTAAATCAATCAATTGCAAGCTTTAGAATTAGAGCTTGGGTGGGCAATACTTGACTGGCGCCATTGAGTGACAGGGGATAGAATGCTGATGAGACTGATTACTAATCATTGCTACCTCTATGAAAACAGGGATTTCTGAAGAGAAGCTGAGAGAAAAAGTAAGAAAAGGGGACAAAATTAAGTAAGTCTTGTATTTCAGACTGTTGGCTGAGTGAAAAAATAAAAGAGAAAACGTTTTTCCTTTTGCTTCAGGGAGTTTATTCATTTGTGTTCTCTCTATCATTAATCAGCTGAAACCAATATCGCCTTTTGGTGCTTTCCCAGCAAGAGTAATTCAGGTGAATATTTTTTAGATAAACTTTGGTTTCTTTTTTTCAAGTTAGCTGAACGGTATGAGCATAAAGTAGAAATTTCAAAATGTTATGCACATAAAACTTAGCATGTATGCATAAAAGTGGTTTCTACTCACATATTCCATATTTTATAAAAGACCAAAATATTTACATATTTTCTCTTTCATGCACACATATGCACATGTAAAATAGGGGGGGTCTGGGCGATCCTGGGCATGCCCAACATTTACAGGAATAAGTTGCTATTTTAAAAGACACGTGCATGCATTTTCCAACGTACTTGTGTATTTTTACACTTCCTAATCATCTGGCATAAGTGATATGAATAGAAAATACACTGGAATAAACAGAAGAGCACCGGCACACAGCACTATTCTCGACATAAATGTGCATTACAATATTTTAACAAATTGAGTACACAATGAATGTAATAATATAACACAGTAAATATGATTTTTTTGACCTGTAAAAGTACCTTCTAGGTACACCTGGCCAGAACCTACATCACTAAACATTTGTACGTATTTTTATGATTTAATGTAACCAAAACTTAATGGCACCTGCTAGAATGTACTATAGTACGCTTACTCCATACTTATGTGCCTACATGTAAACCATTGCAATGGTATATAACTTAGCGACAGTATAGAAAAGACTTTAAATAAATGAATAAATATTATTGACTGGGTAAAAGGGCTGGGTGAATTAGAAAGAGTTCAGGCTGAAGAACCAGGAAATGACCTAAACAAGGACTGGGCAAATTGGTGGACCTTTGGTAAAATTGGAAATTGCATTAACACATTCATGTTATAAAATGTATGTAGGCAAATCCTAATTTACTTTTACAAGTAAAATATATTCACGTATATTTTTAAAAATATGTAGTTTGCCTACGCAAAGTATGCATTTACACCTAAACCTTATGTTCTTATGTAACCTACATATATAGAAACATAGAAACATATGCATGTATGTTGCAGAGTAGAGAGGTGCATATTTTATAACACGTGAGTGAATATATCAAAAGTGCATTTTCTGAAATACTATAGTAAATCTACACACGGCCACATACATGTGTATATGTTACCATATGCATTTGTTTGAAATTATTCTCACAGTCTTTACAGACATTTATTGTTAAGCAAATTTACAGGGTCATTTATCAAATCACGTTATGGCATTTTTGCATGCGTTAAGGTGTTTTTCGCTTGCAAAAATGCCTTAACACATACGAAAGCACCATAATGCATGGTGTGATGCAAATTTTTAAAAGGGGAGGGATTGGGGAGGAGCCGAGGTGGGAATTCTGTAAAAATGGGCTGGCTTCACAAAGCCATAATGCATGATATTGCAGTTTTAACACCAAAAATAACTACACCTTTTCATATTGTGTTAAGCTGTGCAATGTCATGCGATTTGGGCTGGGGAAGGGCCTGAGATGTAGGGGGAGGAGGGGGAGAGAGAGAGAGAGGGTGCCTCTGGGGATGGCATCATAGTAAGCAGCTATTTATGCTACTATAGGAGGTCCACCTACAGTCCGATACAGTAAAAGTTGCGTGAGAGTGGGCTCTCCCGGCGCGCACATAGGCCACTCTCCTGTGCGCATGATTCTGTATTCAAATGAGGGCCCGCAGCAAAAAGAGGCGCTAGGGACACTAGCACGTCCCTAGCACCTCATTTTGGACAGGAGCGGTGGCTGTCAGCGTGTTTGACAGCCGACGCTCAATTTTGCCGGCGTCAGTTCTCAAACCCGCTGACAGCCATGGGTTCGGAAATCGGACGCCGGCAAAATTGACCATCCAGTTTTCGAGCCGCGGGCCGATTTCAAATTTTATTTATTTTTTTTTTTTTTAAGTTTCGGGACCTCCGGCTTAATATCGCCATGATATTAAGTCGGAGGGTGCACAGAAAAGCACCTTTGGGTAGGCGCTAATTTCTGAAAGTAAAATGTGCGGCTTGGCTGCACATTTTGCTTTCTGAATCCCACGGGAATACCTAATAGGGCCATCAACATGCATTTGCATGTTGCGGGCGCTATTAGGTTCGGGGGGGGGGGGGGGGGGGTTGGACGCGCGTTTTCGATGTGCTATTACCCCTTACTGCATCCAATCGCAGGTTAACAGTGCTCTGCTGGAGCGCACTGTACTGCATCGGCCTGCTAGTACCTTGAGGTGAGGTTTAGGTAGTAGTGTAGTGGTTAGGGGCCAATTTTACATGCAGAGTGAGACATACGAACAGAACAGTGTACTCTTGTGAAGATTTGATGTCCTTCAGAGTGAGGAGACACACAACGATGAGATTTGTACAATGGGACATAGGATAACATCAAGCTAGGTTGAGAGAACATTGTATAAATCTCATCGATGTGTGAGTTTCCTCATTCCGAAAGACATCAAATCTTCACAAGAGTGCACTGTTCTATTTGTATGTCTCACTCTGCATGTAAAAGTGGCTCCTAACCCCTACGCTACTACCTAAACCTCACATCAGGTTACTAGGTGGACCTCCTATAATAGCATAAATAGTAGAGATGTGAATCGGGTGCCAGAATCGGTTCCGGTTTCGGTATCGTGGACCCGTGGGAAATTTCGTTTCCCGCGGTCCGGGCGGTTTTTTTTTCTTACTCCCCCCCCAAAAAAAAAAACAAAAAACAAACAATAAGAAAATCACATGAAAATTTCATGGTGTTTTCCTATCATTTTCAGGGATCCCTGATACATGACGGATTAGAAAATATTGTAGGATATTTTCATCCATCAAAAAAAACGATGCACATCCCTAATAAATAGGTAACTACCTCAAGGGCCTTGTAGATAGCGACTCTCTTTCTCTCTCTCCCCAGTGGTGAAATGAGCACTTTACAGGTATGAGCACTTTGCATCTTCTTCAATTGCAGGTATTACTGCAAAACGTTAATGTACTTTGTGGCAATACATATGCAATAAACAGACTATTACCAAAAAACATGCTCCTACTGCATGCAATATTTTGTGCAGTCTGAGCATTTTCAGAAGATTTGTCAATGTATTATTCAGACTAGAGAGGGATTATTTATTTCCTTTTGATACATTTTTGCTATTTCTATGAGTTAAGTTCTTCCAGTATACACATGGAGCATTGGGAAATCACTGTGGATCCGTCAGGCATCTATAATTACACTCATCAATCATCAGGACTGCAGTGCAGTTCATCTAAAGTATTCGGCAATCATGTGAGGTTGAACTGATATAATATGCTAATATTCTGGCCAGAATTTAGATGGGAATTTTAAAAACTCATTTTTTTTTAATTTACTTGAACCTAAAATGAGATATAGGGCAAGTTTGGTCATTTTCTTTTATAAACTATAAAAAGTTAATTTTCCTATTTTTCCAATGCTAATAAATTTGTATTTTATTGTAATGTCATGTGCTTCAGTCTCCTATAAAGTATGAGAATCTAAACATTTTATGTACAGGTGAATGCACTGATTTATTGTCATAGTAATATTTTTATTTTTATTTTATTTTCTCTGCTGTAGCCTCTCCTTCCCATCCCTGGGAGAACCTTTAATTGTGTAGATCTGTTTCACGTGCCCATTCTAAATCACACAGCTGAAAGGTGGAATTATTTTTGTGACCCATCCCAGACGTGCAGTTTTACACTAGCTTAAAATAAAAATATGAACTGGAAACATTTTCATTTAATTCATTTTCATTTCAAATGAAAGTTCCATGTTTGTTTCAAAATAACCATTCATTCCTTTCATTTGGAAGTTTATGCATGTCAATTTGAATTTATATATCCAATGACAATCAGGAATGTTCTTACTTCTGGAATACACAAAAAGTGGCATATCCTTGAAGAAGATGTATTGTCAAAATATGCCAATGTCTCTGTATGATTGTAACCACTTCTTTCGTTCTGTCTCTATAAGGTAATAACACACACTGATTGTGAGCCTTTTTTCTGTTTAGATTAGAACAATTGATGCCTGTCAGAAAACCTGGCCCTTAAATATGCCTGTTTAATAATCACTTCTGGGTATCACTGCTGTAACCAACAATCTCATAAAATCAAGGGATTGTTTTTTAAAATCTTGTAAATACAAAGCCTTTTCAAAAATTGTCTCTAAAAAATTGTCTCATGGGTATTCCAGTTTTTTTAAGGACCTCACTTCAGTGTGCTTCGGCAGTCAAAAACGCAAACAGAATGTTCTGAATTATTAGAAAGGGAATGGTGAATAAACGGAAAATGTAATAATGCCTCTGTATCACTCCAGGGTGAGACCACACCTTGAATACTGTGTACAATTCTGGTCGCCACATCTTCAAAAAGATATAATTGCGATGGGGAAGGTACAGAGAAGGGCGACCAAAATGATAAGGGGAATGGAACAGCTCCCCTATGAGGAAAGACTAAAGAGGTTAGGACTTTTCAGCTTGGAGAAGAGACGGCTGAGGGGGGATATGATAGAGGTGTTTAAAATCATGAGAGGTCTAGAACTGGTAGATGTGAATCGGTTATTTACTCTTTCAGATAATAGAAAAACTAGGGGGCACCCCATGAAGTTAGCATGTGGCAAATTTAAAACTAATAGTAGCAAGTTCTTTTTCACTCAACGTAAAATTAAACTCTGGAATTTTTTGCCAGAGGATGTGGTTAGTGCAGTTAGTATAGCTGTGTTTAAAAAAGGATTGGATAGGTTCTTGGAGGAGAAATCCATTACCTGCTATTAATTGTTGACTTAGCAAATAGCACTGCTATTACTAGCAACAGTAACATGAAATAGATTTAGTTTTTGGGTACTTGCCAGGTTCTTATGGCCTGGATTGGCCACTGTTGAAACAGGATGCTGGGCTTGATGGATCCTTGGTCTGATCCAGTATGGCAATTTCTTATGTTCTTATTTATTTATTTATCTATTTATTTATTTATTTATTTATTTAGAGAATTTTATATACTGACAGCCGTTTTCACATCGTATCGGTTTACATATAACTTATAACAAATTGGAACTTATAACAAATTGGGAATGCCATTACATAGAACAGGAACAAAGTGTACAATAACTAACAATAACAAGATAATCTGGATAACTGAGAAACTATTTACAGGATTCAATGGTATATAGACGATAATTTGGTTAGGGAGGGAGTCCATAGCATGATTGAGTAACTGGGAAGGCATAAGAGTGTTACAGGATATGCATAGAACGAAATCTTAACAGAGTGGTGTTTCAGGGAAAGTTATAGTGGGGGGGGGGAGGGAGGGACAGCATGTGAGGTCTAAATAATTGTTGACACAGGGTGAGGAGGTAGGAAGTTATAATAGGTAGTTCAGAGCAATGGTTCTAACTGCAGCTCTGTGGGTTGTCAGGCGGGTGGAAGTTGCATGAAGGGTAGGCCTGTAGGAACAGCCAGATTTTTAGCTTTTTTTTAAATTTGGGAGTGAAGGACTCGGTGCGTAAATCTGGGGGCATGGAGTTCCATAGGATGGGGCCAGCCAGTGAGAACGCTCTATTCATTGTGGTAAGTAGTTTGGTAGATTTGATAGAGGGGGTACGGAGAGTTCCTTGGAGGGCAGGACGAGTTGGTCTGGTGGAGTTGCGAGGAAGTAGAGGGGGGTTTATCCAGTCAGTGTTTTCATTGTTGATGCTTTTATGTATAAGGGAGAGAACTTTGAAAAGGATGCGAGACTGTATAGGCAACCAGTGGAGTTCGATGAGGGTAGGGGTGATGTGGTCATGTTTTCTAGCATTAGTAAGGATGCGTGCTGAGGCATTCTGCAAGAGTTGTAATGGTCTGGTGTGTGTGGCAGGGAGGCCAAGGAGGAGTTAGTTACAGTAGTCTATTTTGGAAAAAATAATAGACTTTAGTACTGTACGGAAATTAGTGAAGAATAGGAGTGGTCTGAGTTTCTTGATGGTTTGGAGTTTGAAGTAGCAGTCACTTAGTATAGATTTAATAAATGGTTTGAGAGAGAGCTGGTTGTCAATACGGATACCAAGGCTGTGGGTGTGGGAGGGGAATGACATGTTGGAATAACCAAGCGGGATGGCGGGAGAGGGATGTTTGTTGGACATGATAAGGAGTTCAGTTTTTTGAGGATTAAGGCCAAGGTGCATCTCAGTGAGCAGCTGGTTGATAGCAGTCAGGCATGATTCCCAGTTTTGAAGAGCGGTGAAGGGGGAAAGAATTTGAACGTCATCTGCGTACGCCAAGCTTGGTGAGGAGGGTGGTAAGGGGGAGCATGTAAATGTTAAAAAGGGTGGAGGATAGAGAGGAGCCTTGAGGGACACCACGGTCAAGGCTTATTGGGTCAGATTCATTATTGCCGGTGGAAACTGTGTAGTGACGATCTTGTAAGTATGATTTGATCCAGGAGAGGGCGGTGCCGGAGATTCCGATGTTACTGAGAATGTGGAGTAGTGTGAAATGGTTAACGGTATCAAATGCAGCAGAAATGTCTAACATGGCGAGAAGAAATTAATTTCCAGAGTCAAATCCTCTGATAATGGTGTCAGTCAGGGATAGGAGCAATTTTTCAGTGCTGAGTAGAGATGTGAATCGTGTCCTCGATCGTCTTAACGATCGATTTCGGCTGGGAGGGGGAGGGAATCGTATTGTTGCCGTTTGGGTGTGTAAACTATCGTGAAAATCGTTAAAATCGTGAGCCAACACACTAAAACCCCCTAAAACCCACCCCCGACCCTTTAAATTAAATCCCCCACCCTCCCGAACCCCCCCCCCAAATGCTTTAAATTACCTGGGGATCCAGCGGTGGTCCAGAACGGCGGCGGTCCGGAATGGCCCCCTCAATTGAATCCTGTTGTCTTCAGCCGGCGCCATTTTGCAAAATGGCCGCCGCAAAATGGCGGCGGCCATAGACAAAAACGATTCGACGCAGGAAGACGTTCTGGACACCCGCTGGACTTTTGTCAAGTCTTGTGGGGGTCAGGAGGCCCCCCCAAGCTGGCCAAAAGTTTCTGGGAGTCTAGCGGGGTTCAGGAAGCGATTTCTTGCCGCGAATCGTTTTCCGTACGGAAAATGGCGCCGGCAGGAGATTGACTGCAGGAGGTCGTTCAGCTGAAGACAACAGGATTCAATTGAGGGGGCCGTTCCGGACCGCCGCCGTTCTGGACCACCGCTGGATCCCCAGGTAATTTAAAGCATTTGGGGTGGGGTTCGGGAGGGTGGGGGATTTAATTTAAAGGGTCGGGGGTGGGTTTTAGGGGGTTTTAGTGTGCCAGTTTTCCTGCCCTCCCCCTTCCCCCAATTTACGATTTTTTAATGATAAATCGGGGGAATTGGTATTGTATCGTGGCCCTAACGATTTTTGACGATTTAAAATATATCGGACGATATTTTAAATTGTCAAAAAACGATTCACATCCCTAGTGCTGAGGTTTATACGGAATCCGTATTGTGTGGAGGGAAGAATGTTGTGTTGTTCTAGGTAATCAGAAAAACAAGAGTTGACTAGCTTTTCCAGGATTTTAGATAGGAATGGGAGGTTGGAGATAGGTCAGAAATTGGCTAAGACAGCAGGATCAAGGCTAGGTTTTTTAAGGATGGGTTTCACCACAGCCTGCTTTAGAATATTGGGGACTGTGCCTTGTTCTAAGGAACAGTTGCAGATAGATGAGAGAGGTTTGGCGATGGTTTTGGGAATAGCTAGGAGGAGTTTGGTAGGGATGGTTTCGGAGGGATGGGAAGAGGGTCTCATTTTTTTAATATGTTTTCAATTTCAAGGGACGAGGATGAGTCAAAGGAGGAGAGGGTGGCGGAGAGCTTGAGGAAGGTAGGGGCCACGTTGTTTAGGTTGGACGAAAAGCATGCTGTAAGAGAAGAGACTTTGTTTTGAAAGAAGTGTGCAAGTTCATTGCAGTGATTTTTTGTGGTGGGAGTAGTAGGTTGTGTGGGGGTGGAGTTGGTTAGGTTGGAGACCATTGTGAAGAGTGCCTTGGGATTGAATTGGAAGTTGTGAATTTTTTTGGCTAATATTCTCGCTTGGTCAAATTAGTGGCATTCCTGTATTGGTGCATGAGTTGGTAGTAAGCTGTTTTGGTTGCTGGGGAGGGATGTTTGCGCCAATGTCTTTCTGAGGTTCTGAGGAGGATTTTGAGGTTCTTGAGCTCAGTGGAGTACCATGGTTTTTTATTTGAAAGGGCAGGTTTAATGTTTTTTGTAGTGATGGGGCAGAGTTTGTTTGCTATGTTGAGGGTGATGTCATACCATGAAGAAAATGTGTTGTCAGCTGATGAAAGGTCAAGTTGATTGGATACATCTGAGCATGCACTGGATAGGGTATCTAGTGTACATGTTTTACGGTATTTAAAGGATTGTGACTGGGTGGGGGCGGGGGATGTGGATTGCTGAAGAGCTAGGGTAGTTTGAATGATGGAGTGGTCTGACCATGGAATGGGGGTGCAATAGGGGGAATCAAAGATGGAGAGTGGGGAGTTAGTGAAGATAAGGTCTAAAGTATGGCCAGCCTTGTGAGTGGGGGAGTGTATGAGTTGTGTAAATCCCATGGCCTCGAGGGAGGATAGGAAAGCTTCACAGGCAGGAGATTGTGGAGTGGCATCAACGTGTAGGTTAAAGTCACCAAGGAGGATGGTAGGTAGGTCTGGGGATAGAGAGTCAGCAAAGAATTCAAAGAGCGGGGAGGAGTCGTTTTCTAGCAGGCCAGGGGGGGGTGTAGATGAGGCAAATTTGGAGGGTTTTGTTCTTATGATAGCAAATTAGTCCTGTTACTCGGTTTTCTGTGCAACATGGTGTTATGAACCCCTTTATTTGAAATTATTACCATTTTTCTAATGTGTTATACATACTCTCTTTAAAACACAAAGGCAACATACTAAAAATATAAAGTCATTTAGCTTTGGAGTAATAACCATTTTAATAGATTCTAGTCTACCTCACCAAGACAAATAAAGAGGAGACCAAGCAGTTACCAAATCCTTGGTAATACCAATTAGGGATGGACAATCAGGAGAAATGAAATAGGAAATTAGACATTTCATTTCATTATCAAAGTGAAACAATTGAAAATCTGACAAATTTTCATTGGTTTTCACATTTCATTTTGAAAAAAAAATTGATCTGTCAGGCCTAGCTTCAGGCCTGAAACCAGGGCCTTGCCTATAGAATAGGATAAGAGCCAAAGCAAGGGCCTCTGCCTAGGCCAGAGAGCAGCACCAGGGCTTGGAGCTAGGCATAGGCCATGACCCAATGCATAAATCATGGCCTAGACCCAAGCATGATACTGGGGTCTTGGCCAAGCCTGTTGGGACCTTGACGGAGATCTCAAAAGTATAAAAACTTGCCTGCTTGAGAGATCCTGTGTCGCAGTCCAGGCCCAATCTGGATGCCCACCACTGCTGACACCTAAATCCAGGCCCTACTCTGGTCCAGAGGCTGGGTCCCAACACAGGGGCCTCAGCCCAGATCTAGGCTCAATATTGGGACCCAACCCAGAGGTCAGGTCCCGATGCCTGGGACTCAGCCTAAGCCAGGGCCCAAGCCTTAGCCTGATTCAGCAACCTGGTTCAGAGACCAGGTCCCAATGCTGGGGCTTTGGCTCAGATCCAGGCCCAACATCATGACCCAATCCAGATGCCGCATCCCGACGCTGGGGCCTTGACCTAGGCTGGGGCCCAGGCCTGATACCATGATCTGACCCAGAGGCTGAGTCCTGATGTTTAGCCTTGGCCCAGTCCCAGACCTGACACCGTGACTCAACCAGAGGCCAATCCTGACCCTATGGCCAGGGCCAGGACCCTAGCCATAGGTTCAGAGACTGGGTCCAGATGACTGGGTTCTGATGCCTGGTCCAGAAATTGGGTTCTGATGCCTGGGACTTGACCCAGAGTTGTGTCTGAGTCCAGGCCAAGGCCTGGCTTTGGGTCCCAGTCTACTAACTAGGTCATGGCATCAGACCTGGGCTGGGCCCTGACCTAGGCTGAGGCCCAGGCATCTGGACCCAGTTTCTGGGTTGGGACATGGCTTCAATCGGGTTCTGGGCTGAGTCCCAGTTTTTGGGACTTGGTCTTTGGAGAAGGTCATGGAAAAGGGCCTTGTCCTAGGCCCAAGTCTAGGCCAAGGCCCAAGCTTTGGGACCTGGCCTTAAAGCCTGGGCCTTGCCTAAGGCATAGGCCTACATTGTTGTGATCTACTGCAGCCTACGCCTACACAAGGCCAAGACTTCAGCCTGGGCCTCAGCATCGATGTCAGATGTACCCCTAACTGGGTAAGTGGGAGCCAGGGAGGATCCTGGCCCCAGCATTTTTTCAGGTGGAATGGATAGGTGGGCGACTTGAAAGGCCCTGTTTCTTCTTTTTTTTTTTTTTTTGTTTAAATGTTTATTTCATTTTTTAAAATAAAATAAACACAATAAACATTTGACAAAATGAAATTCATGGAAAAATCAAACCCCTGAAAACAAAATAAAAAAGAAAATGAAATTTTTCCTTCTTCCTACCCCTAATAGCAGTCACTATTTCAAAATTTATATCAATATTATCTCCAAGGTACAATCAAACCAGACACCTAAATATTTAATTGTCTCTGTGTTCCATTTGAAAGGGTAAACCTGAAGATCTTCTCCTAAAGGTGAATTTTCAAAGGTTTACTCACAAAAAAAAAAAAGGCGCATGTGATGCATTTTGGGATAACATATATGTGTATATGCAAGCGAATGAGGAAATGTCCATGCAAAAAAAGAAGCGTGTTGTGAATGTACCGTTGCAGAGTTTGCATGTACACATTATGTATTTTTAAAGTGACATACTTGTGAACATCATCCAATTTAAGCATGTTATTTTACTGCTGGTCATTTACATATACAAGTGCACACTTTCATTTTGATATTAGACTTGTTTGGCAGGTTGTCTTCTCTGTGTGAGTGGACTCAGGAGCAGCTAGAGCATACCTCTGATAGATAGGGACTTATTTGAACCAAATTGAAGCCCTTTTTGGTCATAGAGGGAGTCACTGGAATAGCCAGGGTCATACATAGGAGTGGGAAGGAGTGTACTTGGGATAGACAGGGTCACAAAGGATAAGTAAGTGAACCTGGGATAGATTGGGTAATACTTGGTGTTATGTGGGACATTCTGGTTTATACTGGGGGTTACTGGAACAAATTGGGGATTAAATGGGACATACAGGGCTATAAAGGGGAAGAAGTGTGTGTTCCTGGTACATACAGGGGGGCAGGGGGTGAGTCAGTGGTGGAGAGTTCTTGTTCAATATGACTAATTGCCTTATTGATACACAAGTCACAATGGTTAAGAAGAGAGAGAGAGAGAGAGCAGAGGAGGCGGAGGAACCACTTACAGAGAGTATACAGGACTACAAAACAGTTTCTGGATCTGTCCAAGGAGCAAGTCATGCACAGGTTTAGGTTCAACCAGGAAACCATGCTATATTTATACCAGCAGTTAGTAACCTGCAATCAACCACCCAAAAGGGCCACGCATTTCTAGTACATGGCAAGGTCACTACTATCCTGGAATTTTTTGTCATCAGCACATTCCTGATACGCTTTGGGGGTCACATTTGGAATTAGCCAATCTACCACCTCTATGTGCGTAGATCAGGTCCTGGGTGCCTTGTTCAGGAAAGTATGCCAATATATATCCTTCCTTCAGAGAAAACAGAAACAACATCAGATAAGACTGATTTCTATCAATTAGCACATTTTCCCTTTGTCTTAGGGGCTATAAATTGCACTCACGTCCCTATAAGGGCACCAGGGGGAGATGAAGCCATCTACTGCAACTTCAAGGGCTTACATGTTCTCAATTTACAAGGGCATCGTCCTGGTCATACTGCCCAGGTTTCATGGATCCTCTTATGTTGCCTACATCCTTTCACAGTCAGGAATTCATGACTACTTCCAGGAAGGCTGCATCACTGTGAGGCTGCCTGACACTGTCCAGTATTTCATTACTGGCAAATTTCAAGTAACACTGAAGGGAGAGAAGAGGTCCCTCCAAAGATAAGTTTGTCTTTTTTACCTGCATAAAAAAATCAAAAATTGCATAAAGTGACTGTAGACGCTGCATTTGAAGAATTCTAGTTGGTTAATATAGGTGTCGATTTTAAAAGTGTTGCTTGTCAAAAAGGTCCATCTATGCGACTATGTGGGCCATGCATGATCAACACAGATTTAAAAAGCTGCAAATTATGCATGTATATGTGCATGCGTGAGCAAAAATTAAAGGGGCGTTCTGGGGCAGGATCAACATTTATGCATATAACTCCGTATTTTAAAACTGGAGGCTGCAGCATGTGGCAACTTGTTACTGCTGCTGATGAGGAGCAGGTCTGCAGAAATCATGTTTTTGGGATTACATGACAGGGTGAGGGGTCCGGGTCAACTAGGGGTATGTGCAGGATGAAGAACCAGAACGGTCTGGATGAACTTGAGATTGACTGGCCAAATTTGCAGACTAAATAGAAAAACTGGGAAAGTCCTTCGCATGAGCATGTTTTAAAATCTGATTACATACGCAGGTTAAAAAAAGCAAAGTCCTATGGAAGATATGCAAAGTACATTAGGAGCATACTTACGCAGGGTAGGCATAGTGGGAATCTCTCATATGACTTTCCTATTCGCAGAGGATACAGCAGTACTTTGTGTATCCAGTCTGCAGACCAAACAAGAGAGAAACAACCTTTACATCACCAAAAAGCTGCTACTAATATTTGTCACACTTTCTGAACCTCAAAAGTTTTTTCATGTCATAAGTTTCCTTCAAATCACTGCTTAATCAACTGGACTTGATAGCAAAAAGCAAGTTTTGTCCAAACTCAGTCATAGATTTGTTCATAGTTTCAGTCAAAGATGAATGTTAGTCATTTTTTATTTATTTTGAGATCCTTTTCCTTCTTATCTCACTTATCCTCAACAATTCCCAAGTCAAAGGTTGTGTATACTGACCCAGTAGCATATCTTAAAATCAAAGCCAATCAACTATTTTTAAACATCATTTTTGTTCTCAGTGACCTGGCCACCGAGTATGTACTTGATAGTGTATCTTGGAGCCTTGTTGTACTTCTTAACTAGCACATCAGAACATAAGAACATGCCATACTGGGTCAGACCAAGGGTCAAGCCCAGCATCCTGTCTCCAAAAGTGGCCAATCCAGGCTATACGTATCTGGCAAGTACCCAAAAACTAAGTCTATCCCATGCTACTGATGCAATTAATAGCAGTGGCTATTTTCTAAGTCAACTTGATTAATAGCAAGTAATGGACTTCTCCTCCAAGAACTTATCCAAATCTTTTTTATACCCAGCTACACTAACTGCACTAACCACATCCCCTGGTAACAAATTCTAGAGTTTAATTGTGCGTTGAGTTGAAAAGATAATTCAGTTTCCCTTAATCTATAGTGACCAAGCAATCATTCCCTTAATCTGTAGTGACCAAGCAATAATTCTTTTTTTTTTCAATATTATTTTTGTAACTAAAAGTAACTTTTTATAGTCTCCGCCACAAAAACAATTACTGCTTACTTCTGTGCTATTAAACTGACAGAGTATGAGATTCTGTGCTCCGAGTGTCTAGCTGCAGAGACTAAAGCACTTTCAGATTCTTCTGGACAGGGATTTTTTTTGCATACATTTTTATATCAGCCTTACTTCTAACAGCTGGTTGAGTAAGACATGGGAGGATTTTTAGATATTCATGGGCAATATGTAATGTCTGGTAGCAACTATATGCCTTCCTCATTTCCACTCAGACACCTCATTAAAGCTGAGAAAAATCCCGAGGTTCAGTTTATCATTACTTTTATTCTAATCATCTCTGTCTCTTACCTGGTCCGTGCTCACTATATCAGATTTGGTTCCATAAAATTACTTTTCATACACTTTCTCAGTCAGTCTTATATGTCTGGGGATGTTCCTTCATTATTTTATCACTTTAAATTTGTTTTGAATTGACTTTGTGACAACTTATCAGTCTGGAGGTCTGCGCTTGGCAATCTCCAAAGATGTTCTTCATATAATTTTAAACTGTAGCTAGTATACCAGTTTAACATCACAGGCCAATCACATAGGGTTCGATATTCAAACGGTGGATATCTATATAAGTAGGACTTATAGGGCTATCTAGCGGCCACTGAACATCAACTCACCTTCAGTGGCCACTAGATAACCAGATAAGTCACTTCTCCAGCTATTAGGCAGACAACTTTGTGAGAAGGCAGTTACTGGAATGGGGCCAGATAACTTGTTTGACATTTTGCACTACAACTGTTGTGAATATGACTGTTTCATATGTGTTAAAAAAAAAACACTTAAAAGTTGTTTTCAAAGTGAATGATCAAATTCATCAGGTGGTCCATGCCTAGATTGGCAGGACACACTGACAGGTTTGTTGACACCTTGCAACCAATGAATTACTTAAATTTTTTACTGCTGACCAATTATTTTTTATTTTGGATTATGTTTTCCCTCCTTTGTTTATGATTGCTATTTTTGGGTTACCTATGTCTCTTTTGTTTTTTGATTTTTCCATCTGATGCATTGCCAGGCTGCTCATCTGCAACACTGAAATAGTACAAACTTTAAATATTCATGCAATGTGGGTATCTATCTTCAAACTCAGTTGACCTTTTTATGCCTAACAGAACTGCTTCATGATCCCTCATATAGCACCTCCTGCAATACCACAAACTAGGGATGTGAATCGTGTCCTCGATCGTCTTAACGATCGATTTCGGCTGGGAGGGGGAGGGAATCGTATTGTTGCAATTTGGGGGGGTAAAATATCGTGAAAAATCATTAAAAATCGTTAAAAATCGAAAAATCGAAAAACCGGCACATTAAAACCCCCTAAAACCCACCCCCGACCCTTTAAATTAAATCCCCCACCCTCCCGAACCCCCCCCAAATAACTTAAATAACCTGCGGGTCCAGCGGCGGTCCGGAATGGCAGCGGTCCGGAACGGGCTCCTGCTCCTGAATCTTGTCGTCTTCAGCCGGCGCCATTTTCCAAAATGGCGCCGAAAAATGGCGGCGGCCATAGACGAAAAAGATTGGACGGCAGGAGGTCCTTCCGGACCCCCGCTGGACTTTTGGCAAGTCTCGTGGGGGTCAGGAGGCCCCCCACAAGCTGGCCAAAAGTTCCTGGAGGTCCAGCGGGGGTCAGGGAGCGATTTCCCGCCGCGAATCGTTTTCGTACGGAAAATGGCGCCGGCAGGAGATCGACTGCAGGAGGTCGTTCAGCGAGGCGCCGGAACCCTCGCTGAACGACCTCCTGCAGTCGATCTCCTGCCGGCGCCATTTTCCGTACGAAAACGATTCGCGGCGGGAAATCGCTCCCTGACCCCCGCTGGACCTCCAGGAACTTTTGGCCAGCTTGTGGGGGGCCTCCTGACCCCCACGAGACTTGCCAAAAGTCCAGCGGGGGTCCGGAAGGACCTCCTGCCGTCCAATCTTTTTCGTCTATGGCCGCCGCCATTTTTCGGCGCCATTTTGGAAAATGGCGCCGGCTGAAGACGACAAGATTCAGGAGCAGGAGCCCGTTCCGGACCGCTGCCGTTCCGGACCGCCGCTGGACCCGCAGGTTATTTAAGTTATTGGGGGGGGGGGGGTTCGGGGGGGGGGGGGATTTAATTTAAAGGGTCGGGGGTGGGTTTTAGGGGGGTTTTAGTGTGCCGGCTCACGATTCTAACGATTTATAACGATAAATCGTTAGAATCTGTATTGTATTGTGTTCCATAACGGTTTAAGACGATATTAAAATTATCGGACGATAATTTTAATCGTCCTAAAACGATTCACATCCCTACCACAAACTGTTAGTCCTGGGGGAATACTGCACTACTGTGGAGTGCATAATTTGCACAGAATTACCCCCCTGCGCAGAATTGCCAGGGGGTAATTCTGCACTCCACAGTAGCACAAATTCCTCACAATTGCAGAGTACAGAATTTGCACAGAATTCCGCCCCTGCGCAATATTGCCAAATTCTGTGCAGAAAATGGCAGAAGAGACCCCAGCATACCACAGAGTGTGTGCCATTCGCAGCAAAGAATAAGGCCAAGGCATGCAGTAAACAGAGCACGCACCATTCGCGGGCACAGATGAAGGCTCGGCATGCCACCAATGGAGCGTGTGCCATTCACGGTGAAGTTGAAGGCCCCGGTGTGCCATGGGATGCACTCCACTTGCAGCGTAGATGAAGGCCCCGGTGTGAGTGAGTGTGTGAAGAGAGGTGTGTGAGAGAGAGGAGGGGGAAGGGATGAGAGAGAGAGCAGGGGGAGGGGGTGTGAGAGAGAGACAGCAGGAGAAGTGGGGGGTTAAGCAGGGAGGTGAATAGGGGTGTGTGAAAGAGATCAGAGGGGTTAAGCAGGGGAATGGGAGAGAGCAGGGGGGGTGCTTTAGTGTGGGAGCCAGAGAAGGGAGCCTATATGAGGAGATTGTGAAGGAGTGTGAATGTGTGTGAGAGACTGGGAACTGGTGTGTATGAGAAATGGATTGTATGTATGTGAGGGTGCTAGCCTGTGTGAAGGGATTGTGTATGTGTGAGAGAGAGCCTGTGTGAAGGGTTGTATGATAGGGATGTGCATTCGTTTGCAACGTATTGACAATCCGCAATGTATAGAGCCATATTCGATGTATTCGTGGGGAAGCGAAATGTATCGCGATTCCCACGAATACAACTAATCTTCACTGAATTATTTGTCCGTCTAAAGGAGCAAATTTAAACCAAACCCCCACCCTCCTGACCCCCCCCCCAAGACTTTCCAAAACTCCCTGGTGGTCCAGCGGGGGTCTGGGAGGCATCTACTGCACTCACGCCATCGGCTGCCGGTATTCAAAATGGCGCCGATAGCCCCTGTGACATAGTAAGGGCAAAGGCTATCGGCGCCATTTTGATTACTGGCAGCCGACGGCCCGAGTGCAGGAGATCGCTCCCGGACCCCTGCTGGACCACCAGGGACTTTTGGCAAGTCTTGTGGGGGTCAGGAGGGTCCCCAAGACTTGTCTTATTGTTTTGTACTTGTCTGGTTCTCATGTGTACTGGCTTTCTTGTTTTTATTTGTTTTGTCCTACTTTGTGAGCACCCTTATGTTCTTGTCCCTGCTCCAGCCCTGCCCTATCCTACTGGATATCTTCTAGTCCCTGTTTCAGCTCCTCTGGTTAGACATGCCAGCCACTAGAACCTGAGAAGACGGTAACTTGTTAGGCAGAAGATCTTGTCCTGCAGAGCCCATGCCTGAAGAATCCACTTGTTTTGGTTCCAGCCAACTTCTGTACTAGAGATTATCAAAATACTGGTACCTGTGCCCTGACAATATATATGCACACAGATATTACTGGAATTCACTTTTCTGCCATGACCAGACACACAACACTGGACAAGTCTTTGGGACAGGTACCGCTTCCACCCTGCATGCCCTAATAAAGTTTGCTGCTATCTTATTCTCCAGTTTTCTATACCTAGAGCCAGTAAGCAATCCCTTTATAAGAGCTACACCATTTATTATGCCCTCTCTCTCTGGTATAGTATCCTGGTGCTTTACAAGTGTTTCCAGGATAAATATCTGAACCACAGCAATGTTTTTTTATACAGTATACTCCCGGGGGAATTCTGCATAAAAAAATTTAAAATTCTGCACACAAAACTGCAAAATTCTGCAAAATTCTGTTACTTTATATTGGTCAAAATAACACAATTTTCAAGACAGTATTTAAGTAATTACATTTTAAATTAGTACAGAAAAATGTTATTTCTTAAAGATGAAGAATTTTAAATATTTTTAGCAGAATTTCCCTAGAAATTCACTGTAAGAGTGTCCCTTCTACTCTCTCTTCCTACTCCCCTAGCCACTATGCCTCTTAGTCTCCAACTCCTTAACCTGCGAGTATCTCTCCCCTCTACCTCTAGGCTCAACCCCTCCCAATCTATTGCCACTCCCAGAGTTTGACCCCATTCTCAGGACTGCCCCTCACACAGGCTCCCTCTGTCCTTCTCTCCCTTACACACATGCTCCCTCTCTCTAGTGTACATACACACTCCCTCATACAGGTTCCCTTGCTCTCTTGCACACATACATCCCCATCATACAGAGTCCCTCTCTCTTGCATACATATCCACACAAGTTCCCTTTCGCTCTCCTGCATATACCATCTCACAGGCTACCTATGTCTCTCTCTCACACACTAGGGATGTGCAGAGGGACCACATACGTTACATTCAGTATTCGTATTCGTGTGGGGGCAGATATGTTGCATTCGGCAAGGGGGGCCCTGATCCGTTCATGCGTTCCATTCTTATTCGTTTCCCGGCTAAAATTTAATTAACTACAACCCCTCACCCTCCTGACCCCCCCAAGACTTGCCAAAACTCCCTGGTGGTCCAGCAGGGGTCCAGGAGCCATCTACTGCACTCAAGCCATCAGCTGCCGGTATTCAAAATGGCGTCGATAGCCTTTGACCTTATTATGTCTCAGGGGCTACTGGTGCCATTGGTCGGCCCCTGTGACATGGTAGGAGCAATGGATGGCCGGCTCCATCTTGTGCTCCTACCATATTATAGGAGCCGACCAATGGTAGTGGTAGCCCTGTGGCATAGTAAGGGCAAAGGCTATCAGTGCAATTTTGAATACTGGCAGCCGACGGCCCAAGTACAGGAGATGGCTCCCGGACCCCCGCTGGACCACCAGGGACTTTTGGCAAGTCTTGGGGGGACTCCTGACCTCCCCAAGACTTGCCAAAAGTCCCTGGTGGTCCAGGGACATGCGTCCCGGGGCTTTACGTGCATCGCCGAGCCTTTTTAAAATAGACCTGGCACACATAACCCCCACTACGTGCGTAAATCCTCTGGATATATATAACAATTTGACCATTTGAAAAAATTTTAGACCAGATCCAAACTAACTAAAAATTTAAAATAGATACCCCCATTCAATCCTATTTAATGTTACGGCTGTGGCTGCTGTGCTACCGCCTCACCACCAGGGGTCCCTCTAGGGCTGGCTTTCCTGACAGGCCCAGTCCATCTCCTATGTCCACTCTATGCTCTGGGTGTGCCCTCTTAACCCTGCCTGACAGTTGCCTCGGTGCTTCGGCATCGAGCTCACCTGGGCTCCCTGCTCTAGCCTGCCTTGCGTGGCCTTCGGGCCTATCCTTGCCTTGCCTTGCGTGGCCTTCGGGCCTATCCTTTCCTTGCCTTGTCTTGCGCGGCCTTCGGGCCTATCCTTGCCTTGCCTTGCCTTGCGCGGCCTTCGGGCCTATCCTTGCCTTGCCTTGCCTTGCGCGGCCTTCGGGCCTATCCTTGCCTTGCCTTGCCTTGCCTTGCCTTGCGTGGCCTTCGGGCCTATCCTTGCCTTGCCTTGCCTTGCGCGGCCTTCGGGCCTATCCTTGCCTTGCCTTGCCTTGCGCGGCCTTCGGGCCTATCCTTGTCTTGCCTTGCCTTGCGCGGCCTTCGGGCCTATCCTTGCCTTGCCTTGCCTTGCGTGGCCTTCGGGCCTTTCCTTTCCTTGCCTTGCCTTGTGCGGCCTTTGGGCCTTCTTCCTTGATTTCCATACCTGGCCTACGGGCCTTCCGTGTGTGTGTGTGTGGCCTACGGGCCTTCTGACCTGCCTTGCCCCGCTATTGGTGTGTGGCCTACGGGCCTTCCGTGTGTGTGTGTGTGGCCTACGGGCCTTCTGACCTGCCTTGCCCCGCTATTGGTGTGTGGCCTACGGGCCTTCCGTGTATGTGTGTGTGGCCTACGGGCCTTCTGACCTGCCTTGCCCCGCTATTGGTGTGTGGCCTACGGGCCTTCCGTGTGTGTGTGTGTGGCCTACGGGCCTTCTGACCTGCCTTGCCCCGCTATTGGTGTGTGGCCTACGGGCCTTCCGTGTGTGTGTGTGTGTGGCCTACGGGCCTTCTGACCTGCCCTGCCCTGCTTACTGTGCCCTGACCCAGCCTGGACCCAGACACTGCTGACTGCCGCCTGCCCTGACCCAGCCTGTACGTGACACTGCCACTTGCCGCCTGCCCTGACCCAGCCTGTACTTAGACACTACCACTTGCCGCCTGCCCTGACCCAGCCTGAACCCAGACTCTGATTCTTGCTGCCTACCCTGACCCAGCCTGGTACCTGACTCTGTTTCGAGCTTCCTGTCTCTCTCCACCTGGAGCCACCCTGCTGGGTGGTGTGCACGACTCCTGTCCGGAGCCCAAGCGTAACAGTATGCCGAAGCCATCACATTTTCCAGGGGAAGAGATAGGTCTGTGTCCTGCCGGTGAGTCAACTTTTCACTAATTCAAGATGCCTCCTTCTTTAAAGTTTTATACCTGCAATTCCTGTCAAACTTTGAACTATCCTAGCTATCAGAACTGTCTAGCCTGTGAACTTGTTGGTCAGGAACACTGGTCATGCAATAACTGCAACAAGAAAAATGTTTCTGTCTATCAGGAGTGTTTGAACTGTCTGGCTCCTAAACCAGGGTGGTGGAAATGCTCCTGTCTCCCGTGTTTGTTACCTCCAGGCAAACCCTGCCCCTGTTGTTCTGCTCTAGGACCAGCTGTGCAATTAGAAAAAGCTATCAGCTCTCCTAACCAGTATTCTGTTTCTGGCTCAACTAAAACAGACATTTTTGCTGGCAGTTTGTGGGTAGAAAAACCCAGGACTTACCTGGCCAAGAAGGCTTCTGTGAGACCAGTGCTAGAGCCTCGGGAACAGGTTTCTCTACAACGGAGAGAGCTGATTAACTCTAGCAGGGCTCAGCTTCCCACAGCTGCCAAGTGGACACTAACGAGCACCTTCCCTAGACGTCCTAGAACTGCCTGTGCCTTCTCTAAACTGCTCCTCCAGAAACAAAATCAGGAGCATCAGACTTTGGCTCGAGGTATCAAGCCCACGGCAGTACAATCTGTGTCTTCCATGCACACTACCTTTAACCATGCTACTCTGCCATCTGAACCTGCTGCACTACCCCGAGAAGAGCCTGAGTCTGCTGAACCGGCCCTGCTGCCGTCCTCGGAGGGGTCCGCACCAGCCCTGCTGACAGACTTTCTAACTCTGCCATCCGAGCCTGCCGAACCGGCCCTGCTGCCGTCTTCAGAGGGGTCCGAACCAGTCCTACTGACAGACTTCCTGAGTCAGCCATCGGAGTCTGCTGACCTGGTCCTGCTGCCACCCCGGGAGGGGTCCATACCGGTCCTGCTGCCACCCCTGGAGGGGTCCATACCGGTCCTGCTGACGCCCCGAGAGGGGTCCGAGCCTGCTTCATCGCCCCGAGAGGGGTTCGAGCCTGCTTCATCGCCCCGAGAGGGGTCCGAGCCTGTTACAACGCCCCGAGAGGGGTCCGAGCCTGCTTCATCGCCCCGAGAGGGGTCCGAGCCTGTTACAACGCCCCGAGAGGGGTCCGAGCCTGCTTCATCGCCCCGAGAAGGGTCCGAGCCTGCTACAACGCCCCGAGAGGGGTCCGAGCCTGCTACAATTGCCCGAGTAGGATCCGAGCCTGCTGTACTGGCCCAGCTGCCGCCCCTGGAGGGGTCTGTACCGGTCTTAATGCCGACCTTGGAAGGGTCCGGACCGGTCCTACTATCGCCTCTAGAAGGGTTACGGACTATTTCTCTGCCCCAGGTGGGGTTTGTGTTCCCCTTGTCACCCCAGGAGGGGTTATGGAAATCTGCACCGCCTCTGCTACCCCAGGAGGGGTCTAACCCTGCCGCCTTGTCCCAGGAGGGGTTATGGACTATTTTTCTGCCCCAGGTTGGGGTTGTGTCTGCCTTATCACCCCAGGTGGGGTTATGGACTGCCTTATTTCCTCGGGAAGGAGTTGACCCTGCCGCATCGCCCCCGGAGTGGTCTCCCGTTATTCTTGATTACCTCCTGCACAGATGGGATCCAGGAGGTGGGGGAGGCCTTGAGGGGGGGGTACTGTTACGGCTGTGGCTGCTGTGCTACCGCCTCACCACCAGGGGTCCCTCTAGGGCTGGCTTTCCTGACAGGCCCAGTCCATCTCCTATGTCCACTCTATGCTCTGGGTGTGCCCTCTTAACCCTGCCTGACAGTTGCCTCGGTGCTTCGGCATCGAGCTCACCTGGGCTCCCTGCTCTAGCCTGCCTTGCGTGGCCTTCGGGCCTATCCTTGCCTTGCCTTGCCTTGCCTTGCCTTGCGTGGCCTTCGGGCCTATCCTTGCCTTGCCTTGCCTTGCGCGGCCTTCGGGCCTATCCTTGCCTTGCCTTGCCTTGCGCGGCCTTCGGGCCTATCCTTGCCTTGCCTTGCCTTGCGCGGCCTTCGGGCCTATCCTTGCCTTGCCTTGCCTTGCCTTGCCTTGCGTGGCCTTCGGGCCTATCCTTGCCTTGCCTTGCCTTGCGCGGCCTTCGGGCCTATCCTTGCCTTGCCTTGCCTTGCGCGGCCTTCGGGCCTATCCTTGTCTTGCCTTGCCTTGCGCGGCCTTCGGGCCTATCCTTGCCTTGCCTTGCCTTGCGTGGCCTTCGGGCCTTTCCTTTCCTTGCCTTGCCTTGTGCGGCCTTTGGGCCTTCTTCCTTGATTTCCATACCTGGCCTACGGGCCTTCCGTGTGTGTGTGTGTGGCCTACGGGCCTTCTGACCTGCCTTGCCCCGCTATTGGTGTGTGGCCTACGGGCCTTCCGTGTGTGTGTGTGTGGCCTACGGGCCTTCTGACCTGCCTTGCCCCGCTATTGGTGTGTGGCCTACGGGCCTTCCGTGTATGTGTGTGTGGCCTACGGGCCTTCTGACCTGCCTTGCCCCGCTATTGGTGTGTGGCCTACGGGCCTTCCGTGTGTGTGTGTGTGGCCTACGGGCCTTCTGACCTGCCTTGCCCCGCTATTGGTGTGTGGCCTACGGGCCTTCCGTGTGTGTGTGTGTGTGGCCTACGGGCCTTCTGACCTGCCCTGCCCTGCTTACTGTGCCCTGACCCAGCCTGGACCCAGACACTGCTGACTGCCGCCTGCCCTGACCCAGCCTGTACGTGACACTGCCACTTGCCGCCTGCCCTGACCCAGCCTGTACTTAGACACTACCACTTGCCGCCTGCCCTGACCCAGCCTGAACCCAGACTCTGATTCTTGCTGCCTACCCTGACCCAGCCTGGTACCTGACTCTGTTTCGAGCTTCCTGTCTCTCTCCACCTGGAGCCACCCTGCTGGGTGGTGTGCACGACTCCTGTCCGGAGCCCAAGCGTAACATTTAAAGCTTTTTCAGCACCTAGGGATAAGGCCACCGTTTGGGTCTCCCCGCAGTTTGAAATAGAAGACATCATAGAACAATCTAGAATGAATGAATGCATAAGCATAGAGGTTCCTATTCAGCTGCGGGCAAACTGGTTCACCATAAATATAAATACAGCTTGATTCACAGAAACAGAGAAACATAACAGCAGAAAAAGCTCTTCCAGTCTGCCCTCTGTCCAATTAATTTAGCATTATAAATCTCATCAAAGTTATATAGGTAAGTTTATCCAAATAACTTTAGAGCTGCTCCATGGCACTGCCAGACTTTTGTTTATAACTTAGATAACTGCTTTATTTATGATGGGGAAAAGTATTGCATTGGGGTTTACTACGATCTACATGACCAGGACAGTGATACACCCTGTAACATGCTAACAGAGATTAGACAGGCCATTAAAACTCGAAATACAATAATAATAAGAGATTTCAATTTTCCTGATATCAATTGGATGGACAGCTCATGAAAGCATGCCAAGGAAGTTATAGTTCTAGATTGATTCCATAAATGACTGCACCATGGAAATGCTGGTCCTAATGAGAGGGGAGTTACTTTAGATCTAGTTCTAGGTGCAACACAAGACCCGGTGCAAGGGGCACAGTTACTATGGTGAAGATGCTTGGCAGTAGTGGTCATAACACAATCAAATTTGACACAACCTCTGCAAAGAGATTAATGAATAAAACTACTATATAGCATTTAACTTTTAAAAGGGGAACTATGATGAAATGAACATGTTAACACAGGGGTGGCTGACTTTGCTTCTCAAGAGCCACATATTCAGACCTGGTTTTCAGGATATCCATCATGAATAGGCATGACATATATTTGCATCCAAAGGAGGCAGTGCATGAAAATCTATCCTAAGCATATTCATTGTGGATTTTCTGAAAACCAGTTCAGTTTGTGGCTTTTGAGGACCAGAGTCAGCCATCCCTGCATTATCAGGCTAAAGGGAGAGCAATTTTTCACAAGTTATTTACATTTTTCTTCGCCAGCATTCAAAACTGATAATGATATGGTTCAAAAGACTAATTTTAAATGGAATGAGTTTTTATAAAACTTGAGAAGCAGTCGGAAGAAAACAGATTCAAAAGCAACAATGAGAAATATTTTTTTTCATGAAAAAGGTGGTAGAATCCTGGGATGCCCTCCTATATTGGTTAGTGGAGGCTAAAATGGTAAGAGACTGGCTGAAAGCTGGAATATATCTTGGCAGTCCAGACAAGAAAAACTGAACAGACTGGATGGCTCAGTTTGTCTGTTCTCTGCTGTCATCTACTATGTTACAGTGAAATACTCTCTCATGCAAAGGTAATGCACAAGGGAAAATAAAATAGCACTAGGTCAGCTCCTTGGAGATTCACTTCTATATATATATAAACCTTTTTATGCTCCTATGGAAAAGCAAGATTATAGTTCTCATTTAACTCTTTTACCCAGTAGGTTTGCGAGTCAGTTTTAAACTGCTAAATGAATGGTGTTTCAACACCATTTCAGTAGTAATGTGTATAGGTCACAAGAGGACCACCTAAAGTAGAATACATAAAACACAATTTAAAAGGTAGTCATTGGCTTTGGCTTATATTATTCATGAGGCAATAGAGCAAAACATATTGAAACAATCAGCACTTTGAAAATGAATTATAGTCATTAGAATCATTACAAAAAATTTCAAAACCCAGAAAAACTTCACCAACTCGTATAATCCCAAGCAGGTTATTCATAGAATTAATGCAGGCTTTAGTATAGCCTAATGAATACACGATAATAAAAAAATTAGTTTATTTTTATTAAAGGAAAACTCAGAACTGCAAATAATCTGTGTTAATTCTGAAGGGAATTGCAAAAGGTTTTCCACAGACAGTAACAGGCAATTATCAGCACAGTATTTTGAGATCTTTATAAACCTTGAAATGTTTTCAAAAGGAAAGCTTTTCAAAATGTTATTTGTTTGGGGTTTTTTTTTCCAAAAGTAAATATCTCCCTTTTTCTTCTAAGATGCAAACCTTGCACGTATATGAAATCCAAAGCTGGTAACATTCATATAAGGAAAGAAATACTCAGTGATATCATTTATTATGTATGGATTGTAGTACAACATGCTATATAAAAATCATGACTGAAGGATTTTGCCTTAACTCAAAATCAAAATGAAATGTGATAAAAGTACAGCAAGAAGGCTAACATTGCATACAATATATCACTGTCTTAGAATCAAATGCCTCAGATGTGATACAAAAGGGCTTGAGGTAGGGGGCCAAATGGGTTTACCTACCTGAGAAGAGTAATTGAAGGACACTGTATTCCCTGAGGTGTCTTTATTCAATTGCTATTATACAGTGAATGTATGTTTTGAGAAATGTTTGCTTATAGTGTTTTTACAGTTTACCCCATTGGCAATCAAAACTATGATTGATAATGGTTCAATAAACTCATTTTAATAGACATAAATTGTATTAATTTAAAAAGCAGTCAGAATGAAGCTTCAAATTCCTGTTATCCAATGCTGTTACAGCAATTCTACAATGCAAGAGAAGAAACACACAATGCAGGAAAATAAATATTTACACGTAAGCAATGGAAAGAGCAAACCTTGAATTTAGTCAGATAATTAATTAGTCTTTTTTTTTTAATTCTCTGACCTATAAAGCCAGCTTATAGCAAATGCCTTCAAGTCAATCTTGGAAGAACAGAGAGAAAGGGGAAAGATAATTTTCAGTGACCAAAGGCAGTTTAAACACGTGAGGCTTTCAAGACAATATTCCAAGCGAAATCCAGCTGTTTTTCTATGAAAATCCTGCAGCTGCAAGTGCCACAGGGATACCTTTACCCTTTGAGGCAAAGAACGTGCTAGGATTTCAAAATGAAATACTGGTGTATAATTCAGCTAGCGTGATTTAGTCTCATTGCCATAAAGGAAGGAAGGCAATTTTCCCACACAGTAAGGAGGGCAAGTTTCAAAGCATTTTTTTTCCACAGATAAACATCCATTTATGTATGTAAATCCCTTTGAAAATTGTCTTTAAAATGACTTTGTTAAGATGCCATAGAGAGGAATCATGAACTCATACTGCAGGACTTGTTTAAATTATAGTCTCCTGACTGGTAGATTGCTACTCCTTCTTCCTAATATTGTATAAATCTGGCTTTCTTTTTTAACTTTATATTATTCAGTTTGGTTCAGCAATGCTAGGCAGGCAAGAGAGCATACGTATTTATAGATTCACACTGACAGGTTCATGAATACATTAGATCTGAGCAAATACAAACCACCTCCAGCCTCCAAATACTCTGCTCTTAATCAGGCTCTGCACTTACTGGTCGATGCAATACCATGCGCTGGCCGCAGTGCACGGCTCAATGCGTGATTGGATGCACGTTTCAGTCGTGCATTAATAACCCCCCGAAGTAAAACAGGGGTTAGCATGATCAAAATGCACATCCAATCGTGCACATAAATAATAGTGCTCATCACATGCAAATTGATGAGGCTATTACCTATTCCCCCAATGCAAAAAAAAAAAAGTGCACCCAACACTCACATTTTTACTCGCCAAAAGTGTACAGAAAAGCAGAAAATACTGCTTTTCTGTACTTCCTCTGACATAATATTGTGGCAATATTAAGTTGGAGAAAATAAAAAATTAGAAATGTCGCCCCCCCAAAAAAAAGAAAAAAGAAAGGATGCTGGCAGTCAGGTAAAGAAAAGGGATGCTCAATTAATGTGATTCCATTTTCCTGACCTTTGGCTGTACATAGGTTAGGAAAATGGACACTCTAAAATTGAGCGTCCGTTTTCCTAACCGGCTGACAGTCACCTTTCCCGGGCACTCGCTGCCGAGGAGGTTGCTAGGGGTGCACAATTTCCCCTAGCGCCTCCTTTTTACCATGGCACCTGATTTAAATATTAAATCGGGTGTCCGGGAGAGGTGGATCGAAGTGCATTAAGGGAGCGGGTGCTCAATCATGATTGCCCGTTTAATGCACGTCGATATTGCATTGGCCTGTTAGTCAGCAAGTAGGCAGTATTAAAGGAATCAGACCTTTTCAGTGCACTTGGAGGAGGAAGAATCTTTTATGCATGTATTTAAGGAACAATTTTCTGACTGTCTGCTTTGGGACAAAATCCATGGGTACTTTTTACCTGTGGAATCTGTGCCAAGTTTCAGTAATAAAGAACATGTGACTTTTCCCTTTAAAGCACCTGTGGACTTTTGCACTTGGTCATGCCTTCATTTTCTTATTCCACCCAAAATAAGTATCTGGGAAGGCTTCTTCTAAGTATAGCTGAAAATGCACGTTGTTGGATATCACATGAACTTTTAGTCGCATTGAAGGAGGTAGATTTTCAGAAGGCAAATTTACACACATAAATGACTTTGAAAATTGTCATCCCCATTTTTTATTCTTGGAGGAAGTGGGTGAAAAGTTCACAGGTACTTCTTACCTGCAGATTTTACACCAATTCTCAAAGAGAAAGAATGTGGACCCTTTCCCTTTGAAAATTACCCAAGGAAAAAGTACTAGCAGAGATTCATATCTCCTTTTTCTGTGGATACTTTTTCCAACCAAAACAATGGGCATATTCTGGAAAATCCAAAAATTTGCATGTTTTCTCTCCCAAACTAACCCTGCCCCCAGGAACACCTCTACAAAAATATGAAAAGTGTGTGCAATGTGGCAGAATGTGCATACTTTTACTTTAATTCACTACTAATCAAGAGCAAAAAATTATGTATGTATGTATGTATTTATTTATTTTAAATATTTATATACCGTTTTACCAATATAGGATTGACCAAAGCAGTTTACAATAATAATAAACATAAAAAATCAAAGGTTCAAAAAAAAACAAAACAGGTAGAATAAAAATACAATTTGTATCATGATCAATATAAAAAATAAAAATTTTAAAACTATATCATAGGAAAAATACTACAAATAATTAACTACTATTTTAAGCAAAAATTAGAGCAGATAGAAAAGATATACAATCATGACAATCAAGATGGTTAAAGATCCTCCTAATATTAAAATATTAAAGTTAAAATACCCACATATATAATTGGATTAACAGTTACTGGGAGGGGTCAATCTTCCCGAATGCTTCCGTAAAGAAGTAAGTTTTTAATGCTTTCTTAAAATCATTTCTGCTTGATATTTGTCTTAAAGGATCAGGCAATGAGTTCCACAAAATGGGGCCAGCCACCGAAAAGGCTCTTTGCCTAGTAATATTTAAAGCAGCCATTTTTACTGATGGTATTTCTAGTAGATTTTTTGCAGCAGATCTGAGTTCTCTGGTAGGCTTGTATACTCATTAGGGATGTGAATTGTTTTTGAACGATTAAAATTATCATCAGATAATTTTAAAATCATCCTAAATCGTCAGAGTGCACGATACAATACAAATGCCCCCGATTTATCGTCATAAATCATCCCCCCAAATGTTAAATTGCCTGGTGGTCCAATGGGGGGTTCCTGGCGCAATCTCCCGCTCTCGGGCCATCGGCGCCATTTTGGCTGCCACTAATTAAAATGGCACCGATGGCCCGAAAAAAAAAACCCCACCCGACCCTTTAAATAGTCCCCCCTTAGCCTCCCCTACCCTCCCGACCCCCCCAAAACCTTTTAACATTACCTGGTGGTCCAGGGGGGCCTCGGGGGATGATTTCCCATTCCCAGGCATCAGCTGCGCTAAAATAAAATGGCGCCAATGCCCCTTTGCCCTTACCATGTGACAGGGTATCCGTGCCATTGGCCGGCCCCTGTCACATGGTAGGAGCACTCCTTTTATGCATTTTTTAGAACCCAGGATTGTCATAAATGAGAAGTGTGTAAACAGGTGTACATGAGAAGAAGGAAGTACGGTTCCGAAAAATTGCTATGTCGGGCTGGATAAAGGCATGAAATGCACAGCTATATCTTAGGACGTTCACATATTGTCACACACAACGTGGCTTCTTCCCGGTGGATCAAGCACAAAGATAAAGCAGTTCCAAATGATTGATTTTTATGTGCAAAAGAAAAAATGTCCTAAAAAAGTAGACACAGTTGTAAAACAAGGATACACATTAATATATTATGACCAATGATTATAAACCACAGCACATTTAGGGGAATGTGATATGCAGCCCTAGTTCTATATGAAGGTCATTACACAATTTATTGAACAATTTAAGTGTTCCTTGTTTCCCCTGAATTTCCATCTGAAGTGAGATTACATTATAGCAGTTGCATTAAAAGTATCAAGGCTTATTGGTTAAGGTTAGTAATCTCCAAGCTTTCTTCTAAAGGTAGTAAAAGCTGATAAACCTAATTCTATTGATGTGACTAAATAATATTTAATTTAATCACTTAGAGATCAATATTCAGTATCACTTAGCTGGTATGATAACACTGTAATATATGATAAAACTGTAATGAGTGTGATAAATAATGCAACACAAAATGCATATGTATATGCAAGTTCCTCCTTTAGTTCCATGTCTTGTCTTGTTCCTGCCCTCAGCCCTTGTCTGACCTCATGCACTCATTGTTCCCAAGCGCTGGGTCTGGAAGGGCTACCAAGTGGCTGGAAGGCTACTCTTCAGACCAGCATTGCATTGCTGGGTCTCACCTGTGTGTGTAGGTCTAGTGGAGGTCTGAGCCTGGCTACTACCAGTTCCTTTGATGTTCCACGTCCAGCCTTGTTCCAGCTCCAGCCTGTGCTTCGACACATTCACCTCCCATGTTGTGCACCTTGGAGCTCCTCCCTGAGCTGCACCGAGGTCCAAGGGCTCACATCCCATTCAGCAAGAGACCTCAGTCCCGCGCTCGCAACAGGATGTGAACGCCACGAGCTCGGTGGGTGTGTTCCTGTGATGGGTTTAAGTTTTCTCTGGAGTCTTTGATATCTTGTTCCTTGTCTAGAATTTTTTCTTTTGGATTCATTCTGATTTTTGCTAAGAAAGTTTTCAATTTTGCATCTGGATTTTTTATTTTTCTTGCGACCCGCAGGAGGCACCTGCATCTGTTTATAATCGCCTACTCATTTTGGGAGCACTAGTTGTTGTTCCTGGGTTTATTTTTTCACGACCTGCATCAGCATCAGTGGGTCTAGGACTGACTTCTTGCATCAGCAGTCCTA
Organism: Rhinatrema bivittatum; assembly: GCF_901001135.1. Taxonomy (NCBI): domain Eukaryota; kingdom Metazoa; phylum Chordata; class Amphibia; order Gymnophiona; family Rhinatrematidae; genus Rhinatrema; species Rhinatrema bivittatum. The sequence goes on along the minus strand of NC_042620.1, from coordinate 56,000,938 downwards.
GACCCACAGGGGGTGCCTGCATCCAATTCCCAAGATCTCAGCTGTTCTAGGTTCATTGGGTTTTTTCACAAGTGGCAGGAGGCGCCTGTACCCAAAGCCTGAGTTCACTCCGTCAGCTTCAACTTCGTTTCTTTATTACATGTCTCTGCATTACACCTCTGCTACAAGCCCTCAGTACACCTGCAATGGTCAGTTTGGTGGCATCCTCCACTGGGTCACCTTTAACATCTGTTGCCTTGACCCAGTCTTCTCTTCCTGGTTTGAGGACTTTTACCAGTGGTGTCTCTGGATTTACGATACAGTTTTCTTGACCTTGAACAGTGATTCAGTTTCTGGGATTAGAGCAAATATCCACTGCCTGCTCATCTTGTGTGGCTCATTCCAAAATCCACAAGAACATCCGCCTCCGCCCTTGAAGTGATTTCTGGCCAGTGACATCTACCTGATCCATCCTCAGCGTAGTGAGTCTAAAGAGGTTGGGCTAAGTGACTTCAATTTTTTCTCCAGCTACTCCAAATCTGCTGATGATCCTATTTCCACTGTTAGCTTAATGGATGGAAGGAAGCATTTCTCTGTCACAAAACTGTTTGGACATTCCTTTGCTTAATGTACAACTGGAGTTGCTGGCGGTGAAGCCATGCCTTCCATCTACTCAACCACCTTCCACTAGAGGCTCTACTTTCAGCCACGTAGCCATGCTAATTAACATATGACACTCTATTCTTGTCAGTCCTTCTTGTGGAGATGACTTCTAAATTCAAGATCGATGCTGTCACACTTTGGTAACCAAGAGTATAACTAGCTTGATCTGGTGAACATTAAAGACCAAGATAAATCCAATTTCAGCCCATAATGTTGCCTCAATGAGATCAAGATCTACTCCCTGTCCTCATGGACTGCAGTTTACACCTTTCTAATATTATCTCTTCATCAGAGCCTCCCTGGTTTCTAAAGACAAACATCATGCCTTGTACATCTTTTAAGTAAGAGCCAATCCTGGAATTCCTTGTTGAGCAATGATTTTCCTCCAGAAGAGTTTTGGCTACTACATTCTTCCCTCTGGTTCAGTCCGAAGGCTGTTCTCACTATTATCTTACCATCTATTTGCATAAGATCAAGATCCATCTTCTACTTTCATCTAAAAGCCACTCTGTGGATATGAGTCTGCTCTTCAGAACCTGCTGTTGGTAACCTTGTGCCCAGTCACTTGCCTAGTTCAGCTCCATGTAACATTTGCTGCCAAGGATGTAATGGTATTTTTTTAAGTTCAGCTTGTTGCATTCAATGTCAACCTCTGTGGCTCCTATTTAGTTGATCCTGTTTCCAGACATTTGGCCTATTCAAGAACCACCTGTCTCTAGTTATGCAAGCCCAGCTACTCTTCTATTCTGGTACAATATTTCCAGCTACTAGATCAAACAATAATGCTATGAGTATCATCCCTACTGCTATAGGAGACATCAACCTTACTGTGTTTGTGCTTCCACTTCAATCAATTAAACTCCTAGGAATCAAATTTATTCTCTAAGATGCTGCTTCTGATCTACATCCTTTCAGTCATCAGAGCTCACTTCACCAATACCAGCTTGCTGTTCTGATTTATGCATTTCAACTCTTCCAGCTATAAGATCAAGCAACGGTGCACTAACTAGGATCAACTTAATGTGCCATACTACAGTTACAACCAACTGAGAGCTTAAGAGTTGAATGATTCTCCAAGATACTATTTTTCCTTCAATGCTTCTGTAAGCTGGGTCATGACTCATCAAGTTTAACTGTCTTCATCCTGTCTTCAGTATGTTCCAAATGGCTCTTTGCTTCAGCTCCTTTCCAAGCATTTTTCGATCCTGTGTTTGGACCCCAAGTTCCCTAGCTGGTATAGAAGATATACTTTCTTGTCTTCAGCCAAAGAGAAGAGGATGAAGAGGGGGGCTTTGAGGACAGCCCACGAGCAGCTACCTCTCCTTCCCAGACCCTGGACAGCTGTTCTTAGGCCTGTGTTCCATGCCGGCACCCTGACTCCTCTCTGCCTTGCTGTCACCATTCCTCACGGCCTGAGTACTGCCGTTGCCTCGGCTGGGCCATCGATGCTCCATCTTTGCAGCAAGGTGCCGCCACCAATGCTATGCTCTGTGACAGGAAGGACCGCCGCAGACTCCACTCCTGAGCAGGAGCTGCTGCTGATGTTTCCTTCTCCATGGTGGGGAGAGCCGCCATGGATTCTACTTCTTTGTGGCAGGAATGCTGCTGATGCTGCTGCTCCTCTTCACTTGCCCTGCATCAGGCTCCTCTAGGTGTGCACACGTGACTCTGCTTTACTTTTAAAGGGCCAGTGGTCGGAAAAGCCCCACGGCCCTGACGGATTATGTCATCCTCCTGATTCACCTTCAGCCCTATAAAAGGGCTCTCTTCCACTTCCTCAGAGCCTTCGCATTGGATCTTCACAGTTGTCTGTGGTCTCTTCTCCAGTCAAGATCCACTGTGGTCTTCTCATGTCCAGATGGTTCTTCGTTGAATGTTCTTGATGTTCCTGGTCTCCTGTGGATGTTCCTGGTCTTGTTCCTCATTGAAGATTCTTTCTCACTTGTTCCATGTTCCTGATGTTCTATGTTCCTGATGATCCATGAGGTACCTTTCTTTCAGCTAACACAGGTGTGGCAGCTCTTATGTAGTGCTTCAAGGTTGGAAGCCTGCTACCACCAGTTGCCTTAGCTTGGTTGCAAGGGCCTGGCACACAATTGTTGGAATACCCAGATGCAATTTAGTAGTCCGGAAAAACATAGCATCTATTGGCTACTGCTATCCTGCACATATACTGGCCCAGAACAATGTGACATGCACTTAGGCTAGGCAAATCAGTCTTTAAGGCTCAGAGAAAGGTACAGGCTAACTTGTACAGTTTTATAGGATCTATGGTTTGCAAGCCAGATCTACAAGTGACAATGCTATGAATTATGATTGAAATCTGTCTTTGCTGCAGGAGATTCTGGGTATGGATATAGGATCTGGCTTCTGACCCTTGTTCCATATCCAACACACCAGCAGAGATGAGGTACAACAAGGCCTTATGTGCTACACACTTTCGGAGTTCTCAAAAGTCGCTTTCGCTGTTTGGACAAGATAGGTGGAGCTTTAATGTATATCCCATCCAAAGTTGAAGATATAGTGCTGCTCTGCAGTTTCTTCCATAATAACGATCTATGCCATGGACTACGAATGGATATAGTTCCTAATCTCCCTCCAGATCCCTATGTGACCCCACATGAGCATAGGACACCACACTGAGTGGCAGCCAGCTTCATCAAAACTTTATACAATGCTACTTTGCCTGATAGGCCTCACCTACCATATCTCCTTCCAGGGAAGGGAGACCAGTAGACTGTTAGCTGCTGCTCTCCTCATTATATCTTTATTTCACTGCTTCTTTGTCTGGGTCATTGTGTAACAAAAAACACGTATGCTTACTCAGGATTTGTCTTGACAATGGAGCTGTATAATAGGGATGTGAATCGATTTTCTGACGATTTAAAATATCGTACGATAATTTCAAACTCGTCAAAAATTGGGGGGGGGGGGGTGTCCCTGAAAGCGATAGGAAAACCCCATGAAATTTTCATGGGGTTCTCTTATCCTTTTGGGTGGGCGGGAAGAAAGGGCATACATGTCCAGCTCTGTGAATGCAGGATTGGGAATCTGTTGGTGTCCTACTTTCACTTATATTTTCCTATGAGGTTGGAGATATCACCATCACCATATAGTTTTTAATTACTCCAAGAGCACACACATCTCTACTGAGGAAAGGTTGACATCATAGAAACCACTGGTTAGGTGTGTTTCAACCTCAAGCCTTCACATTACCCATCACAGCTAGCCTTACAGAAATATTGAGATGTCTGGGTGCTGTAAGGTCCTTGACTGACATCGCTCACTGATAGTCATGTGGTGCAGCTGTATGTACGTATGTATGTACCCAGAAAAAATGCTGAGTATTTTACTTGGAGCAATAGCTAGTATGGTATGATCTGTTACCACCCTTAAAGCACATATGCTGAGCACTCCTGCACCAAACAGCAGATAGTTCCCTTTGAAATGTCACTCCACACATTTCTGTGGTTTAATTGTTACAAGCTCTTGCTCATCTACATGCCTGTCATGACTTGTGGGGAATCAGGAAGAGCTGCTGTCCTCTATGCTGTGCCTCATATGGTGTAAGTCACTTTTACAGTTAGTGATGAGCAGGGCAGGTATGCTCCTATACTGTGAATGATCTGCTCTGTGTAAAGCATTAAGGCTAGAGAAACTGTAGTCAGCTGATGACTTCATGAGCCTACAAGCTGCCTCCAAAGTACATAGCACACAGTGCTGAATGTATAGGCCTACTGCTTCGAGAGGTCTTGTGTGGTTGGCATGATTGCTGATGGCCTTTCTGTGTTTCTCTCTTACTAGACACGCATTTAGTGCCACCTCAAAGTTCGTGTTATATATGCCTCTGACAGATGTGTTTTAGGTGGCCAGGTAAACATAATCAGTGATGAGGCAGGACTAGCAATACCTCATTAGCAGTTATGGACAAGCTGGCACACACATCAATGTTGTTTGATGACCAACATTCTTGGAACATACGCATTGGCCATGCATTGGTGCACAAAGTGCTGCAGATAGTCCGTACTCAAAAGATAAGTATGTCAGTGTGTGACTCGGTGAGTGATGTGCTGTGTTACCCTCTGTCAATCTCTGTCTCTGGGAGTGATGTTGCTCTAGGAAGTCCCTCCCTTACCACAGCAATCCATATCCCAGAGCAGGCAGTATGCATGTATATTTATTTTGCACACACTGCTTTTAGACAGCAGTGATCAAGTGCTTCCACTCTTGAGAAGGGGCGCCTCTGAGAGTTGACCGTATGAGCCGCAGTATGAATGGCCTCATACCTTATACTCTAAAATTTCCACTAGTCTGCTCACTGTTTATATCTAGCATTGAGAGAGGGACGGAGGTGTGAAACTTGCCAGCGTCACACATCAAATATGCAGTTTTAAAAGTGTGCATATTAGTGGACATTTGCCTGTAATGAACACCATGCTACCCCCACCATGGAGACATTTCCACCAAGTGGGCTTAAGAGTCCAGCTATTTGGGGGGGTGTAAGCTATCCAGAGTTTAAGCTGTCACTGAGGGTTGCCATTTTAGGGATGGAGGATGTGGGTATTAAAAAGCTGTACACTGATTGTGGGTATGCTAGGATGGCAGGAACATGGAGTGGCAAAGCCCACCTAATGGCATCTATGTTTGCCTGATTCAAATTAATGTTTTGAATGATGGTTTAGTGGCAGCATATATTGAGCTACCTGGTACAGGGTGTTGTGTGTGTGTGAGGGGAGGGTTCGTTTGCTTGGCGGGTGCCCGAGACCCAGCAAGAGCTCTAATTGAGAGTCTCTTTTACCAGTCGCTGGTCTCCTTAGCATTGCCTCTGTTGATCATATCATACACAGTAGACATAGTAGTTACTACCCCAGGTCACTTCATTGGACACTCACTCTGTCCTCTGTATACATTGGCAGGGTAGGGCTACCTTCTTTCTGCCATATGAAATTCTAAAGCTTTCCAGTGCATGCATAGGTGAAGCAACAATATTTGCTGTAGAATCTAGGGGACAGGTTTTGCTTAGCACTTTCGGTGCTTCACTTGTACACTAACAAACTTTCCCTTCGACATCACTGTGTACTTGGTGACTATTGGAATAGAGTGTCAGCAGCTGAGTGACAACTAGGAAAGAGGAGTCAGGGAGTAGTGTCTTCTCCAAAATGTCCACAGGTGAACAGCAGAGGGCCTAAAGGGCTGCTGCAGCTGTTTGGCACCAGGCAGACTTCCACAGACTGACTGCCACTCCTGTAATGGGTTGCCTTTGGGATCTGGATACTACCTGTAAGGTCATCCTTACCTCACATGTATTATACAGATCCCCAAGCCAAAGAGGTGGCAGCCAGGCTGTGGAAATAGGCCTCATCCCAAGCAGCAGCAGCAGCAGCCCTCTGTAATGGTCTGTGGACATTCTTGACATGACAATACTCCCTCACTCCTCCTCCCCAGTTATCACACAGCTGTTTATTTATTTATTTGTTTTTATATACTGGTGTTCGATTTGCATATCACATCGGTTTACATATAACTTAAAAAGTGCAGGAAGACAAGCATTTCCTTTTGTTTGGTACAGAGAACACTAGAAGCAGTAACGTGAGGAGCTGTGAGGAGCTGTTGACACTATTTTCCAACTGTCATCAAGTAGATGTCATACTTGGTTTACTGTGAAAGGTATAAATGGTTGGGTACAGATAGCCTTTGAGTCATGACACAAGTGATGGGGCCGAAGATCAAGTCTTGACTAAGTTCCCCTTAACATGACACAAGCTCAACATGTACACAATATACTGTGTAGGGCAGCTAGCTACTGTCCATGGCCCATATAGACCCATGTAAGCAGGAATTAGCTAAGAGTATGCATTGTGAAGAAGGCTACAAGAGGAAATACTGAAGGTCCCCAGTAATAAACTTCCTCTTTACCTCTTGCTTTCTTCCTTAGGAGCATACACTGAGCATTTAGTTATATGGCCTAGCCCAAATAGTCATGCCTGCTAGATAAATGGCTACTTGGAATGTGCAAGGGCATTCTAGCATACAAGGTCATGTGGAGAGCAAACCTTGTACCTAGTGAACCCTTTAAACAAAAACTACACAACAAAAAAAGCCAAACAGCAAGTGGTTTTATTCAAACCAGTGACCACTTTATTAGGGAAGACATGTAGGCCACAGTTTGAAATCAAGTCAAAGTCTTAGGTAATCACAATCTGCAAGGACAAAATAGCAAATAGCACAAAGCATTGTTAATCTATATGCAAAGCACAATCTGTGTACACCTGTACATACATTGTTTGAAATGGCATCATTATATATACAGACTTAGCATCTTATCCTTTTGGCACAATCATGATTACAACAAAGAACACAGAAAGCGTAAGTGGTACCCCCAATACCTACAGTACAGTTCAAATATTGGAGCTGATAGCAGCCTTGCTGTGTGATGGCTAGAAAAAGGCCCCAGACAGTGCTTGTTGAAAGAGTGCACTCAAAGGGACAGCCTAAGGGCCAAGGTAGCAGAGTTCAAGTGAAGGCTCCAGACAGTCCATGTTGAAAGAGAGTGCACCCAAGGGGACAGCCTAAGGGCCAAGGCAGCAGAGTTTAAGTGAAGGCTCCAGATAGTCCATATTGAAAGAGTGCTCAATGGGACAGCCTAAGGGCCAAGGCAGCAGAGTTCAAGTGAAGGCTAAGACAGTCCATATTGAAAGAGTGCACTCAAGGGGACAGCCTAAGGGCCAAGGCAGAAGAGTTCAAGTGAAGGCCCCAGATGTCCCGGTACCTGTGGGCCACCTGCTCCCCAGTTCTTTGGAATCTGATCTGCTTAGAGATGCCCTGGGCTATGTTTTGACAGATCTAGCCTTTGGCTGCCTTTGAGGTCTTTGCTGCCTGGTTGCCAAACAGCATGACATAATACTCCAGGACCTCTCCAATGACCATCTCATTATCCTGGATGCTGAACTTGATAGCCCTGAGATGAGGGCATCCTGCTGCCTGGCTGCCAGAATGGGGTGCTGCTTCTGCTTCCAGAGAGATGTCCTCCCTTTCCTCACACTCCCTCCCCACTCCTCTCTCCCTTCCCTTCTTCCCCCCTCTTGCCTGTCAACTCCCTTCCCCTCTGCCTTCTCTGTCTATCCCTAGCCTGATTTCCTCCTCCTTCCCTCCTTCCCTCCTTGCCTACCTATCCCCTTCCTCCTCCTGATTCCTCCTATCCCTTCCCTCCTGCCTATCTCTACTACTGTCCCTGTCCCTACTCCTACTCCTCCTACTCCTCCTACTTCTCCTTCCTTACCATTCTTACCCTCATACTCCTGCATCCTTTCCTCCCTCCTCCCCCTCCTCCCCCTCCTCCCCCTCCTCTCCACTCTCCTCTCCTCTCTCCCCATGACTCTCATGTTCCATCCTCCTCATTACAAACACCACTCTTCCACTCCTCCTCACTCCTCCACCATTACTTTTCCAGTCCTCCTCACTCCTACACATGCCTTCAGCAAAACTCCTCCACTCCTCCCCCACCACTCCTCCACACCAAAAGGCAGACAGACAGACAAAATGGACTAACAAATAAAAACTTTCACTCTAACAATGAAGACAAAAGATCAAGGCAAAGGGAAACAGATGGCAACAGAAAACAAGACATCTCACTCAGTAATCACTATAAAGAACCTCCAACTAGCCACCAACGCCTACCTACCTCCTCTCTCCAAACTCCTGACATACCTTCAAAGTGGCAGTTGCAGGAAGCCAGGATATATAAACTGAAAAATAATGCACTACGTACTAATTTACGCTGGCCGCGTAAAATGACATGGCACATGCTGACGCAATGTGCGAGATACTGACGCAACATGCTGACACAATGCACTCTCGCTGACACAACGCTGTGTGCATTATTTTCCTATGTGATGCAGCAGACTGAAAATGTTCCTAACCACACCTCTTGATTGCGGGCGCTAATTTCACTATATTTATTATAATTTGATGAATCTAGAACTAAGTTTGTCAGATAATTTAGACTTGCTATTGAGCAGGACTAAAGTTAGCCAGATAGACTTATCCAGATAACTTTAAAGTGTGGCTGCACTGCTGAATATACTGGCTAAATTAGCTGCAAAAGTCTTTTGTATAACTTCACTAATCAGCTGTCTTATGAATATGAACCAAACCTCATACAGACCACCTTTCTAAACCTGTAGCAATGACCAAAGTGATGTGCAACCCAAAAAAATACAGTAATATAATGTTCTTGTGTTTTTTTAAAGTTTTTTCACACACTTGTTTCTGAACTTGGTTCTACTATATATATGCAGCCATCCTCCAAACTCAAGAAAAGTAGTCTTTGAGAAAAGGGACAGAACTATTTCCAACTTTCCTAGCTTTATGTTCTCATTAGCAAGGGTTTGGTACTAATACAGCCTGCAGGTCTTCTTTCTTAAATGTTGCATTTCTACTGAGCTTAAGAATATCAGAGCTGTAAACCATATCCAAGCAGGCAGGTGTTCCTAATTACCAAAGTGATTAAAATTATGTGCAATCTACTGTTCAGACCCCTGTCAACTGACTAATGGACCTAGCCTAACATCAATCCAGGCTTAACAGGCTGGCCCTGAAGATTATCCTGTCACACTAATCACTATTATCTGTCCAATAACTTTTACTAGGAGATCAACAAAGTTGTTTTAAATTGCAAATAATTGCATGAAAATTGTTAACATTTATGGTATTTGACCCTCATATTGTGGAAAACTAGAGCAAAAAAAGAAGAAATTGTCAGCTACAAGGTGTTACAATAGCATTTGTATCTTAAATACTTGTTAATAGTAGTGAATGAAGACATAAAAGTAGTGTTTATGAAAGGTCCAGAAAAGAATTTACAGCCTAAAAATAAGTGAAATTTGAAAAAGAATACCATTTCATTTTATAGTATTTTTATGTGTATGTCTCTTTGAGTTTTGATTAGAAAGGTGATTCAGAAATTGAATAATAATTAAAATTTGATCAATTATCAAAACAGGTAATATTTCCCCTGTATTCTATCCTAATAAAAACCCCATAACTTCATAAGATGTGCCATGCTGGATCTGACCAAGGTCAATGGAGCCCAGCATCCTGCCTCCAACAGTATCCTGTCCATGTTACAAGTACCCAGCAGATCCCAAAAGGCTGATCTATTTCTTCACCTACAGTTCCATTCACTGTTTCTGAATTAGTAAACTTTCCATTAAGAATATCAATAATAATAAATGCATTTAACTTTCCTCCCCTGCTGTTTCTCCTCCTCTGACTATGCCTCTCAAATATGCAAAATTTACCAGTTTTCCTGCCTCTCTTCAATAAACCCAATTTATCTCATATGATTCTGTTTTTATTTTAGGGATGCTATATTATCTGCCTGACTCATGCTTCTTCCTACATGTATTCAGTCATTGGAAAGACACACTGCCACTTAACAGCAGCAGAAGTTATGTTTGTGTTAATAGATAGGCTCATTGTGCAAGTAATCTTTGTAGCATTATTGTGAGTGGCTGAGCAAGGGCCACTGCCAAGCTCACGTCAGCATACTGAATAAAGTTAAACACATGCGCAGTGAAGATATTGACTGGTAAACCTAGGGCCCATTGCCCATTGGTATCAAGGTAAAGAGTAGATGATAGAGGGTTGTCAGCAGTCCCCTGTCCATAAGTGATGTATCACCATGAATCTTGATTGATTATTGCCTCAGGCCCAGCACATTACATAGTGAGAAAGTCCATCCTAGTCTTGTCCCCATGGCAGCAATGGCATGCATAAAGAGAAAACTGTGGATCATTGAGAGAAGACAGAGTCACAGAAGAAATACTGAGAATGTTGAGTTTGAACCACTGTTAGGAAATATGTAGCTGTAGCAAGATTAGGTTAAGAATGTGATGTGTCTCAGTCTATTACACAAGTGACTCCTGAACATGCTGGGAGGTGGCAGGAGGGAGAGAGAGAGAGAGAACACTAAGATTGAGGATACAAAGAAAGGAGGGCATCCCAGAGTAATTATGGCTGAGCAGTACTGAACACAGTATGCAGATCTTTATTTCTTCAGGAAGGAAATACTACATGTTGAGCAGTGGAATGGACAAACTACTAGAAAGAGAAATGTATTTTGCTAAGAATGGCATTCCTAAGTGTGAGTCATAAACAATCTTGAACCCACAGCAGCTGATCAGGATATTACTGTTATGTGTACCGCCCCCGCGGTCCTCTCACCTTTCCAGACGGACTCCAGCTGCTGGCTCCTCCTCACTGGCGGCAGTGGGCCGCCAGCTCCGCCAGCTCCGACCTCGGGCCCCCTCCAGTGCCTCCGGCCCTGCCATGCTACCCAGTGTTGCCAGCCAAGATGTCCCTGTTTGTCAGGCCTCCGTGGAGAGACGCCACCATCAGCGCCATGCCCCTTCCCAGGCACGCACGCGTGCATCACTGATTCTTTTAAAGGGCCCATGGCGGGAACCTAGCCATGGATCTGGATGTTGACATCAGATTCTTCAGCATATAAAAGCTCAAGCCTCGCTCCATAGGATTGCCTTTGCAACAGGTCTCCTCGAATACCTCATACTTGTTGCTATTACTGAATTCATCTCATCGTTGTGTTCCTGTCTTCCTGGTTCCCAGTTCCTGTTCTCCTAGTTCCTGTTCGTCTATGTGTTGGATTCTTTTCTCCAGCCCTGGACCTCTGCTACGCCTGACTACTCTTCAGCTTCTCTCCAGCCCCAGATCTCCACTATGCCTGACCACGCCTGCCTTCTCCATGCCCTGACCATTGCCTGGATTGACCATGCCTGCCTTCTCCGTGCCCTGACCATCACTTTGCTTGACCACGCCTGCCTTCTCCATGCCCTGACCATTGCCTGGATTGACTACACTGCCTTCTCCATGACCTGACCATTGCCTGAATTGACTACGCCTGCCTTCTCCATGCCCAGACCTTTGCTTTGCATGACTACGCTATAGACTTTCATGTGTCCAGAGTTCTATGTTGCTTGTCACAACTTCCACTCATCGCCAGCTCTGAACCTAGCCTGTCAGTGATGCCTCTCCTTGCCTGTCCTCTGGATGTGGATTTTCAAGGCTTAGGCGTTCCTTTACTTGGATGCCTCCAGTTCCCCATTTTTCCATTGGCATCCGAGCTTCTGTACCGAATCCAGTCCGGGATAGAACTGTGCCATCTACAGACTGCTGTCTCTGGGCTGAAGCACTATTCACCTTTAGCTAACCTCGAGGCTCACTTAAGTCCTGCTGGAACTGGCACACAAAGGCTCAACCCGAGTGGAATGAGGGTTGGTATAGGTGAAGCTCCAGTCGCCTCTAGCTTCAGCCCACTCCACCTGCTGATGATGGGGACCCATAGGCCCTCACCTACAGGTTGCGTCAACCCCACCTCAGCCCAAGGGTCCACCTCCAATGCAACAGGTTGCAAAGGCCATGGACTCGGTGGAACCGCGTGCCCTCCAAGCCATAACAGACCTGGCATCCAAGGTGCAAGAACAGCAGCAATTCCTCGAAGCATTGGCTGCTTACGTAGGACGCTTTCATACCCAGCTTAATGATTGTCCTGCTGAGCCCATCTCTGTCCCGGCTCCTCCTCGTCCACAGCCACCTCCATCGATGCCCCGAGCCTTGTTGGCACTTCCAGTGCCTCCTCGCTTCAATGGCGACTCCTGACTCTGCAGAGGGTTTATAAACCAATGCTACATGCAATTTGCTCTGCAGCTTTCCATCTTCCAGGATGAATTAACTAAGGTCATATTTATTCTGTCCCACCTTGAAGGGAAAGTGCTGGTCTGGGCTTCTCCCCTGTGGGAACGCTCAGATTCCTTGTTGAAGGAACTGGCTCAGTTTTTGGCTGTTTTGAGATGGACTTTTGATGATCCTGGGTGACATGCTGTGGCAAGCACCAGGTTACTACATCGTCAAGGACAAAGAAGTCTTTTTGATTATACCATTGAGTTTCGGACTTTGGCTACCGAGCTCGCTTGGCAGAAAGACTGCCTCTGAGCTATCTACCTGGATGGACTCTCTCTGCAGCTAAAAGATGAGTTGGCTGCTAGAAATGAGCTTCATTTTTCGTATCGGGTCGGCTTTTGGTTCAGGCGCTTCGTTGAAAATTTTGTTTTCCCAGGTATCGTTTTTTGGTGGCACTGATTGGGAAAAAAGAGTCGGAAAACGAATCGGGGAAAAAAAAAAGAATCAGAGAAAACCACCCCAACCCTTCAATTTTACTTTATTACAACCCCCCACCATCCTGATCCCTCCCCAAGACTTACTAAAAGCCCTGGTGGTCCAGCGGGGTCCTGCGAGTGATGTCTCCCTCTCGGGCATCGGCCTATCACGAATCAAAATGGCGCCAGTGCCCTTTGCCCTTACAATGTCACAGGGGCTACCAGTGCCATTGATCGGTCCCTGTCACATGGTAGGAGCAATGGACGGCCGGCACCATCTCGTGTTCCTACCATGTGATAGGGGCCAACCAATAGCACCGGTAGCCTCTGTGACATAGTAAGGGCAAAGGCTATTGGTGCCATTTTGAATACTGGCAGCTGACAGCCCGAGTGCAGGAGATCGCTCCAGGACCTCTGCTGGACTACCAGGGACTTTTGGTAAGCCTTAGGGAGGTCAGGTAGGCAATTTTATCGAAATTGCCTAATTCGTGATAAACGAATGCACATCTCTATTGGCTGCACGGGAGCTCCCTTCCTCTCTGGAGGACCTTATAGATTTGGCAGGTCGAATTGACCATTGTCTTCAAGAGCGACACCAGGAGAGTCGGATGCCCAAGAAGCCTTCGCGGGTTCGCTCCCGCTCACCACCAGCTACCAACCCTGCATCCTGCAGTTACACTAGAGTGGTCAAAGCGGAAGAACCTATGCAGTTGGGTCGCGGGCGGCTGACACTGGAAGAGTGCCTTCGGTGGAGACAAACTGGCATCTGTCTGTATTGCGGAGCACCTGGCCAGCATCTACAGACTTGCCATATCCATCCGGGAAACTTCTTGGCCGAGTTCAGTAGGGGTCCTGAACTTCGGTACAACCTCTTTGGCCCCTCAATTGTCCGTACCAGTTACTTTAATCTGGGACTCCTGGGCTTTCCAAGCTCTTGCTCTGGTACATTCCGGAGCAGGACGTAATTTTATCCTTAAAGACCTTGTACAGCTTTTGGTATAAAAACCCATTCGCTTGATATGTCTCTATGCATTGCTTCTATCTACGGAGAGCCGTTACCCGGTCAAATTTCCTTGACTATGGAACCTGTCCAGTTACGTACAGGGGTCTTATATCTTGAGGAACTCAAATTACTAGTTCTGGATAAGTCTATCTACCCTATAGTACTTGGACTCCCCTGGCTACAGAAGCATTCCCCTCAATTCAACTGGGCCTCACTGCAACTAATAGAGAGGGGTCCCACTTGCCATCAATCCTGCCTCCAAAAAGTGATACCATCTTCTGTGGTTCCCCTGGCTACTACATCCTCAGGCGTACCTGCACCATATGCTGCCTATGAGGACGTATTCTCTAAACATAAGGCTGACCTCCTTCCGCCTATCCGGAGATTTGACTGTTCTATTTGATACGGTCCCACACAGGAGGCTTATGAATAAAACGAGAAGCTTGGGAGTGAGTGCCAAGGTGGAGGCATGGAGAGCAATTGGTTGAAGGACAGAAGACAATGTGTGATAGTAAATGGAACTTATTTGGAAGAGAGAGCGGTGATGAGCGGAGTGCCACAAGGGTCAGTGTTGGGACCGGTCCTGTTCAATATTTTCATGAGCGACATCATGGACGGGATAGAAGGTAAGGTTTGTCTATTTGCGGATGATACTAAGATCTGCAACAGGAGACTGTATCTCAGAAGGGACAGAGATAGGATGGAGGCGGTCCAGAGAAGGGCGACCAAAAAAGTGGAGGGTCTTCATTGAATGACTTATGAGGATAGATTAAAGAATCTAAATATGTATACCTTGGAGGAAAGGAGGAACAGGGGAGATATGATACAGACTTTCAGATACTTGACAGGTTTTAATGATCCAAAGTCAACGACAAACATTTTCCGTTGGAAAAAAATCAGCAGAACCAGGGGTCATGATTTAAAATTCCAGGGAAGAAGACTCAGAACCAATGTCAGGAAGTATTTCTTCACGGAGGGGGTTGTGGATGCCTGGAACGCCCTTCCGGAGGAAGTGGTGAGGACCAAAACTGTGAAGGATTTTAAAAGGGTGTGGGATAAACACTGTGGATCCATAAAGTCTTGAGGATGTGAATGAAATGAAGAGAAGAGGCATAGGGGTGGCTTGCAGGAATGACGGCTACTACCCTTATTCAATAAACATACACACAGTTAATGCAACTCCAGCATTGCTCTATGCTTCAACGGCAAGAGGAAATGTGGGAAAAAGGATCTGCATTCACAAATATGCGTGGGAAAAGCTTGCTTGTTGCAGCGGTTACTACCCAAAACCAAATTAGCCTGATACTTCACTTTCAATGCATATCCAAGCAGCTCTCTGCTTCAATGGCATGGGGGAATGAAGAAAAGAGGATTTATATTCAAACAGCCAACAAGGACTAAATTGCACAGGCAGGAAAAACAAATAAGCGTGGGAGTAGCTTGCTTGTTGCGGCGGTTACTACCCCGAACCAATCAAGCCTGATACTTCACTTTGAATACATATAGGGGTAGATTTTCAAATAGCGCGAATTGGCCTACTTTTGCTGGCGCATCAGGCGCAAGCAAAAGTAAGCTGGATTTTAGTAGATACGCGCGGAGCCGCGCGTATCTGCTAAAAACCTGGATTGGCGCGCGCAAGGCTATTGATTTTGTATAGCCGGCGCGCGCCGAGCCGCGCAGCCTACCCCCGTTCCCTCCGAGGCCGCTCCAAAATCGGAGCAGCCTCGGAGGGAACTTCCTTTTGCCCTCCCCTCACCTTCCCCTCCCCTCCCTTCCCCTACCTAACCCACCCACCCGGCCCTGTCTAAGCCCCCCCCTTACCTTTGTCGGGGGATTTACGCTTCCCGGAGGGAGGCGTAAATCCCCGTGCGCCAGAGGGCCTCTTGCGCGCCGGGACGTGACCTGGGGGCGGGTACGGAGGGCGCGGCCACGCCCCCGTACCGCCCCGGGCCATAGCCACGCCCCCGTACCCGCCCCCAAAATGCTGCCGACACGCCCTCTAAATGCCGCGCCGACCGGGCCCGCCCCCGACACGCCCCCCTCGGAGAACCCCGGGACTTACGCGAGTCCCGGGGCTCTGCGCGCGCCGGTAGGCCTATGTAAAATAGGCTCACCGGCGAGCAGGGCTCTGAAAATCCGCCCCATACAGCGCAGCTCACTGCTTCAACAGCAGGAGGGAATGAAGACTGGATGGTGGCCAATCTAACCCCAATATTTAAAAAAGGCTCCAGGGGAGATCCGGGCAACTATAGAGCAGTGAGCCTGACTTCAGTGCCAGGAAAAATAGTGGAAACTATTCTCAAGATCAAAATCGTAGAGCATATAGAAAGACATGGTGTAATGGAACACAGTCAACATGGATTTACCCAAAGGAAGTCTTGCCTAACAAATCTGCTTTATTTTTTTGAAGGTGTTAATAAACATGTGGATAAAGGTGAACTGGTAGATGTAGTATATTTGGATTTTCAGAAGGTGTTTGACAAAGTACCTCATGAGAGGCTTCTAAGAAAACAAAAAAGTCATGGGATAGGAGGCAATGTCCTTTTGTGGATTACAATCTGGTTAAAAGTCAGGAAACAGAGAATAGGATTAAATGGTCAATTTTCTCAGTGGAAAAGGGTAAACAGTGGAGTGCCTCAGGGATCTGTACTTGGACCGGTGCTTTTCAATATATATATATATAAATGATCTGGAAAGGAATAAGACAATTGAGGTTATCAAATTTGCGGATGATACAAAATTATTCAGAGTAGTTAAGTCATAAGCGGATTGTGATACATTACAGGAGGAACTTGCAAGACTGGAAGATTGGGCATCCAAATGGCAGATGAAATTTAATGTGGACAAGTGCAAGGTGTTGCACATAGAGAAAAATAACCCTTGCTGTAGTTACACGATGTTAGGTTCCATATTAGGAGCTACCACCCAGGAAAAAGATCTAGGCATCATAGTGGATAATACTTTAAAATTGTCGGGTCAGTGTGCTACAGCAGTCAAAAAATCAAACAGAATGTTAGGAATTATTAGGAAGGGAATGGTTAATAAAACGGAAAATGTCATAATGCCTCTATATCACTCCATAGTGAGATCACACCTTGAATACTGTGTACAATTCTGGTCGCTGCATCTCAAGAAAGATATAGTTGTGATGGAGAAGGTACAGAGAAGGGCAACAAAAATGGTAAAGGGGATGGAACAGCTCCCCTATGAGGAAAGGCTGAAGAGGTTAGGGCTGTTCGGCTTGGAGAAGAGACGGCTGAGGGGGGATATGATAGAGGTCTTTAAGATCATGAGAAGTCTTGAACGAGTAGATGTGAATTGGTTATTTATACTTTCGAATAATAGAAGGACTAGGGGGCACTCTATGAAGTTAGCAAGTAGCACATTTAAGACTAATCAGAGAAAATTCTTTTTCACTCAACGCACAATAAAGCTCTGGAATTTGTTGCCAGAGGATGTGGTTAGTGCAGTTAGTGTAGCTGGATTCAAAAAAGGTTTGGATAAGTTCTTGGAGGAGAAGTCCATTAATGGCTATTAATCAAGATTACTTATGGAATAGCCACTGCTATTAATTGCATCAGTAGCATGGGATCTTCTTAGTGTTTGGGTAATTGCCAGTTTCTTGTGGCCTGGTTTGGCCTTTGTTGGAAACAGGATGCTGGGCTTGGTCTGACCCAGCATGGCAATTTCTTATGTTCTTATGTTCTTAGGGGATTTATATTCAGACAACAACCAACAAGGACTAAATTGCACAGACTGGGCAAACAAATAAGCGTGGGAGCAGCTTGCTTATTGCGGTTGTTACTACCCCTAACAAATTAGGCTTGATACTTCACATTGATGCAGCTCCTGCACTGCTATCTACATCAATTGGCAGGGGTAGAAGGAAATTAGAACCAAAAAGTTACCAATAAGGGCCCTGACCTCAGCGGTCAGAGTAACAGAGAAGTATGAGAAAAATAAGTATGAAAGCTTGCTAAGCAGACTGGATGGACCATTTGGTCTTCTTCTGCCATCATCTCTATATGTTTCAATTGATCTTCTCCCCGGAACCACACCTCCACGTGGACACACCTATCCTTTGTCGTTACCTGAGACAAAGGCAATGACTGAATACATTCAGGAAAATCTTAGAAAAGGATTTATTTGTACATCTACATCACCTGCTGGATCGGGATTCTTTTTTGTGACCAAAAAAGACAGGTCACTTAGGCCGTGTATTGACTACCACGGCCTAAATGCCATAACCCGCAAGGAAAAATATCCCTTACCGCTGATTTCAGAATTATTCGAGTGTCTTCAAGGTGCCTCCATCTTCACGAAGCTTGATTTACGTGGAGCGTATAACCTAGTGAGGATTTGCCCTGATGATATTTGGAAAACTGCTTTTAACACCAGGGAGGTCACTAAGAATACTTGGTGATGCCCTTTGGCCTCTGTAACGCACCCGCAGTATTCCAACAAATGATGAACGCAATCTTTAGAGATCTATTATACACTAAAGTCGTGGCTTATCTAGATGATATCCTCATCTTTTCCAGGGATCTCGACACGCACTGTGGCGATATACGAACTGTCCTCCAGCATCTTCGTGAAAACCATCTGCTTGAGAAATTGGACAAATGTTTGTTTAAAAAGTCCAGTTTGCTTTTCCTTGGTTATATAATCTCTCAACAAGGCTTCTCCATGGACCACACTAAATTAAAGGGAAGCCGGGATTGGCCGCAGCCAGTGGGACTCAAAGCGCTCCAGCGCTTCTTGGGATTTCTCAGCTACTATTGTCACGTCATCCCACATTATTCGACAATGGCTGCTCCTCTGACAGCCTTGACCCGTAAATGCCAAAACACACGAAAATGGTCGCCCGAGGCCATTACCGCCTTGCACCATTTGAAAGAAATCTTTCAGAAGGGTTCCTGTTTACATCATCCAGATCCGACTCATCCATTCCTAGTCGAAGTTGACGCCTCTGCCATTGGGGCAGTCAACATACTACCTCCGGTGCTGTAGTTCCTTGTTCCTTTTACTCCCGTAAATTCTCGTCAGCAGAGTGAAATTACAGCATCGGGGACTATGAATTGCTCACCATAAAGTTGGCTCTCGAAGAGTGGCGCTCATGGCTAGAGGGCGCACAACATAAATTTATGGTGTTCACTGATCATAAGAATATGGAACATTTGTGCCAAGCACAATGTCTCAATGCTACCGCCCAGCATTGAACTATGCTACCGCCCAACTGACAAGAACCTCCGGGCAGATGCCTTATCATGATCTTTTGAGCCTGAAGACATTCCAGAAGAACCAACCCACATCATTAACCTGGCCTGTATCTCATTGTCAGACACTCATCCAGTTCCTGCTGAAAAGACGGTAGTGCCCTGACGACTCCGAAAAAGAGTCCTCTGCTGGGCACATGATTCCAAATTTGTTGGTCACCCAAGACAGGCAGAAACTGTGGCACTGCTCCAGCAGTTCTTCTGGTGGCCTACCTTGGGCTCCGATGGGAAAGTGAATTTCGTATCCTGTAATGTTTGTGCACAGCAGAAACTCCCAGTCGGGCGACCTTGGGGTCTTCTCGAACCACTTCCAGCACCCAAGGAACCGTGGACTCACCTGTCTATGGATTTCATTGTGGATCTGCCATCTTCTAAGGGTCACACCATAATATGGGTCACCATAGACCACTTTTCTAAAATGTCCCATTTTGACCTCTACCGGGCCTGCATCTGCTCCAGAGCTAGCGTGACTGTTCTTCCATCACATTTTCAGATTGCATGGATTACCCATGATATCGTTTCTGATCGAGGTCCTCAATTCATCGCCAGGTATTGGCACTCACTCTGCCGAAAATTCAGTATTAACATCAGCCTTACGACCGCCTATCATCCCCAGGCCACCGGGCAAGCTGAATGGATGAACCGCTCTTTGAAGGCTTTCCTGTGTGCTTACATCAATGACCGACAAGATAACTGGTCGGACCTCTTATCCTGGGCAGAGTTTTCTCACAACTCTCACATCACTACAGCTACTGGTATGTCTCCATTTTCAATCTATGGGAAACAACCTCGACCACCATTACCCAGCGGCACAGGTTACTGCGGATGCCCTTAAGACACTATGGGAACAGGCAAATCTTCATCTGCACCAGGCCAAGAGAACTACTGACAGTCGACACAGCTTGGCTCGAGTTGAATTCCTGCCTGGCCAGAAAGTCTGGTTAAGTACCAGATACATACAACTCTGAATTCCGTCGCAGAGATTTGCTTCCCGATTCATCGGGCCTTTTCTTGTTACCTGACAAATCGGACCTGTTACATATCAGCTTCGGCTGTCCCCTACAATGGGGGTACATAATACATTCCATGTATCACTTCTAAAGCCTGTGATTCTGTGTTGGCCTGCCCAGAAAGCTCCTGAGCCACCTCCTCTGGTGGCGGAAATGACACGATATACAAGGACAATGAAGTCTTAGACGTCCATTGTAGGGGCTGCCAATGGGAGTACCTCCTTTCTTGGGAGGGGTAAGGAACCGAAGAGAATTTGTGGGAGCCAGCTCGAAACATTCTGGATAAGAACTTCCTCTTGAATTTCCACCGTGCCCATCTGGCGTAAAGAGGGGTACTGTTAAGCATACCGCCCGTGGCAGCCCTGCGGTGCGGGCCTCTCACCTTTCCAGATGGACTCCAGCTGCTGACTCCTCCTCGCCAGCGGTGGTCGGCCACCAGCTCTGACCTCAGGCCCCCTTCGGAGCCTCTGGCCCTGCCACGCTACCCAATGTTGCCAGCCAAGATGGCGGCATCTCTCCGCATGGTCCACGGAGAGATGCCGCCATCAGCACCACACCCCTTTCTAGGCACGCGCGTGCACATCACTGATTCTTTTAAAGTGCCCGTGGTGGGAACGTGGCCATGGACCCAGATACTGACATCAGATTCTTCAGCGAATAAAAACTCGGGCCTCGCTCCATAGCATTGTCTTTGCAACAGGTCTCCTCGTACTCCTCATACTCGTTGCTATTCCTGAATTCATCTCATTGTTGTGTCCCTGTCTTCCTTGTTCCTGGTTCCTGTTCTCCTAGTTCCTGTTTGTCTATGTGTTGGACTGAATCTCTGGATTTGACCACCACTACGCCTGACTACTCTTCAGCTTCTTTCCCAGCCCTGGACCTCTGCTACGCCTGACTACTCTTCAGCTTCTCTCCAGCCCCGGACCTCTGCTATACCTGACCACACCTGCCTTCTTTGTGACCTGACCATTGCCTGGATTGACCATACCTGCCTTCTCCATGCCCTGACCATCGCTTCGTTTGACTACGCCTGCCTTCTCTGTGCCCTGACCATTGCCTGGATTGACTACGCCTGCCTTCTCTGTGCCAAGACCTTTGCTTTGCACGACTATGCTAAAGACTTTCCTGTGTCCAGAGTTCTATGTTGCTTGCCACAACTTCCACTCACCGCCGGCTCTGAACCTAGCTTGTCAGTGACACCTCTCTTCACCTATCCTCGGTTTGTGGACTTTCAAGGCTTAGGCCTTCCTTTACTTGGGTGCCTCCAGTTTCCCATTGTTCCTTTGGCACCCAAGCTTCCGTACCAAATCCAGTCCAGGATAAAACTGTGCCATCTAGAGACTACTGTCTCTGGGCTGAAGCACTATTCACCCTTAGCTAACCTCGAGGCCTAACTAACTCCTGCTGGCCCGGCATCCAAAGGCTCAACCTGAGTGGAACGAGGGCTGGTATAGGTGAAGCTTCAGCGGCCTCTAGCTTCAGCCCACTCCACCTGCTGATGGTGGGGACCCGTAGGCGCTCGCCCATGAGTTGCATCAACCCCAACTCAGCTGAAGGGTCCATCTCCAACGCAACATTACAGTGTGATAGGTCTAATAAAAAATGGGATTACAAATGTCAAAAAATGATATGTCCCCAATTTGGGCTATTTGCATTTGATGCTTATGTCAGTATTCCTTATTTGGTACTTGACAGGTTGAACTTGAAAACAAAAAACTAATTTGGAGGAAATTAATCTGAATGAAAACTGAAATTACCATTGCACCTATTACTGCTACTACTTAACAGTTTTATAGCACTACTATATGCAGAGCTGTATAGATACATAAGAGAGAGATTCCCTGCTCCATGGAGTTTACAATCTAGTTGAGACACATAGGGGCAGATTTTTAAAAAGTATGCCCATGCGTACTTTTGTTCGCGCGACCGGCGCAAACAAAAGTACACCGGATTTTAATAGATACGTGCGTAGCCGTGTGTATCTTTTAAAATCCGGGCTTGGCTCGCGCAAGACTGCACAAAATCGGCAGCCTGCGTGCGCCGAGCCAAGCAGCCTGCCTCCCATTCCCTCCGAGGCTGCTCCAAAATCGGTTGCCGGTGCACCATGTTCTGGTCCGGGGGCTGGTCCGGAGGCCGTGGCCATGCCCCCGGGCCAGAACCATGTTCGCAGCCCCGCCCCCGGAATGCCCCCAATGACATACCGGCCGCGATATGCCCCCAATACGCCCCCCAGGAAAGCCCCGTGGCTTACGCGCACACACCGGCAGCCTATGCAACATAGCCTATGCAACAAGAGAAAATATCTCAGATTAAACTAAAAATGACTTTTGAATCAAGGAATATATTGTTACCACCCTTACACATCAAGCTGGGTCTGATGAAGAACTTTGTCAAGGCCATGGAAAAAATGAAAGCAGCCCTCAACTTGGTAAATTTCCAAGTATAAGTGAATCTAAGATAAAGGAAGATGCCTTTTTGTGCCCTTAGATTTGTTAGCTTCTTCAAAGTGATGCATTTTTAGCCATCTATTGCAAAGCAAGGAAAGACAGTGTAGAAAGCATTCCAGGTAGTGGTGGCACATTTTCTTGGAAACAACAAGGCAAACAACTATAAGGAGTTGGTGGAAAATCTCCTCAAGGCATACAAAAATGTTGGCTGCTACATGTCACTAAACATACTTTTTTTTTTTTTGCACTCTCATCTAGATTTTTTTCCACCAAACCGTGCAGCAGTGAGTGATGAGCATGGTGAGTGATTTCACCAGGACATTGCAGCAATTGAAAAATGGTATCAGGACAAATAAAGCCCATCAGTTCTTGCAGACTATTGCTGGACAGTTCTATTTAATGAATACAAGAGACAAGCCAAGAAGAGATGAGTAGCCTCTGAATAATGACTAAACTATGTACATATTCAGTTTATATACATAATAGTTTTTGGCCTTTTGTTTCACAGTAAATTTTATTTCTTTAATCCTTTTGCTGATTTAATTGTTAAAGTGATACATAAACAGGTCAGATGAAATATTAAGCAACCATACATGAAAAAACAAAATATTCAATTTATGATTAAAACTCTACTATCTATGCACTATCTACACAATAGACATAGACGTAAAATGTAAAAATATAAATATCATGGAAACAGTGGCCAATCATCTGCTTAATTGTCATATTTGAATTCAGCACATCAATATCAATAATAAATGGCACATTTTATCATTGAAGCAAGAGATTTCTAAAAATGTGTATTCCAGTTTTTGAGTGTTCACTTAAGTATTAGTGTAAAACATATTTCTCATGAGCAGGTCAGAGAGAGTTAGGATTTTTGGATTTCAAAGCAATGTCAAAAGAGGTGGGTCTTTAAATAGTACTTAAGCACAGCCAATGAAGGAGCAAGACACATTCACTCAGTAAAGTTGTTCCAGGCATATGGAGCCACAAGACAGAAATAATCTGGAATTAGCAATGGAGAAAGGAATAGATAGAAGCAGTTTACCTGTGGACAATACTGTAATCCTCCCAGTTCCCTCAGCCTGTAACCTTGGGGTCATCTTTGACTCCTTTCATTCCTTTTATACAGATGTCCAAAACACTACTAAAATGTGTTCTTTTCTCTATAACTTCATCAAAAGCACTCCATTACCAATATTGTAAATGATTTGTTATTGTTATAGTTCCGAGTTACCTTCTGCTACTGGCTCCTCTTCTCCCCAGTTCTAGTACCCCTGTTTTATTGTAACTTTTGCCTTCCTCTATGTTTATGTTAATGTTATAATGCCTTGTTCACCGATATGATATGATCTGTATCATGAATGTTGGTATATAAAAGCACTAAATAAATAAATAAATAAAATCCAAAAGGCCCTTCCTTTGTGAACACACTTCC
Source organism: Rhinatrema bivittatum (assembly GCF_901001135.1). Classification (NCBI taxonomy): domain Eukaryota; kingdom Metazoa; phylum Chordata; class Amphibia; order Gymnophiona; family Rhinatrematidae; genus Rhinatrema; species Rhinatrema bivittatum. Next base: position 55,976,946 of record NC_042620.1, on the reverse strand, counting down.
AGAACCTTTACCTTTCATTACCTCCTTAGACTACTGTTCTCTGCTCCTTAGAGGTCTCCCAGTGAACCATCTCTTTCCATTTCAATGTATCCAAAATTCAACTGCATGATTTATCTTTTGTCAAAGTTGCTACACCTACATAATCCCTCTTTTCAAGTCACTACAATGGCTCCCTATCCATTTCCACATACAGTTCAAGCTCCTCTTATTTTATTTTTATTTTTTTGTCATTACTTATATACTTAATTTTCCTTAAACAAACTGTGATTTTCCAAAGAGAAACTACATCACATTTGGGTTATGTAATTTCCAGTCTATTAGCATTTTTCTACATCAAGCTACAAGATTTTACAGATATTGTATCCTCTAAAACAGTGCTTCTCAACCTTTTCTATTTCATGCCACACTTTCAAGTTTTCTCAAACCTCATGGTGCACCAAACCAAGTTTTGCACAATTCTCACTCTTCTCCTCACCAAAAGATGGAGAGGAGCACTTTTTATCTGTATGCACCTCATTCTGCCTGCTTCAGACTGACATCTGAATATGTGGAACCAGATGATCTTGTGAGATTACACGGCCCTACACATTCAAACATTGGATTGAAGGTGGCAGAAGAGATGCACACAGGTAAGAAGCACTGCTCTCTCTTCTACTTCCAGTGGATAGGAGGGAGATGGGGTAAGATTATCAGAATTCTGGTAGGGATCTGCACTGGGACACGTGCTTTTCAATATATTTATAAATGATCTGGAAAGGAATACGACGAGTGAGGTTATGAAATTTGCAGATGATACATAGAAACATAGAAACATAGAAATGACGGCAGAAGAAGACCAAATGGCCCATCCAGTCTGCCCAGCAAGCTTCCCTCATTTCTTCTCTCATACTTATCTGTTTCTCTTAGCTCTTGGTTCTAATTCCCTTCCACCCCCGCCATTAATGTAGAGAGCGGTGATGGAGCTGCATCCAAGTGAAATATCTAGCTTGATTAGTTAGAGGTAGTAGGGGTAGTAACCGCCGCAATAAGCAAGCTATTATTTGTTTTTACCCAGATTATGTTATACAGCCCTTATTGGTTGTTTATCTTCTCCCCTGCCGTTGAAGCAGGGAGCTATGCTGGATATGCGTGAGGTATCAGTTTTTTTCTTCTCCCCTGCCGTTGAAACAGAGAGCTATGCTGGATATGCATCGAAAGTGAAGTATCAGGCACATTTGGTTTGGGGTAGTAACCGCCGTAACAAGCCAGCTACTCCCCGCTTTGTGAGTGTGAATCCTTTTTTCTTCTCCCCTGCCGTTGAAGTTATGCTGGATATGCGTGAAGTATCAGTTTTTCTTTTCCCCTGCCGTTGAAGCAGAGAGCTATGCTGGAAATTTGTGATGTATCAGTCTTTCTCCCATGCCGTTGAAGCAGAGAGCCATGCTGGATATGCTTCGAGAGTGAAGTATCAGGTACATTTGGTTTGGGGTAGTAACCGCCGTAACAAGCCAGCTACTCCCCGCTTTGTGAGTGCAAACCCTTTTTTCTTCTCCCCTGCCGTTTAAGCAGAGAGCTCTGCTGGATGTGTGAAGTAACAGTTTTTCTTTTCCCCTGCTGTTGAAGCAGAGAACTATGCTGGATATGCATTGAAAGTGAAGTATAAGAATGGAGTGATCAAGCTAGTTGAAAGGCATCAGGAATAGAGGAAGGTGGAGGTAGTAATTTGGATATTTGGTTTGGGGTAGTAACCGCCGTAACAAGCCAGCTACTCCCGTCTTTGTGAGTGCAAATCCTTTTTTCCACATTTCCTCTTGCTGTTGAAGCTTAGAGTGATGTTGGAGTCACAGTAACCATGTGTATGTTTATTGAATAAGGGTATTGTCTCCAGGCAGTAGCCATCATTCTGGCGAGACACCCACTCTTCATTGGTGGCCTCTTGACTTTATGGATCCACAGTGTTTATCCCACGCCCCTTTGAAGTCCTTCACAGTTCTGGTCTTCACCACTTCCTCCGGAAGGGCATTCCAGGCATCCACCACCCTCTCCGTGAAGAAATACTTCCTGACATTGGTTCTGAATCTTCCTCCCTGGAGCTTCAAATCGTGACCCCTGGTTCTGCTGATTTTTTTCTTATGGTAAAGGTTTGTTGTTGCCTTTGGATCATTAAAACCTTTCAAGTATCTGAAAGTCTGTATCATATCACCTCTGCTCCTCCTTTCCTCCAGGGTGTACATATTTAGATTCTTCAATCTCTCCTCGTACGTCATGCGATGAAGATCCTCCACCTTCCTGGTCGCCCTTCTCTGTACCGCTTCCATCTTGCCTTTGTCTTTTTGTAGATACGGTCTCCAGAACTGAACACAGTACTCCAGGTGAGGCCTCACCAAGGACCTGTACAAGGGAATAATCACTTCCCTTTTCTTACTCGATATTCCTCTCTCTATGCAGCCCAGCATTCTTCTGGCTTTTGCTATCGCCTGTCGCATTGTTTCGCAGACTTCATATCATTAGACACTATCACCCCAAGGTCCCTCTCCTGCTCCGTGCACGTCAGCCTTTCCCCCCCCATCGAATACAGTTCATTTGGATTTCCGCTCCCCATATGCATGACTTTGCACTTCTTGGCATTGAATCTCAGCTGCCATATCTTCGACCACTCTTCCAGTTTCCTTAGATCCCGTCTCATTCTCTCCACTCCTTCCGGTGTGTCCACTCTGTTGCAGATCTTAGTGTCATCCGCAAAAAGACAAACCTTACCTTCTATCCCGTCCGCAATGTTGCTCACAAAGATATTGAACAGGACCGGTCCCAACACCGATCCTTGCGGTACACCACTTAAAACCGCTCTCTCTTCAGAGAAGGTTCCGTTTACCATCACACATTGTCTTCTGTCCGTCAACCAATTTGCAATCCAGGTCACCACCTTGTCACTCACTCCCAAGCTTCTCGTTTTATTCACCAGTCTCCTGTGCGGAACCGTATCAAAAGCTTTGCTGAAATCCAAGTATATGACATCGAGCGCTCTTCCTTGGTCCAATTCCTTGGTTACCCAGTCAAAAAAGTCAATCAGATTTGTCTGACAGGATCTTCCCCTGGTGAATCCATGTTGCCTCTGGTCCATCAATTCTCCGGACTGTAGATAGTTCACTATTCTCTCTTTCAGCAGAGACTCCATTACTTTTCCCACCACCGAAGTGAGGCTAACCGGCCTGTAGTTGCCAGCCTCCTCCCTGTTCCCACTCTTGTGAAGTGGGACCACCACCGCTCTTCTCCAGTCTCTCGGCACCACTCCCGTTTCTAGGGATCTATTGAACAGGTCACACAGCGGACCCGCCAGAACATCTCTGAGCTCCCTCAATATCCTTGGATGAATCCCATCAGGCCCCATGGCTTTGTCCACTTTCAGGTTCTTTAGCTCTTCCCACACATTTTCTACTGTAAAAGGATTTTCATCTATTCCACTTCCCTCCAGTTTCTTGTTGTGTAGAGATGGTCCTTCTCCAGGGTCTTCTTTAGTGAACACAGAGCTGAAGTATTCATTTAATATTTCTGCCATTTCTTCGTCTGTCTCCACACATTGATCATTACCACCTTTCAATTTCACTATACCACTTTGGACCTTTCTCTTTTCGCTGATGTATCTGAAAAATGTTTTGTCACCATTTTTTATCTCCTTGGCAATCCTCTCTTCTGCTTGATTTTTTGCCAACTTGATTGTTTTCTTCGTCTCCCTCAGTTGATACAAATATTCTTCTTTGTGCTCCTCCCTTTGGGATCCTTTATATTTCTTGAATGCTGTTCTTTTAGCTTTAATTTTGTCAGCCACCTCCTTTGAGAACCAGATAGGTTTCAATTTTCTTTTGCTTTTCTTTATGTTTCTAACATATAGAGCAGTTGCCTTGGTGATTGCTCCTTTTAGATTGGTCCACTGCTGATCCACATCTCTCTCGTTCTCCCATCCTTTAAGTTCTTCCTCCAGGTACTTTCCCATTTCCTCAAAGTCTGTGTTTTTGAACTGTAAAACTCGGGTCTTTGTGGTTCTTTTCCCTATTCTATTAGTGATATTAAACCATACCGTTCGATGATCACTGCTGCTGAGGTGGGCGCCCACCTGGACATCTGAGACATTATCTGCATTATTGAGCAATAAGTCGAGTATAGCACCTTCTCTCATGGGTTCCAACACCATTTGTTTGAACAAAGATACTTGCATGGCATCCATTATTGCTCTACTATTTTTAGTTTCTGCAGATGGGATTTTCCAGTCTACATCTGGCATATTAAAGTCACCCACGATCACCACTTCTCCCTTCTTACCTATCTTATGGATGTCTTCAATCAGATCTCTGTCCAGCTCTTCCTTTTGGTTTGGAGGCCTGTAAACCACTCCAATATAAATGGACACTCCGTCATCTTTTTTTAGGTCGACCCATAGAGCTTCTTCTTTACCCCAACTTCCTTGTAGCTCAGATGCTTGGATGTTGTTTCTGACATAAAGAGCCACACCTCCCCCTTTTCTATCCTCTCTGTCCTTCCTTAACAAGTTGTAGCCTGGTATTGTTGTATCCCATTCATGAGATTCTGTGAACCATGTTTCTGTGATAGCAACAATGTCCAATTCTGCCTCAGCCATTAGGGCCTGCAGATCTGGGATTTTATTTCCCAAACTATGAGCATTTGTGGTCATAGCCTTCCAGGTACTCTCTTTAAGGTTATTGCTTTTCCTGGACTCCTTATGAGATATTAGTTGAGATTTGTTATTCACTTTACTCTTTCTGTTTGTAGTTGTGCCACTGTTGACAGAGTTATCCATCTCAATTAGATTTTTCTTTTGGTTATGGATCTTGAAATACTGCATGCATTGTGTTTTTTCTCTCTTTTCTGGTAATACTGCAATGTTTTTCTCAAGAACTTCCTCAGTTTTTAATATAGAGAGGGCTTGTTCTTTTTGCATTTGGTACATTGTGTGTCTCCTTATCACAGGTCTAATTCTACCAGAGCCCACTGTAATCCTGGATTGTAAAGAATTTCTTAATGACCTGTTTGAGTGGGAGGGTGTACCTGTTGGCTGCTCATCTGTCAAGAATGGATGACTTTGGGTCCTACCTGAGCCTAATGGATCTCCTTTTCTTGACTCCTGGTTTTTCCGTGATATTGGGGAATTATTATCTGTGTAATGCAATGTGGGTGTAATACTTTTAATTGAAGCTAATTATTCAGAGCAGTTAAATCACAAGTGGATTGTGATACATTGCAGGAGGACCTTGCGAGATTGGAAGATTGAACATCCACGTGTGCAGATGAAATTTAATGTGGACAAGTGCAAGGTGTTGCATATAGGGAAAAATAACCCTTGCTGTAGTTATATGATGATAGGTTCTATAATAGGAGCTACCAGCCAGGAAAAAGATCTAGGCATCATAGTGGATAATACTTTAAAATCATCAGCTCAGTGTGCTGCAGCAGTCAAAAAAGCAAAAAGAATGTTAGGAATTATTAAGAAAGGAATGGTTAACAAAACAGAAAATGTCATCATGCCTCTGTACCGCTCCATAGTGAGACCACACCTTGAATACTGTGTACAAGTCTGGTCACTGTACCTCAAAAAAGATATAGTTGCGAAGGAGAAGGTACAGAGAAGGGCAATAAAAATGATAAAGGGGATGGAACAGCTCCCCTATGAAGAAAGCCTGAAGAGGTTAGGATTGTTTGGCTTGGAGAAGAGACAGCTGAGGGGGATATCATGGAGGTGTTTACAATAATGAGAGGTCTAGTACAGGTAAATGTGAATCGGTTGTTTACTCTTTTGGATAATAGAAATACTAGGGGGTACTCCATGAAGTTAGCATGTAGCACATTTAAAACTAATTAAAGAAAGTTCTTTTTCACTCAATGCACAATTAAACTTTGGAATTTGATGCCAGGGGATGTTGTTAGTGCAGTTAGTGTTGCTGTGTTTAAAAAGGTTTTGGATAAGTTCATGGAGGAGAAGTTCATTACCTGCTATTAATCAAGTTGATTTAGAAAATAGCCACTGCTATTACTGGCATCAGTAGCATGGGATAGACTTAGTTTTTGGTACTTGCCAGGTACTTATTGCCTGAAATGGCCACTGTTGGAAACAGGGTGCTGGGATTGATGGCCCCTTGGTCTGACCCAGTATGGCATGTTCTTTTGTTCTTATGATATTATGGTGTTGTAAGAAGAAACTCTCTCATCAACAGACTGTTAAGAGTAGCAGAGGAGTAAAAAGATGAGCATGAAGTAGAAAGGGTTCAAGGGTCAATAGCCTAAACATTCCTAAAGGTATTCATGGTGACAGGGAGGAACTACGGAGGAGAAAGTTTAAGAGTAAAACTTAACAGATGATGGTCAGAGAGTGGAATAACACAGGTGGAAAAGCTAAGGAGAGTGGACTTGAAATAGAGGATGAGGTCAAGGCCGTGATCTTGGGAACAGTAGAGCATAGTTGGAGGTAGAAAGAGGAGTTTTAAGGAAAGGAGCAATGCAACAAAAGAGTCAGATGTGTCATTTGCAGTCAGTTTACAAATCCCAAGAAAAACAGAAAAGGAAATGGATTAATGAAGAAGGAAAGTCAAGAGTCAAAGGGGCCGATGCAATAAAAAGTGAGGAAAGCGGGCACTGAAAAGTCAGTGTCCGCTTTCCTAATGTGCGCATGGCGCCCGCAAGGGTGGCGCCATGCTATAACCAAATTATGGGGTCGCACTAGCAAGGAGGCGCTAGGGTCTCTTGCGCGACCCTAACGCCTCCTTGCTAACGTGACCCTGCTACGGCCATCTGCCAGTAATGAAAACAGATGCCAGTCGGCGTTCTCTTTCATTACTGGCAGATGGCCAAGTTTACCGGCATGGGTCTTCATAACTCGGCGGTATGCAGAGGGTTTTTTTTTTTTTTTCACTTAAGAAAAGAAGTACAGAAAAGCAGTTTTTTTCTGCTTTTCTATACTTCTTTTTCCTGTGCTCAGTTTTTAACACCTGCTCCAGGCAGGTGTTAATAGCTGAGCGCAAAATGTGCATCTGAGACGCACACTTTTTTTTTTTTGCATGCAGACTGAATGAGTAATAGCCTCATTCCCATGCATTTGCATGTGATGAGCGCTGTTGCATTCACCACGCGCCCAACGTGTGTTAAATAGGTGCTAATCTCCCTATTGCATTAGGGGCTGGATTAGCACCTAATTTACCTGTGTCGAAGTACGGGTTATACAGTGCGCTCGTCTGAGTGCACTGTATTGCATCGGCCCCAAACTCAATGAGAGGAGGGCCACTAATAGATTTATTTATTTATTTAAAATCTTTTCTATACCATCGCTAAGTTATATACCATCGCTAAAGATGTGAATCGTGTGATCGATCATCTTAACGATCGATTTTGGCTGGGAGGGGAGGGAAATCTGATCATCATGGTTTTTTTTGCTAAAAAATAGTAAAAAATCGTAAAAAATCATAAATCGGGGGAGGGCAGGAAAACCGGCACACCAAAACAACCCCAAAACCCACCCCCGACCCTTTAAAACAAATCTCCCACCCTCCCGAACCCCCCCAAAATGTTTTAAATTACCTGGGGTCCAGTGGGGGGGGTCCCGGCGTGATCTCCCGCTCTCGGGCCATGGCTGCGTTAATAGAAATGGCGCCGGTGGCCCTTTGCCCTTACCATATGACAGGGCAAAGGTAGCGCCGGCGCCATTTTGGTTCCTGTCACCCGACGTCACGAGTGCAGGAGATCGCTCCCGGACCCCCGCTGGACCCCCAGGGACTTTTGGCCAGCTTGGGGGGGCCTCCTAACCCCCACAAGACTTGCCAAAAGTCCAGCGGGGGTCTCGGAGCGACCTCCTGCACGCGGGCCGTATTGCCAATATTCAAAATGGCGCCGGCACTACTTTTGCCCTCACTATGTCATACGGGTCATATGACATAGTGAGGGCAAAAGCCATCATAGCCCTGTCATATGGTAAGGGCAAAGGGCCACCGGTGCCATTTCTATTAACGCAGCCGTGGCCCGAGAGCGGGAGATCGCACCAGGACCCCCCCCCCCCCCACTGGACCCCAGGTAATTTAAAACATTTTGGGGGGGTTCGGGAGGGTGGGGGATTTGTTTTAAAGGGTCGGGGTGGGTTTTAGGGTTGTTTTGGTGTGCCGGTTTTCCTGCCCTCCCCCGATTTACGATAAATCGGGGGAATTGCTATTGTATCGCGGCTCTAACGATTTTTGACGATTTAAAATATATCTGACGGTTGTCTTAAATCGTCAAAAAACGATTCACATCCCTAACCATCACAATGGTTTACATGTAGGCACATAGATGTGTAATTGTCATCTATCGGCCATAGATGGCTGATAGATGACAATTACACAAAGGGATAAGTGATAAGTAGATAAACAGGCAGATGAAGAACCTCTTAGAAAGGAAAAAAGTGGGATTGAAGAGGGAGAACGGGCTGAAACTTGCAGAAGGGGAAGAATAAAGGGCTACTACCACCACCGAGTGAACTGTATGAGATATATCAGTAACAGAGGTAGATTCCTCAGGGGAAAGCCAGGTGTTGGTCAAAGCAAGCAGATGTAGGGAATGATTGATAAAGAGGTCATGACAGTAGTTGAGTTTATTAGAAATTAAGGAGGTATTTTAAAGATAAGATAAGAAAAGATGAGGTGAGAGAAGTGGCAGTCCTCAGACAAAAGACCAGTGGTAGATATTTAGCTGGATAACACTTATCCAGCTAAGTTACAAGGATATTCAAAGGCATGGCTATGCTGCTGAATATCCACATACAATTGGCACTTAGTAGGATATTTGTTATGTGGCTAAGTCAGTCATGCTCAGTAGCAAGACTACACTTAAGTGCCTCATAACTTATATGGCTAAGTCTCAATATTGCTACTTAGCCAGATAAGTTATCCGGCTACTTAGCGCTGTCCCAATCCACTCACTGCCCACCCACCTTTCATCTGGTTAACTAGATAGCCGTTTAAGTAACTTATCCAACTATCTAGCAGCTCCTGAACTAGAGTAGATATTCAGCTGCTGCTAGATAACCTGATAAGTCCTACTTATCTGGCTATCTGCCAGTTGAATATCAGCCCCACAATTATTATTGAAAATCATGTCTTAAGTAGAAATGTTGTAAGCCAGCACCAGGACCCAATATCCTTTTTTTCACCAAAATATCCCAGAATATGGTAATATATAGTTCTGTAAAAAGCATAGACACATTTTAAAGCCATACTTTTTTGTCTGAAGTGGAAAGTGCTAATGCATGCCTACAAGATACTGAACTGACAATGTTTTGAATTGCTGTGTAATAATATTATTGTTGCATAAAATTATTACTCTGTGCTGTGCGTTCTTTCTACTTAATGCTCAGAAATGTTTGAGTATGTGTTGCTCCACCGTCTGCTTGTGTTATGCTCGTTGGTGCAGATGTCTACGACCGCTGTTGCTCACCTCTTGCCTCACTGCACCAACTCCATTGGAAAGACTTGCGGCCTCCACCAGCTATCACTGGCCTGCCCGTCCCTGTTCCCAGGCCTCCCTGGATGGCATAGATGCTGCCGACCACCATTTTGCCCTCTGAGCTCCTTAGGCGTGCACGCGCACTTCCGTGCCAGTCTTATGCATGTCATGGCGGGAATCTCCCCCGGATGATGTCATTCTCCATGGACTCTTAAGCCAGCAGGCCCTGTCTGCCTACGACTTGGCAATGAGTTCCCTCATTGCTGAATCCACTTCGCTCACTATGGACTTCCCGTTCCAGCTCCTGCTTCCTCGGCGTGAGACGTCCCAGGTACCCGCTCCTCGGGGTCCCTTTACTCGTCTCTGACTATCCGCATCTCAGAGGGCCTTGTGCCTAGGATCGCTGCCTGCCCCATTCCCCGGGGCGTCCTCTGGAACCATCTCTACTTCCACTGTGAATACTCCACTTGCGGACCATTACCGTATTATCTCTACTGAGGAACCCTCATCGGCGTACTCCGCTCTGCGGACCATTGCTGTATCATCTCTACAGAGGAATCCTCTCTTGGGTATACCCCACTCCACAGACCCTGTGGGACCTCTGTGTCTGTTTGACTTTCTTGCTACACTCCCTGCTCCGCGGGCAGTGCCTCTCTCTCTCTCTCTCAGCTTTCTTTCCAGTACATGCTGTTCTGCACACCCAGCAGCTGAGACCTCGCCTCCTGAAGGTGAGGCTCATGGGACTCCTTCCCATGGGCAGTACCATCTCTCACCTCGGCCCAGGGCCCACAAACCCACAAATCCTAACAGCATGGTATTGTGCCACACTGTAAAATAACTCTGTTTGTAACATGCTTTGAACTCTCTGGCTGTAAATGTGTGCCATAAATAAACAATGATAATGATGATAATGATGATGCCGATGATGAGAGGAACTCCCTGGGATGCATCCTACTGATATCACCTTGCTGGGCCTCATGATGATTAGCACAGCCTTGTGTGCCAGACAGGTGATGCACGTGCATTTTAAAGACAAAACAAGTGTTGTAAGTTGGATAATGAGTGTCAGGTTAGAAATGTAACTCTGACTTACTGTAACTCAAAATGCCTTAAGTCAAAGACTTGCTGTATATAATGTTGTTTTGAAAAGGCCAGGACCTACAGATTTTGTTCTGCCTCAGATTCCTTGAGTTGATTTATCTGAATTTTGGAGTATTAAAATGTCCTCCAGTATATAAAGTAAAAGGCTTTTTCTTGAATACATAATTTCTCCTGTTTTATATTAAAAAGAAAAAGACTGCAAAAAGTGAAAAGTGAAATGTGTCGTGTCCCACAGTGCATGCAGTGAGAAAGTACCCTGTTTCTTCATTGATGCACTGATTGGCAACACACTGATCTCATAAAATATATGTATAAATGCTCTTTTATAATAAAATATATCAGTGGTTGGCAAGCATTTTGTCTCCCTTCAGTCTAATTGTGTCTCTCTTATGCATGATTCATAAGAAGAAATCATTTAAAAAAAAAGCTTTATTCTCCAGAACTACTACTTCACGCAGCTTTCACATTTTAGAGTGATGTTACATGTACTTGTTCAACCCTGCTCTCTCAGCATATCTTGATCTCTTGGGGAGAAATAAATTTCCTGTAACTTGGTCAATGAACATTTTACATGTTTTCAAGTAAGAAAATGTCATTTCTTTCTCCACTGCATTGCATTCCTTCTGTAATTAAGAGGTTATAATGGGTTAAATAAATCTACTATTAATTGTATCCTCCATTATGCATTTTGTATAACTTGTCTTTATTTTAATTTTGTGCAACTGCTTTTTCACCTTTCCCTGATGAATTAATAGCCCCAACCTAGAATACTTATTCTGCATTTTTCATCCCTGCCAGCACTGTTATTTCCAATTAACATTACTTAACTTGCACAACTTTGGTCAATCTTCCAATAAAGGGTGTACTTATGTAAACCCTATATTGGAAGACTGACTGAAGTTCTGCTTAAGGGGGTAAATAGGCAGATGGTGTGTCAGTGATTTAAACAATGGCAATTACAAAATTCTTTCATAAAAGAAACATAAATAGGAGGAGGTTTCATCTTTAACATTAACATAGGGTACATTTTCAGCTAGACCTGGAGTGTCTGAGATAACTGGTTGCAGCTAAAAATTCACTTAAATCTAGCTCCAAAAATGTAGGAAGTTAGGTTTAGGCCTTCCATTTGTGCACTCATGGTTAGGCATCTAAACTTAAATGGCTAGTGCTGAAATACATCACCTGCTGGATAAGTCCTGTCCAAATTTGAGGGAACTAGGCAATTTTGTGAAACTAGGTGGCTAGATTTAGACATTCAGAAGGTTGAAATTTTCTCCCTGGGTGATCTTGCCTCTTAATTAGTTAGGTGACCATATCCCACTGAAATTTAGATCTAGTGTACATAGTATTAAAGTTCTAAGGTCATAGGTAAGAATACAATTTTGTGCCAAATTAAATCCATTCTACTTTTCCACTCAAATTATGAGCATACCTGGGAACTCTCCGGATTTGGCCGGGAGACTCCGGAATTCTGAAAGAATTACCGGGTCTCCGGGCCAATACCAGAAATCTCCAGGTGCTGCAGCAAAACCAATCTGCTTGGACCCAGAAAGAAGAAAGGAACGTCATTCGTCTTGCGCGGCTGAAAAAAGGAGGAACTTGACAGTGATTTCTACCATCTCTGGACCTTTTTAACTCTTAACCTCACTTCTTTGTGACACCACCTGCTCCTGCACAGCCTTTTTCCTGTATCCAGCAACTTGCCCACCCCATCCTGTTTGTCTTGGCCAATGAACATTGCAATTTCCTGCCTGTGCATCAAACGAGGAGTAAGAAACAGGCAGCATCCACTTCCGCAGTACAGGAGGAGAAGGAAGAGGCTGCTGCTGCTCCAGGAGCCCAAGTTACAGTCTGCTGTTTCCAGTGTGTTTTGAAAGAGGGGGGGGGGGGGGAGAGAGAGAATGAATGAGCAGGTCTGTGAGAGTGAGTGAGTGAGTATTTGTGTAGCAAGAAAAGATCCAAGAGTGTATGTAGGTGAGTAGGAGAGAGCTGAGTGCAAGTGAGCATGGGTGGGAAAGTGAGTGGGCAAGTGTGAATGGAAGAGGGAGAGACGTGAGTGAGTGTGTGTGTATTGGTGGGAGAATGGCAGAAGTAAAGGTGTAAATGGACATGTGAGAATGTGAGAGAATGAGCAGTGAAAGTAAGTGTGAACATGTAAGAATGTTTATGAGAGCAAATCTGTGAGCATCCGGTCCCACTGTGCAGTTGCCCTCCCCCACTAATCCATGGTAATCTCAGGGTGACTGGAAGTCAAAAGTTCTCAGGTATGATTATGAGTAGTGTTGTCCCACATGTGCCAATGCCACAAGTAACTGAGGTGTTTATGAAATAGCAGGCCCTCTTGCCTCACAAGTGGTGAGGCAGTGCTAAGCAATGATGATGATGATATCATCAGGCATGTGATCAGTGAAGATGTGACCAGCCATGCCTGCAGAAGTGAACCAGATCACATGTGGGGGCTGCATGGCCTTGCTTACAGACACAAGGCCATTGGATCTGAAATCCCCAGCACCGGTGAGGTGAATCCAGTAAAATCTGGTTCTCCCAACTACAGATATTGCAAGATGTGGACTAGCTAAGCAGCTCCCGGGAGGACACCAAAGAGAAGTGTTGTGTCACTCTGCCAATGGTGCCTTTCGTCTCCCTCCTGCAGCATGCACAGTTCACAAATAAGCTGTTTGAACTACATGGAATTCCTTAAATACAGAGTGCCATGCAGTTCTAAGAGACAAATCATTGAACATGTGAGCTATGACTAGAAACGCAGCTGGCTTGGGCATGAATAGGAGAGACGAACAGGCATTAGAAAATAGGAGAGAACAGGTACTCCCATAGCTGTCTTCAGCAAACTCTGGTGCTATCACTCCCAGACCCATGCAGTGGGATGGTTGGAGGGGGAGGGAACCCTAATTCTCTGACCATCCAGGGTGATGTTCAGCTCAGTGATAGTTCTGTTCCCACCTCAAAGATTTAGGTATCATATGTGTATAGTTAGAAGGGCTTATGTATGTAAGCCAAATTTTCTTGTCAGAGTGTAAGGGTGACAGCAAATTTCCTAGGAGGAGCTGAAAACCACACTGATTCTAGCCTTTCAGAAGCAATTTCAAGTTTTATTGCTATAACAGAAAACAATATTGCAGTAGACTGCATTATCTCAGGACAGTGTACTCACAAACCTTCAGCAGAGAGGGACAGGAGCTCCTACTTCTGGAGAAGGGGGATCCTCCTGATCCCAGCTGGGCTCAAATTCTTATTCCCCTCCCAGGAGGGTCCTGCTATAGAGCTCTCTCCCTCTCTGTAGGATTTAAGGTGGACCAGGCTACATGCCTGGTCCTGAACAGGTTAAAGGGGGAAAATAGGATCACTTCATCACACAGGACTTAAATAAAGCTGCAGCCATATACATTTCTAAGCTAAATACTGTTTGTGAATTATTGTGTGTGTAGTCTTGTTTGTCATGTTGAAGGGCTCAGGACAGGTCATGGTTGAGTTAGTTAATGAATGATACTGCATATCATATGAGGACACCATAAGTAAATGAAGCATCTGGACAATAGCCTGTTCAGATTGCTTTCATGGAAGGGTGTGTGTGTGGTGGGGCAGGGATGTTCAGGAATGGACAAAGACAGTAGTCTCATTGGACCATGCAGATGGTGAACACACTGTAAGATGTGCCTGCATAGGGCATTTAGCCATATGTAGGAGCCACCAGACCTGGCATCTCCATTGTCAACCAGCAGACTGAATGACTCACAAAGGCCAGTCTCCCACTCCCATTGGCCACAGGAGCCCAAGGGATCAGGGAAGATAAAACGGGGCTACCGGCCGCCTAGGTCCTTCTGATGCCTCCGCCATTCAAAGTACCTTTTTCACATAAACATTTCACATTTCATTATCCAAATTACAGGAGTTTTATATACAATTCTATAATCTTCCTATCAAACTTTGCAATAATATAAACAACTACCAAAACTAGTAACATCCAGTCAACCCTGTGGCCTTCCTGGATGATCCATAGCCACCATCAAATTGCCAGCATCAGCTAAGCAGGGTGGTGGTAACCAAGTAAGGTACATATCACCAAAAAATGCATTTAATATGCTTTATATTGCTTGAAAGGCTACATATTATAAATGTAGCATTGAAAAGGATCTTCATAACACTCATGTTAAGAACTTATAGCTCAAAGATTTCCTTTAAACAAATCAATTCATAATTAATCATTGGTCCAAAGTTATCCTTATTATTTGTGAACAAGTACATTTTTTTAAAAATGATTTTCACTTGCAAATAACAGGTACTTTCCTTTTAAAGATGAAAAACCCTGTAGTTCCTGACATAGAACTATATTTTGATTGCCTACATTAAGGACTTCTGCTGCACTTTTTTTTTTTTATCTCTGCTGACCTGCCAGAATACATCTGCCAAACATAAATAACAGGCTAGTGAGCAAACTACAAAATAAAATTGAAAAATAATATGGAAAAATTAAACCACTCCTAATGATCTACTATACATGTTTTTACGGAAGACAGACCAGCTAAATTTGTTGTTGCATTTCCAGTATAATGGTGGCCATTTTCATTAGATGAATAGCTGAACCCCAAGGTCTAAATGTGATTTCGTGCTGTTGTGAATCTGACTTTGCCTAAATCACTCTTTAAGTGAAACTGCTATGAACTTTTATTTAAAAAACAGGATCCATTCTAATGGCCAAAGAATGGCCCAATTGACTCAGAATAGTGGTCAAATCACTGTGGCCAAATCTACACATGAGAGCAAGTGCTGAAGGACTACAATGGGAGTGACTGAAAGGCAGGTAGCTCAAGGCTGTAAAATAAAAAAATACGAACAATATATAAATACAAACAGATTCATTTAAGGACAAACAATCAATGGGACAAACAATCTAGGTTGTGAATTAGCTGCCATACATCAAAATACCACCCTTCATTGGGGAGGATGTGCCAAAGTTAATTAAATCCAGCACCAGGGCCCCAGTGGATGGCATCGGTTGGTAAAGAAAAGCCGAAGAAAGAAAGTGCCGCAGCTTCAAGGGCTGTGCTGTGGGCCTGAGCCTGATACTGTACCCAGGCCCCATTGTCAAGATCCAGCCTCCAAGCCGAGCTGTAGCACCGGGCTCGGGTCTGGGCCCTGATCTAGGCTGAGGCCCAGGGGTCGAGCATGGGTATGAGCCAAGGCCCCAGCATCAAGACCCAACCACTAGGCCAAGCTGCAGCATCGGGCTTGTAACTGGGCCATGGTGTACACTGAGGACAAGGTGTCGGGACCCAGTCTCTGGGTTGGGCTCCAGGGTTGGGCCTGAGTCTGGGCTGAAGCCCTGGCATCGATACCCAAACTCTATGCTGGGCTGTGGTTTCATGCCTGGGTTTAGGCCCTGGCCGAAGCCCAGGCATTGTGACCTGACATCTAGCTTGTGCTGCAGAATTAGGCCTGGTTCTATGCCCTGACCTAGGCTGAGACCCAGTTGTCGGGATATCATCTCTGGGACACACAGTGGTGTCAGGCCTGGACCCAGGCCCCTGCCTAGGCATCGGGTTCAGGCCTCCAAGCAGGGGCCTTGCAAAGGTTCTAGACCTAGGTCACAGCGACCTACCAAGGTCTAGGCCTATGTACAGCCCAACTGGAGTTGGAGCCTACCTTATCTGTGGATCCCCTCCGGATCATGCTTGTTAGGATAATCTGGGGCTTACAATGTATTGGTTTTTAGTAGACAGACTTGAACCTTTATTTGTTTTATAATGAACATAACACTTCTGTCTTTTCTCATCTGTAGGGGCTTTAAACTAGGATATGTCTCAGCAGTGACCTACTTGTTTTGATAAAAAAAAAAAACTTACAGTTAAAATATGGGGTTATTCTTCTAGTCTTTTAACTTATTATCATGCACTGAGGCTAAAATCAATGTCGAGATATTTCTTGGACTTTATATCATTTTGATGAATGACAGTGTGGTGTTTCAGCTCAATCTATGTGTCTCTCAGTTATACTATCAAATTCTCTGATGTTACATTTTTCCTAGCTCTTGTTGAAGTAGCTGATGGCTGCTGTATGCCCACAATGTGCTACTATGATACCTTTAAAAAACACTATAAAGTGGTCAGTTCATGAGACAGGAGTGACTTTAAGGTCATTTATTGTCAAACTGGAAGTTTCTAAATCAGGGGAAAAAAACTAAATCTAATATATTGTTCTTTTTATGAGAGGGTCAGTCACCCACTGGATTTTATTAAGGATAGAAATTCAAATTCAGGGACAGTACAGCAGACACCATTTGAACACTGAAGTGACCCTAAATTTAAAGATTACAGCCAACAGTAGATTTATAGCCAATTGAGATAATTTGCTATGTGAGCGATCATTATCTCTATGAGCTTTGCACATCAATTATATGTGCCAGCTATATTATCTTTCAACATGCAGCAGTAGGCATTGAATTCCCATTAATTGCGAAATAACTTTTTGGACACCAGTATATTAGGTTTAGCCACTATGCCACGCCACCTCCCTTTCCTTTCTCTCTTCCTACATGATAAATATTAAAATAAGGTAACTATATTTTGTAAAAACTGCAGTGTCACAATCATCAAGCCAAGTTGGCCTCAGTTAAAATATCATAAAGCAATCAGGTTTTATCCTTAATTGTCCTAACATTTAAAAGTAAACATTTAAAACTAAAATGCACTTGATATTTTTTTAACTTATACATAGCTCCCTCCTTGTACAGAGTTACTGATTTAAGCTACCTCCTTGCTTGTCCAGAAGTACTGATTTAAACCACTGTACTTGATTAAAGAATTTTATTGGGGGCAGAGCAATTCCAAATTTATAGTTTCCCTTCCCAGAAACTACTTCATTTCTAAATACAGAAGTTCCTAGGCAGACTGTCAGATTGGTCGTATACATTTTTACACTTATCAGTCCCTAAGATAAGTGACTCACAAAGTTTATTGAAATAAAATTATCAGCTAACAAGCAAAAACCAATAAAAAAAATGTGAAACTGCTAATAATACAAACTACTGTGTTCTTCAAATGTATAACGCCTCTACCCTACACTGTAAATAGTAGGGATGTGACTCCTTTGATGATTTAAAATATCGTCCGATATTTTTTTTTATTGTCATTAATTGTTAAAGAGTGCGATACAATAGAAATTCCACCGATTTATCGTGAAAAAATCGTTAATCGGGTTAGTGCACACTAACGGGAGTTAGGACACAACCTAAAAACCCACTCGACCCTTTAAAACCGCTCCCTTAGCCTCCACCACCCTCCCAACCCCCCAAAAAATGTTTTAAAATTACCTGGTGGTCCAGCGGGGGTCCCAGGACCGTTCTCTCGCTCTCGGACCGTCAGCTGCCACTAATAAAAATGGCGCCGATGGCCCTTTGCCCTTACCATGTGACAGGGTAACCGTGCCATTTGCCGGCCCCTGTCACATGGTAGGAGCACTGGATGGCTGGCGCCATCTTTAAAAATGGTGCTGGTCATCCAGTGCTCCTACCATGTGACAGGGGTTGGTCAATGGCTCGGTTACCCTGTCTCATGGTAAGGGCAAAGGGCCATCGGCGCCATTTTTATTAGTGGCAGCCGATGGCCCGAGAGCGGGAGATCGCTCCCGGGGCCCACTGGACCACCAGATAATTTAAAAATGTTTTTTGGGGGGTCTGGAGGGTGGTATAGGCTAAGAGAGCGGTTTTAAAGGGTCGGGTGGGTTTTTTGTTTATTGGCTGACAGCCTGAGTGTGAGAGAACGCTCCAGGGACCCCCGCTGGACCACCAGGTAATTTTAAAATGTTTTTGGGGGGGTCGGGAGGGTGGTGGAGGCTAAGTGAGCGGTTTTAAAGGGTCGGGGTGGGTTTTTTGTTTATCGGATCGGACGCAGCCTATAAAAAAAAAACGATCAGGCCGGATGAAAAAAATGCACGATTTGAATCAGAACCAGAACCGAACCGATTCTAGTTCCAATTCACATCTCTAGTAAATAGGCCCAAAAATATCAAATAACCATATAATCTACAATTTGCTATACCACAGTTGAAATCACAAAAATATTTCTCATCACTCCAGGAAGTCTTCCTAAGAAGCAAGACTGTCAAGTTCTTCTATCTCTACAAGGAATTTCCAAAGTGGCTTCAAGGAGGCATTCCCCTTTGAAGTGCCCCTTCACAGGAGGACCCTTGTGTAGGTGACTGGCCTCTGGCAGCATCAGCCCTTTTCAAGCTCTCCCAGGCCTGCTGGTGATGTCCATGGAGGGTGGAACCATGGCCAGGGGATGAAGCCAATAATGCTGGCTCAGAGACATTTAGTCCAGTGAAGAATAGTCCTCTAGCCCATAGAGGGCTTCAGCATAGGCATGCTGACTCTAGTGGTGTTTGTCTCTTTACGTTTGATAGGGATGCATGATCACTTCCAATGCCAAGCCTTTTCAAGCACTCTTGAGCCTGCTGATAATGTCCATGGAGGGCAGAGCCATATCCATAGAAACATAGGAACCTAGAAATGATGGCAGAAAAGGACCAAATGGTCCATCCAGTATGCCAAGTAAGCCCCTGCCGTGTAGATTACCCTATGCTTATATGTTTCCCAGACCATAAAAGACAGGGCCCTCATTGGTTGCTGTTCAAATCCAATTCCCCGTAACACTACCCCCTCGTGTTTATTAGTTCCCTACACTAGCCCTCATTAATTGTTGTTCAATCCAATCCCCTGTTATGCCTTGCTGTTGAAGCAGAGAGCAAGGTTGAGTTGCATCACAGCAACAGTCTTGTTATTTATAGGTGGTAACCGCCGCATCAGCAAGTTACCACCATACTTATTTCCCCAGTCCATAAACGTTGGGCCCTCAGTTGCTGAATGAATTCAATTCCTCTTCTCCCTCTGCCATTGAAGCAGAGAGCAATCATGGAGTAATGCATCTACAGTATCAAGGCTAATTGGTTAAGGGTAATAACCGCCGCACCATCAAGTTACAACACACACTCTTTTCTTCATTTCCATCCTTTAGCCTTTAGAGTGCCCCTTTGAATTCCTTCACTGTTTTGGTTTTCACCACCTCCTCTGAAAGAGCATTCCAGGCATCCACCACCCTCTCCATGAAGAAATATTTTCTGATGTTGGTTCTGAGGCATTGTACTTGAAGTTTCATTTCATGATCCTTAGTTCTGATTTCTTTCCAACAGAAAGGTTTGACATTTGCACATTATTAAAACTTTTTAGGTATTGTTACGAATAGGCACTGGTAGGTGTAGTGGACACCACCTACAGGGGTGTCTCAGGGTGGAGAGAGACAGGAACGCAGTAGTGTCTAGTTGCTGGCTGGTGCAGGCAGGAAGTGGATACTAACGGGAACTTGTGAAGGTGGGAACTGGCTAGAGGGAGTCTATTTCAGGCTGGAGGAATCTCATACAAGGTGCATGGAGGTAAGGGTGAACTTGAAATACTGGAACAGCATGGAGGTATGTATGAAAGTGAATGCAGGTAAAGGTGAACAGAAAACTGGAACTGGGTGCTGGTAAGGATGAATTCAGGAAGTGTGCAGGTAAGAGTGATACTGACTGGAGGTATAAGTGACCGGACTGAGGGAACCCAGGGAAACAAGACTGACAAAGAACTAGACAGACAAACCAGGACAGCACTAACACTGAACATGAAACATATAAGCCTGAAGGCAGCAGAACAAGGCACAAGCCTGGAGGCAGTAAGGTAAGACAGAGAGCCCGAAGGCAGCAGGGCAAGGCAGGGAGCCCAAAGGCAGCAGGGCAAGGCAGAAACCAGAAGACCACTAAGCAAGGTACAAGGCCCGAAGTCCACACGCAGGCAGGCAGGCAGAGGGCCCGAAGGCAAACGCAGACAGGCAGAGGGTCCAAAGGCCACACGCAGACAGGCAGAGGGCCCAAAGGCCACACAAAGCAAAAGAGGCAAGAGCAGGGAGCCCAGACGTGCTCGATGCCGAAGCACCGAGGAAACTGCTAGACAGGGTTATAAAGGAAGTCTGGGATATAGGGTAGACAGGGAGGAAGGACTGGGCCAGCCAGGAGGGCATGCTCATGGGGGACCTCTGGTGGTGAGGCAGCTGCATAGCAGCCATGGTCGTAACACTACCCCCCTCTTTAAGGCCTCCTCTTCCTTCTGAGTCCCAACTCTGCAGGGGACACTGCGTGATAGCAAATCCAAACTCCTCTAAAGATGGTGTGACAAATACAACCCCTTCCCGGGATGGCAGAACAGTCCTAAACCCTTTCAGGGTGAGTGGGCAGGGTCAAAGCCCTCCTGGGGTGACAAGGCAGACCATAACCACTCCTGGGGCAACGCGGAAGGCGCAGACCCTTCTTGGGGTGGGTGGGCAGGGTCAAGGCCCTCCTGGGGTGATGTATAACATTCAAACCCTTCTTTGGATATCAGAGCAGGTTCAGACCCCTCCTGAGGTGACCAGGCAGGTTCAGGCCCCTCCCGGGGCTGCACCCAGGCTCAGGCCCCTCCTGGGGCGGCAGGGCCTGTTCAGACCCCAGGAAAATGGAGTCTGTTATGGGTTGTTCATCAGTTGTGGGGGTAATAGTGCTGGATCGAAAGGAGGATAAAGATGGAACAGCTGAGGACTTGGTTAAACGGAGATGGATTCTTGAAGCCTGGATCATGGTTCCCTGGTTCTGTGGTATGGACTCGCAGCTTATTGAAGGAACAAGCAGCTCTGGATCTTCTTGGAACACAGGTCGTTAATCGTGAGTGAGCTACAGCTGTGGGCAGCAAAGTTCTACTAAGGTTAATTAGTTCCCTCTGCTTTTGTTTCTGAGACTCTAGAGTGGAAGTCCTAGAAGCCTTCTTGACCAGGTGAGTTTTAGGATTTTCTGAAATATAACTTGCTTGTTGGTGAGAAATTTTATGAAATGATGTGCTGAAATTCTCTGTTTGCAAACTGCCAATGGTGAAAATATTCTTAGTTGGGCCAGAAGCAGGACCTAATGTAATAGAACTGGCTGAGTTTTCTAGAGAAACAGATGGCCCGTTAGCTGTGCAGCGGGGGCAGGGTTTTCCTGGAGGCAAAAGGCACGGAATACAAGAGCAGGTCCACCTTCCTGGTCTAGGATTATAACAATTTAAACATTCCTGGTAGACAGAAACATTCTTTTTATGACAGTGGCTGCATGCCCAGTGATCTTGATCAGCAAGCTGACAGGCTAAACAGTTCTGATAAGTTGAATAGTTCAGGGTCTGACAGGAATTATTTATTTATTTGTTTATTTATTTTTATATACATGTAAAAAACCGTGGAGACTCACCAGATGAAAACAAAGTCCTTTCTCTCTGGAGGTGGATGGCTTCTGCATGCTGTTATGAATGGGCACTGGTAGGTGTAGTGGACACCACCTACAGGGGTGTCTCAGGGTGGAGAGAGATAGGAACGCAGTAGTGTCTAGTTGCTGGCTGGTGCAGGCAGGAAGTGGATACTAACAGGAACTTGTGAAGGTGGGAACTGGCTAGAGGGAGTCTAATACAGGTTGGAGGAATCTCATACAAGGTGCATGGAGGTAAGGGTGAACTTGAAGTACTGGAACAGCATGGAGGTATGTATGAAAGTGAATGCAGGTAAAGGTGAACAGAAAACTGGAACTGGGTGCTGGTAAGGATGAATTCAGGAAGTGTGCAGGTAAGAGTGATACTGACTGGAGGTATAAGTGACCGGACTGAGGGAACCCAGGAAAACAAGACTGACAAAGAACTAGACAGACAAAACAGGACAGCACTAACACTGAACATGAAACATATAAGCCCAAAGGCAGCAGAACAAGGCACAAGCCTGGAGGCAGTAAGGTAAGACAGAGAGCCCGAAGGCAGCAGGGCAAGGCAGGGAGCACAAAGGCAGCAGGGCAAGGCAGGGAGCCAAAAGGCAGCAGGGCAAGGCAGAAACCAGAAGACCACTAAGCAAGGTAGAAGGCCCGAAGGCCACACACAGGTAGGCAGAGGGCCCGAAGGCCACACGCAGGCAAGTAGAAGGCCCGAAGGCCACATGCAGGCAGGGAGAGGGCTCGAAGGCCACACACAGGCAAGCAGAGGGCCCAAAGGCCACACGCAGGCAGGCAGAGGGCCCAAAGGCCACACACACAGGCAGGCAAAAGGCCCGAAGGCCACATGCAGACAGGCAGAGGGCCCAAAGGCCACACACAGGCAGGCAGAAGGCCTGAAGGCCACACACAGCAAAAGAGGCAAGAGCAGGGAGCCCAGACAAGCTCGATGCCGAAGCACCAAGGGAACTGCTAGACAGGGTTATAAAGGAAGTCTGGGATATAGAGTAGACAGGGAGGAAGGACTTGGCCAGCTAGGAGGGCATGCTCGTGGGGGACCTCTGGTGGTGAGGCGGCTGCGTAGCAGCCATGGTCGTAACAGGTATCTGATCATATCAGCATTGTGCCTCCTCTCTTCCAGGGAATACATAGTCATATCCTTCAGTCTTTCCTCATAGGTTTTCTGATATTGACCCCACATTTTTTGGTAGACCTTCTCTGGACCGCCTCCATCCTGTCTCTATCCCTTTTTAGATAAGGGCTCCAGAACTGAACATAGTACTCCAGGTGAAGTCATCACCATCTCCTTTTTCTTACTGGTTATTCCTCTTTCTATAGAGCCCAGCATTCTTTGGCATTAACTATCACCTTGTCACATTGCATCACCATTTTCAGGTCACCTGACACTATCACCCCAAGATCCTGCTCTTGGTCCATTCACATCAGCCTTTCCCTCCCATCTCATACTGCTCTTTTGGATTACCGTGTCCCAGATGCATGACTTTGCACTTCTTGGCATTGAATCCCAGCTGCCAAATCTTTGACCATTCTTCAAGCGTTCATAAATCACTTTTCATTCTCTCTACTCCTTCTGGTGTATCCACTCTTTTGCAGATCTTAGTATCATCTGCAAATAGACAGACTTTACCTTCTATCTCTTCCGCAATGTCACTCATAATATTGAAAAGAACTTGTCCCAATTATGATCCCTATGGCACTCCACTTAACATGGCTCTCTCTTCAGAGTAGGTTCCATTTACCATTACATGTTGTCTCCTATCAGTCAACCAGTTTTTAATCTACTCCATCACCTTGGCACTCTTGCTGAAGATTCTCATTTTGTTCACAAGCCTCCTATGTGGGATGGTATCAAAAGCTTTGTTGAAATCCAAATAGATGAGATCAATCATTCTTCCTCAATACAATTCTCTGGTCACCCAATCAAAAAAATGAATCAAATTTATCTAACAGGATCTTCCTCTGGTAAATCCATACTGTCTCGGATCCAGCAACTTACAGGATTGATAGTTAGGTATCCTTTCTTTCAGCGGCATCTCCATTAATTTTCCCACCACCAAAGTGAGGCTAACTGGCCTGTAGTTTCCAGCCTCCTCTCTGCTACCACTCTTATGAAGCAGACCACCACCTCTCTTCTCCAATCTCATGACACCAGGGATATATTGAACAGGTCATTTAGTGGACCTGCCACGACATCTCTGAGTTCTTGTAATATCTTGGAATGTATCTCATCCAGCCCCATATACTTGTCCACTTTCAGTTTTATGTGGAAACAAAAGGGTTGGCTTAGCACCATCTAGTTCATCAAAAATAATTATCTTGCCCATAGAAGGTTTCAACTTAGGCAAGTTGACTCTAATAGCATCCCAGAGAAAAACTGGGATATGTTGTCAAGGAAACCAGACTGACAAAGTAAGGGAACGTATCAGAGTGAAGCATTTTTATAAATCAGCGAATCACTGATCTGTCTATTCTTCTTATAGAATGTGCAGACTTTTTCAACTGACATTTGGATCTTTCTCTTGAGGAAAAAACATTGCTAGTTGTTGTGTGAGTTCTGTTTTGTTCTATAGACTCTAGAGATGTGTATCGTGTGATCGATCGTCTTAACGATCGATTTCGGCTGGGGGGGGGAGGGAATCGGATCGTCGCGGTTTTGTTTTTTAAAATATCGTGTAAATCGTAAATCGGGGGAGGGCGGGAAAACCGGCACACTAAAACATCCCTAAAACCCACCCCGACCCTTTAAAATAAATCCCCCACCCTCCTGAACCCCCCCAAAATGTCTTAAATTACCTGGGGTTCAGTGGGGGGGTCCCGTTGTGATCTTCCACTCTCGGGCCACAAGTGCGTTGATAGAAAATGGCGCCGGCGCTACCTTTGCCCTGTCATATGACAGGGCAAAGGTAGCGCCGTACGGCAACACAATTCGAGTGCAGGAGGTCATTCCCGGACCCCCGCTGGACTTTTGGCAAGTCTTGTGGGGGTCAGGAGGCCCCCCCAAGCTGGCCAAAAGTCCCTGGGGGTCCAGAGGGGGTCCGGGAGCGATCTCCTATGCTCGTGACGTCGGGGGACAGGAAGCAAAATGGCGCCGGCGCTACCTTTGCCCTGTCATATGACAGGGCAAAGGTAGCGCCGGCGCCATTTTCTATCAACGCACCCGTGGCCCGAGAGTGGAAGATCACAACGGGACCCCCCAACTGGACCCCAGGTAATTTAAGACATTTTGGGGGGGTTCGGGAGGGTGGGGGATTTATTTTAAAGGGCCGGGTGGGTTTTAGGGATGTTTTAGTGTGCCGGTTTTCCCGCCCTCCCCCTTCCCCTCCCCCTTCCCCCAATTTACGATTTTTGACAATAAATCGGGGAAATTCCTATTAAATATCACTTCTAATGATTTTTGATGATTTAAAATATATCGGACGATATTTTAAATCGTCAAAAAACGATTCACATCCCTAACTCCACAGTGTTCTAAATCAACAGTGCACTCTTGTTCAACATCAGAAACATTCTTCTATTCCAATTCTTTTGGCTGCTGTGTTCAACTGCACATGTTTTTAATTATTATTTTTACTGAAGAATAATATTTCACTGTCGGCCCCTATGACACAGTGAGGGCAAAGGTAGCACCGGCACCATTTTGAATACTGGCAATACGGCCGGAGTGCAGGAGGCCGTTCCCGGACCCCCGCTGGACTTTTGGCAAGTCTTGTGGGGGTCAGGAGGCCCTCCCAAGCTGGCCAAAAGTCCCTGAGAGTGTCCGAGTGAAGCGCAAGGGTCAGAGCCAGAGTATCAATCCAAGAGAGGTCAGCCAAAGCAGGGGTCAGTACCAGAATCAGTCCGTGCGTAGTCAAGGCAAGCAAGGGTCGGTTCCAGGTGGCATACAGTAGAATGGTCAGGCAGGCAGTGGTCAGTTCCAGGTGGCAGGCAAGAGAATGGTCAGGCAGGCAGAGGTCAGTTCCAAGTGGCAGGCAAGAGAATGGTCAGGCAGTCAAAGGTCAGTACCAAGAAGTCAATCTGGATAGGTACTACCTGGGAAGGACACTGGAACAAGGAGATGCTGGGACTGGAGACGCTGGAACAGGACACGCTGGAACAGGAGACACTGGAACATAAAGGAAAACTCACTACACCAATGGTGTTGACCCGATTGCCAAGGTGAAGAGCAGGTCTGAGTCCTGCTTATATCCAGGGCTCAGGTGACATCATCGGGGTGCGCCTCAGACGGGTTTCCTGCGCTTGGCCCTTTAAACGTCTGGGGGCGGGGCCGATGCCGTGGAGGACACCGAACCCCGACACAAGGAGCACTGTGAGGGAGAAGGCCCCGATGGGCCTGGAGACGCCCGGGGGTGCTGTGTATGAGCAGTGCTAGCAGAGACTGCGAGTGAGGAACTGGTAGATGGGCACGCCAGGTGAGCAGGCCCGGTCGCGGCACGAATGCAGCCAGGAAGTGGAACAACAGTGTCCTGTTGTGGATTAGAAATTGGTTAAAAGTTAGAAACAGACAATAGGGCTAAATGGAAAATTTTCTTGATGGAGAAAGGTGACTAGTGGAATGCCCTAGGGATTTGTTCTGGGACTACTGCTTTTTATCATATATATAAATGACCTGGAAATGGAAAAAAACAAGCGAGGTGATCAAATTTTCCAATGGCACAAAATTATTCAAAGTTGTTAAATCACAAGAAGATTATGAGAACTTACAAGAGGATGTTGTAAAACTCGGAGACTGGGCATGCAAATGGCAAATACAATTTAATGTGGACAAGAGCAAAGTGAATCACTTGGTGGAGTGGAACCCAAATTACAGCTACACAATGCAATGTTCCACATTAGGAGTCACCATTCAGGAAAAGGATCTAGGCATAGATAATATGATAATATGTTGAAATCTTCTGCTTAGTGGGTAGTAGCAGCCATAAAAAAAACCCAAATAGAATGCTGGGAATTAATAGGAAAGGAATGGAGAATATAACAGAGAATATCATAATGCTTCTGTATCACTCCATGGTACAATCTCATCATGAGAATTGTGTGCAGTTCTGATCACCACATCTCAAAAAAGATATAGAATAATCAGAAAAGTTTTAGAGAAGGGTAACCAAAATGGTAAGGCGGATGCAACAATTCCCCTAAGAAGAAAGTTTAAAGAGATTAGGACTCTTCAGCTTGGAGAAGAGACGGCTGAGGGGAGATTTGATAGAGGTAATAAAAAGAGTAGAGTGGAATGAGTAAACATGAATAGGTTACTTATTCTAGGGGACACGTAATGTAGATACTAAGCTGTACACTTAAAAGTAATGAGAAATTTTTTTTTACTCAACCCATTATTAAGCTTTGGAATTTGTTGTTGGAAGATGAAATGAAAGCTGTTAGTGTAGCTGCATTTAAAAAATGTTTGGACAAGTTTGTGGAGGATTAGTCCATAAACCATTATTAAGCTGGAGTTGCAGAAATCCATTGCTTATCCCTGGAATAAGCAAAATGAAATGTATCTACCCTCTGGGAACCAGCCAAGAACTTGTTACCTGGACTGGCCACTATTGGAAACATGATACTGAGCTCTATCAATCATGCAGGAGGGTTTTGTATTAACTGGAGTTTGTGAATTGTCTTAGCCATTAAACACTCATACAGTGCTTTACAATAATTGAGTCATGTGGTTAACAGGGCATGGATTCTTGTGACTAAGTTCATCCTGTCGATGAGAAAATGGAGTCTTTGCAATGTATGTAATTAAAACAGACAACTCTAACATTGTCTTGATTTGTAGAGCATGGTTAGTTGAGTCTATCAAGATTCTTAGGCTTTTGACCTGTGATTTTTTGGGGGGAACTCAAAGGTTCTGAATGGAATTTTCAAATCATGGACCTGTCTATCTGTTTTTGTATCCAGAGAATCTGTTTTGTGGATTCAGATGGAGTTTGATGATTTTAGTCTATTCTTGCATATATAAAATTATGGCAGGAATATATTTATGAATTTGTAATTTATCATGAAGGCTGCAAATAAAATGGAAGTATCATAAAGCACACACATAACAGAGCTTTTTAATTCACAAGTATGTTTTAATTAAAAGAGAATAAACTCATGTAACTTGCTATGATTAATTCAGAAATATGATTAAACATGTGGAAAATGAATTAAACAATAATGATTAAAATATAAAGCTTGGGCATTGATTACAAGTTGTTTGAATGTCCATGAACATTTAAGGGCTAGATGAAAGGATCTGAGAGCATTTGTTTCCCAAATTCTCTGATCCATATACTTCCAGTAGGAAAATAATTAACAATGTGGAATTGCACTTTTGGAAGAGTTTGTGATCCATTTTGAGTCATTCTTCCTGGATTCAAACCTTTCCTTGGCTCATAATGTAGCATGTTAAGGGTGGTGATGATATGTTTAGAATTTCTAGAATGCATATTTAGTGATTTTAAATCATTGTATTGCCATGTAATAATTAGGACTGAATTCACACAAACAAAATTCCAGATTTGTATCTTGGTAAAACATGTAAAACAATTTCTTAAATAATAAGAATTTGACTATTAATTTTATTTCTGATTTAATTGCATAACAATACCATACTTATATACAAGATAACAAAAAATCTCATTTTCTTTGACCTGATTGTTCTATGCTATGAAATACATAGTAGTATTTTAGTTAATTTAGCCTGTGCAGAGAATTATTTTCTATGTTTCCAGATTGAACCTGTAGTATAACCAGATATTGATATCATCCTTGTTGTCTGATAGCCAATATGTCACAAGGAGTGTTTTCTATTCTTTTTATTTCTTTCTGTACTATCAAATACATACCAATATTCTGTTCAGTTTATCCATTACAGTGAATTGTTTATTTTATGCTTTGAGGTTAAATCTAGAGTTTATAACAAGCTGTTGTCTCATAGCTAATGTTGTTCCATAAAGTGTTTTCTACTCTTTGCATATATGAAACAGTCATGAGCTGTAACTACTTAGATCTTCACATCATTGAAGTCCTAAAAAGTTACTTTGAATGTATTTTCTTTAATATTGCTCTGTATGCAGTTTTATAGTCCATTAGGATGTAAAATGTGCTATGGTATATACTACAAGCAAATTCAGTTATCCAGACAATCCAATGTAAATAATACAACTGCCTACAAAATTAATCTCAATATTAGTACATCATCTACCCAATATTTTTAACCCAAGGAGAGGTACCTTTAAATTTTGAAAGAAGACGAGTATCTAGTCGCAACCAGTGAACCCTTGGTCCCTTGTTCACATTTAGATTATGTTCTGGTTTTCTCTATAATAATTTTGCTTTGGAAATTTTAGTGCCCTAAATACAGAACTATACAATACTTTTCTATATAATGATCCATTCCCATAAACCTTTCAGTGTATTCACATTATCCTCTTTGAGAGAGACCAACAGACCCTTTCTCTGTCTCTCCTTCCATCTTTAGTACAAAGGATCCCTGGTTAGAGGAGTCCTTGTTATTCTGGTGGTGCCTGTAGTGAGACTATACCTTCAGAGCTCTCCCTAGACAGCATAAATATCATCTTTGTGTCTTCCTTTTATCATTTCCACAACATTTCTCTCAGTTTAGACTTGAAAGTATTTTGTTTATAAAGGCAGCAACTTTAAAGTTAACTGCAAATGTTTCCTTCCAGAATGCCGCCCTCTCTTCTAGCCTTTCTCCGATATCTTCTCTGAGGTTTCTGTGTTTATTCTCATGGGAATTCTCCCAGGCTCTAAACAATGAAAGGTATTTGAAATAAATTCTCCACACTTTTAAACAGGCCAAGCTCAGGAATGCTGCTTCAGAAATCAACTAAGCTGCAAAAATCAAATAAATCAATTAATAGTGCCCATTTCCTATGCTGAAACTCTTACTCTTAATTAAACACCACTTTAATCTTAAAATTGTTTTAACAACACCTCAGTAACAACATTGTTTCTAAATGAGAAATGTATTCCTTCAGGATAGAAAGCATTAGAAAACCCGGTTTCTGAGACAAGGTTTATTTTTCCCTGTGTTTTTCTCAAAAGTGACACAAATGATGATTCGTACACTTCATCTGCAAAATCTTGATCAATTTGTCCACAAAGATACTTTCTTTCTATGTCAGGAATATGTTTCTTTTCATCTTTTCGTTTTCTTATTCCTTCATAAACGTATTTATAATGATCACTGTTTAAAGTTCATCTCTTCTTTTTTTACACTCTTTGTTTCAGCCATATATATTTCTGCGTGTTTGCTGACAACACTTATAGTACATATAATTAACTTCAGTCCTTGAATGGCAGAAACTGCTTAGGACTGCAAATTAGATAATGCAAATAGAACAGATGTAAAACAGTTTTGTTCAGTACTATATACTTCCAATTAAAATGTACACTAGTGAATGTAGGACAAAAAAATTGGAATGCCATCTAAAACACATAGAATAATTTGAGTAATTTCTAAAGTAGCAGAAACTGGGCACAAGGGAGAAGTTCTTAAAAGAGGAATGAGTGGTATGAGAAGGAGAGCGCCTTGTCACCTGCTCTGAAAATCTACCAGACCACTTAAAATACCCACCTATTTGAACTTTTACAGCAAACAAGATCTTCATTTTCCTGCAGTTTCTTCACAGGTAATCACTCAATTGCATAGCCCCCAGGCACCAGGATACTTGAGATATATACAAAAGGCATTAAATACAGACTGAGTTAAACTCTATGAAATAGCCAAATGGCCTACAGTGCTATCTTCTGTCTTTCTCTTCCAGCTCTAAGCTGCAGGGTCTCTAGAACTGTTACAGGACTATGCTCCTCCTGCCTAACACTGTCCCACTCTGGCTTGCCCTTGCTGTCCTGACTGCTTTGATCTCCTCCAGCAATTCCCAATTCCTTGCAGTTACTTTTTTCTTAAAAAAAAAAAAGCCCCAGCTTTTTCCAATTAAATCCTTAATTAACTTACCCTATATTTTCCAATTAGTGTCAGCATGTCAGGTTCCCCTGCTTTGAGTTTATTTCTTCAAACAAAGCTTCAGGTTAAGATTTCCTGGAACTATACGTCCCACCAAGTTCCTTGCTCAAAAAACTCATATAAGAGCCTAAAGTGTCATGCCAGATCAGACTAAGGTCCATCGAGTGCAACATCCTGTTTCTGACAGTGGCCCATCTCAAAAAGTAGATCAATTTCTTGTTACTCACTCCTAGCAAGAAGTACAGGGTTGCTGGGAGGCACCTAATTAATACTAATTTATGGACTTTTTCTCCTTGTACAAACCTGCTATATTATTTGCTGTGACCACATCCTCCAGCAGCAAATTCCACTGCTTAACTGTGTGTGTAGTGAAAAAATACTTTATCCAATTTGTTTTAAATCTGCCACCTGTTAGTTTCAAGGAGTGTCCCCTTTACCCAGTGTTAATTGAAAGGGTAAATATCTGTTCTCTATTAATCTTTTCCATCCCACTCAAGATTTTATAAATACCTATCATATCTCCTCTCAATCATCTCTTCTCCAAGCTGATGAGCCCTAACCTGTTTAGCATTTCTTCATAACGGAGCCATTCCATCTGCTTCACATTTTTGCTGCTAATCTCTCTATCTTTTCCAATTCTGTTATATCTTCTTTGAGATGGGATGGCTAGAACTATACACAGTGCTCAAGGTATGGTTTCACCATAGAACTATACACAGGAATTATAATGTTTTCTGTTTTATTCCCCTTTCTTTTTCAAATAATTCCAAGCATTCTGTTAGCTTTTTTTGACCGCTGCCACACTCTGAGCTGAGGATTTCAACATATTGTCCACAATGACTCCAAGATCCCATTCCTATGTAGTTTTTTTTGAAATATAGAATCCAGTATTGTGTATCTAAATTTGGGTAACTTTTCTCTATATGCATTACTTTGCATTTGTCCAAATTAAATTTCATCTGCCATTAAGTTTCCCAGGTCTCCAGTCTTGCAAGGTCTTTCTGCAGTTCCTCACAATCTGCCTGTGCTTTAACTAATTTGAATATTTTTGTCTCCTGCAAATTTGAGCACTTCATTCATTTCTACCTTTTCCAGATCATTAATGAATAAGTTTAACAACACAGGCCCCAGGACAGATTCCTAGGGGACCCAACTCCTCCTGGGGTCCGTGTCCTCCTGGGGGACCCAACTCTGCCTCCTCAAATGCTGTAGGGGTCCATGCCCTCCTGGGGGACCTGACTCCACCTCCTGGACTGCCATGGGGTCCATGCCCTCCTGGGGGACCCAATGCCAGCTCCTGGTCTGCCATGGGGGTCCATGCCCTCCTGGGGAACCCAACTCCACCTCATAGACTTCTGCAGGGGACCGCTCTAACATTTTATCTGCTGCTGCCCTCCCATTCTCCTCACTTGGTAGGAAGGTTTTTCCTAGCATGGGTTTTATAGCTCCACTAGGTTCATGGCTGTTTAGCAATGAGTGATTCAGGCCCTCCGCAGTCTCAGATTTCAGTGTTTTAGCTCTGCTAAGCTCATGGCCAGTCATTCACTGTTACCCAGCCTGGCTAAGTCACCTTCTCTTAGCCAAAAGACCAAGACCTGCTGGAACCATGGAAAGAGACCATGTGCACACTCCTCCATCCTGCCTGGCTATATCCTTCCGTCATCTGGGAAATTGGCACACAAGTGTCTAAATACCCTTGTTAGGGTGAGAATATGTTTGCTTCCTATGACCAGGGGAGAAAGACCGATACTTCACGCATATCCAGCATAGCTCTCTGCTTCAACGGCAGGGGGAATGAAGAAAAGTGGATCTATATATAGACAACAACTAACAAGGACTGAATTACATAGTCTGGGTAAACAAATAAGCATGGGTGTAGCTTGCTTATTGCGGCGGTTACTACCCCTACTAAATAAACTAGATATTTCACTTAGATGCAGTTCCAACACTGCTCTCTACATTAATGGTGGGGGTGGAAGGGAAATAGAACCAAAAAGTTACTAAGAGCCAAGAGAAACAGATAAGTATGAGAGAAAAAAGAGTGTGAAGCTTGCTGGGCAGACTAGATAGGCCTTTTGTAGTGGTGGTGGTGGTGATGAGGAATGATCTAATGGTTTGTGTATGGGACTGAAATCAGAAGAATTCTTAGAATGTATTACTTTCTGTGATGTTGGCTCTCTGTATTTGACCTTGGATATGTCGATTTAACTTCTTTTGCTTCAGTTTACTGAAGTTGAATAATACATGGAATAAAAATTGGCAGTCTTTCTTTTTCCTTTCCCCTTCAGGAGTTGTCCTATAGCCCACATGCTAACCTCTCCAAGCTGGCTGTATGGAAATGTAGTCCATTCTGGTGAATAACATCATAGTAATGTAAACTATTATTACAAATTGCATTATGGCTCATATTAGATCATATAGAGACATATCATTTGTACATTTTATTTTGAAACTTGTCATGAAGTTTCACCACAGTATAGCATATTTGTAAGCTGCAACAGACATTTTTATTTGCTTGTTTCCAATTAAAGCAATATGGCATGATATGTTACACAATTATTTTGGAAATTATTGAAAATGTCAGATAATGTATGCTGCTACTAAATAGTATTTAAAAACGAATTCACAAATATGTTTGTTGAAAATATCAATCTGCTATGCTAATCGTGTTAACAGCAATTTTTAAAGACATTCACCCAGCTACATAGTGATTTTACCTGGTTAAATTGGCCTTCTGAAATACAGTTAAAAGTATTCACCCTGCTCAATGCATGCACACTTATTAAAATGGGGCATACCTTTAGGCATGTTTAGGGGAGGAGAGGAAAAATAATGCACATACATGATATTTTACATAGATACATAGATACATAGAAATGACGGCAAATCCTCCTTTCCCTCCCCCATGCAACCCTTTCAACTCTTCATTCCCCTCCCTATATGCAATATACAACCCCTATCCCCTCTATACATTCTGTCCATCTTCATCCTCCCTCTACCCCTTTCTTTCTTTCCCCCCCACTCCATTCCCCAACCATTTCTCTCAATACCATCTCAGTTATCCAACAACCTCTATTTAAGTCTCTCTATTTAAGCCTCATTCATTATATAGTTTATCTAATTTTGTTTTATTCACTGTTTTCCTATAAGTTCTATGTAAAGCCTCTGTTTTGCTGATTTTGAAGTTAAAATGTAAACCGAACTGATGTTATCCTATGAAGTCCGGTATATAAAAACCACAAATAAATAAATAAAATAAATAAATGGCCTATCTAGTCTGCCCAGCAAGCTCCCACACTTATTTTCCCATACTTCTCTGTTTCACTACCACCAAGTTCAGGGCCCTTGTTGGTAATTGTATGATTCAAATTTCCTGCTACCCCCTGCCGTTGATGCAGAGAGTAATGTTGGAGCATCAAAGGTGAATTGTAAGGCTTAATGGTTAAGGGTAGTAACTGCTGCATCAAGCAAGTTATCCCATTGCTTGTTTGCCCGGCCTGCACAGATCAATGCCTTGTTGGATGTTGTCTGAATGTAAATACTCTTTTCCACATTTCCCCTTGCCGTTGAAGCAGAGAGCAATGCTGAATATGCATTCAAGATGAAGTATCAAGCTTAGTTTAGGGTAGTAACTGCCGCAATAAGCAAGCTACCCCCACGCTTATATGTTTACCCAGATTGTGTAGTTCAGTCTTTGTTGGTTGTTGTCTGAATGCAAATCCTCTTTTCCTCATTTCTCCTTGCCATTGAAGCAGAGAGCAATTTTGGAGTTGCATTAACTGTGAAGGCTTATTGAGTAAAGGTAGTAATCACCAGGTAGTAGCCACAATTCCAGCAAGCCATCCCCATGACTCTACTCTTTATTCCCATCCTCTAGCCTTTATGGATCCACAGTGTTTATCCCATGCACCTTTGAAATCCTTCACAGTTTTAGTCTTCATCACTTCCTCCGGAAGGACATTCCAGGCATCCACCACCCTCTCCATGAAGAAATACTTCCTGACATTGGTTCTAAGTCTTCCTCCCTGGAGTTTCAAATCATAACTCCTAGTTCTACTGATTTTTTTCCAACAGAAAAGGTTTGTTGTTGACCATAGATCATTAAAACCTTTCAAGTATCTGAAAGTCTGTATCATATCACCCCTGCTCCTCCTCTCCTCCAGGATATACATATTTAGGTTCTTCAATTTCTCCTCATAAGTCATTTTATGAAGACTATTCACCATTTTGGTCACCCTTCTCTGGACCGCCTCCATCCTGTCTCTGTCCCTTTGGAGATACGGTCTCCAGAACTGAACACAGTACTCCAGTTGAGGCCTCACCAAGGCTCTGAAGAAGGGGCGTCATACTGCCGAATGCAACGTATATGCCCCCCCCCGACGAATCCGAGTCCCGAATGCAACGTATGGCATTCCTCTGCACATCCTTAGTACAGACCCTTAAGGCTGTATATTTATTTATTTAATTTATTTATTTTATAACTTTTTTATACCGGTATTTGTGGGTACATCATATCGGTTTACATATATGTTATGTAAACCGATATGATGTAAAGTGTGTAAAGCATAACATATATGTTATGCTTTACACACTCTGTTAATTGTAAACCGGGTTGATGTGATGCCTGTCATGAAACTCTGTATAACAATAAATAAATAAATAAATAAATAAATAAATAAATAAATATAACTGAGTGAAATACAAAAAACAGGGGTGGGGAGAGGGAAGCAGTGGGTGAAGCCAAGCGAGAATACAAAGGAGGAAAGAGACGAAAAAAAAGGACAGGAAATTAACTGTTGGAGGAACCGTACCTTGCAGGAGAACCGTACCTTGCAGGAAAAACAATATAACTTGGAACAGAACTTCCTAATATACGATATAACATGCGATAACATATTTAAGAGATTAAATTGGGTACTGAAAGGTAGGCATTTGGTAGCAACACCCCTAAGGTAATATATATCAGGGGCTGTAAGGTTGGCAGAGCTGGTAGCATTAAGACCCATTAAATGGTATATCAGGGGCTGGCAGGTTGGCAGAGCAGTAGCAGTAAGACCCATTAGATGGTATATCAGGGGCTGGCAGGTTGGCAGATTAAGAGCATGACCTTCACCATGCTTTCTGTCATCTTGCAACTCACATGGAAATTCTTAAAACAACAAGCAAAAAAAAGATTGATTTTCAAAAAGATCAGCGTTTCCATCAACTCTGGTGCCAGCCTTGAGTGATGAGACCTCATGATGTCCCTTGCCACTAAGAAGATATGTTCTGTAGGCATGCTGGTAGAGATGTGCATTCATTTCCATTGAATGAGCAAAAAATGGCAAATGAGGCCATTTTTGGTTTGTTATGAATAAAATAAACTGAAAATAGCCTTCAATAGAAATACCTTAAAATTTTCAGGCACTTTCATATTCCTAGATTTAAAAAACAAAAAAAACAAACAAACAAAATGGGGGTTTGGCATGATCAGGCCTCAGCTGATCCTATCGCTGCCTAGGCCTAGGCCAAGCCCAATGCTGGGGCCTGTAACAAGGCCCAGGCCCTATTCCTGGACTCTTCCCTGCTATTATCTGCCTTGTATGGCTTTATCGCATTTTCCCTCTGCTTTAAAAGAAGAGGGTGAGGAACAGGTGAAAGTAGAACATGAGCTCTAAATTTCATTTACTTCTGCCTTGAGCTGCCAGTGCTTTCTGCCATTCTACAGCTAAGAAAGTCTCTTTTCAATTTTGGGGCTCAACTTGTGCCAATATTAGTGCTGTTACTGAGCTTAATCTGTACCACTTCCTCTGCATCTATAAATGCTGCTATTCCCTTCTCTCCCTTCTTCTGACATGAATAAGTGTACTGCCTACTGGGAGTTTACATATTATAAATTAATATATTTATTGATTCTGTAACTATATCCCAATTCACAGTACTAGTCACTAGATGGAGCACTGTCTGTCCCTCCATACACACACACACACACATACACACACATATACAGTATATGTACTAGTGCTGTCTCCACATACAAAATACCTGGCAGCCTAGTAACACTATTCTCTTCAGTCTCTGAGTGTGTACTGCTCAGCTCACTAGTGTCCAGACAGAGACAAAAAAATCACAAGTACTGCCGCAACTGTAATGTCCACACTGTCACCTACCCTGACCCTCCCACAGTGAAGAGAAAAATCACAATCAGCACCAGTGTACTGCCTCTTTTCTGGCACAATGAGTGAGACCACTGAAGCCCAGAAAAGATCAGAAGCAGCCCTTTACTAGTGCCAAATCCAAAGGTATCAAAGGAGATTTTTGTACATGCTCAGACTTTACAGTGGGAGCAGCTCAGCCTCACTTGATCCAGATAACAGTTATAGGCTATTTAAAATGTTGCTTGCATGTGATTTGTCCTCTAGTTAGCCCCTTTTCCATCTTGTCCTGCCTCAGCTCTAACAAAACTTTGAAGTCACACAGGCAAAATTTGTGAAGTCATACATGCAAAGCTGTGAAGTCAAACAGGCCAGAGTTACCAGTTGTCTTTTTGCTCAGCAGTACACTGTATTTGAACATTGTCCCCATGATGGTAGCTACAGGCATGTGTGCTGTATGGCATTGTGTATACTTTTAGCCATGCCAAAAAAGGATGGATCCAGAGGCAGGGACTGGGGAGAAGTTGGAGCAGGGGCAATAAAGTATGTGCAGGGATTTCATTTTGAAATCCTCACTAATACTATACCCCCGATATACTTTGCACCTGAAAAGTATGTGGGTACAATAATACTCATGTTCTCCATTGTTCCCTGAATTTTCAGGTGGAAGCTCTAAGCATAGTTTCCCTTTGAAAATTTGCTTGCAGGCCCACAAGTACAAGGTACAAGTGAGCCTGCAAGCAAAGCTTTCAATATAAAACATACTCCCTGTGGGACTAACTACAATGAAAAGAAAAAATACTTGGCACAAGCTTATCCATTTAACAAAAAAATAATAGACCTATGCAGGCTTACAATTCAGACGTTCTTGAACTTGAAAATATATGTGGTAAGATTAATTTTATCAAAGGCTATCTTTTGATGTCTTACCATGTATAATGCTTTTTATAGAATATACTGGGTAATGTACTGTTAAACAAAAAACAAAAGCTTTACATTGGTCCACATACTAAATTCAACTAAAATAATTTACTTCTCTCTTTCACTCACCACTGAGTTATTGCTTCGATGCATTATATGTCAACACTGATGTCTATTATAATGAAGTTTACAGAAAATCAGCATAAAGCTGTCAAATCTCTTTATTATGATATTTTCCAATTCAATGGTTGTTTTTTTCATAAATCCCATTTTATTATATGTATAAGTTTTCTTTCATCAACATAATATTCATCAGGACTATCTGGTGTCCCGATTACACATTCTTATTCATAATCCAAACATCAATATTAGGGATGTGAATCATTTTTTTGATGATTTAAAATATCGTCCGATATATTTTAAATCATCAAAAATTGTTAGGGCCACGATACAATACCAATTCCCCCGATTTATCGTCAAAAAATCGTAAATCGGGGGGAAGGGGGAGGGCAGGAAAACTGGCACACTAAAACACCCTAAAACCCACCCCCGACCCTTTAAATTAAATCCCCCACCCTCCCGAACCCCCCCCCCCCCAAATGCCTTAAATTACCTGGGGGTCCAGCGGCGGTCCGGAATGGTCTCCTGCAATTGAATCGGTGTTGTATTCAGCCGGCGCGCATTCTGCGCCGCCATTTTGCAAAATGGCGGCGCAAAATGGCGGCGGCCATAGACCAACACGATTCGACTGCAGGAGGTCGTTCCAGACCCCCACTGGACTTTGGCAAGTCTTGTGGGGGTCAGGATGCCCCCCTTAAGCTGGCCAAAAGTCCCTGGGGGTTCCAGCGGGTGGTCCGGGAGTCGATTTCCTGCCGCGAATCGTTTTCCCGTACGGAAATGGCGCCGGTAGGAGATCGACTGCAGGAGGTCGTTCGGCTGAACGACCCCTGCAGTCGATCTCCTACCGGCGATTAATAGCAGTGGCTATTACCTAAGTAAATTTGATTAATATCCGTTAATGGACTTCTCCAAGAACTTATCCAAACCTTTTTTGAACCCAGCTACACTACCTGCACTAACCACTTCCTCTGGCAACAAATTCCAGAGCTTTATTGTGCATTTGAGTGAAAAAGATTTTTTCCGATTAGTCTTAAATGTATTACTTGCTAACTTCATGGACCTGCCCCCTAGTCCTTCTATTATTCGAAAATGTAAATAACCAACTTACATCTACTCGTTCAAGACCTCTCATGATCTTAAAGACCTCTATCATATCCCCCCTCAGCCATCTCTTCTCCAAGTTGAACAGCCCTAACCTCTTCAACCTTTCCTGTTCCATCCCCTTTATCATTTTGGTTGTCCTTCTCTGTACCTTCTCCATCGCAACTATATCTTTTTTGAGATGCGGCAACCAGAATAATTTCGACTACAGTAGTTTCCAAGACTAAGTTAAATTAAGCATAGAAGAATAAATAACATTTTGATTAGTGGAGACAGATGAATGTAAAAACTATAACTTGTTTAATAAAAGGAATAGTCTTTGATAAAGGTGAAAACAGTCCAGTAAATATATTTTAAAAATTATTAGGGTGAATTCCCCATAACTTATGAAATTTCAGCACCCAAAAGTTAAGATGTCTTGAGGCATTTTCCCAAAGTTTCAATTCTGCGAGAACAAAACACCTCGGTCCTGGATCATCATAGACTGCACATTATGAATTGTCTCATCTCTTGTTTAAGAGCAGTAATTTTTTCATTTTCATGCTCAGACAAAATAGAATAATTCGTGGAAACTTGTGGCTCAAACTTTGAAAGAAAAGAGTCAAGCTTGAGTGAAGAATCAACAAAGTTGGCAGAACTTTAATATTAAATCCATATGAATCAAGCATTATGGTTGCTGGCTTACCCAGCAGCTGTGAAATCCCATCTGATGCTGACCTTCCTCAGCTCAATACTAGAGCCAATGTCCACCAACACTGGCCCTGAGCTATGGTAACACTGAACACCAGGTGAAGAACTTCCACTATCTGAAAGGACACATCAGACAAACCAAACTTCCTGAGCCTCCACCAAAGCATTTGCAAACATGGAACCTTCTTCCTGTATCTCTGTTGCCATCTCGGAAAGGGTCATTTCTGAGAGCTGGTGGTGTGTCCTGATGATGCGCGCTGAGGGAAACCTCATCCCCAGAAAAGATCATCGCCTCT
Source organism: Rhinatrema bivittatum (assembly GCF_901001135.1). NCBI lineage: Eukaryota > Metazoa > Chordata > Amphibia > Gymnophiona > Rhinatrematidae > Rhinatrema > Rhinatrema bivittatum. The sequence goes on along the minus strand of NC_042620.1, from coordinate 55,936,840 downwards.
CCAATAGAACTCACAATAGGGGCATTTCTTCCCATCGAAAATGGAACTGGATGCAAAAAGGATGAAATATGTGCCTAGTCATCAGAATGAGAGGTCTTGGTAGGCAAAGTCCTCACTTTTCCCTTACATTTTGGTGGCATATTTAAAAATGAAACACAAGATAGGGATAGCCAGCTAGTAGCATCCTCCTTCAAGAAAGAGTGGAGCTAAATGGTCAATTTTCTCAGTGGAGAAAGGTGACTAGTGGAGTGCCATAGAGATTTGTACTGAGACTACTGCTGTTAAACATATTTATAAATGACCTAGAGATGGAAACAAAGAGTGAGGTGATCGAATTTGTTGATACAAAATTATTCAAAATTGTTATGAAAAATTCCAGAAGGATCTTGGGAGACTGGGCATCAAAATGTCAGATGACATTTAATGTGGACAAGTGCAAAATGAAGCATGTAGAGAAGAGCAACCCAAATTACAGTTACACAAGGCAAGTTTTCACATTGGGAGTCACCATCCAAGTAAAGGATCTAGGTGCCATCGTGGACAATTGTTGAAATCTTCTGCTCAGTGTGCAGTGGTGGCCAAGAAAGCAAATAGAATGCTAGCAATTATTACTAAAGGAATAGAGAATAAAACAGAGGGTTTCATAAGGCTTCTATATAGCTCCATAGTGAAACTGCACTTTGAGTATTGTGTTCAATTCTGGTCACTGCAACTCAAAAAAGATATAGTGGAATTAGGAATGGTACAGAGAAGGGCAACCGAAATGAAAGAAGGGATGGAATGATTTCCCTATGAGGAAAGGCTAAAGAGATTAAGGCTCTTCATATTAGAGAAGAGATGAATGAAAGAAGATATGATAAAGGTCTGTAAAATAATGAGTGGAATGGAATTTGTAAACACAAATCAATTATTTGCTCTTTCAAAAGTACAAAGAATAAGGGACATGCAATGAAGTTACTAAGTAATACATTTAAGACAACTAGGAAAAACTTTTTACTCCAGTCCACACATAATTAAGCTCTGGAATTTCTTGCTGGAGGTTGAGGTAAAAGATGTTAATGTTGTTGAGTTTAGAAAAGGTTTTGACAAGTTCTTGAAAGAAAAGTACATAAACCATTATTAAGGCTGAATTGGGGAAATCCAATATTCCTGGGATAAATATTGTGGAATCAATCTTTTGGGATCCTGCCACATACTTTTGATATGGATTGGCCACTATTGGAAACAGATACTGGGCTTGATGGACTTTTGGTTTGAACCAATATGGCAAATCTTTTGTTCATATGCTGTTTAAACATTTTCTATTCTAATCATGAATCTTATGTCACCTGCATTTCAAAACATTAAAATACCTCAAAGGTTAAATATAGAAGAAAAAAATGCATGAGAGTTACATAAGAGGCTCAAAGAAGGTAAAATGAGGACCAAAATATTTCTTCATTGGCTGTATGGAAGGAAAACCAATTATAAAGTTGTAGGTAAGGGAAAGCCAGAGATTAACCATTGTCAATGACAACACAAAAGTAAGTACATTCAACAGATTAGATGGACCTCACAAATTTGATCTGCCATCATATGCTATGTTCTAATGTAAATAGAAAAAGAACATATGCCAAAAAGAAATCAGAAGAGGATTGTGAGAAATTGCATGAGGACATTGCAAAACTGGGAGACTGGGCATGCAAATGACAAATGAAATTTAATGTAGACAAGTGCAAATTGATGCACTTAGGGAAGAATAACCCAAAATATAGCTACATAATTCATTAGACATTTGCAGCGAACCATATTTCTATCCAAATAGCCATTTGAAATGCCACCTATGATGGAATCTTTGGTAAAACTAAAATCTAAATGGAGTCCACCTCCACCTGGTGACCCTGTGGTTAACACCTTTCAAGAACTGGTCTTACATGATGTTGAGATTCTGGAAATACAAACACACATGTTTATTACAATATGACCAGACAAGAATCTGAGGCCTTACATCAGCTACAACAGAATGAAGACTTGGTTATAAAACCCGCGGATAAAGGAGGTGTGGTGGTCGTAATGAAAAAGTCTGCATACTTAAAAGAAGTCCACCGTCAACTTTCTAATACAGATTTTTATCAGCGATTGGATAAAGTTCCTACACATGAGATTCTCTCAGAAATCAAAGAGACTGTGGAAAGAGGGTTTGAATATGGATATCTAACCAGCTCAGAACGACGATCCTTGATCAATGAAAACCCCAAGATACCAGTTCTATACATACTACCTAAAATCCATAAAACACTTTGTGACCCTCCGGGACGTCCAATAGTTTCAGCAAATGAATCAATACTAGAACCAATCTCAATTTTTCTAGATAAGATCCTTCAGCCATGCGTTTCAAAGTCCACTTCTTATGTCAAAGACAGCACAAGCATTTTGCAGTTTCTTGACACTGTACAATTATCAGAAGAGTGTTTGTTAGTCACATTTGTCATTGAATCACTGTACACAGTCATTCCCAAAGATCAGGCACACGCTGCAGTTTCAGAAGCATTGAAATTGCATTCACATCCAAAAAGGATTCCTATTATTTACATTATTGAACTTCTTGATCTCACATTGAGTAAGATTTATTTTATGTTCGATGGGGACTTCTATTTGCAAATCCGTGGGACAGCCATGGGAGCTGCCATGGCCCCCGATGTGGCAAACATTTTTGTGGCCAGATTTGAGGCTTCACATATTGAAAATTGCCCATTGACACCCTATTTAAAATGCTGGAAGCGTTACATTGATGATGTTTTCGTCATATGGGAAGGGTCCCTATCTATGTTACAAGAGTTCCACATGTGGCTGAATGGCTTAGACCCTTGTTTAAAATTCACCATGGAATACCATCCTGACCAGATTGCCTATTTAGACATAATGATCAAGAAAAAAGATATCACCCTTGCTACCAGCATCTATCGGAAACCAAATGTTGGCAACAATTTGCTTCGATTCGACAGCTTTCATCCGACTAGTTTCAAGACCAATTTACCTGTGGGTCAGTTTCTGAGATTGAGGAGACTGTGCACGGATCAAGCTGATTTTAAAAATCAGGCTAAGGACATGGCTAGCCGCTTTTTACAACGAGGTTACCCGATGCAATGCATTAAAAAAGCTTATCAGCGAGCACTTTACTCTAATAGAGAATTTTTGTTTTTGCCAAAAAGTCCTGAACTGGGATCAAACCCACAGACCATGGTATTGAAACACACTCTTCTGTCAGCTCCTATCAGCAGAGCTATGAGAACACATTGGAAGATCATCCAGCAAATCCACCCTTTGTTAAACCAACCCCTGCGGATTGTGTACTCCCGGGGTAAAAACATCCGAGATCATGTTGTACGCACAAGTTGTTCTAAACCTATTCTGAACAAGGAATCTGTCAAGGTCTGTGACAAGTGCAAATTTTGTTCATTAAAATCCTCTCAGACTCACATTACTATAACATCGGGTAAAATCATTATGCTGCCTGAATTTTCTTGTCACTCAACACATGTTGTTTACGCCATCTTCTGCCCATGTCCACTGATTTACGTGGGCATGACAAAAAGACAAGTCAAAACTCACCTTACTGAACATAAATGTTGCATTAATACCAATCGAGTAGAGGAACCTTTAGTCGCACATTTTAAAGAATTAGGACACGAGTTTGATGATACAAAGTGGACTGTCCT